>NC_133666.1:692724741-693324741 GCF_037893015.1 Macrotis lagotis
GAACTAAGAGGGGGAAACCATGAGGAAGAAAAAAAATAAAAGAAATTTTAAAAAGTGCCCCCAGTCTGCTTTGCTCTGTATTCCAACGCTGTGGGTTTTTTCTCTGGATGTGGAATGCATTGTCCATAGCAGGACTCTCAGGATTGTCCTTTATTGGGGTGGCTAGGTGGCGCAGTGGGTAAAGCACGGGCCCTGGAGTCAGGAGGACCTGGGTTCAAATCCAGCCTCGGACACTTAATCATTACCTAGCTGTGTGGCCTTGGGCAAGCCACTGAACCCTGTTTGCCTTGCAAAAACCTAAAAAAAATCCAGCTCAGGACTGTCCTTGATCCCTGAAGTGATGGGCGCGGAGCTGTGTCCATCATGGCAGGTCATAGGCACAATGTGACTGAGGCTTAGATAAGCCACCAGAGCAGCGCCCGCCCCAGGATCATGCGCACATGGAAAAGGATTCCAATTCAGGCCTTCCTGCTTTCAGGTTCATACCCCCATCCACTACTCAACCAGCTTTTCCTTTTGGGGAAGATGCCGAGATCATAAAGCCCAATAGCCAAGCTGGATACTCAATCTGCCCTCAAGAAGCTTCTGCATCAGGAGAGATGAGACAGGGATAAGATTCCTCCGAACTTACAGCTGGGAGTATCAAGCAGGTGCACCCACATGTACGTTTGTGTGGCCGCCTGGGTCACCTTGATCTGAACCTCGCCTACCACGGCACCGAAGGTCAGCGGTGCATACCATTGGTACCTTAGCTGGAGGCTTAAGGTGGGGGGCCCCCAGAGTGACAAGGCTAGGTGTTCTTTGCCTCAGTCTCCCAGAGGGTTACTGGGCTGTCCCTTCAAATCTCTGTGGGCTAGGGATACAATGCAACTGGAAAGGAAACGGTTCCAGTGGTTGCCCTTCAGAAGGACCAAGGGGCCCTTAGCTTAGGTTCTTCCCTCAAGGGGGATGAATGGAGCTCTTTAGCTAAGCGCAAGATGAGACCTTGACCCCAATGAGGAGAGAACTCGCAGACTCGCCAGAGGACGGGGGCTCTGGACACCTCGAGGCCCGTGAAGGTTGTGTTCTGGACTCCGTTGGCAGCTCGGGGTAGCTGCGGATCCATCCCAGAATCATACACAGGCACAGCTAGGAAAAGTGGTGAATAGAGCACCAGCCCTGGAAGCAGGAGAAACAGTTCAAATTTGACCTCAGACACTAACCAGCTGTGTGACTTCAGGCAAGTCATTTAAACTCCAATTGCCTCCAAAAAAATTTTTTTAAATGCACACAATAAAACACAATACAAAAGAAGCCAAAAGTCCATGAAAACAGAAATGTAATTTTTTTCCACTCAAACTCATGGACCCCCCCCACCTCAAAATTTCTCCATGGGGCTCTTGGAGGAAAGGGGAGGCACCTAGGGGCCTCAGCTTAGGAAGGTCTGCTCTAGAATGCTGAGAAAGTCTGGCAACCTCTTGGCTGGCTTCCCATGTACGTCTGCTATCTCGTAGTCTTTCTCCTTCACCCGGAGGAGCCTCTGTGACCCGGCTTTGTTCTGTCAGAAACTGGGTCCATCTCTCCTGTCCCCATAGCAGGGGGAAGCATCCCCTCCACCAATCAGGAGTCATAGTCACAGTTTGCAAAATGCCATCTGATTGGAAACTGGTATGCAGAAGGACCAGAGAAGGCTTTCTGCCGGAGGGGCCGCCTGACCTGGCTTGGAAAGGATTTCAACAGGAAAGCATGGGGACTGAGCTCCCCAATAGAAACGGGGGCAGCTCTGGATAATAGCAGGCAATTTAGTGTGACCAAGGGAGGGGAGGAGTGAGAGATAAAGCAAAAAAGTTAAATTAAAGCCAAATAAAATGCCAGATTTAAAAAAAACACCTTTAGTTTGCCAACAGTGGGAAGCAACTGAAGGCTATTTAGCAGATCTCAGTTTTAGGAAGAATCCTTTGGCAAAGATGTGTACAAATAGTTTAAGGGAGTGGCCATGGACATGAAAATAGGGGATCAGATCTGAGAGAAATTCTAGAGGGTAGAATGGATGGGAGATGGCAGCGGATCGGATGACAGGGGCCAGGAAGGAAAGGAAGTCTTTATCTTGTCTGGATGTGGCTGTTTGAATACTGTTTCCCATATTAGCCCTCCTTGAGGGCTCTAGGGACCATTTTCTGCTCATCTTTAACTTGGCACATAATAGGTGGAATGAGAGTTGAATGACTATAACTGTGTCTAGCAAGGGGATAGAGTGAAATCCTGCCTCTGCTACTTACCACTGGTCCAGTCACGGACAAATCACTTAACTTCTCTTGTCCTCAGTTTCCTCATCCAGAAAATGGGATAATATCAGTGCTTCCCACATGTTCACAGCACTTTACAAACTACAAAGCCCTATATAAATGTTACCTCTTGTTAATAAACATTCTCATCTGGTATGAAGCTAGTTTGGTCGGTTGGTTGGCATCTTATTTTTCCCATTCGAGGCGACATATCTGGACTGAACCGGCCCCTTCCTCACTTGGCTCCCTTGATTGCGGCCTGCACTGCCATAAACGAGATGGCTGATGAGGATGCCTGTGGAAGAGTTAGCAGGGATATTTCTGAAGGGGATTCTTGTTCAGGTATGGGAGGACCATGTGACCTTGGGGCCAGCTCTATGGGCCTACAATTTTTTTTGAGTAATAATATCACTGCTGATGTTTTCTTTATTTATTGATTCTTTGTAAAGAATTATACTATAGGGGTGGCTAGGTGGCGCAGTAGATAGAACACTGGCCCTGGGGTCAGGAGGACCTGAGTTCAAATCTGACCTCAGACACTTAATAATGACCTGGCTGTGTAGCCTTGGGCAAGTCACTTAACCCCATTGCCTTGCAAAAACCTAAAAAAAAAGAATTATTCTATAAATATTATAGTCACTTATAGTCATCATAGTCACAATATTTTTAATATTTTACTTCATATTTTTTAGGATTTTATTGTTCTCATTTAGTCCACATTCATTGAGTCTTCCAGATCCAAGATCCTTGCCTTGCCCTGGGGGAGATGCCACACGGAAATGGAACACAGTCCTTGGTCCTTTTGCGGGCCAACACTGCAACTCTTTGGATTCCTGTCAGTGTCCATGTTCAACCAAGGGTTATTTTGACTTAAGCCCTAGTGTGAGGGGTGCACTTTTCTTCTTCCGTATTGATCTCATCATTGATGAAGCCCTTCGATAGTGTGGCTTAGTAGTTTCCGTCATAGCCCAATCTTTGCAACCTGGAGGGGTTTTCCATTTCCTTCTCCAGCTCATTTTATAGATAAGAAAACTGAGGCCAACAGCTGAAATGACTTGCCCAGCTGGGTTCGCCCAGCTAATAAATGTCTGAGGTTAGATTTGAACTCAGGGCTTCCTGCCTCTATTACCATTTCCATCTAAAACTTAAAAGAGAGCACACATGGCAAGCTTGCCCTACCCACTGAGGATACAAAGCAGGGAAGGCTATCTCAAACCCACCAGATGACAGAAGTCAGGATCCTAAAAAGGCCTAGTGCTCTATCCACTGAGCTACAACCCTTACATGGAAAAATGCTTTAGGGAGATGCCTGTCAAATGAAAGGGATTATTATCATTCCTGCCCCCACCAAGCAGAATCAGTTAGTCCCCACCTCGCTACAGCTCTGTCTGGAAATCTATAGCAAAACCAATTTAGAGGATGTTAATCTCATCAGGAACAGGCTTTCTGGAAACTGGGCAGAGGCTGGAAGGACATTTTTTTCTTCTTGGGCATCTCTATTGTCCATGATCTTTCCTGTATAACCAAGGTAACATTACTCCTTGGATTAAAGACCTCAATACCCTCAGCCCATGGTTAGAAGATTTAATTAAAAGAGATCAAAAACTGAGGCAGCATTGGACCTGGAGTCAGGAGGACCTGAGTTCAAATCCAGCCTCAGACACTTAATAATGACCTAACTGTGTGACCTTGGGCAAGCCACTTAACCCCACTGCCTTACAAAAAACAAAAACAAAATCTCCAGAGTATCCCTGGGCCCTTGCTGACTGGAGGATGACTTTGAAACAAAGCCTATAAGAACAGTGTGAACTTTTCAGGCTCTCATTCATTCAGGCTTCAGTTTAGGACAGAGATTGTTCCCTTTTTTGTATCCTGGATCTGTGAAGCCCACTAGCTCCTTTTCAGAATCATGTTCTTTAATGCAAAAAACAAAGGATGGAACATTATAAAGGAAACCAGCTACTTTGAAAGAGTGTTTTGGGTTTGTTTGTTTGTTTAAGTTCCTGGTTCCTGAGTTAAGCACAGTTGACTTGGGAGAAAGAAGTAGGTCACGAATCACGTGGAGGAGATAAGCAATGGAACTGCTAGAAAGACATCATCTTTAGAGTCTAGAAGCCAGGCCCAATTCAGGCCAGGTCAATGGTTTAGAGTCGAGACTGGACTGAAATGAAACTCATGGTAGACCGTGCGACGTTTAACAAGAGAAGGCTCCTCTGCAGCCGCGTGGAAAGCTGGCTCAGATCATACAGAGTGGGGTCCGTTGTGTCTCCTCAAATTCCCCAAAGGAGATGGCAAGGGAAGCCTGAGTAGCCACAGCCACAGCACTTATGATGCCATAGGATCCATTTATTGGTTTTGAGCAAGTCGGGTAAATTACCAGCTGCCTCGTGTTGTCATTAAAGGCTCATATGGCACTTTCACATGTGATCCAGGCATTCCTTAGAAGCTCTAAAATGGCAAACTGTTTAGGCGACAATCAAACAGGAGGACAAAGATGAAAAGGCATCAACATGACTGGTCCCTACAAATAAAAATGATTCAGGAATCTCTTCACTGTGATTGATTACAATCTGGATGGCATATCAGCTTATACATTTTGGTTTATGGAATTAATGAAAATTACATTTATTAAGCACCATCTATATGATAGGCAAAGTGCTAAGTCTTGGAGTTACAAATGCAAAAATGAAACTGTTCTTTCAGAAAGGGAGGTGGCAGCCAAGGAAGGTTATTTTGATCTGGGAAGATGCAAGGGTGGTGAGATTAACACATTTATTGTTGCTCAGTCTTTTAGTCATATCCAACTCTGCATGACCTCATTTGGGGTTTTCTTTTTTTTTTTAAGTTTTTGCAAGTCAAATGGGGTTAAGTGGCTTGCCCAAGGCCACACAGCTGGGTCATTATTAAATGTCTGAGGCTGGATTTGAACTCAGGTCCTCCTAACTCCAGGGCCAGTGCTCTATCCACTGTGCCACCCTAGCTGCCCCTCATTTGGGGTTTTCTTGACAGAGATACTAGAGTTGGACATTTCCTTCACCAGCTCATTTTACAGTTGAGGAAAATGAGGTCAGTGGGGTGAAGGGACTTGCCCAGAGTCACATGGCTAGTAAGTGTCTGAAGCTGCATTTGAATTCAGGTCTTTCTGACTCCAGGTCTGGGGCTCCATTCACTGTGCTAGCTAGCTGTCCATCTTTTTTGGTTGAAGTTCTGATAGGAAAAGTCCTGGAAAAAGTCATTAGTCTTCTAATTCTTTCTTTTTTCATTTTTCTGCAAGGCAAAGGGATTAAGTGGCTTGCCCAAGGTCACACAGCTAGGTCATTATTAAGTGTCTGAGGCCAGATTTGAACTCAGGTTCTCCCGACTCCAGGGCAGGTGCCCTATCCACTGCGCCACCTAGCTGCCCCAACCCAGCTTTATTAATGCTTTCTCCATCATGTTCAGCTTCTTATTGCATCACTATAGATCACCATTTACTCTCCCTCCTCCTCAGTTAAGTTGCATCTCCACTCCCACTCCAGCCCACTCCCAGTTCTTTAATTGCCTTAACTCCTGGGACCTCAGGGGCAGCTGGGTGGCACAGTGGATGGAGCATCAGCTCTGGAGTCAGGAGGGCTTGAGTTCAAATTTGACCTCAGACCTTTAATAATTGTTTAGCTGTGTGGCCTTGGGCAAGTCACTTAAATCCATTGCCTCAAATAAATTAAAAAAAACCCTGGGACCTGTTGTCAATCTGCCTCCCCCATATAAGACCATCCCATTCCATAACCATTTCTTCAGCACCCACTATGTGCTGGTCCCTAAACTAAGACCTGGGGAGAGGAAGGCAAAAAAGTGCCTTAGGCCCTGCCCTCAAGAAGTTTATAGTCTACCGAGCAACACAGTAGAGAGAGGACCAGTCGATGTCAGGAAGACCTGATTTCAAATCTGACCTCGCATCAAACTCACAAAGTAGATAGCTATAGGTATGCTGAGAAAGAGGTTTCTAGGGGGCAGCTAGGTGGCATAGTGGATAAAGCACCGGCCTTGGAGTCAGGAGTACCTGGGTTCAAATCCGGTCTCAGACACTTAATGACCTAGCTGTGTGGCCTTGGGCAAGCCACTTAACCCCATTTGCCTTGCAAAAACCTAAAAAAAAAAAAGAGAGAAAGAAGTTTCTAGGAGAGAGTTGGGGTTTGTGTTGTTTTAACATTTCTGTGATTTGAATAAAGTCACTGAAAGTTCACTTCTTAGAAGTGAAACAAAGCTAGTAGAGACAGCATTAGAATAACAGATCATATGTAAGATGGTGAAATTTAATAGGAATAAATGTAAAAATTGTGCCTGGGCTCAAAAGCTCACCTTCATGAGGAAGGAATGAGAGAAATGCTAAGAGAAATGCTAATGTGCTAAGTCCCCAAATTCATTTTCTCCTCCATAGCCATCTCTGTACAGTGGCCAGATATGAATAAGGACGACTAGAGATGGCCGTGGATGGGAGGCAATCAGGGTTAAGTGCCTTGCCAAGGTCACACAGCTAGTATCAAGTGTCCAAGGTTGGATTCATCCTCCTGACTCCAAGGCCAATGTTCTATCTGCTGTGTCATCTCACTGCCCCATATAATTAATATGGTTAATAAGGACATAAAACTAAATAAACAAAATCAGAAAACCCAAAATAGTAAACACATTCTTTATTGACCACAGTATACTAAAAATTATAATCAATAAAGGGCCATTAAAGAAACTATTACAACGGAAAATGGAAGGGCAATTATTTCATCTTAAAGAGTAGGTGGGCCAACTAACAAAACACAGAAACAAGAGATTAATTTCATTAAATAAAAGAATAACAAAGAGACATCATAACAAGACTTTGGGGATGCAGCCAAAGCAGCCCTTAAGGAAAAATGTATATCACTAAATTTTTTCATTAACAAAAGAGAGAAAGATCAGATCAAAGAATTGTACATGCAACTAAATAAACTAGAAAGGCAACAAACCACAACACCCAACTAAATACTAAAATAGAAATCCTTAAAGACAAAGAGGAGATAAAATTGAACACACACTCCCCAAACTACTGGAATGATAAGTTAAGACTGTGATTTTGGGGGGGGAAATTAATAAAACATACAAGTCATTAGTGAACCTGATGAAAGAGGCAGAGAAAGTAAGAGAGGAGAGAGAGTTGACAAATTGCCATTATCTAAGTTAGAAAAAGAAAGCTCACAACTAATGAAGATAAATAAAATTATTATAAATGAATTTCCTCACTATTGTTCTATTAGAAACCAGGAGGGACAGGAATTCAGGGAACCCTGGAGGGATTTGCATGATGAGTGAGATGAGCAACCAGAAGAACACTGTACATCCTAACAGCAACATGGGGGTGATGAGCAACCTTGATGGACTTGCTCATTCCATTAGTGCAACAATCAGGGACAATTTGGGGCTGTCTGCAATGGAGAGTGCCATCTGTATCCAGAGAAAGAACTGTGGAATTTGAACAAAGACCAAGGACTATTCCCTTTAATTTAGGGGGAAAAAAACAGATATCTTATAGTCTGATCTTGCTATCTCTTATGCTTTATGTTTCTTCTTTCTTAGGTTTTTTTTTGTTTTTTGTTTTAGGTTTTTGCAAGGCAAACGGGGTTAAGTGGCTTGCCACACAGCTAGGTCATTATTAAGTGTCTGAGACCAGATTTGAACCCAGGTACTCCTGACTCCAAGGCTGGTGCTTTATCCACTGGGCCACCTAGCCGCCCCTTTATGTTTCTTCCTTAAGGATCTGATTTCTCTCTCATCACACTCAATTTGGATCAATGTAGACCATGGAAACAAAAACTGGCAAATTGCCTTCTGTGTGGGGGGAGGGAAGTAAGATTGGGGGAAATTGTAAAACTCAAATAAAATCTTTAATAAAAAGAAAAAAAGAAAAAAGAAAAAGAAAAAAAGCAATGAATTTCCTAAATTACAGACCAGGAAAAATATTCAAAATTAAATGGAGGATTATTTACAAAAAATATAAGAAAATCAGATTATCAGAACAAGAAATAAAGATTAAATAAACCAGTTTCAGAAAAGAGAAACAGAATAAGCTATAAATTGATTCCAAAAGAAAAAAACTCTAGAAACAGATGAATTTAGAAGGAAATTATATCAAATATTCAAAGAATACTTCACTCGAAATTTGACAAATTGTTTGCAAAAAAAGGGAGGGGGAAATTTAGAATTAGCAGATGAGCTGTCAGAGAAATAAAAAAATCATAGATCAGTATTCCTAATGGATATCTACTCAAAAATAAGGTGGCGCAAAATATTAGTAGAAGCTATAGCAATATAGTAAAACAATTATAAACTAGGATCAGGCTGGAGTGAAGGGTTGGTTCAATATTAGGAAAATTATGCACATATTAATTACAAAAACAACATCTAACATTCAGTAATCCCGGTTGGGCCCACAGGGTTTGGGGGTGTTACTATAGCTCTTCTGTTTCCAGTAAAGGGCTCCTTTATTCTAAAAAAGACATGAGATTTGACCTGAGCTCAGGTCGAGGGGAACCTGACTTCCCATTATTCCTCCTAACTGTCTTGCTAACCCTGCCATCCAAGGATCCCAAGGGATGTCAGTTAAAGCTGAATTTCCTATCTAAAGTTTCCTCAAAAGGGGCAGAGTTACAAATATGAATTAGGTATGGGGCAGGTCTTTATTTCCTATATGCAGAAGGAAGCTAAACACAGAGCAGCCACACGTTAACAAATGACAAGAACAAAGTGGAAATAAGTTCCATTAACTAATCTCTACTGTTACAATCCGCTGGGATTCTGATACTTAAACCTCATTGGGACACAAGCCTTTGGCTGAGTAGGGATTTCATACTTCCCCCTCAGCCCTGTAACTATCTAAACACCTAGCTATTTGGTAACATGGGCCAAGTTTGGACCAGTCTTCTTCTTGTGGTCATTTTCTTCAATGAAGAAACTCCTCTTGCTATGAGGCAGCTTCGGTCAAGGGGCCAGGACCTCCAGAGCCCACAAGGTCTCCTCCAAGATTGGACACATCTTTCTTGAACTTGGTCACCTGCCGAGGAAAGGAAATATTTCTCTGAAAAGGCAATCTGATGTTCAAACTTGCCCAGTGGAGTCCAAGCTCCTGAGGAGAAAAGAACAGTCCGTTTCCCCTCGCCTCTGTCATGGGTCGTCCAGAGACATTACTGACCACTTGGTCAGTTCCAGACTCTCTTCTCGTAAGAGAAGCAATGCCCCACATGAGGGTGATGACCAACCTTGAGAGACCTACTCATTCCTTCAGTACAACTATGAGGGACAATTTTGGACTATCTGCGATGGAGAATGCCATCGGTATCCAGAGAAAGAATTGTGGAGTTTGAACAAAGACCAAAGACCTTTAATTAGAAAAAAAAAAACCCCATTATCTTATTATGTAATTTACTCTCTCTTATACTTTATTTTTCTTCCTTAAGGATATGATTTCTCTCTCATCGCATTCAACTGAGATCAATGTATCCCATGGAAACAATGGAAAGACTAACAGATTGTCTTCTTGGGGGGTAGGGGGAGGGAAGCAAGATTGGGGGAAAATTGTAAAATTCTAAATAGATAAATAAATAACTTCAAAAAAAAGAGAGAAGCAATACCCCACCTCTACCCAATGTCATGGGCTAGGAGAGACACACATACCAAAATGCCAAGTTCTTCCGGGGCTGGGTCACCACATGGTTGGAACAGCCAGTGGGTTCTTCATATCCAGGGTATCCAAATGCTGAGGAGCAGGGTCCCTGAAGTCCACAGAAGGTTTCAGGGAATCTCTGGGTTCACTCTCACTCTTAGTAGTCAACTCAACCTTCACTACAAAGAAAAATAACATGAGTGTGTCAATAGAGACAGAAAATCACTTTGGACAAAATATATGGCACCACTTTATGTTCACAGAACGCATAGGAACCAGGTAAGCAGTCCCAGTCCAAGGCCGAGACCAAGAGGGACAGGGAGAAGAGTGACTCCTGAAGAGAGAGCATGGGAGAAAGAAAGACCGGGGCCAGATTGAGAAGGTTCTGAAGATGAGAAAGTAAGCCCAGAAATCCCAGAAAGCACCCATCCTGGTTCTGTGACGGGTCTGAGATCCAAAGTTTGAGTCCAAACCTCCTCTTCCCTCCTCTCCGCTTATTCAAAATTAAGTTCTCCAGGAAAGCTGGAATGGAGGTGAGCCTGTGCGGGACTTCTGGGGGAAACAAGGAATAGGAGCCAAAGTTCCTGGTGAGGGAAGAGGCGGGGGGGCAGGGAGGCCCTCAGAGACACGGAGAGGTCTTCTCCATGGCCAGGCTGTAAGACATCCCCCAACACTAACCCTTCATGATACGTCCCTCCATTCTAGGCCAAATCCCACATCTCTGGGATCCAGATACCTTCTGTGTGGTCATGGGGGAATCACCTTAGCGTCCTTTGAGCTTAGCACCATCTGTAAAGTGAAGGTAAAAATGTTTCCTACCATTGTGATTGATGGCTGCTATTGGGAGAAGGGTGCTGGGTATCAGGTGACGATGAAAAGAGAGAAGAGGTGCCCTAGAATGCATCATGGCAGGAGATGCTGAGGGGATTTGGTAAATAAAAGAGGCAAGTGATTCAGTGTTGCAGAGGTGAAACGCAAAAGAGATTCCTAGTATGGTGTGATGGCAGAGACAGGGAAGAAGGGCCAAGCAGCCAGCTGGTGTGTATTGGGGGGGGGGGGCAGGGAGAAAAGTGAATTCATTGGGTTTCCCTGGCTTTTAGCTGTAAAATGAGGAGGCAAGGTCCTTCAGTACAATCTGAAGCCCCTTCCCCTCTTTGAGCCTCAGTTTTGCCAGAGGGTCTGTGAGGTCAGTCTCATCTCTGTGCCTCAGTGTCTTCCCCTATAAAATGAAGAGATGACACTGGAGGATCTGTGAGGTCCCTTCTGGCTCCAGAATCCTACAAATTTAGCTTCAGACATGTCAACTTTGGGGAAAAGGAAATGGGATGCAGGTGGAATAATGCCAAGGGAGCAGTTAGAGAGATGATTAGAAGAGGATCCCACCACTGTGCTTAGCCACCCCCTTTGTCTCAATTTCTTGTTTGTCAAATGACTGGAGAAGGAAATGGCAAACAACTCCAACATAAAGACTGAACAACAGCAACGTATCTGTGGGAGTAGGGGAGACAGGCTGAGTAGGCCTGAAGACTCCATGGAGGTTGAGTTCTAGATTGAGAAGGAGCCCAGTCATGGGTGTGCTGTAGCTAGGTCAGATTGGCCTTGTGAGAGCTAATTGTTAAGTTTTCATTGCTGAGTATTTATACCTCAGAAATCTGAAAATGCTACAAATCAAGGCTGGTTGATTTAGACTTAAGAAAGTGAGGGAGAAAATGTTAATTCTGCAGTTTAAGCTTAAAAGTGTGTCAGATCTACCCCCCCACACACAATCTGGTTGTTAAATATTTACCAGCATACCACTGAGTATTTGGAATTATGAACAATACCAATGGCGTCTGAACACCGTCCAGTCCCAAAGGGCTATGCAAGTCGGGAAGCATAGTTTACTAGACTGCACTCCATGCACAGGATTCAGTCCGGGCGGAAGAAGGAAGCAATGACCAAATTGGTTATTCCGCCAGTTGGGCATAAACACTATGACTCCAGAACTGGGGCACAGAGGAGTCAGATGGCCTAGGCCTGCCAGGCCCATCTGGCTTGGGAGTATTAGGGGATTGGCACTGGTCCGTTAGAGCTGAGGGACAGCTAAGGGGCTCGGTTAAGGAAGAGGGGACAGTAGTAACGATGATGCATTTTTAAAAAAGGAAAAGGAAAATATAAATGAAGTATGTAAAAAATCTGCAGAAGAAAACAGATGGATTTTAGAAGGGTACTTGGGGAAGCAGGGACTTGAAAGAAGTCAGGAAAGCCAGGCGATAGATTTGAGGAGGGAGAAAATTCACACCATAGGGGATGATCAATAAAAATACCTGGAGCTCAGAGATAGGGTGTACTGTTTGATGAACGGCCCGTGTCGTGTCACTGGATCTCAGAGAAGACCAGAGGGGGAGCAGGGAGAGGAAAGCTAGATTGTGAATGGCCTTGAATACCAAACAGGAGTTTATATTTGATCCTGGAGGCAACAGGGAGCCATGGGGGTTCATTGAGTAGGGGTGACATGGTCAGAACTGTGCTTTAGGAAAATCATTGTGGCAATTGAGTGGAGAACAAACTGGGGTAGAGGAGACTTAAGGCAAGCAGACTCCCAAGTAGCTCCTGCAATAGTCTCCGTGATGAGGGACTGGACCAGAGTGGGGACAATGTCAGAGGAGGGGGCTATTGGAGAGATGTTGCAAAGGTGAAATGGAGAAGAGATTCTGAAGAGGGGAAATGGAGAGACCTTGGGAATTAGAAATAGTGAGGAATGGAGCCTGCCTCCCCAGGTGGGAGTCCGCTACTCTTTTTGGACATGTTGAGTTTGGAGCAGGCTGCCTTCTGTTCTTTGCTTCTTGTACAGAACTCGGTGCAAGGCCTCCAACTTCCCGGATAAAGGCTCTTCTCCTTATTCTGGTATACAGCCATAGTCTCAGTCTCTGTCCCTTCTCACTAATCAAAAGCCCAGGTCTGGGATCAGAATGACCCAGCTACCCATTTGCTCCTATACTTGGCCCTTTGCCAACCTTAGGCCCCATTTCTGGATCGGAGAACTACTCCTTACCCTGAGACCCAAGTCAGGGGCAAACCAGTCCAAGCCAGATCCTCAACTCTGATCCTGGAGTTAAAGCTTTTAAGTCTCTTCTGTTCTCTGTGCCAGAAACTCAATCCACTCTGCTCTGTGGTACAAAGCCACAATCCCTCTTCATACTCCCACAAGGCAGGCGTATGGAGCGGCCTTCTTGGCCCACCCCTTCCCCAAGGCATGCAGGCATCTACCTGCCTCTCTAGGTTGACTTAGGCTGCTAAAATGATCCCAGTGAGATTTCTTGTTCCATTTCTCATCTCTTCCGACATCTTTGAGTATCTATTGGTGAGAGCTGGGCTCTACTCTGCCTCATTACTGGTCTCTGGATGGTTGTTTTATAACTATGAAAATCTCTTTGTTAGCCTTATACCCTTAGCTGCTCTGACTTCAAATGCATCAAGCCTGAATATTATGTTGGGCTACAATTGTATTATTTCATTAATTTTAAGTGACAAAAACAAAGGATTATGGCATCATGGATAGAGCACCATCTCCAGAGGTAGAAAGGCCCAGGTGAAAATTCAGCCTCTGACACCCAACCTTATTGTGTGACCCTGGAAAAATCACTTCACTCTTCTGTGTTCCAGATGATCCTTTAAGACCAAAAGTTGTAGGTGTTGATCCGGGCTAGCCAAAGGAGTTCCCTATTGGAATTTCTTCTTCCAATGAAATCACATGTGATTTTAAATAATTTTAATTTCCATTATGTACCTAATTAGAGTTACTTGATGGGCTTCCATTTGAGGACCAACCTAGCTAAATCCATGGAGGTTCATTAGCAAAAAGTTGACCACAAGATAGGAAATTATTATGGTTGCAGCAACTCCCAAAGAACATTTACTAAGACATAGGTGGATGGGATTTGGGTTAGGAAAGAGAATGCCCACCCTGATGAACTGAGAATCCTTAAAGTAATAAAGTAAGTTTAGCCATACAATTAGCATTTTTAATATGGACAGAATGGTGTGAGGCTTCCATAGCTCTCCAATTTCATGGTTTGGGTGTTCCCTTCAAAGAGGCAGATTACAATCACTCGTACCCTCTCATCTTTCACAGTTCTTGGCCATGTCCTCTCATCAGTGCTCTTCGGGGAATCCATCCAACAGGCCAGGGTCCTTGTTCTAGGTCCTCTGACATTTCATGGATACCAATGGAATGCCTGAACTGTCCATGTGCAATCTTTCCTTCAGGTACCTTCAAGCTGTGTGATCCTAGCCAAGTCACATAACTGCTTTTTTTTTTTCAGAGTGATGAAAATGTTTTTTACTAAGAAATCTTAACAAAATGGCACACCTCTCATGGTGGGAGAGAGGGATGGGGAAATCCCAACAAACCAGCTCTTCTATGAACTTTGAAAGACTGTTCCTGCCCCTTCATGCCAACCACAGGCTGGGGTCACAAATCTAATTGATCCATTGGTTCTTATACGTTTCCCCACCCTGCTCATTATACTAATGACAAAGAACAGATCTCTTTGAGCATCACATAACTGCTTTTTTTTGGTTTGTTTTTTGGCAAGGCATGGGTTTAAGTGACTTACCTAGCTAGGTAATTGTTAAGTGTCTGAGGTCAAATTTGAACTCAGTTCCTCCTGACTCCAGGGTTGATGCTCTATTCACTGTGCCATCGTGCTGCCCCTTACTTAACTGGTTTTTAGCTCAGTATTTTCCTCTGTAGAATGGGCACCTATTTGCTATATTGTTGGGAGGATCTAACATATGTAAATCACCTTATAAATCTTAACGCACTGGCTTTTATTATTAGCATTATTATCATCCACTCTTGCCACATGACCAGCACACCATCTTGCATAACCAGTCCGTCATCTTGTACAGACATAAGTCTCTCTGATGGAATTCTTTGTGCCACTTCAAAGGATTATAAATACAGAGTTGGAAGAAACCTGAGAGTTAATGAGTCCAACTCTTCTACTTCCTCATTTTACAAAGGAGAAAATAATATACATACACACATACATTCATATATATCAGTTTCTGAGCTTAGCACTTTGCAATTTTTATCTCACTTGATCCTCACAACAACCCTAGGAAGGAGGTGCTATTATCTCCACTGTACAGGTGAGGAAACTGAGGCAAAAAACAGTTAAGTGTCCATCCCAAGATCACAAAGCTAGGATCTAAGCCTGGGTTTGGACCTGTCTTCCTGACTTCAAGCCCAGGGTTTTTACCTACAGCATCACTCAGCTGTCTAACTTTCCTTAAATTCACAACACATCATTGCCTATTCATGTCCACCATTTGCCTTTCCATTGCTCCTTGGATGGCCAAATCTAAATGAGAGTGATTCAATTCAATTTTTTTTTTTTGCAAGGCAAATGGGGTTAAGTGGCTTGCCCAAGGCCACACAGCTAGGTCATTATTAAGTGTCTGAGACCGGATTTGAACCCAGGTACTCCTGACTCCAGGGCCGGTGCTTTATCCACTGCGCCATCTAGCCGCCCCAATTTAATTCTACTTTAATTATTTTTTAATCAGAGGTTTCCTAGAGACAAAGAATCAAGAATATCAGGATACAGCTGTGAAAATTTCCAAATGTCCCCTTGCCGCCACCCCCCACACCCCTTTTCAACATATTCTTCCCTCTAAAGGGCCTCTCCTCTTCTGTACCCCCATGTACAATTTCCTTGTCTCCAACCAGTTTTCTCTACCCAGACATTCATAGGAGGCGGCTTTAGAGGAATTCAGAGATAGAGACATGTTTATTACCAGCCAATGCAGAAAAATATATTTTTTTAAACTCAATTCTTCAAAGAAATCTGAATTCAAAGAATCATAGGGGCTGGAAGAGGTCTCTACAAAGGAATGTGGCGACCTAGTTGCACCCCGACATACACACACACAGACATAGACACACACACACACACACACACACACAGACACCTGCCACCTCCTGCAGAAGCTGTCACAGGAAATGAGCTACAGCCCATGCTGGGGAGCAAGAACCAAGAGCTGACTCAAATGGGCATCTGCTTGGCAAGACCCCAGGTTGTGGAAGGGAAATTTAATGACTGTTCTCTGACCCTCAGTATTCACTCAGGGATCCTGGGGCCATTTCTACATGCAGCTTTCTCTCATATTTGTCATCATTAATGGCTCTGTGGGAAATCAGCCATCAGAGATGAGTGTTCACAAGCTTCCAGAAGCATAGACTGATGATTCTGAAGTCAGCAAAGACATTCGACTCCAGTGTCACCAGACAGTCACCCAGGGGTTGAAATGGGGGCAGGTCTTCCTTCTTACTCTCCAGGGTTCTGTGTGACCAGTCTTGTCATTTGTATGATTCATCCAATATTTAGGAGCATCTTCCTATTCCTGAAAGGATTTTGACTTCCGCTGACCCGGTACCTTTGGCTCCATCCTTGTCTCTTTTGCTGGGAGATTGAGACCCCAAGCCCAGGTATCGGCCATCATCCCCGCATCCTGCTGGGCATTTTCTGTTGCTTCCTTGGCTGGTCCAGAGCTTATGAGCAAGTGAGGATAACCAGATTTGGTTTAGGGGCTATTCTGCTATTCTGCGACAATCAGTTATTCAGTGAACAAACTTTTATGAAAACAGCTATTATGTGCTAATGAGGGATACCAAGGACATCTAAGACACACAGTCTTCAAAATAAAGAGTCTACAGGAAGGCAAAGGATCTGAAGTATTCTGGTTTTGATTGGTAGATTTTGGCTCCCTCCCATCTTATTTTAATAAGTAAGTTATTACAAACCAATTCAATTCCATAAACATGTATGAAATGCCAACTAAGTATGAGCCAATGTGCTTGGCCCTTGAGCTATAAAGACAAAAGTAAGGAACAATACCTGGCCTCAAGAGACTTATGTTCCATAACATAGACACAGCAAACATGCAAAGTATATACAGGAAAAGACAAACGCATATATATATATATATATATATATATATATATATATATATATATTATATATACACAATTTAGGAACATAAGATCATAAATTCGGACCATTAGAGGACCTCAGAGACCACTGTATCCAACGCCCCCCCCTCATTTTATGGATAGACAAACTAAGTTCCAAAGACGTTAAATAATTTACCCAAAAACATACAGGATCTGAGACTCAGAAAATTCAGAGGCCACCTTAGAGACCCTCATTTTATAGATGAGGAAACTGAGGCCCAGAAAAGAATTGACATGCCCAAGATTATACAGGGATCATGTGGTAGAGCTGGCATTTGACTTCAGGACCTATGGACCCAAGTTCAGAGGTCTTTCTACTGCACCATTTTCAAGAGGGTGATAAGAATTCAAGGGACCCAGAAAGGTCTGATATATCTGATAAACAATAACAAAATCAATTGTATTTACACTTGCGATCTTGAGAAAAAAACCTTCAAATCACACCTATCAGATTGACGAATATGACTGAAAAAGAAAATGTTGATTGTTGGAGGGGATGCAGGAAAACTGGGACACGAATGCATTGTTGGTGGAGTTGTGAACTGATCCAAACTTTCTGGAGAGAAATTTGGAACTATGCCCAAAAGTCTATAAAACTAGGTATATTCCATGCAACCCAACAATACTACTACTACTAAGTCTGTATCTCAAAGATATTAAAGAAAAGGAGAAAGGACCTATTTGTACAAAAATATTTATAATAGTCTTTTTGTAGTATTAAAGAATTGGAAATTGAGGATGCCCATCAGTTGGGGAATAGTTAAACTTGTTGTGGTATATTGTTACTATTTTGCTCTAAGAAATGAAAAGCAGGGGGCAGCTAGGTGGTGTAGTGGATAAAGCACCGGCCTTGGAGTCAGGAGTACCTGGGTTCAAATCTGGTCTCAGACACTTAATAATTACCTAGCTGTGTGGCCTTGGGAAAGCCACTTAACCCCATTTGCCTTGCAAAAACCTAAAAAAAAAAAAATGAAAAAAAAAAGAAATGAAAAGCAGGATAGTTTTAGAAAAAGCTGAGAAGATTTACATGAACGGATGTAGCAGTGTACACAGTAACAGCAATGCTATTGAATGATTAACTGTGAATGATCAACCAAGTGGATAACTTTGCTATTCTCAGCAATACAATGATCCAAGATAATTCCAAGTGACTCGTGATGAAAAATGCGATCTACCTCTGGAGAGAGAATGGATGAAATCTGAACGCAGAATAATGCTTTTTGTTATTTCACTTTATTTTTCTTGGGTTTTTTTTGTTTGTTTTCTTTCACAACATGACTAATATGGAAATGTGTTTTGTATGATTGCACATACATAACCTATATGAGATTGTTTGCTTTCTCAATGAGGGGGGAGAGGAGGGAAGGAGGAAATTTGGAACTCAAAAACTGGTTTTACATGCAATTGAGAAAAAAAGATTCTTTTTAAAAAGCAAAAAAGATATTCAATTTTTACATGTAATTAAGAAAAAACTTTTTTTAAAAGACAAAAATCCTTTGATCTCCAGATGCCTATAATCAGTTACTCCTTAGCCATGTCTCCCCCTCTGTTCATGCCTATCTCTTTGCATCTCCTGTTCTCTACCTATATTATAATCCATTATATATACTTGTCTTCTGACTGTGTCTATTTGTACATTATTCTTGCTAATATTGATGATGGTGCTGTAATAGGCTTTTAAAAATATATTTTCCTAGATATCTTTTGTTTTTTATGTCACTTTAGAGTTTCATTATATCTGGGTAGGAGTAGTGTGAGCTAGGTGGTTTCTAGACTTTTTGAAATAACAATTCATATTGCCTTATTTTTGAACAGATAACTGGTATTTGCTGATATTTCCTTGGGGTAGACTTCCAAAATTGTATTTTGGGGGCCAAAGAAGATGATTATGTTTATAATTCTTGTTTCAGACATATCCTCTACTTCAGAGGCTATGCCAGCCAGTGCTTTGGACTAGCTTAGAACTTGGATTCCTTGAAGGCTATGCTATTGGAGTCCTACCAGCTAGAACACTGTCAAGGACAGACTTGCTACATCCTGTGTCAACCACCAGAAAAACCACCAAGTTAAGGCAGGTGAGCAAGCCAGCGGAGAGAGCTGAGACTGGAATGAGGGAGGAATCTGTGGTGAAGACACGGGAGGGAGATGCATCAGCACATCTTGGTGATGGGTGCCATTTTTTTCTGCAGAATAAGAGTGAGGCGAGGGCCTGACTAAGAGGTTGGGAGATCCCAGGGGAGGCTTGAGGAGAGAAGAGACAGCTTGGAACAGCGGGCGAGGAGTGAGAGAGTGAATCGATTAGGAAGGAAAGCCATTTCTTCTTGTCCTTTCTGTGTTCTTCCACCCACTCCCTAGGCTTCCCTAACTCTGTAGAGATCCCATTACTGATCTGGCAAACCTCTCGGTCCGGCCTCTCTCTACAGCAAACACGTCAAAAAAACCTGCCATTTAATAAATATAATAATGACTAACACTGAGATGGGCCTTTAAGGCTTGCAGAGCACTTTTCATATGTTATTTTAGAGATTGCTATTGTGAATATCATTTCCCTCATTTTACAAATAAGGAAATTGAGTCTCAGAAAGTTTAGATGACTTGCTCCAGATCATGGGACTGGACCCAAGACTATTTCTACCACACCCTCACAACCTGTGAACAGTATGGAGGAGGGCTGCTCAGAACCTTGGCTGAGTTGGCCTGCTATCTCCTCATCCAGGCCCATGTCCTTCCTCTGTTGGACTTCCCTACTGTAGAATGGTACTTGCCTTCTGTCTCTTTCTGCACTCCCTACTCCCTGATCACTAGGACTAGGGGTCATTGCCTTTTCATTTCCTGTGAAATGTTCCTCCTGCCAGTTCTGGGCAGGGGCTCCACAAGCCCTGAATACATTTTAAAAAGGATGAGTGGAGGGGCAGCTAGGTGGTAAAGTGGATAGAGCACCAGTCTTGGAGTCAGGAGGACCTGAGTCCAAATCCAGCCTCAGATACTTGATAATTACCTAGCTGGAGAACCTTGGGCAAGACACTTAACCCCATTGCCTTGTTAAAAAAAAAAAAAAAAAAAGATGAGTGGGGTTGCAAGATGACACTGGCCCTGGAGTCAGGAGGACCTGAGTTCAAATTCAGCCTCAGATACTTAATGATTGCCTAGCTGTGTGACCTTGGGCAAGTCACCTAACATTGCTTTAAATAAATAAAAAAAAGAGTTCTTGTTTTTTATTGTATACTTGATTGCCATCAACAAGCCCAAATATTTCAAAAAACAAAATTAAAACAAGGAGGTGGCCTCATAGAATTGGAATGGATTTTAAAGACCATTTAGTCCAGTTCTCTCATGGTACGAATGAAGAAATTAAGACCTGGGGTGACTAGGTTGCACAGTGGATAGAGTACCAACCCTGGAGTCAGGAGTACCTGAGTTCAAATCTGGCCTCAGACACTTAATAATGACCTAGCTGTGTGGCCTTGGGCAAGCCACTTAACCCCATTGCCTTGCAAAATCTTAAAAAAAAAAAAGAAAAAAGAAATTAAGACCTTAGGGAGAGAGAACCTCCAAACAAGAGAGTGACAGGACTCAAGGCTCCAAGCCAGGGGTCTACATCTCGGCCCAGAGTTGTCCTTCCAGGACAGGAAGGAGCACCAAGGTCTGGGACTTATGACTGCCAGTGGAGCTTGGTCCTCCAGTTGGGGAATGTACATGGGATACACTCGTGCTCTGCCAACTGGTATCAACCCTGCGCTAGAAAGGAGGCTCTCCAAGGGATTGGAAAATATCTCAAAGTCACCCAGGGAGCTGATGGATGGGATGGACAGAGAGACCCCCATCTCCTGAAGCTTCTCTGCTCAGTTGGCTCATGCAGAAGGAAGGAGAAGAGATTCCCTCTAGGAAAGCTGATGTAGGTTTCTACACTTCCAGAAAAATTGAGTTGATGCTGTGATTCTTCACTTGGCTCCAATTTTCAATAGACCCAGGATCTTAGCAGGGAGAGAAGAATAGTAAGTCCAGGTCCTGCCTTCTTTTAGGTCTCCTTAATGTTAATGGACAGAATGATTAGCAGGATATCATTTTTGGCTCTAGTTCTCATTAGATGAAGGATCTTGGGGAGCAGAGTGATGCTTGTTTAAGCAAAACTGTCTAATCCAGGATCCAGGACTCTCTTAGGCCTCCTTAATTAAAGTTAATTGTTAGAATGATTAGCGGAATATCTTCCTTCCACGGAGGAAATCCCCCAGGAAATCAGGTTCTATACTAATAAGAGCTGGCATGATATGGTGCTTGACATATATTGGCCCACTTGATTTTCTCAACAAGCTCGTGAGGAAGACGTTTTTAATCCCCATTCCATGACGAGGAAGCCAACGTGGAAAGGGGAGAGCAACTTGTCCAGGGTCACTCAGCTCCAAAGTAAGGCAGGCTCTGAAATCTGGTCTTTCCTGAGTCCCAGTTCAGTTCCCCACCTACTCTGCCTAACTAAGAGCAGGGGTTCTAAATGGAACCAGGGGACAGAAACAGAGGCCAAGGAGGGATGTCACAGAGAGGCAGATTTAGGCTCAGAGTTAGAAAATTATAATTTCTTTTTAAATTTGTTTTTAAAACTAATTTATTTAGAATTTTATCTTCCCCCAATTATGTGTAAAAACAATTTTCAACTTTTGCTTTAAAATTCTGAATTCCAAATTCTCTCCCTCCCTTCCCCCTCACTGAGAAAGGAAGCAATTTGATATAGGTTATATGTATAGTTAGGCAAACTATATTCCCCTTAGCCATGTTTTAAAAGAAAACAGAAAGAAAAAGAAAGTTAAAAAAGCATACTTCAGTCTGTACTCAGACACCATCAGTTCCTTCTCTGGGAATGGAGAGCATTTTTCTTCATAAGTCATTCAGAGTTGCTTTGGATTGCTGAAAAGAGTCAAGTCTTTCCTACTGATAATCACACAATGTTCCTGATACTGTATACGATGTTCTTTTGGTTCTGCTCACTTCACTCAGCATCAGTTCGTGAGAGTCTTTCCAGGTTTTTTGGAAATCTTCCTGCTCATCATTTCTTATAGCACAATAACTTTCAAATAGTACAATTTGTTCAACCATTTCCCAATTGACGGGCATCCCTTCAATTTCCAATCTTTTGTCACCAAAAAAAAGCTGTTATGTATATTTTTTTTAGGATTTTGCAAGGCAAATGGGGTTAAGTGGCTTGCCCAAGGCCACACAGCTAGGTAATTATTAAGTGTCACATTTGAACTCAGGTCCTCCTGACTCCAGGGCTGGTGCTCTGTCCACTGCACCACCTAGTCACCCCGTTATGTATATTTTCGTACCTTCTTTCATAGAAGGACTTTTCTACCACTGAGAGCTGTCACAGCCAAGGGAGGTAGGGAGGTCTCCATTCTTGGAGGGCTTCAAGGAGGGGCTGCCTCTGAGGGCAGACTCAGGTTGGAATGGACAGTCATCAAGATCCCAGTCAATTCCTTCAATTTGCATTCATAAAGGAATCCCGGGGGACCTTTGGATATACCAGAGCTATGAGAGCCATACCTAGCTGAGAAAAATCAGCTTGACTAAAAGACTGATAATGAAGCCTGCTACCCAGCTCCAGACAGAAAGGGAATGGGCTTGGGATGCAGAAAGAGACATATGGTGGTGAATATGGACACAGCAATCTGTTTTGCTTGGTTGTGTATATTTGTGACAAGGGTTTGGTTTTTGTTTTTGTTTTTGTTTTTGTTTTATTTTCAGGGCAACAGGGAGATTGGTAGAAAAAAAATAAATGCTGTTAACTAAAAAAAATTAACTGAAGTATTCTATAATGAATAGCGTAATGAACATGGAGATACGAAAACTTGAATTCAAATCTAGCCACGGATACTTATCGACTGTAAGACCCTAAGTAGATTGTGCCTCAGTTCCCTTTTATGGAAAATAATGACTTCTTGAGTCCTTCTGGGTCTAGATTTGTGATCCTATATACCAAAGTCCTTCTCAGATCTAGGCCCATAGCCTTCTGAGTTACAGATTGTAAATATGAATAATCTTCTGAAGACCCCAGCCCTTTTTGGTGAGAGCCCTGCTACCTTAGCATCATCCCATAGGCCCTTTCTGAGAACTGACCAGTAGCTGAAGCATGTTGTGGCTTCCCTCTAAGCCTGTGTTGACCCTAGTCTCCCTACGCTCAGAAGGCTGGTAGGAATTAAAACCAACACCAGAAAATGCATTGTTTTTCAATGCTCCTGAAGGTCTGAGCAGGTTTACCCAGACTGGGGAGAGCCCTGCTCAAGGAAAACATTCCAAGGAGAACCACAGAGTCCTACAGCCCAAATCTGTTAGACATCTGGTCGGCCCCATGGGGGTCTTCTGCTACACTGGGTCATGACTATCCCATATCATCAGACTTTAAATAGACACTGGCGATGTTGACCCCTTCTCTTTCGTTCCCAGTCCTCTCCCCAAGGAAGAAAGGGAGATTAGTTCCCCAGTCAGGAACTGTGGGATCTATGGCTAATTATTGTTGCTCAGTCGTGTGTGACTCTCTGTGATCCCTTTTGGGGTTTCTTGGCAGAGATGCTGAAGCGTTTTGCCATCTCCCTCTCCAACTCATTTTACAGATGAGGAAACTGAGGCAAACAGGGGACACACTGCTAGTAATTGTCTGAGGCCAGATTTGAACTCAAGAAGAGGAGTCCTCCTGACATATTTATTTCAACTAGAAGGAACTGGAAGGAACTAGAAGGAACTAGTCCCCTACCTCATTTGACATGTGAGGAAACTGAGGCTCAGAGTGGTAAATAAAAGGTCACACAGCTCTAAAGACAGGAAGATTCCTGGCAGAATGGTGATGGAGAGAAGCTTCCTTATAATAAACAAATCCTTGATTGGGTGAAGGCAGGGTTTTTGTCCTCCCTTCCCTTCAAAACCCCAAAGAACAATGAGCAAGTCCAAGGCCCTCTGGGTGGAGAACCAGGCAGGATCTCCTGTCTCCACCCTCAGCGGGCCAAGTGAAACCAAAGTCCAGAAGCCTCCCAGGCTCTGGACTGGACCAGACCGGGGTCACACTGTTCTGCTGGGAGAATCATGTGGTTTGGGATATTTCTGGTCTTAACTGGATTCTTTGGTGTTGACTATTTTCCCCCTGTTAAAGAAGACTCATATCCCTGGTAGAAAAAGTCCAGCTTGGTCATAATGAATAATTTCTTGGATGAACGACCACAGTCTTTGCCGAGGATCACTTCTTTTCGATCATTTACAAATGTCCTATCCATAACAAATCTGCCCAGAACAGGGGGTGCAATAAAACCAATACATTTATTAAGCCCCTACTGTTTGCAGTTTAGTTAAAACTCCCTAATCTCATATAGTGCAGCAGAGAGATGAGACCCCAACTCAGATAACTGCAATAGATGGCAAATGCCAAAAGCACAAGCTAATACTGATAACTCATATTTATATGGCATTAACTCTATGTATCAGATACTGTGCTATACAATTTACAAAAATTATCACATTTGAGACTCACAACAACTGTGGGAGGTAGGTGCTGATATTATTCCGATTTTGCAGATGAGGAAACTGAGGCAAACATAGGGTAAGTGACTTGCCAGGGTCATAGAGAAAATAAATAGACTCAACAGTCTATCCTCTGCACCTTCTAGCTGGCCCTAAGATCATGTCTAGAGGTGAAAATCTTTATCAATAGGGGATTAGAGAAGAGGGGATCATGATAGAGAAGGATCTTTTGCTTTTATATCTCCAGTGCCTAGCAGGGGATCTGACACATAGAGAAATACTCACTATATGGATGAATAAATAAATGAAAATGTAAGGATGTAACAGTCAAAGGAGAAGGTCATTTCCAGTCTAAGTAGAGGGGCAGAAAGGGGGGATATTCAGTAATCAGAGATTAGTCTGGTCGGACAGTAGCATAGTGTGTGTGAAGGGGGAGATGATGAGAAGAATAAGCCCATGTGCCAAATACTCAAATAGGGCAAGACAGAGAACCAGTACAGCTATCTAAGCAGAGAGCCCCTTTCTGCAGGAGGAAGATTGCTTTGGTGGGCACAACAAAGGTTGGACGGCAGGAGCGAGGCAGAGTGGAGCGAGGAGGACTTAGAAGGAGGCAAATCCTGGCTAAATCCTCTCCCTCCCAGCTGATGGTTAAGTAGAGAGCAAGGGTGGGGGGGCTACAAACGATGAGGGAAGCTGCAAGCATGTGGGATTCAGTTCAGATTGCTCCTGGAAAATAGCTGTCCCATTTCTGTTTTGGGGAGCACATCTAATGGGAGGTAGAAGAGGAAACTAAAGAAGATTTCTGGGGGCGGCTAAGTGGTAAAGTGGATAGAGCACCGGCCCTGGAGTCAGGAGGACCTGAGTTCAAATCCAGCCTCAGACACTTAATAATTGCATAGCTTAATAATTACCCCATTGCCTTGCAAAAAATAAAATGAATTTCCCATGTGGATGCCAATACATTAGGCAAGTCAGCAAACATTTATTAAGCACCTACTATGGCTGCTAAGCTTTCCAACAGCCAATATCAGACAACCAAAGGATGTGAGCCTTCATTTTTTTTTTTAGATTTTTGCAAGTCAAATGGGGTTAAGTGGCTTGCCCAAGGCTACACAGCTAGGTGATTATTGTCTGAGGCCGTATTTGAACTCAGGTCCTCCTGGCTCCAGGGCCAGTGCTCTATCCACTGCATCACCTAGCTGCCTGACCCCCATTTTTTATATATAAAATAGTCGTACTAAGCTTTACCTCTCTTATCATGCTCCTAATTCCATCCTTGCATATTTTCCTTCTATCATCTTCACCCTCAATCTTTAGTCTCTCCTTTAATACTGGTTCTTCCCATGCTATTGCTGCCTACAAAGACAAACCCTCCATTTGACTCTACCTTCTCCACCTAGTTTTTAACCCAGTTTTCCTCCCTTTGATTACCAAAATCCTAAGCAATAAAATAAAATAAACTTCAAACCAAAAAAACACACATTGCTGCTACTTCCTTTCTCCCTATTCACTTCACCCCTTCAAGTGTTTCCTGGAATTAATTCTCAATGATCTCTGGTCTCATTCCTCATTTTACTTGACCTCTCTGTAGCATTTGGCACGTTGACCTCTCTCTCCTTCTGATAGACTCTCTCCCACTTACCTATTCCTGGTTCTTTTTGTCCCTGACTAATTGTTTCCAGTCTCCTTGGCTAGATCATCATTTGTGCCTTCCCCCTGATGGGGGGCATCCCCAAGGTTATATGTTCTATGCCTTCTCTCTCTACCCTAATCTCTTGGTGATGTCATTCATTCCCAAGGGCACAATTATCATTTCTATGCAGATGGCACCAAGACATTGCTCTAATCTCTCCCCTGAGCTCCATTCCCATAACCCTAATCACATGTTGGACAATTTCACCTGGAGTCCCATAGGCATCAGAAACTCCGAATATCAAAAACAGAGTTCACTGTCTCATCCCCTTTCCTCCAAACTGTCCTGTTTTTGTTATGAGTACCACAATTTTCTCAATCAATTTTGTGAGGGTGAAACCTAAAAAAGCATCCTTGTTTCCTCCCTTTCCCTTATGGTTCCTCCATGCAATCAGTTTCCAAGTTACAGTCTTTACAACATAACGGACATAGTCATATAGCTTTACCCTAGTTCAGGTCCTTATCACCTCCATCTCTCTACTGATGGACCCAAAGAGGCAAAACTGACTACTATAAGGTATCACAGAGTAGGGTGAAACGCTATACTGGGTGGTCCTGCTCCAGTGTCTCCCATGCTGCATAATCAATTCCAAAGTTCTTCAGGTCTTAATCAATTGACCAAGAAATGAAAGACTTTACATTAACTGTTAAAAATCTTTGATCAACTTAAGATGTCTTTGAGTCATTGGATGAAGTGAAATTTCACTAGATAGGAAGTCTATTTGGATTGGGGTAAGGGACTTGGCCATGCACCTTGAATCTCCTGTTATGGAGCATCTGTTGGAATAGTGATTCCAGGTAAAATTCTTAAGAAAGAATCTTTGGACATGGAGGAAAAGAGAGGAATAGGTCCTGGTCTCCTTTGCCACCAACCCTTGACTGAAATATGGCAGTGAAATATGGCAGTCTAGAGGATTTCCCATCTTCCCTCTGGTCTTCTAGCAGCATCCTCTGTTCACTGCTGGTAATGTTTGCCTCAAGAATCAAGGAGAGGGGCAGCTAGGTGGCGCAGTGGATAGAGCACCAGCCCTGGAGTCAGGAAGACCAGAGTTCAAATCCGGACTCAGACACTTAATAATTGCCTAGCTGTGTGACCTTGGGCAAGCCACTTAACCCCATTTGCCCTGCAAAAACCTAAAAAAAAAAAAGAATCAAGGAGAAATTGCAATCAGATTCTAGATTCTAAAAAGAATACCACTGAAGAGGAACACCACACTAAAGGAATAGTTCCCTAAGGATACTTGAGGAGTCCTGAAGACTCCAGCAGATTTACAAAAAATAGTTGCTCTTTTGCCATATATGTTTTCCAATTTTAAACCCACTTTTCCTTACACTTTGGTTTTTTTTTTAACTTTTTTGGGGGGGTAATGTTTATATGAAGTTTTCTTATTCTAATATGTTAGTAAAAGTTTTCTAAAAACTAATTAAGGTTGACTGATCTAAATCAAAGAATAATTATGGCAGGAAGCACACTAATGGGGGCTCATGAATTATACCATTAGAAAGACAATCTCTAACCCTTCGGATCTAACTCTAGAGCCCTGAGGACATACAGTTCAGCCGTGTGAATGGAAGTTGGGATACTTCAGAAATATGATATAGTACTGAAAAATTACTTCAATTAACCAGACATCTATTGGATCTCTCTTGGTCAAAAGCAGAATAGCTATTAACTTCTAATCTTGTCTTAATGATAATTTTATCCTTTAAAACTCTTTTCATGACATAAATAAGACTTTGATACATAAACCAAAGCAGAGAAAGAAATCACTAAGGAACACTTATGCAAAAATATTAAATAAATTATTAGCAAAGAGGCTATAGCAATTTATCTAAAATATTTACTTATATTTATGACATAAATATATTAATGATGAATATATTTATTACAAATAAATATATTACTATGGTTAAATATTTGATTTCTATCAGGAATGCAAGGTTGATTGAAACAAGGTAGATCACAGCAATAATAACAATAATAAAAACCACATAAATATAGCAACAGACATTGGGAAAGCTTTTGACCTAACCAATATCATTTTTTGTTAAAAACTCTAGGAAGGGGGCGGCTAGGTGGTGCAGTGGATAGAGCACTGGCCCTAGAGTCAGGAATCCCTGAGTTCAAAAATCCAGCCTCAGTCACTTAATGATGACCTAGCTGTGTAGTCTTGGGCAAGTCACTTAACCCCATTGCCAGTGGAGTCAGGAGTACCTGAGTTCAAATCTGACCTCAGACACTTAATAATGACCTAGCTGTGTGACCTTGGGCAAGCCACTTAACCCCTTTGCCTTGCAAAAACTAAAAAAACTAAAGTCAAGAATCCACATTATATACAATGGAGAAAAGCTAAAGATCTTACCAGTAAATTCAGTAAGATAAAGCAAAGATGTCTATTATCACCACTATTATTTAACACATTGCTAGAATTGCTAGTTATAGCAATAAGAAAATGAAAGAAATGAGAGTAATAAGTCTAGCAAAGAGGAAACATATAATAAACCTATAATATGATGATCTATCTACAAAACCTAAGAGACGCAACTACAATGAAATGAAAAAACTGAATCACTTCAGCAAAGTTGCATGCTATAAAATAAATTCATATAAATCATTGCTATTTCTGAATATTACCAACAAAACCCAGCAACAAAGAGATAGAAAGAGAAATGCTATTTAAAATAACTACAGAATGAATAAAATATTTGAGAGTATATCTACCAAGACAAACATAGGAACTATGTGACTATAACTCAGGACTCCTCAAAGAACAAAGGTCTAATTTAAAATAATTTGGAGAGGGGGGGGCCAGTGGATAGAGCACCAGCCCTGGAGTCAGGAGTCCCTGGGTTCAAATCTGGCCTCAGACACTTCATAATTACCTATCTGTGTGGCCTTGGGCAAGCCACTTAACCCCATTGCCTTGCAAAAAAAAAAAAATAATAATAAAATAAAATAATTGGAGAGATATTGATTGTACATAGAAAGGCCCTGCCAATATAAAAAAGAGCTATAAAAATTACTTTACTTATTAACATTACCAAAGGATTAATGTATTGACCTAGAGAAAGTAATAATGAAATTCATATGGTGAAAGAAAAATCGAAGTATCACATATGAAGTAATAAAAAAGATGAGAAGAAATGGAACCTACCAATCTTAGATCTCAAACTAGACTAGAGGACCAGAATCATCAAAAACAATTTGACACAAGTTAAAAAACAAAGAAGTCGCTCAGTGAAACAGATTATGCATACAACAGAAGTGAAGGGAATAAGCACAGCAGCATAATGTTTAGTAAATGCAAATAACTTAGCTAATGGGATAACAGTCCCCTATTTTACAAAAATTGGTGGGAAACCCAGAAAGCAATTTGTTCAAAACTAAGTCTGAATAAACATTTTGTACCTCAAACCAAAATAAGCTCCAAATAGATAAATGACTTAGATATAAAAGACCACATCCTAAACAAATAGAGGAACAAGAAGAGTATACTATTTTTAGCTATGGATAAGAAATGAGTTTATTTTTATTTTTGTTTTTAATTAAATGAGGGCTAGAAAGGCTTACAGATGACAAAATGGATAATTTTAGTGCATAAAATTATGTCTGTATAAATAAAAACAAGGAAATTAAAATTAGTAAAATGGAAATTGAGGGAAAAATCTTTGTAGCAAGTTCTCTGTAACAACTTATTTCTAATTGGGAAAAAACAAAATATTAAATAGAAAAATTAGTCTTATATCTAAGAAACTTAAAGAACTGATTCAGATTTATAAGAACAAGAGCCTTCTCCAATATATATATATAAATGGTCCAAGGATATGGACCATTTAGGAATAGGCAGTTCTCAAATCAAGGTAGGTGATACAATGGATAGAACACTCAGCCTGGAATCAAGAAGTCTCATCTTCCTGAGTTCAGATTTAGCCTCAGACACTTAACTGTGTGACCCTGGTCAAGTCACTTAGCTTCTGTTTGTCTTAGGTTCTTCATCTGTAATATAAAAACCTTTTGTTTTGCTGTTGTTGTGATGATCAAATGGGATAATAAATTGTGAAGGACTTAGCACAGTGTTTGCCACCTAATCGGTAATATATAAATGCTACTTTATTATTATCATTATCATTATTATTATTATTATTATTATTATTATTATTATTATTATTATTATTACTAATACTATTATTACCATTATATGAAGAAATCCAAGCTCTCACCAAGCATATTAAAAGAATGTTCCAAACCACTAATATTCAGAGAAGAATAAATTCAAGCAACTCTGAGGTTATGCTTTACATCCATCAAATGGGCAAAGATGACCCCCAAAAAAAGGAATATGACCAATCTTGGAGGGGTTTCAGGAAAACAGGTACATTTCAGGGGCTGTTGTTGGAGCTATGGATTGGTCTAGTCATTCTGAAAAGCAAATTTGAAAAAAAAGAAATCACTAAATTGTGCATTATCCTTTGATTTAATATGACCACTACTAGGTCTCAGACCAGGAGGTCAATGAACATATCATACAACTTTGGGGGTGCTGGAAGTTTCTGCAGGCCCCCAATTGGAGCAATGAAAGTAGCAAAAATATGTTGAGAAGGCAGAAATTCAGCCTAGACATCCTTCCAGAAGTGTGCCGAGTCCAACACGAATGTTAACATTTCAGTCATATAACCTAATTCCAAAGAATTCCATGAAAGAGGAAAAGGGACTATATCACAAAATATTTATAATAACTAGAAAGTGAGGTGATACCTATCCATTGGGGACTGACTAAACAAATGATTGTGTGTACACACACACACACACACACACACACACACACTATAATACAATAAACATTTATTAAGAACCTAATGTGGGGGTGGCTAGGTGGCACAGTGGATAAAGCACCGGCCCTGGAGTCAGGAGTACCTGGGTTCAAATCTGGTCTCAGACACTTAATAATTACCTAGCTATGTGGCCTTGGGCAAGCCACTTAACCCCGTTTGCCTTGCAAAAACCTAAAAAAAAAAAAAAAAAAAAAAAGAACCTAATGTGTACCAAGTAAGAATGTACAAATATTATTAGCCAGGGCAGAATTGGGATGCCAAAGGATTTTGACATTTAATATGATAAATCTAATATAATAAAATTCAATGGGGGCTAAGTCAAGATGGCAGAGTAAGGAGAAGCGATAGAGTCTAACAGTCCTCTCATATCTCCTCCACAAAGATCTAGCGAAGACTCAAGACCTAAAGTCAAGAAGTCAAAGTGAGGTCTGTGGACCCTGGGAATGAAGGCAGGGTGGTGGGGCCAGATGGTGGCTGAGGTGGGGAGTTCCCAATGACCAGGGGCTGAGCAGGAACATGAGAAAGAGATCCTGGGGAGTCCCTAAGCAAGTCACGGATGCAGGAAAGGCAGTTCAGTCATCCATTGGCTAGTGCCAGGGAGGAAAGGAGTGGTTGTGAGCAATGTCCCTTGGTGTGTCCTGAGCAAAAGGAAATGGGGACTGTGTGGCTCCAATCCCAGAGCAAAGAACAGTGACCCAGACCAAAGGGGAACTGGCAGGTCGACTCTTCTGAATCTGGAGAGACTCCTAGTGACAGAGTCAAGCAACATTCTACTGAAATTCCCAAACAGAAATACTACTACTACTAATAATATATATAATAAACATAATAATAAATAGATAACATTTATATATAGAACTTAGTGTGGGTCAGGAACTGGAATGTCTTTTATCAATTATCTATTATTATCTCATCTGATCCTCACAATAACTCTGAGAGGGAGGCGCTGTTATCTCATTTTACAGATGAGGAGACTGAGGTGAGGTGACTAGAGCAGGACCACACAACTAGAAAGGGTCTAAATTCAGATTTGAATTCAAGTCTTTCCTACACACATCAACTACCTACCTTAAATAAACCAAACCTAGGACAGGAACTTGCAGAACACAAACCAGGAGGTCAGTGAACATATCATACCACTTTGGGGGTGCAGGCCCCCAGTTGGAGCAATGAAAGTAGCAAAAGGACATTAAGAAGGTAGAAGTTCAGATCAGACACCCCTCCAGAAATGTTCAGAGTTCAACACTAACATTGACATTACATTAACATAATCTAATCTTAGCTCTAAAATTAAAAAAAAAAACAAGTCTTGAGTCTAGAAAAATGAGCAAACAAAAAAGGCCTCAAACATAAGGAGATACTATGGTGATGGGGAAGCTCAAAGCACAAACAGAAAGAGAGTCAAGTCAAGAGACTTGAAAACATCTACAAAGTCTCAAATAAAAATACAACTTGAACACAAGTCCAATAAGAATTCCTAGAAGAGTTAGAGGTAGAGCTAAAAAGTGATTTTTAAAATCAAATGAGAACAGCAGAACTAAAAAAGGGGAGACATGAGAGTTAAGGAAGAAAAATATGAAAAGAGAATTAACAGTTTTAAAAAAGAGATACTGAAGAAAAATAGCTCCTTAAAAATTAGAATTGATTAGATAGAAGTTAACAATTTCATGAGATATCAAGAAATAGAAGAGTCTAGGTGGCACAGTGGCTAGAGTCCTGGAGTCAGGAAGACCTGAGATATCAAGAAATTATAAAACAAAGTCAAAAGACTGAAAAAATGGAAGAAAAGGCAAAATATTTCTTAGGGGGGAAAAAAAGTAACTGGAAAATAGATCAAAGAGAGTAATTTTGAGAATCATTGGAATACCTGAAAGACATGACAACCACAAAAAAAAACATAGATATTATATTTCAATAATTTTAAAAAACAAACTACTCAGATATCTTAGAGTCAGAGGGCAAAGTAGAAATTAGAAGAATTGATAGGTTAACCCCTAAAAGAAATCTCAAAATGAAAATCCTCTGAAATAATATAGCCAAGATCCAGAGATTCCATATTTAGGGGAAAATATTGCAAGTAACCAGAAAAAAATGCAAGTGAGAATGATTTATCCAGTAAAGCTAAATAAGATGAACCTTTAAAGAAATAATTCCTAATGGAAAGACTAGACTGAGGTAGTAAATTTGACATTCTATCAATTCTCCTAATTTCTACTTTGTCCTTTGGCTCTAAGATATCTGAGTAGTTTGGTTTTTTTTTTTTAATTATTTAAATATGATATCTGGGGAGCTAGGGAGCTCAGTGGATAGAGAACCGGCCCTGGAGTCAGGAGTACCTGAACTCAAATCCAGCCTCAGACACTTAATAATTACCTAGTTGTGTGGCCTTGGGCAAGTCATTTAATCCCATTGCCTTGCAAAAATATAAAAAAATAAAAAATAAAATAAAATAAAATAACTAGAGACAACAAAAAAATCTAAAAAAGTAAAAAATAAAATAACTCGAGACAACACAAAATACCTTTCTACTAACAAGAAACACACAGGACCTATATGGACACAATTTCAAAACACTTTACACAGATAAAGGTAGATCTAAATAATTGGAGAAATATTAATTGTGCAAGGATATACTGAGCCAATGTAATAAAAAATGACAATATATCTAAATTAATTTACTTATTCAGTGCTATACAATCCAATTATCAAATAATTACTTTATAAAATTAGAAAAAATAATAATCAAATTCATCTGGAGGTACAAAAGGCCAAGAATATCAAGGTTAATCAATTAAAAAAACTGGAAAGGAAGGCAGCTGAGTAATATCAGATCTCAAACCACACTACTTATATCAAACTGTAATCATCAGAATAATTTGTTACTAGGTAAGAAATTGAGAGGTTGATCAGTGGAACAGGGTGAGTACACAATATACAGAAGTAAATGTTTGGGACAGTTGGGTGGCACAGGGGAATAGAGCACCAGCCCTGGAATCAGGAGAACCTGAGTTCAAATCCAGCCTCAGACACTTGATACTTAAAAAAGAGGAAGAGGAGGAGGAGGAGGAGGAGGAGGGGAGTCAAAGATATCAGCTATTGGGATAAGGAATCATCATTCAATACAAACTGTTGGGGAAAACTAGAAAGTCTGGTAGAAATTAAGTTAAATTCAACCATATATCAAAGATAAGCTCAAAATTGGTGCATTACATAGATATAAAGAGTGACATCACAACCAAATACCATTATATACGGAAGAAATATCCTATCAGATTTTTGAATATGGGAAAAGTTCATGACCAAATAAGAGATAAAGAGGTTCACAAGAGTTAAAATAATTTTGACTACATAAAATTAGAAAGTTTGTACACAAACAAAATCAATGCAGCAATAATTAGAAGAGAAACAGAAAACTGGAGAAAATATTGATAGCAAGTTTCTCTTTTAAAAATGTTCTCATTTCTTAGATATATAGGAACTGTGTCGAATTTACAGGATTAAGAACCATTCCTCAATTGATAAATGATTAAAGGATAGAAATGGTTTTCAGAGGAAGAAATCTAAATTACCAATAGCTATATTAAAGAATACTAAATCATTAATAATTAAAAGAATACAAATTAAAACAACTCTGATGTATCATTTCACACCCATTAGATTAGCTAAGATGACCAAAAAAGGAAAATGACAAATATGGTGGACTGTGAGAACATAGATATTTCAATGCAATACTATTGGTGGAGTTATGAACTGGACCATTCTGGAAAGTAATTTGGAACCATGCCAGAAAAGAAAGGAAGGAAGAAAAAGATACACTAGGGAAGAGAAGAGGAAGAATAAAGGGGGAATTATTTCACATGATCAGTGAGGCACAAGTAGAGGTCTACTAAAAGGGACAGGATATGGAGCATCACCTGAAGGTCACTTTGAACTGAATCAAAATGAAGTGAGCAGAACCAGAACAATTTGAGCTGCTATTGTAAAAACATACAATTTTGAAAGATGGAAAAAGGATGATGGAGAGACAGGTGTAAGATGTCCCTAGTGAGCATCTGGGTCAAGAGAGCCTGAGGCCACCTGGGATTGGCAGAGTTGCCATCAGGACAGCTTGGGGTGTACCAAGACCTGACCCATTGGAGAACACCAGCAGTTACTTCACCTACTCCTTCTGGCCAGCATCTCTCCCCTGCTAGGGGATTAAGCCCCAACAAGGACCTTCTCTGCTGTTAGAGCAGGGAACAGGAGACCAGGATGGTTGATGTATCCATCCTAATAGGGCATCCCCCCAAAAAGATGGAAGCAGAGCCAGAGTTGGGTCTTCTGAAAATAAGATTATGGGAAGGAATATAAGATGTGAGCAAAATGAGTCAAAATCTGTAATGTTCAGGTCTCAGTGAATGTGAGGAATATCTGGGTGGTTGGGTTCCACAAAAATGTGAAGGGAGGATTGTTAGTTTACATTACAAAGACTGGCTCTGTCTATTGCTGCCTTATGGGCAGGTAGCCTCACTCTGATCAACAATTTAAGATTAGGTGGGTCTTGACCATCTTTGCACATGCTCAAGGAGATCTAGCTGTTCATACTCATTAGTATAATGGTGGGGGGTGGATAGGAACTAATGTATCGATTAGATGTGTGCCCCCAGCCTATGACTGGCATGAAGGGGCAGGAACATAAAAGAGCTTGTATTTTTGGATTTCCCCACCCTTCTCGCCCACCATGAGAGAGGTGCGCCATTTTGTTAAGATTCTTAATCAACTGCAGGGCAATGGGGTTGGGGTGGCTTGCATGTCACATGGTTGGGTGATTGTTGGGTGTACGGGGCCGGATGTGGGCTTGGGTACTCCTGGCTCCAGGGCTGGTGCTCCATCCGCTGCACCACCTGGCCATACCTACAATTATTACTATTTTTTTATTTTAATTTTTTTCTCTCCCCTTTACTTTATTGCTCAAGTGAGTCTATATTTATGGGGGGGAGGGGGTATTTCATTTACTCTTAAACAAGAATATTTTATTAATGTATAAAAAACATTATTTGTACAAAATGAGAATAAATATTAAATAAAAAAAAGAAAAAAAGATTCTTAATCAAAACCATTTTCATCACTCTGGACCTAAGTATTCTTGAGCCATTTATAACAGTGCACAAGAACAAGCTCATGAGTCAGTAATTTTCTCTGATAGTCCAAGAGGACTCATCTGATCTTAGGCTGCATCTGGAGAATTTCCCAGCAGGTGATCTGGGGTACTTTGACCTGGAATCAGGAATTCCTGAGTTCAAATCTAGCCTCACATATCTGCTAGTTGTGCAATCCTGACAGATTATTTCAACTTCTGCCTGCCTCAGTTTCCTAATATGTAAAATAGAAATAATAATAATAGCATCCCCCTCCCAGGGTAGTTGTAAAGTTAAAATGAGATAATTTTTGTATTTTGCAAACCTTTTATTTATGTGTATGTGTGTGTGTGTGTGTGTGTGTGTGTCTACATCCATATTATCAGTCAGCAAGTGAATGAATATTTATTAAGCACCTTCTACTTGCCAGGCACCATACTGGGAGATACAAACGCAAACAAAATTAAAAAAAAAAAACAGTTCCTACTCAAGAAGCTTCCAATCTAATAAGGAAGACTACACACCAGGAAGAAGGTGGGAGGGTGAAGGTACCTTGCTGTGGATATGATAGAAAGGTCCAAAGAAGGGACAGTACAGCTAATTGGGTAGAAATCTGTGTTGAACCCCCTCTTTAAAGGGGACTCTGAAGCTCATGGCCCTGCCTCCTAAGCCCAAGGATCCAATCGGGGTACAGAGAGGGCTTAGAAGTGAGGACCAGGGGAAAATTGTAAAACTCAGATAATATCTTTAATAAAAATAAATTTTTAAAAAAAAGTGAGGACCAGGCAGAATAAGATTTCCCCATATATGTGTGTGTGTATGGCCTTGCACACATATTTATGTGTTTACCTATCCACCTATCCCTATCTCTTATCTATCTATATAACTATCTAAGGCTGTCTGTCTGTATCTTGCTATCTCTATCCCTAGCCATCTATTTCTAACTTTTGATCTAACCCTATCTGTCTTGTTCTCTTTCTCTCTATCCCTATCTATCTCTCTGTTGCTAACTTTTTCTTATCTCTCTTACTCTATCACTATTTCTATCACTATCTCTAATTCTATCTCTAGCTATTTTTGTCTATCCTATATATATATATATATATATTTCCTTCTTCCTTTCTTCTTTCCCTCCTTCCTTCCTCCCTCCCTTGCTTCCTTCCTTCCCACCTTCCTTCCCTTCTCTCTCTCTCTCTCTTTTTCTTTATCTACCTATCCATCCATTCATCCACCCATCTATCTGTCCTTACCAGGAAAGACATAAGTCTTCTTGAGCAACCTTGGACAAATTATTTCATTTTCCTGGGCCTCAGTTTCCTCATCTGCAAAAATGGGGGAGGCAAACCCTAAACCTGATCCCCTAAGGCTCAGGAATACAGCTCTGGCTGGCCAGTTCCACTTCCTTCCCCCTCTTCCTCTGAGTCAGCCCTCCTCTCCTGGGGGCTTCCTTGATCCCTCCCCTGGCTCTGTCCCTCCTTTCCTGTCTCATTCTCTCTGTCCAGGATCCTCCCAGGCTAGAGGAGAGAAGGCCTCTTGGACCCCAGCTCTCAGACCAGGCCCGAGGCCTGGTTGCTTTTCTCCTAAGCCCCATCTGGCATGATGACAGATCGCCCATTTCCTTGGACAGGACAGAAGTTAACAACAATTAGACCCCTGAATATCGGCAGCTCTGGCATCTGGCTGCCACTGAGGCCTATAAAAAGCAGCTGCTTTGTCAGCGTTCCTTGGCCTGGACCTGGCTGGCTCCTTTTCAGGAGAGATTCTGGAGAATCCTGGCTCCCATCAGCTCCCATTGGGACTGATGCCTGGTGGAAGCAGGAGGCCTTGATGCTGAGTGCCAGGAAGGTGGGCAGGAGCAGGAGGGCACCTGTCAGTGTCCTTCCCTTCTCCAGGTTTCTCCCCATGGAGTCAGGTTGGCATCACTCCTTAAAAAGCAAGGATGTGTGAAAGCAGTGAGCCATTAAAATGAAGCAAGCTGACTGAGTTCCTGCTCTCGGGGGACTGGCCTTGACTAAGATGGACAGAATCATGGAAGAAGGGACCCAGAAGATCCGGGAACGGATGCTGTTGAAAGGGTTTGGCTTCATGATGAAAAGATCAGTGGTGCCACCCTCAAGTTTTACAAATAAAGAAACTGAGGCTCCAAGAAATGAAGTGACCAGCCCAAGGTCACACAGTATCTATAGCATTCTGAAGTTTTAACTGAGCACTTTCTATCACCCTATGAAGGAGGTTGGGTAGGGATGATCTCCCCCATTTTACAAATGGGAAAAATGAGGCCCAAAGTAAAATACTCAACAAAACTGAGCTATGGGGGTAGCTAGGGGCGGCAGCCCCGGAAGCAGGAGGTCCTGAGTTCAAATCCAGCCTCAGGCACTTACCTAGCTGTGTGACCTTGGTCAAGTCACTTAACTCCATTGCCTTGCCCCCCCCCTCCAAAAAAACTAGGCTCTGAATCCAGGTTTACTCTGAAACCAAATCCAGTCTTCTTTCCTTACACCCCTTTCTGTATATTATTTTGTGTTGTACGCTCCCTTCTCTCTGGATTCCCTTCTATGAATGCAACAGAGGATGGAGAGGAGGGAGAGGACAAAATCCTCAGTGGGAAGGAGGACAAAGGCAAAGGTATCCCTGTGAGGCATGTCCAGATTGGAATAAAGAAATGTTGATGGAAACACAGCTCCTGCTGTTTCCCCAGGGCCCCAAGGGAAAGACTTTGGTTGAGAGAGTTGCTCTCTTGCTGAATTGTTTGCCATTTCCTTTCACTGGGCTCATGAAGGCTGCGGTTGGTCCAGACAGCCGTGGGCACCTTCCTTCCCGCTCACATCCCAAGAGCCATTTTCTTCATCCTCACATCACCAGAGCCCATCCCTTCTGAAAGTTATTCTATTTTTTTTCCAGTGACATGGAAAGATGGCTTTCCAGAGTCATCTTTTTTGTAAGCCTTTGAGTTCCACATTTTTCTACCTCCCTTCCTTCCTCCTCCCTTCCCCAAGTCAACGTTACACATATACATCTAACATACGTTATATATCCACAATCACGGAAGCTCATCCCTTCTAAAGAGGGGTGGCAAAGGGCGGTGGGCACCCAGGCTGGCAGAATAGGAGCACTGCATTCTGGGGCCAACCATTCCGTTGGTGACTCACAAGCCAATCTTTGGCAATCCCTCTCAGGAGGGATCATAAGGCTTTAGAAGACTGGCAAATTGCAAGTCAACAAAGCGAGGACTCGTGCTGGGGATCCTCATCCGCCTCCCGAGGCTTCCAGTGGCCCCCAGTGGCCAGGTGTCGCCAAAGGAACCAACTGCTGCTCCACCCTGTTGTCCCGTCAGCCTCCCCTCCCCCCACCCAGGCTTGCAACCTCTGAGAACCAGGAAAAAGTGAGAAAGCAGGAAAAGAAGTCTTATCCATCCTACTTCTTCCTGGAGGACCCCCGTCCTGGCAATCTGGTTATAATTTAGCTGACGAGGCTTGGTCCGCGGAGTTCACTGAAGCAAGAGGTCCAGAACCACACGGCTGATAAGTGTCCAAAGGGGCATCCGAATTCGGTCTTCCCCTGCCCCGCCAACTTCTTCAGAAATGTCGTTGTAATGACATTGTAATCTTAAAAATTAAATATTTATTATACCGAAAGAATGAACTAGGAGCTGCACTAGGACTCTGGGGACACTCTGTTTACGCAATATTTAATCTGAAAATGGAGGCAGGCATTGGCTTCCAGTCTCCCTTCCCTCCTTCTTTCTTGCCTCTTCTTTCTACCCTTTCTCACTTCCTCTCCCTTTCCAAAACAGACAGGAAAGAAAGCAAACAGCCCATGTATGAAAGTGGAGGGGTGGTTGAGTGAGCCAGAATGCACCCATACCTGCACATGCATGTGACGTGTGCACACACATGGATGTGTGGGGTGAAAATGCTGCCCTGGTTTTCAAGTTGGAAGGTGCCTTCCTTGCTCGGGTTATGATTGTTTTGGCAGAAAGCCTACAGTTTTGGGGGTTTTTTCCTAAACCAATTAATTCAGGGTGGCTAGGTGGCACAGTGGATAGAGCACTGGCTCTGGAGTCAGAAGGACCTGAGTTCAAATCTGGTCTCAGACACTTCATAATGACCTAGCTGTGTGGCCTTGGGTAAGCCACTGAACCCCATTGCCTTGTAAAAAAAACTAAATTAAATCGATTAATTTAGCTTAGCAGAGATCAATGGAATTAATCAGCAGCCAAAGAAATCACTAACCCGGCTGTCAATTCAATTCACATAAAATCAACTTTAAGGGCCACTAAGTGGCACTACAGGGGAGAGAGAGTGCCTGTTCTGAGTCAGGAAGTCCTGAGTTCAAATCCAGCCTCAGACACATCCTAGCAGTGTGACCCTGGGCAAGTCACTTCACCCTGTTTGCCTCAGTTTCCTCATCCTGTAAAATGAGCCGGAGAAGGAAATGAGGAACCTCTCCAGTATCTCTGCCAAGAAAACCTCGAGGGGTCATGAGACACGATTGAACAACTGCCAACATTTAAATAGAGGTTTAAGGTTTGTACAGGGCTGTGCAGTCATTATCTCATTGGGTCCTCACAACAAGCCTGGGGCATGGGAGACCCCTGATGCCTCCTGGCTAACATTGCTAGGGAGGGGCAGAGAAGGCCTGTGGGGGCGAATCCTGGGCTTGGGCCTTCCACCCCCAGCTTCCTGGCTTTTGTCTCCCTCCCTCAAGGGGTCCCTGGCAGAGATGGTATCAGGGTAACTCCCCTGGGTGGGTACGGGCAGAAATGCCACTCTGCATTGGACAGGGGCCCTTTTCACACACGCCTCCCCGGCACCTGGGCTCCCTAGGGCTGTCATCAGGGCCAGGCCTGAGTAATTATAGCTTTGAAAAGACAATCTAAGCCGTGAGCCCAGGCTCTTCCCTTGGGCTTCTGCCTGGCTGGGGGATCTGCTCTGAGGTCGCCATTTAGGACTGTGGGAGGTGTGGGGCCTCAAGTCCAACGCTATCCCTATTTTACATAAGAGGAAACTGAGTTCTAAGGTTAAAGGACTTGCTAAAGGTCACCATGGTAGGAAGAGGCAGAGCGGGTACAAGCCCAGGCTGGGCCCCCTTCTCCGCAAGGCTCTGCAGCAGTGACTGCGGCAGGACCAACAGACAGGGAGGCAGCTGTTCACGTTGGCGTGATTCAAGCGGCAGATTCCTCACCCTCCATTACCTGCTGCCAATGCCTAAGGATGGATTCTGTTATACAGAAACACAGCCCTGAGCGGGAGGGCAGGACGGGGGGATGTCTGGGAGGGGCCTTAGAACAGGAGAGGTCTGAGCTGGTGGGGATCTTGGAATAAGAAATGTCAGGACAACAAGACAACACAGAACACAGACTCCCAGGGCTGGGAGACAAGCCCCCTGGCCTCAAGGTCAAAGAGCAGAAGAAATTTTGAGGCCAGAGAGAAAGGTTGCCCAGCAAGGCAGAGGCACCCCGAGGCTGCCCCATTCCCAGCTTTTAGGTCAAGTTTCCAGATCCAATCATTTTTTGGTCCAGGCCATATCCCCTCTTCTCCAATTTTCATGGGACACAATTACACTTAAAAAATAAATTTAAAGTTTCATTTTGAGAATTTGAGGACCAGAGTGTGATACTCCAGGAGCTCAACAGAGGCACAGGCAGGTGCTCCCCCAACCCAGTCAGAGCCCTCAACGTCCTGATTCCCCCCGGGCATCTCATCACATTTCCCTGATCATGCCCCTGCTGGTCCTCCCCCATTGGGGAGTCTTGGTTTCAACTTGTATAAGAAATGGAGGGTCCCCGGGGTCAACCAGGCATCTGCCGAGTGGCCACCATGCTCCAAGGATTAGCTACAAGCTAAAGCTAGAAAGAAATCCTTGTCCCGGCAAAGCTGCTGTTGAGGAGGGAAGGAGGCAAGGGGAGGGGAGGGAAGGGAGGGAAGAAAGGAAGGAAAAAAGGAGGGGGGAAGGAAAGAAAGAGGGGAGGAGGGAGAGAAGGGAGGAGAGAGGAAAAGAGGGAAGGAAAGGAAGGAGAGAAGAGAAAAAGAGGAAAGGAAGAAGGGGAGAAGGGAAGAGGGAGGGAAGGAAGGAGGGAAGAAAGAAAGAGAAGGAAGCGAAAGAGGGAAGGAGGGAAGGAAAGGGAAGGAGGGAGAGAAGGGATGTGGAGAATAGGAGGGAGGAATTATTTATTCCCTACTATGCAAGCACTATTTCCAATACAGTCTTCCAGGGACAGCTAGATGGCGCAGCGTATAGAGCACAGCCCTGGAGTCAGGAGGACCTGAGTTCAAATCCGACCTCAGACACTTAATAATGACCTAGCTGTGTGGCCTTGGGCGAGCCACTTAACCCCATTGCCTTCAACAACAGATAACAATGAGCCTTCCCCAAGCTTTGCATCAATGCCCTAACCTGGCCTGAAGCTCTGGACTCAGTAGGACTTGATTAGTGTGGGATGGTTTCAAAAAAGTACTTCCATTAAGAGGATCTGAGTTCAAGTTCCACCTCTGACCTACACTGGCTCCGTGATTCTGGACAGTGCAATGGTGGCAGAGAGTGGCTGATGTGCCTTGGTGAAGGCTGTTTCCTCCCCGGGAGCTCCCCACACGAGGGACATCCCTGGTCCACCTTCTCCCTCTCACAAGGTCAAGCCTCAACCAAGACTTGGGATGGCCAGAGGCAGAGCCATGTCAGGGCTGCCCCTTTGTCCGGGGGCCTGTTGGACAGGAAGGGTTCTCAGCTGCCAAGCTCCAGCGTGTTCTTGGCAGAAGGCTCTGGCAACGCGGCCAGGTGCCATCTGTTGGGACCTGCCCTCAGCCTGAGCTACAAGGAAGTAGAGGAGGAGGGGTTGGCAGGAGTGCACGTCCTAATGGGGGAGATGACATGGAAATAATTAAGAAGCTACAAGATGGGGCGGCTAAGGTGGCGCAGTGGAGTCAGTCCCTGGAGTCAGGAGGACCTGGGTTCAAATCTGGTCTCAGACACTTAATAATGACCTAGCTGGGTGGCCTTGGGCAAGCCACTTCACCCCATTTGCCTTAAAAAAAAAAAATCAATCAATAAATAAATGAATGAATGAATGAATGAATAAGAAAGAATAAGAAAGAAGCTACAAGATAGAGTGGAGAGAAGGCCACACCAGAGGAGAGAGTATTAGCTCCTGGGAGGCCTGGGAAGGGTCCTGCACAGGATGAGATCTGAGAAAAGTAAAGCACTCCAGCAACAGGGGCTGGGGTGGGGGGGGACAGCCAGGGAAAAGTTATCATCCAGAGAAAGAGACTCCCCAAGGATCAGAGGGGCTGGATTATAGAGGGAGCACAAGGGGTTGTCAAGGGCTCGACATGCCCTACCAGAGGTATTGGAGAGCCACAGAGTTTGGGGGGCAGAGCTCTGTAGAGAATCCTGCTGGAGGATCCCCTAAAGGGAAAGTCTGGTCTCTCCTAGAGAATAACCTCTCATCTCCCCTGGACTTGTCATGGGTTTCGGGTGTATCCCCACTATTGGGGCTCCCTTTGGTCTTTAGGAGCAGGCGCTGGATTCAAAGCCCAGGGGAAGTGTTGTTGAACAAAGTATGTCAAGATTGAATCCCTCTCCTCAGAACTGGGGAATCTGTCTACCTACTGGGCTCCCCCTCCACTTTGGGGGGCCAGAGACCCTTTGGGCAGCAGTCTGATGAGGCCTCAGAAAAACGGCTTTAAATACATAGAATTGCAAAGAAAAACAAAGGTCAGTGACGATAGAAAGACGTCCTGTTTTCCAACCAAGTTCGGAGATGTACCCACAGATTTCTTCATAAGAGCCCCTGCCCAGAACCCACGTCCCCACCCCTCCAGGGCTGGCAGGATCGCCAGATCCTGGGGTCACGAATCACCTAGCAGATACCAGAACGGCCTCGGACGCCACGTGAGTCAGCAGATGCAGGTTTCCGAGCCAAGGTACTCGGCACTCCTCACCGACCGCAGCCCTCCATCGCCTCAGCCCGAGTTACAGACTACACCCGGTTCAATAACCAGACAAAACGGGTAAGTAACATACTAACTTTTTTAATACAGTCTGATCAGATCAAATCACATCACTCAGAAAAACTGGGTTTATTTCAACGCAAATACGAGTGGTTCACGGTATCCCCCCACTCCTGGCTTCTCTCGTCTTTGGGGGACCCAGCTAAAAAAACCAAACCTCTACCACCCCGACCAACCAGACTGGCATTTTTTTTTAAATTTTGCATAAAACTATTTCTTCCATAGACTTAAAACCATCAACTAGCCAAGTTATTATTTATGATACGCCTAAAAACTTCTGATGACTAACCCTAATGTGACTGCCGCTTACAAAGAGCCCCGGAGGCCGCCTGGACTGGCTTTCAGTAGCAACTCACTACACAGGCCCTAAAAATAATAACAATAATAATAATAATTAGGGAATTAAAATCCGACAGCAAGTTGAATGGTCAAAGTACCAAAAGAACTGGCTTGGGATGTGGGGCGTCCTCGGCAGCTGGAGCCTCCCTGCCTCTGAGGAGGGGCCGGGAGGGCTCGGGAATCTCGGAGCCCCCCGCCCCAGCTTCTCTGAGAGTCTCTGAGGAGGATCACGGCACCATGGTCTGCTAGATGCTACAGGCTTCCGGATTCTTTCCGAACAGCTGGGAATTGATCAGTGTTTGCAGGTGGGTGAAAACTTACTGCGGTTTCTCAGGTGAGAGGAGGAGGGGGTGGTAGGGGGAGGGAAAGATGGAGGGAAGGACAGGGGAAAGGGCCCCAGGACGCCGTGGGGGCAGGGTCCCTCAGGGAGTCTCCGCCGAGGGAGAAGCCACTCCCCATGTGGCCTCGGAGACGTCCGTAGTGTTTGGCTCTGCTGCCCCATGTCCTAACCCTCGTCCTCGGCCGCCGAGACTTCCCTGCACGGCTTCGGTCTGCGAAGCTATCTCTAAAGACCATTTAGGAATGGGGGGGTGGGGGATGGGGAGGGGAAGGGGGGAGTCTGGGGAGTTAAAAATGAAAAAACTCTCTCCGCTACAGAACCCAATGACATCATCTCCTTCCTCATCCACAGCATCTCTCCAGGATCGACAGACTGCTGCTGCTTTAGTGGGGACAAGCCTGCCTCACTTTCCCTCCGGCCCCATGGGCTGCTGGTCGACCTCTGGATCTACGAGTGACGAAGCGAACGCAGACTGCACGATCTGAAACCCGAAGGACTCCAGGAGGGACATGTTCTGTTGGGGAGAGAAGGGGGAGCCCAGGGCAGGGCCCAGGTCCCCCAGGGGCCCCCCGAGGGCCCGGACATGCACCTTCTGTATGTGTTTGTTCAAGTAGGACTTGGATCGGAAGAAGCTCCCGCACTCGGGGCAAGGGTACTTCTTCTCCCCGTCAGGCTCCATCTTGTTTTTGGGGACGGCCATGTCACAAGAGAAGGAACCGTTGGCGCTCTGTTTCTCGGGGGTCTTGAGGTCGCTGGCATCCGAGAGGTCGCCGTAGGAGTCAGAGCTCTCAATCGGGTCCTGATGTGAGCATTTCTGGCCTTCTATAAACAAACAAGACAAAACACACAGATGAGGCCAGGCTTTGGAAAGGCCCCTTCCTGGAGGGGGAGAGGGAAGGCTCAGACTAGCAAGCATGGGCTGGGATCTGGGGACTCAGGGAGGGGGGCTGGCCAGCAGTTGGCCCCAGAAGGGCCCGGAAGAAGGCCTAACCGCTCAGTCCGTGGGCCAGGCACCTGTGAGGGAAGGGATCAAGAGACCCCCGGAGAGATGCCGCCTTCCTCGCTAGGGCCTTCTCTGCCCACAGCCCTCTGCCTCAGTCCCACCTCAGCCTGAGGATGGAGAGCGGAGGAGACAAATCTACAATCCCTGACCACCTGCCAACAGCCAAGCCTGGGTCAGCCAGGCCTCAAGCCCCGACCTGCCCGCCTCGCAGCTCAAAGACACAGAGGAAGGCCATCGATCCACAAACACCATTCACCGAGTCCCCCAGAGGTTCTAAGTCCCCCTGGACCAGCACGACTTCCTAGCGGGACAAGAACATCCTGCGGGACCTGCCAAGCTCAGCCTGCCCACACCTTGGTCTCCAATGGCCCCAAGGACCCAGGAAGAGGAAGCACTGGTTACCCCGATCAAGGGGAGCCCAGAACTCTGGGGTCCATCCCAGGATCCTAGGATCAAGAGCTCCAAGTGGCCCTTGGCGATCACCTCGTCCGAGCTCCTCACTCACTTTCCGGGGGAGGAGCAGAACGAGATCCACCCCCAGGCCCACTGGCTCCAAATCCTGGGCTCTCCACACTACAGTAGGCACACAGCCTCTTCTGACTCCAGCTCTTCTTGTTCCAAATAAGAGACGCCTGCCTGCCTACACGACCTGGATAGATCCTACCCGCCTGCGGCCCCCCCAGGGAAGCCTGGGAGAGAGACAAGGCCAGACCAACTACTCCTCTCACCAGCACTGCCCATGAGTCCCCGGTTCATCCCCCGGGCCCTTTCAGCCTCTTTCTAAAGACTTCAGCTCTGGGGCCAGCCGGGCCCAGGCCCCTCCTGACTAGCCCCAAGTCAGAAGGGGGGCTGTGGAAGGCAGACTACAGTCCCTAGGCCAAGGGCTCTTGCCGTGGACCTCTCGACCCCCTGATGGGAGCACGGAGCATGCCATCGATCGGGGCAGGGGAGAGAGACTGGCCGCCTGAGCCCCTGGGCTCACCTCTGAGCCACAACAGACTACATCTCTCCAGGGCAAGCCTGGGAACTGAGTAACGGGGCAGTTCTCCTTCTCCCTGGGTGCCCCAAGGCTATCCAGGAAGCCCTAGGGAAGGAGAAGGCTTCTGCAGCCCCCTTTTCTGACCTCACAGGAGCCTACCTCACGGCCACAGGAGGGCAGGAAGCGCTTGGCCTCTATGCTTCCAGACCCCCTGCAGCAGTCACCCTGGACACATCCTCTGATTGATCATGCAAGGAGGGACGCAGGGCCATGGGTCAGGGGAGGGCTGGCGGCAGCAGAGTGCAGGCAAGGGCCGGGAGGTGTGTGGGGCCTGGCTGGGGGACCCAAGTAGCCTCACTCACAACCCCCAGAGGGACGAGCACCAGGCCCAGCCGGAGGCTGCCCGGTGCCCGCCCTCAGTGGCCTCATGGCGGGGGCCGCTCCGCCCCTCCTCCCCGGGCCCAGCCCCGCGCCCACCGCACGGTCTGCGCAGACAAGCAGCGTGCAGAGCAGGGAGTCGCTTGCCTTTGATGCCATAGGTCCTGACGCAGTGGAACGCTGCTCCCCCATTCGGGATGGGCTCCTGGTGCCTGGAGACCTGGGGAAGGGGAACACCGTGGTGGGTTTTAACATGGACCTTTAAGTAGGAGGCAGAGGAGAAACCTAAACGAGACAAAAGGAGATGAGATCCTACCACCAGCACCGAGAGACCTCTGTTTCCCCGACTGCTCCCGGCCACCTGCCAGGGCTCTCACTAGCAGGGGCCCCGGCTACTCCGTCTGGGTGGGCAAGGCTGGGGCAGTGGTGTCTGACCAGAGGCATCCCGGGGACGAGGAGAGCCCTAGAAGCAACTGCAAGACTATGGACTACGCCTTAGCCCTAGGCAAGATGGGTAAACTCCTGGAGGGCAGAGCCAAGGGTTTCATAAATGCTCCGTGTAAGAAGAGACCAGATGCCAAAACGTCTCCATGCTCACTCTGTCCCTCAAAGAAATAACATCCTCCATGACCTGAAGGCTGGCTGAGACCATCAACAATCAGAACAAGCCCAGCTGCTAAACCAGGATTCCGTCTGGGGAACAAGGGGGAAAAGCATCAGATTCTGCCCAGTTGGAGTTAGCCTCATAAAACCTCCCTGGGAGATGGGGAGGGTTGAACCTCCACAAAGGTTAGATCAGAACCAAATGAGGCAGGGCTGAGAGGGGTGATCTTTGCCTAATTGCTGTCTTAGTGTCTCTAAGAACCAACAAAATAGGAGTTTGGGAGTTTTTAAAGAAAATGAAACAAAGCAAAGCTCCTCTCTGATATCTAGGGAAACCAAAGGAGATTTCAACCTTAAGGGCAAAGTTCCCCTGGGCTCCCTCCCTGTGATAGTCTGGAGATTTTCATTTTGTTTATTTGAGGTGAGATGCTTTTTTTAAAATTGCAACCTCACGAAATAGCTATGGACTAACTGCTGAGAGCTTTTGAATTACCAAAGAACTTTTAAAATTGGAAAACTGCATTAAATTTTAATTTAAAATTGGGAAACTGCATTAAAGGGACACGGTTATCTCTTTGAAGGTGTCCACACCAGAGATAGAGTATTTTCGGAGCCAAAAGGCTTCAGAGATTCACTCTGATCTCTAGAAACGGGGTGGGGAATGACTGGCCCAGGAATGACTGGCCCAGGAGCCATTTGATCTAGCCCATAGGCTAAGGTAACCACAGGTAGAGCTCAAACCTCAACAACTCGAGGAGGTTTTTAGGGGTGAATTCATTAACTGTCTGACCAAATATAGCAGATTAATTTTTAAGCTGATCATTTTGTTTGGTCTGTGAATGGTGTTATAAATATCAAAATAGCTCTTGGCAAAAAAAAAAAAAAAAAAGGCTTCCCCATCCCTGATCTGGAAAGTGTGAAGATGCTCCCCCTGCTATTCATCTTCATGCATTTGCTGAAACCAAAGCAGTAAATTCCAGAGTGGGATTTCTGTGATTTCTCAAGTGAAAGCTCCTCTCTCCAGTGTGTCTAAGGCATGGGATGAGAAGTATCCAATGATACCAGTTGGAGCAGCCAGGGAGCAGTAGCTAAGGAGAATGTCCTTAGCTTTATTTTGTATTTTTCCAAATCAGAATGGTATGAATGTCTGTTCATTTTAGAAGATTTAAAAGAAAATTTTTAGCCACAGGGTATGGAGACAGGTAGAGTGACTGTGTCCTTTTAACCCAGTAATAATGATTCAGTTTGTATTCACTCAGTACTTTCATGATTTAAAAAAAAAAATGATCGAGCTCACTTGGATGGGACCAAAGGGTTCTGAGGGATGGCCCAATACAGACTTGGAAAAGCCAATTATCTGCTTTTAATTTTGATGGTCATGTCCTGATGAACCCCACTGGAACAGCTAGGTTGGGCTGTGTCACCAGGTAAGTAACTTCCCTCTCTGGGCCTCAGACTTCTCCACTGAGAAATGGGCACAGGTCAGGGTTTAGGTGAGAACAGTTCTTTGTCAACCTGGAGGCCCTATGAGAATGGGAGGAGGGGACAGTACTGCAGCCTTCCTCACTCTGAAGCATTAAAGATCGGTTTGAAGGAAAATTCTATTTATTCTGCTGCCTGGTCTCTGAACCCTAATAGCATCTCTCTACAGATCGTATATAATCTGTTTATCTGTGCTGTGCTGATGGATTAGCTTGGAAGCTCTTGGAGGGCAAGGCATCTCTGAGTATAACAACTAACCCAGGAGTGAAAAGAGAGTAAGATGCTCAGTCAAAGTGCAGAAATGGAAATGAAAGGGAGGAAGAAAAGAGATGATAGCGAAGGTCCTTTTGTCTACGGTATCTCCTCCACAGAAAGGCACTCCCAGAGGATGAGGGAGAGGATAATGGAAGAGGAAGGGAAGCGGCGAGGCAGGTGAAAGTCTTTGCCGTTGCTGTTTGCTGAGGAAATAGTCTCATTCTTCATACTTATCTCCCCACTGGGGAACACAATGCCTGATAAATATCTGTCGATGGATGGATGGATGGATTGATGGATGGATGGATGGACAGACGGACGTATGGATGGACGGATGGATGGAGGATGGATGGATGGATGGATGGATGGACAGATGGTTGGACGGATGGATAAATGGATAGATGAATGAATGGCAGGTAGGGCTCCATCACTTCAAGGCCTGGACTGAGGCTTAACACTGGTTCTGCTCCTTGTTTGAGAAAATATTTAACTCTCAATAGGGAAACTGAATCAGGTTGCAATGAAATGTGCTCAATGCTTTGGAGACTTGGGTCATTAACCAGCCTGGAAGCAATGCCTGGAAGGCAAGCTCTCCAAGGGCAGGATGGGATTTTTTTGTCTTTGTACCACTTATCTCCAGCACATGGTAGGGAAAGCACTAGATAAATGGCCTGTTATGGCACTGGAAGTTGAGTCTGTGGTACAGCTCTGTGGACACTGGACCCTTGGGCAGTGGTGCTGAGATCCAAGTAAGCAAGGCGAGGGGCAGGCGGGAAGGTGATGGATAAGCCCATGAATTGGACCACACAGATCACCTCATTCCTTCCCTGAACAAAGCTGTGTCCACTAGGTTTCTTCTGTCCCTTATTTTTGTGACTGGCCCCTGAGGAGGGGAAGCACACCCAACTAGGTGACAATGAGGCTGCTGGGAGATATTGGAAAACCCCAGTATCCTCCCTCCACAAAAAACAATCACAGGACTCCCAGTGAAACCATGTCAGAGGAGATTGGTTTTCTTTCTTTTTCCAATCCATGAGTTATGAATATCAAGAACACCCTCACACAAGTGAATACAATTTCCAAGAGAATGTGGTACTAGAGGGGTCTCTCCTACAGCTACAAAGGACGTGGAGAGATGAATTAAGGCAGAGGACCCCAACTGGAGCTTTGGCCAGAATGCAACCTGGGAGTCAAGTGCCTTACATCAGAATCCTGGCACCCTCAGTCCAGTAAATGCAGATTCACCACCAAGGAATCGGGAAAATGAGGGGAATGTGAAATGGAGATGCCAATATTCACATGCTCAGAACAAAGAACCTGATCGCCATGCTGGGTGATGACACCCACCCTTCACCAAGAGCCCACCAATGCCGTGACACACACACACACACACACACACACACACACACACACACACACACACACCTACCCCTCTCTTTAAAACAGACAGTGGGTTAGCCTTGGCCCTTTCATTCACTCAGCTTCCATCTTTCTTCGTAGGGAACTTCTCATCCTTACAAACAGGGCACTCCATCATGGCATTGCTACCCCTTCACGTCATTCTCAAAAACTTGTGTTCAACTACAACAGGGTCTTTTTTGTCCATCAGATTTCTACCTTACTAGCGGGTTTGCTGCTGGGAAATGCTTAACAAGTAGCGCTCGATTAAAAAAAACCAATACCAAACTTCTTCTTAGCTTAATCTACACCATTCACACGTTCTCCATCATTATTTTCAAAGTTCAGACCATCAATAAAACAATAAATCAAGTTCTGATTCGTAGCATTTGCTGATATCCAAGATATGGAAGCATTGGCCGGCACAAACTGGGTCAGCCCACCCGCTTCCACCCCCAATCCCCTCTTGTGCTTCACTACACAGGCTTAAAGGGATATTGGGGTTTTCCCAGAATTCATTCGAAAGGGCCTAGATGTCATCTGGTCCAAGCTCTCCCCTCCCACCCACCCCCAACGTGAGCAGCATCTCCTCCAAAGCCAGGGAGGTGGAAGTCTGGCCTCGGGGATGACTGCCATCTTCCGTATCTCACCCTGGCTGATGAACAGAGCCGATGGACATGATCCTATGTGCACAATCTCCAGAACAAATACTGAGGAAATCGTCTCTATGACATACCACTCACAAAGCAAGGCAGAACCCTGGAAGACCACCAAAGCTGTCTTCTGCCGTCATTTGTCTCCCCAGCATGTAACACGTAACACTTAATCAATACATTTATAGACTGTCTAGAATGGCGAGGGTCAGGGGATGTTCTTAAGTGAGGCCCTACACCAATTTTCTCCAGCAAGGTAGGAAATAACAATATATTGTAAGCTCCTATGTCTCCCTGTATGTCTCTGATGTCCAGAAAGAGCCTCGTCTTCCTCTCTCTGCCAAATTTCATCTGCTTGCTTCTGTATCTACTTCTATACAAGGAACCAGCCTAGAAGCACAATTCTTAATCTTTACACAATAAAGCAAATGCTTTGATTATTTTTTTTCCTCCTTTTTTGGTTAAGAATGGGACCATATCCTCTCCCTTTGACTTCCCAGGAGAGATCAGCCTAAAGTCGACTTTTCTTCTGGTGCACTGAAGAAATGGGACCACTGGCCCCCAGGGCTGAGGCCCAAGGTAGGGTCTGCTACCTGCATCCAACTGTGGCCCTTCTAGAAGATGTGACCTTCAATGTCATTGTTTCGGAATCATTTATTCCAATGACTCAACCTTGTGATTCAGCAGCCACACCGCCCTCTTTAGCAGCTGGAGGGAAGAAAACCATATCAATCTTGTAAAATGTCAATGATTTCCATTAGCTGCCTCTTAACTCAGGTCTGCTTCCCATCTATTTGTGTTTTTTTCCATGTTCTACTAGAGTCTCTGGTTCAGTTCTGCGGTCTCCATTCTCTGATCTTCACTTCCTTGTCCAGGGTTGAGTCCATTAATGAGGTTCCATGGGGTCCCCTTGTCTCTGAGACAATAGCTGGGAGGCTCCAGGTGACCGGCATCAGTTCCACCAAGTTCACCAAAAGCTGAGAACCCGACAATGGAAGCCCGCGGTTGAGCCGCGGGTCAACAACTGGCTCGTCAGGGATGCCTCAGCACGACTGAGAGTTACATCTGACTGGGGGGGGGAAATGCCGCCGGCTCAACGTCTCAACCCACTGCCTCCCAAGCTGCATCCGGCCTCCACATACAGCCCAGCTGGCCCGCCTGCTCACTCTTCCCCATTAGTGCCACTCCCACTTTCCTAATGTTCTGGGAATGATGAGTTAGCTACCAGCTCTGCCCAGGTTCTCTGTTTAGGAGCAGATGTGTAGAGCCCCTAGAGGTTCAAGAGGCGAATTCCCACTTTCCCATGCTGTGACTGCCCTGCCACTGCGACATCTCACAATGCTAGTGTGATCTCAGCCTGTGAGTCATCAGGTGCCATGCTCCCAACCCTCCTAGCCCTCTGCACAAGGCTGCTATTGGAACACCACTTCACACCTGGAAACTTCTTAGACAGTTGTGCCAAGGCTCACTAAAATGGCTTCCCTCAGAGATGGCCGGGGAAGAGATGCCACACCCTCACCCATAGTAAGAATAATACGAATAATAATAATAATAATAATAATATTTTTGTGTAGAACCCTGAATATGCAAAGTCAGTTCTCAAATCCATCCTATTCTTGGACCCCCACGACAACCCTGTGAGGTAGGCATCATCACCCCCCCCATGGCGGAGCCAACGCGAGAACTCAGGTGTTCTGACCCCACAGTACAGCGCTCTTCCCACCTGACCCAATCCTTCCAAGCCCTCCACTGTTAAATCCTGTAGGAGCCTCTGGACACATCCCATGTGATGAAAAGATCCCAAGTTCAACTATGTCTGCCCAACCTTCAGGGGCTCCAAATAGATCCCTCCCCTGACCATGACACCACAAGTAACTGCCCTTTCAGCAGCTTTCAACACACGGTCACTTTGGATACTTTCAGGATACCTGGGGTACAGACCCCTCTTCTCCCGGCCTACCCAACAACCAAGAGAGACAGTTGGGCAACTGAATCTCCCAGCCCCTCTGAGACATACGTCCTCAATCCTTCTCCCATCTCCAACCCCCAACATGTTCTTGCTCATTTGAGCAGGTGTCTAACAGAATTCTACCAGGCAAATGGCCATCTACAGAGATGGAAATGGAATCGACTCAATTGAGTTTCTTGTACTACAAAGAAGTCACTATGCCTGGGATGCAGGAGTTCTGGTCAGAGAACTCAGTGGGTTCCATCTACTTGTGCCCCAAAGTCTTTGCCATCCCAAAGCCTCCCTAGATCTCTGGCTGTTCAGTCCTTCAGTGCCAGCAAGTTGGCTAAAAGAAACTCAGAGTCTCCCTTCAATGGGGGACCGTGGCATTGCAGAGCATACATTGCTCTCTGGGCAACTTGCTGTTTCAATGGTACCTCCAAAATGCACAGATCCTGCCACCTAGAGCATACAAATGGACTGGCATCTTTACAACTTTGAATTCATCCTTCAGTTCCCAACACCCCATAAAAAGACATTTCAAACCAACTCTGAGGAGAGACGTCGCTCCCTCCCCACCCCAGTTCCCTGGCGAGCAAGCAGTTAGCAGGAAGCAAAAGCCAGGCCATGCCTCCAGGGTTTGGAGATGTTGTTCAGTGGGAAGGAAGAGCAGCATCAGGGGAAGCCAGGGACGAGACGGGACGGTGGCGACATGAACCTATTCAAACACCCATGCTTACCACCCCCGGCTAGGATGCCAGACAACAGAAAGATTACCTCGATTACAGATACTGCAAAAGTTGCTTGGTCCTTCGCTGTGTTTCTTCAGGTGATCCGCCATATATGCTGCCCGCAAATACTTCCCACACACCTGGCAGGGCACCTTGTCTTCATGGCAGGCCAGGTGGGAGCGCAGGCGGTCACGGGTGGCAAAGGAAGCATTACAGGTCTGTGAGTGGGAAAGAGAATGAGGGTGAGTGCCAGTGCCCAGCTCATCTTCCCAAGCTAGACTCCCGGTTCCCAGACTTTAGGGAATGCTTACATAGAGCTTGGTAGGGACTCAATGATACAGACTGTCCCAAAAGTCAGTCAACCATTCTGGTAAGACTCAATAATACTGCACTTGTCTTACAAGGACAACTTCTTTCTTATTCTAGGAAGAGGCAGTGTAGGAGAGCGAGCAGAACCATCCTCATAACAAGGAATCAACCCATCATTCATTTAGATCAAGAAGCATTTATCGCTGGGGCAGCTAGGTGGCACAGTGGATAGAGCATCAGCCCTGAAATCAGGAGGACCTGAGTTCAAATCTGACCTCAGACACTAGGTAATAATTACATAGCTGTGTGGCCTTGGACAAGCCACTTAACCCCATTGCCTTGCCAAAAAAAAAAAATTCAAAAGAAGCATGTATTAAACACCTCTGTACCAGCTAATGAGGTAGCCATGGAGCATCCAAATTCAAAAAATGAAATAATTCCTACTGGCAATAAGCCTGTATTCAAGTCTCTCCAGAGTAACCCTAGGCAAGGAACATCCACAAAGCAAGCAGTTTTGTTTTTTTTTTTAAGTTTTGCAAGGCAATGTAAGTGATTTCCCCAAGATCACACAGCTGGGTAATTATTGTCTGAGGTCACATTTGAATTCAGCTCCTCCTGACTCCAAGGCTGGTGCTCTATCCACTGCGCCACCTAGCTGCCTCTGCAAGTTTGTTTTTTTGTTGGGGGGGGGTTAAGTTTTTGTAAGGCAAATAGGGTTAAGTGGCTTGCCCAAGGCCACACAGCTAGGGAATTATTAAGTGTCTGAGGCTGGATTTGAACTCCAGGGACTCCTGACTCCAGGGCCGGTGCTCTATCTACTGTGACACCCAGCTGCCCCTGCAAGTTTTTTTGTTTGTTTGTTTGTTTGTTTTAGTTTTTGCCAGGCAATGGGGTTAAGTGGCTTGCCCAGGACCACACAGTTAGGTAATTATTAAGTGTTTGAGGCCAGATTTGAACTCAGGTACTCCTGACTCCAGGGCTGGTACTCTGTCCACTGCACCACCTAGCCGCCCCCACCCTGCAAGCTTTTTAAAGACTTTACATAGCAATATTAATTAAGCTAAACTAATTAGTCAAAATTTATTAAGCACCAACTGAATGACAGGCATGACTAAGCAGAGGCTAAGTCCCTGTCCTCAAGGAGCTGACATTCTAACGGAAGAGGCAACATGCCAACCAATACATGCAATTAAGGAGGGAAGGAAAGCTTCCTGGAGGTGGGATTTTGGCTGGTGCTTAGAGGAAGCCAGGGAGGCCAGTAGTTTGAGTGGAGGAGAGAGAGGTGGCAGGCATAGATGCATTGAGAAAAGTTCCTGAGCCTCCTCTCCCTCAGGTTATGGGGGCTGAGGCAGTCCAGACCATGTTTGGAGTCTTCACTCACAGACTCAGCTTTCCCATCTATCCCCCAAGGATGTTGGAAAAATTCATCAAAATTCCCCCAGGGATGCGCTTTGTTTAAAGTGACATGTAAAATGATTAATATGGATCTGTGTTCAGCATAATCACACATGTAGAGCCCTTATTAGATTGCTTTCTGATAGGGGGAGGGAGGAAGGGAGAAACACAAAAAAACTCCAACCTCACAAAAAATGATTGTTGAAAATTATCATTGCATATGGTTAGAAAAATAAATGAAATGAGGGGCAGCTAGGTGGCGCAGCGGATAAAGCACCGGCCCTGGAGTCAGGAGTACCTGGGTTCAAATCCGGCCTCAGTCACTTCATAATGACCTAGCTGTGTGGCCTTGGGCGAGCCACGTAACCCCGTTGCCTGGCAAAAACTAAAAACAAAAAATAACAATAACAACAATAATAAAAATAAATAAAAGAATGAATGAGATGTTTACATTTTTAACAAATGTAACAAAAGGGAAAAAAGTGCTATGTAAGAGCTGGCTAGCTATGATGACTTGTTATTCAGCTTGTGTGAGGGAGTGTGGTATGGGGGGCAGGGAGCCAGCTTGGAAACAAGGCAGACCTGGCTCCAGGCCCCATCCCTGACCCATCCTGGTGGTGTGACCTTGGGTCTGTACGGGTTGGGGGGAGCTTCCTCTACCCTCAGTCATAGATCCGGTGCTTGTCCAGCTAACAGTTGTCAGTTTTTCCTAATCTTGAGGCAAAATCTGAATCAGAAACTCCTGGAGTCCAACTTCCCCTGGCCTTGAAGAAGCACCTACAGTGCTTACCAATTATCTTCCCATCCAGTCCTCACAATTACCCAGGGAAGGAGAGCCAGTACTACTGCCATTTGGTGGATGGGGAAACTGAAGCAGGTCTAGGTAAAATGACTTGGCCAGGGTCACCTAGCTAGTGCGTATCTTCCTGACTCTAGGCCCATGGTGCCATCTAGCAGCCTCTCTCAGTCATAATAAGAGGCTCAGTTGTGTTAAATACAGGTGAATTTTAGTAGAAGTGGCTTATCAGCCCAGTGTAGACCTGGGCTCCCAGGGCCACCCTCTCAGCTCAGAAACAGAAATCAGATGGTGGGCGACACCAAAAGGGAAACCTGCTCCTGGGAAGCGGGGAAGAGAGCAAGAAAATGGCAGATGGAGCTCAAACAGAAGGGAAGCCCATGAAAGGACCAGAGAGCTTGATGACGTGAGAATTAACAACCGGGGAGGGAGAAACAGGTTTGGATACTTACAGGGCATTCGAGTCTAAGCTGGGGAAGACCTCCTTCCCCAAAGTCATCTACCAAATAATTCACTCACTCATCCAACAAGCAATTATTAAACACCTAATGTATGCAAAACATTGGGATAGATCCCTGAAACTCAAAGAGAGATAGGTCTGCTCCTAAAATCAAATCAGGAGGAAAGGCAGGAAAACAAATCACTGTGACACCAGGAGAATGAAATAAAAACACATGATGGGAATGGGGATGATTATTCATATAGCACCTACTCTGCGCAACTACCATACTAGCACACATGATCTCAAATATGATCTCATTTGTTCCTTACAACAACCCTGCAAAGTAAGTGATGTTATTATCCTCATTGAAGGAAACGGAGGCAGATACAGATTAAAGCGACCTGCCCAGGGATACTAATGAGTGTCTAAGGCACATCTGAACTCCAGTCTTCCCGACTCCAGATCCCCTGCCCTGTGTACCATGGTGTCCCCAGCTGCCCTTGAAAGGGACGAGGTCTGGGCACAGGGTCCCGAGAAATCTGAGGAGGGGATCAGGGGAGACTTCTGCTATTTGGGCCAGACTCTGAAAGACAAGAGATGGCATCAACATGGTAGAGAGGAGAAGGAAGAATGGCAAGAACAAAGGCAGGGGAATGGTTTGGGGAAGGAAAGGACAAATGCCAAAGGGTACAACAGAAAAACTACTGGATAAGGAGTCAGAGGGTCTGGCTTTGAATCACCTGGAGACCCCTTGCTGCCTGGTGGCCCTGCATAGGTCAAGTAAATGAACTTCTCTAACATGAAGGGCTTAGACTGGACAACTCTAAAGCTATGATCCTCTAAAATAGGGCAATATGAAATCAGACTGAAAAGGCAAGGTAAATCCAGAATAACCAAATGAGTCATGAAGAGGACTACAGAAAATAAAATGGACCTGATGACATGAAATTTAAAAGCTTTTGCACAAACAAAACCAACGTACCCAAAATTGGAAGGAAAACAAGTAACCAGGGAAAAAATATTTGCAGCAAATTTCTCTAATAAAGGTCTCATTTCCCAAATATGTAGGAAACTGAGTTAAATTTATAAAAATAAGAGCCATTCCCCAATTGAAAATTAGTTAAAAGATATGAACAATTTCCAGAAGAAATCAAAATTATCTATAGACACCTGAAAAAATGCTCTAAATCACCATCAGAGAAATGCAAATTAAAACAACTCTGAAATACCACCACGCACCTCTCATATTGGCTAACATAGGAGAAAAGAAAAATGACAGATGTGGGAGGGGATGAAGGAAAATTGGGATACTAAAACAGATCCAAACATTCTGGAGAATTATTTGGAACAAGGCCCCAAGGGCTATAACGTATGCCTACCCTTTGACCCAGCAATATTCCTGCTAAGTCTATAGCCCCCAAAAAATCAAAGAAAAGGACCTATTTATACAAAAAATATTTATAGCAACTCTTTTTACAGTGACGAGAAGTAGAAATTAAGGAGATGCTCATCAACTGGGGAAGGGCTGAACAAGTTCTGGTATATGATTGTGATGGAGTACTATTGTTCTGTAAAAATTTATGAGCGGTCTCTCTCATCACATTCAATTTGGATCAATGTATACCATGGAAACAATGTAAAGACTGGTAAACTGCCTTCTGGCGGGGGGACCAAGATTAGGGGAAAAATTGTAAAACTCAAAATAAATAAAATCTTAAAAAAAAATTTATGAGCAGAATGATTTCAGGAAAAATCTGGGTAGACTTGGTTGAACGGATGTAAAGTGAAATGAGAGGTAGCAGGAGAACAACAGCACCACTGTAATGCTGATCAACTGTAAATGATTTAGTTATTCTGATCAACACAATGATGAGATAATTCCAAAGGACCCAATATGAGAAATACTATTCGCCTCCAGAGAGAGAACTAATAAACTCTGACTGCAGACCAAAGCACACTTACTTTAATTTTTTTTGCCATTTTTCATGCAACATGGCTAATGTGGACTGGCTAAAGTAGCATGACTTCATGTTTACTGATTATCATACTGTCTGTCTTCTCAACAGGCAGGAAATAGGGAAGGAAAAGGGAAAAAGATAATTTGTAATCCAAATTTTTAAAAAAGGGGGCGGCTAGGTGGCATAGTGGATAAAGCACCGGCCTTGGAGTCAGGAGTATCTGGGTTCAAATCAGGTCTCAGACACTTAATAATAATTACCTAGCTGTGTGGCCTTGGGCAAGCCACTTAACCCCATTTGCCTTGCAAAAACCTAAAAAAAAAAAAAACTTTAAAAGAAATGAATACATAAAATGAAGGATAGATAAATAAAAGGCACTAAATCAAGGAATTTTGAATGCCAGGATCAGAAGTTTATAACCCCTCCCCCCAAATAGCTAGTTATGGAATTACATTCACAGCTGTAGCCTTAGTTAACCCTGGGCCATCTCCAGATGTTCTGATTCCTATCTGGTCACTGGATCCAGATGGCTCCAGAGGAGAAAATGAGACTGGGGACTTAGCACAGTCCCACCTCACTCAAATCCAATTGATGAGCTCGTTGTGGCATCCACTTCCTGATGTCATGGTCTTCAAGAATGGCTAGGTGGCATAAGTAGATAGAGCACCGGCCCTGGAGTCAGGAGGACCTGGGTTCAAATCCGACCTCACACTCAATTACCTATTTGTGTGACCTTGGGCAAGTCACTCAAGCCCACTGCCTTAAATAAAAATTTTTAAAAAAGAATGAAGGACCAACATCATCAATTAGGATAAACATCATCACTGTCATCAGTCATATTATTATTTTTTAGGTTTTTGCAAGGCAAATGGGGTTAAGTGACTTGCCCAAGGTCACACAGCTAGGTCATTATTAAGTGCCTGAGGTCGGATTTGAACCCAGGTCCTCCTGACTCCAGGGACGGTGCTCTATCTGCTGTGCCACCTAGCCACCCCCCCCATCAGTCATATTCATAAGAGGAGAAGCCGACCTCAATCTCTCATTTGATCAAAACAAAGAAGGGGTACTGATGCCCAAATAGATTAGCACCTTTTGCATAGGTGTTAGGTCCCCAAACACTTATCAGATTCTCCTAACCCTCAGAGCAGGTGCTACCCTAATTTTACAGCTGAGGAAACTGAAGCTCAGATAGTTAGCCAAGATCACACAACTCCTCAGAGCTCAATCCAGAACTTGGCACTCCAGACTCCTCCCTTCACTCCAAGGGCCCCTCAGAGGGGATGTGCAAACATCAGTCAACAGCACCCTCTCCCAGAGGCAGCACACACAACCTCAGAGCTGGAATCCCAATCCCTTCATTGGGAAAAGGACAAACAGAGGCCCCAAGAGAGGAAACAGCTTGCCCTGAATTATAGAGACAGCCATAGAGTTGCCTCTAAGAAAGGCACATCTCCAACCTCAACCCTTCTCACTACATAGTCAGCAAAGACAGTATCCAGGAAATGAAAAATTGCTCTTTTTCGTACCGATACACCTGGGACCATTGCAGCAGCCCTTGGAGGCCCAGAATGGTGAAGGGATCTGGGCAGTGGGCCCCCAATCAAGAAGTGCTCCAGAAGAACCCCAGGGTCCCGGGATCACAGATCCAGAGTTGGAAGAGATCCTAGGGGTCACGGAGACTAACTCCTTCAGGCCCAGTGGAGGGGGATAACTGGCCAAGGTCACCCAACTAGGAAGTGTCAGAGGCAGGATTTGGGCCCACCTACTTACTACCCAATGCCAGGAAAATGACTTGGCTAGGGTCCAGGTAGTGCATGTTTTTGGACTAAAAGCCTCTTGGGTCACCTTCCAAAAGGTATTTGAAAACATGAAAGCATGTCCCTCTGGGGAGCAGCACCCATAAACCTCTGGAAGGCAGCCACCCCTGGCGTTTTCTAGACCTAATGGCAGGAGAGATAGACACTGGGTATGAGGAAGAACATCAAGAAAATCAATGCCAAATCGGGTCTCCAGCCTCCTGAAAACTCCAAGAGAGCTAGAAGTCACTGGGGGGCCTCCAAGGCCCAGCCTACTTCGTTCATTCATTCGGGCTGGTGACCAGCCTCTTAAGGCCACAGGCTTATTCCTATCGTTTGTGATTATTTCAAGATGACGGTCAACTCTCAAATGGACCACTGAAGGTGGATTACCCACCCAGGCCAGAATTCTAATCCCCACCTGACCTGGTTCCTCACGAGTCCCTCCAGGCCAAGCCCTTTTCTCCTACCTATTCCTTGATCACTCAGTATTCCCAGGGAAGATAAATTAAATTCAATATTCACCTAAGCAAAATAGAATTTGGAATCAAATCAACTTAACGAGTTCTCTAGGGAGATCACAGAATCACAGGATCTCCCCAAGGGGTCCCCATTCCTATCCCACCAGGGCATGTCCCCAAGAGATCATCTTGCCATGGTTTCAGCTCTTTGGGTTAGGAAGACTTCCCTGACAATGAGTCTATAATCTCCCTCTTTCCCACTTACCCACCCCAGCTCCTGGTTCCCATCTCTAGGGCCACGTAATTCAAATCTCTTCTTTCTTCCCTGGACAGGCCTTCAGACCCCAGAAGACAGCATCTTCCCTGGATAGAAGATACACCTGGAAACCATAGCCTGCCTGCCTCCCAATCTGAAGGTAATGCCAGGATGACCTAATAGAGAAACACGGCTCTTTTGTGCACCCCAGCTGCCACCCTCAAGTCTCCCTTCCACGTCACACAGGATAGGAAGCAAATCACTGAGAAAGCGATTGTGAGTCTTCAGCACTCAGAGATCACAGGTTCAGAGTCCTAGTCCTGGGAAGGAACTCAGAGGATGACATTTAGGGAAAGAAAATAGGTCTCTCTCCAGGTATCCAGAGGCCTGGAGAGCAGTGATGTCTCAAAGACAAAGTCATTGGCTTCTTGATCCAAGAGAAAAGGAAGCTGATGGGACAGAGGAAGGGAGAAGGAGAGGCACAGGAACAGAGTTCCACTCCAAAGAAGTCCTGGGAAAACTGGTCTCTAAGGAGGTCAGGAGAAAAGGCCCTGACCTGGGCTCTCAGGAAGGGAAGAGAATGGGCTTTAGAGGCAAAAAGAGAACTCTAAGAATGTCAGTTGTGCTTGAACTGGAGGTCCTGGTCTTAGGATTCCTGACCTGGGCCAGGCATGAGTACAAGACAGACCCACCTGCAGCGGGGGGAGACGGCAAGCACCAAGCTGCAGCCCACCTTCACTGCCTATGACTCCCTCTCCATATGGCCTGCCCAGGTATCCCTAAAGCCCTGCCCTGGCCTGGGCTGGATCCCCTCAAGGTCAAAGCCACCAACATGGCAGAGGAGCTGTGGGACCAGAAGCAGGGAGAACTGAGGCTAGGAGAAGAGGGATCAGGGGCCTCAGGTGACCTTCTCTAGTCCCAATATCCAGAAGCAGGGTAGACGAGAGCTGGAAGGGACCTCAGTGACCATCCCATAAGCACTCCCATCAACCATTGCTAGCATTCCTAGAGCTCTTTTTGTTTTTGATTTTTGTAAGGGAATGGGTCAAGCGACTTGCCCGAGGTCACACAACTAGATCATTATCAAGTATCCGAGGCTGGATTTGAACTCGGATCCTCCTGATTCCTGGGCTGGTGCTTTGTACACTGCGCCACCCAGTTGCCCTTTTGGAGCTCTTTAAAGTTTTTAACATGCTGGACAAATAGCACCCATTTTACAGATGAGGAAATAAGGAGGCTGAGAAAGGGGTCTTGGCTTGTCTAGTCCTACAGCTAACAAGTGGGGGGTCCAGCCTCTACCCAGGCAAGCTCCCCGCATTCCACCAGTGGACAGCTCTGTCCCAATCTTGAATTTTCCCAAAGGCCCCCCACATCACTCCAATCCCCCCCTCATCCTCCAAGCCTGGGTGAATGGGCCCAGGTCTTCTCCAGGCAGGGTGGCCCCTGAGAGTCCAAGACGGCAGCTAAGTCTACAGGACCCCTTTCCCTGCCCTTACCCTAGGAGAGAGTGAAGGAAATGGAAGTGCCCACCTGCAGGAGAGCATTCTCCCCAGTCAACTGGCCCAAAGGGTCCATGGAACCCTTTGGTTTTACAGAGGAGGAAACAGAATCTCAGAGAGGGAAGATGATCCTCCTGAGCCTCAATCCAACAGAGGCAAGGCTCCTCCTTTTAAGTGCTAAGATGACCGAGGCAACGGCAGGACTATGCCCTGCTACCCCAGGCCTGGCAGGTCTCTATTCACGCCCGTGCGGAGAGTTGGGCAATCATACAGATGAGATGGGTCAGGGCCAGATCCAAAGCTTAGCCTCCTGGATTTGGTTTCATATGCCTGCGTCAATGAGTTCTTTTAAATAAAGCCCTGGTGTAAGCCAGGCTCGCCAACGTACAGAATTGCACTGAGAGCAGCAGAGGCATGGGACTGGCTCTGCAGGTCAGATCAGGCCTGGCACAGTTACTGAATAGCCCCAGGAGCCCCTGAGCATCTGCTGTCCCTCCCTTGGCTCTCTTCCCCTCTTCCTTCTCGTCCTCTACCTCCTCTCTCCCTGTCTCTTCCTCTCTGTGCTTCCCTTCCCTCTGTCTCTTCTTTCCCTCTCCCTTCCTCTCTGCCTGTCTCTCTGAGTCTTCTCTCTCCCCCTCATCTCTCGCCCCTTCATCTCTTTACCTTCCTCTATCTCTGCTCCCTCTCTCCCTGTCTCCACGCTTTCCCTTCCCTCTTCTTCATCTCTTTCACCCTTCCTCGCTCTATCCCTCTGACTCTTCTCTCTCCCTGTCTCTTTTCCTCTCCCCCCTCATCTCTCTCCCTCTCCCTGTCTCTGCTTGCTCTCTGGGCTCCCTCCCTGTCTCTGCTTACTCTCTGGGCTCCAAGTTCCTGCCTCGGCAAACATCCCTCCACAGACACTAGGTCCCAACAACCCTGCCAGGTGAAGGAGGGCAGACGAGGCCCCCAAGGCTGCCCGATCAGGGGACTTGCTCAAGGCAATAGAGCTGGAAGTCTACACACAAGTACTCAGGTCTTCCTGATCCAGGTAGAACTATCTTTCCACCAGACCCGCAACAGGGAGGTTTTCCAGAATTTCCACCGGAGGACACAGCTGTGAGCAGGCCACCCTCCCAGTCTGGTCGCCTGGGCCCTGTGGCTCCGGCTCTCAATCTCGGATCCTGGGCCTCTGGAGGCAGATGCTGGAGCCATGACGTCAGTTCTATGACAAGGCCACGTCAAACTCAACACAGAATGACCCCCATCGACGCTAAGCCCCAAACATCAATCTGCGGCTTCAGTCAAACTCTAGACCTGATCGGACCCTCGGCACACCGGGAATGAAGATCTAAGCCATTCCAAGAGGGGGAAGATGTAAGAAACGGGCATTTGAAAGCCACCGGGGAGCTCGGTCCAGCCAAGGAGCTGGGGGGGAGACCGTGTGTGCGTCGGCGTCTTTGGTGTAAGGTGGGGGGGGGGGAGACCAAGGCCCATCGATGCACTCCCCACAAGACCAGACACAAAACACACAAAGGCGTCATTGTTAGAATGAAAACTTTATCGGGGGGTAGAATCCGTTCTCCTGAAACCCATTGGGAATAGGAGGCAGAGTACAAATCCTAAGCTTCTGCCTTACGTCGGCCACCATCTGAAGCCTGGTCCTCTACTTACTGCCCAAATAAACCTCAAGAACCCAAGGATCTACCTCTAAGTCAGAGATGAAAGGGGGAAACCACCTGAGGGGAGGGATGTCCCAGGACCACTTGACTGGGAGAAAGTCAGGGAGGGACAGCCCTGGGACTGGCAGCAGAAGGACGAAGGAGATCGCTAGCGGGTTCGGGGACACACAGACGGATGTCTTGGGTGGCTGCCTCCTGGAGTTGGTCCTGTGGGGGTGGTGACCTCCAGAGCAGCCAGCACTGCCCAGGGAACGAAGACATAGGGCCTGAGGCTAAGAGGACCATCAGTCCCCAACAAAACTGGCCAAAAGTCCCAAGGAGGAGGGAGAGGCAGTGCCAATGGGCAGGCCTAAAGCACAAGTCCATGTTCTGGGCCCAGAAGCCTCTCCCTGACATTGGAAAGGAGGAATCTCCTCCGGGGTCCTAATGGGGAGCCTCCCCACAAATCAAAAGCCCCAAGATGGGGCCCACCCTGGAAGAGGCAAAGGAGGGAGAACTGAGGCAGCTCTCGGGCTGGGTGGGTCAGCACTCCTGGAATAGCCAGGCAGATACCAGGAGCCAGGCTGACTTTCCAAGGGGCTTCCTCTCCCCACCCTAGGAAATATGCCCCTGGGAGGAGGCAGGTTACCCCACAGGCCACTGGGTAAATGCCCGATTGGCCTCTGGGGTGGTCCAGCCTTGCCTCAAGTACCCAGGTGGGGCGGAGCAGAAGAGGTGGCTGCCGGAGTGTGATGGGCCCAGATTATCAAGGGCCTGGAAGGATTTTTTTAAAGAAAGGGAAAAGGCGGTATCAGGAACAGGGTGGGCCGACCTCCACAAAGCAGGCTGGGCAAAGTCCCATGAGGCCAGGTCGCTAGGCAGAGTTTCCAGGGGCGGCAGGCCGCTGCTGCTCCCTCCCCACACCTGGAAAAGGGCAGAAAGCGCAGGTTACCCCCTGGCCGCCAGGCGCATTGCCCCATTGCCCTCTGGGTAAATCCTACTTGGGCCAGGAGCCCCAAGCCCCCCTCAGGAGGCACAGCTACAGAGCCCTAGTGAGCTGGGGGCTGGAGTGGGGGAGGGAAGCCGCAGGATCTGCAGATTCCACTTTGGGCGGCAAGTATCTCCTGTCTTCACACCTCATCCTCACCCTCAGAGAAGACCAAAACTGCTCCCCTGAAGGGGCCTCGTTAGGAATCAAGCTTCAGTCAAAGAACATTCCACTTGGCAGAAAGGTCCTGCCTCCCTACCTGTGACCCTGGGGCCAATGACCTCATTGGCGGCCAGGTCGGCCCCAAAGGATTTTCCCACCTCTAGATCGGAGACTCTCCGGGCCTAAAGTGAAGGGGGTGAATTTGAGGGCCTCTCAGGTCTGTCGTGGCTCAGCCCTCCAAAAGAGAGAGTTTACAAAGTCCTCATCCTGCCCAAGCCAGGCTCCCACTAGGGGGCGCTAGACCAGAAGACGGCCTGAATGACTTCCAACTTTCTGAAGAAAGCCATGCAAGAAGATGGATAAAAAGTACGTGGTGGAATTACCACGTAGTCTTTATTTTTTCTCCTCAATCCTTTGAGAGTGACCACCCAGGGGAAGGAAGGCAATGAGTCCACAGGATAAAGGGGAGAAGGAAATTCTCACGAAGAAGTTGAACTGCCTGTGGGTTCAACGTTCCCCAGAGGAAGACAGGCTCCCAATAAAAGCATCTGGACTGACCTAGGACATCTCAAGCCGGTCCCCAGGTCCGGCCACACTCCTGAGAGGCACAGTAACTGAGGGTGTCCGAGTCTCGCTCGGACGCTTTACTAACCAGCGACCACAGTCAAGTCACTTCCCATCTCTGGGCCTCAGTCTCTTCAACTGTAAAACGAAGACAACAACACTCCAGCAACCTACCTGTCAAGGTTGTGGGGGGGATGTACGTCCTACCAACCTGAAAGCGCTTTAGAAAAGAGACTTATGGCTGAAGAGACACCTCTTGAGAAAGGCAAGCAAAGATGCCCAGGGCTCGAAGGAGGAGATGGAAGAGAAGGGCTCTCTGCCAGGATACAGTCAACTCTCAATCAGCCCAGGTCTAGAGGCTCTCAAAGGTAGGTCATTCAGACTCTCTCAGACCTTGCTGGCCCTCCCTTTTACTGCCCAGATTCACTCAGTAGGAACTGGACATGGGGACAAGAGAGCCCTTGGGGGATGAGGTGGGGGAAGGGGAAGAGGTCGCACCGACTCGGTGACACGGAACTGGGGCGACTCAAGCCAGCCTTTGGGAACCCACCCATCTGAGCCATCCCTCATGCCATGGGTGACTGAAGAGTTAGCTGCATTTGGAATCCCATGAGCCAAGAGCAGGCAGGGGTCTGACACGGGGGAGCAGTTTACCGTGAGAGAGACCAGCGACACTAGGAAAGGGGGATCAAGCAGCAGAGAGAACTGGGGTGGGCCCCAGGACTAAGCAGCTGGGGCAGGGCTGGGGGAGGCGGAGCCTTAAAGGTCACGGCAGTGAGAGAGAGGTCAACGAGGGAGAGGAGAGAGGCGTGCAAAGCATCTGCCAGCTGGACGGCTGCGCCCTCCAGCTCCCCCCACCCAGCGCACACGCACAGAACGGCTCGCTCCCGACTCGCGGCCCAGGCTTCGCCCCAGTTTTCCACAGGGCCGGACACCCCAGAAGAGTGACACCGGCCTCAACCCTCGGTCCCAGCCCGTAAAGCCTCTCCAACAGCGGCCCTACCTGACATTTGTGAGGCCTCTCGGACGTGTGCACCTGCTTGATGTGTCCGTTTAGATGATCCGGCCTGGAAGAGAAAGGGCAAAACGAAGACTTTCAAAGGGGGCCCTTGGGGAGGAGGGCAGAGGAGCAGAGATGGCCTACAGCACCTCCCACAAAGTACAGCCCAGCCAGGCACCAGGGCCAGACACAAGCTGATCTTCTCCAGGGGCCAAGGGGAAGATGGGCTTTGCTGCCCCCGCCCCGTCAGAAACCCAGGGGCTGCTGGGCCGGAGGACGGCTTTGAAGGAGAGGAGGCAGAGCTAACTTGCTTTAATTTTTCCCAGTGGGAGGAAAATATCTTTGTTGCCCCAAAGCAAATTTGCTTGGTAACTCAGGCCTCCCCTCCCCCTGCTCTTCAGTCCCCAGCCAATCCCCAAATGTGGGCCAGAACTCACTCCCTGAAGAATGGCTGACCAGACTGGGGGGGCGTTGGTGGCCCAGCTGAGTTATTAAACCCGATGTTTGGTGAGGCGGGTGGACGGGGGGCCTCACAACTGGTAAGACAGGTTCTCCCGAGGTCCAGGGAGCAGCGGCCCCGTTTCCTGCTCCCCCTTGGTGAGGCCCCTCAGCCCCCCCATGGCTCTCAAACACAGCCCCCTCCCCACCTTAAAGCTGCTGAAATAGGTGCTAAATATTCAGCACCAAGGAAGAAAACCCCACCACCAGAGCTCCTCTGTCCAAGTGTCTGGCCCAAGAGGCTATGTCAGTGGGAGGCCATGGGGGGGAAGGAGAGCCTGGAAAGCCAGGCCAAGGTTTGTGGGGTCTCAGCTTCCAAATGCTAGCAGAGGAGGGGGAGTGCACGGGAGGGAGTGTGTGTGGGGGGTGGCAGAGCCTGGAAAACCAGGCCAGGGTTTTCAATGTGAGGGCTAAGCTCAGCTTTGGGGGGGTCTCAGCTTCCAAATCCTAGCAGAGAAGGAAGGAGAGTGTGTGGATGGGGGGATGTGGAGGGGAGTGTGTGTGTGTGTGTGTGTGTATGTGTGTGTGTGTGTGTACAGAAGGGGGAATATGTGTGTATGTGCTCTGTGTCTATGTATGTACATGGCATCTACCTCGTGGGTGTGTGCATGTGCCACACAGGTGCATGAGAAGGTTGTGATATATATGTCCTGTGTGAGCTGTGTGTGGAAGTTTGTGTGTGGGTCTATCATGTGTGTGTGTAGTGTTCTGTGATGTGAATATCGTGACACATATGTGGTCTGCGTGTGATTTGGGCAGATGCAGGCAGGTATGTGGGTGTGGCACCCCTCCTTGTGTGTATGCCATGTGTGTGTCTCAGCACCATGAAGTGCGTGTCTGTGTGTGATGTGTGTCGACCTGTCAGGCATGTGTGTGGCGATGAGAGTGGGATGGCCATCATGTGTGTTGTCATATGCCACATGCTACATGTGTCTATGTAGAGGTGTATGTATGTGAGGCATCTCTCATGTGGGCATGACAGGAAGCTTCTGTACTATGCGTGTGTAAACGTGGTAGTACGGATGTATATGACACGTGCACAAGTGTGCTGTGCAGGCAGCTGCCTGTGAGACTGTGACATGTGTGTATGTGTGTGTTGTGAGCACACACCTGCAGATAGCATGACATCTGCATTTGTGGGTGGGGTAGACACGAGGAGGAAACAGGGAGATGCTCTGGAGCAAATGAAGGCTGGGGAAGCCCTGAGGGACTTGAGGGGAAATGAGGGACCCTCCAAACCAAGCCCTGTCCTACCCCCCACACACACACTCCCCAAGGCCAACATCCCCCACCCGTGGCCTCTCCGCCCCAGAAGAACCCCAACCCCAGCTGCACACCAGGGGTGTCCAGGGGCCTTAGGGGATGCCCCGGGTGGGGGCAGCACCCTCTCGGGCAGGGGAGGCACCCACTCGGGCGGGGCAGCACCCTCTCAGGCAGGGGTGGGCACCCTCTCGGGTGGGGCAGCACCCTCTCAGGCAGGGGTGGGCACCCACTCGAGCAGGGGCAGCACCCTCTTGGGCGGGGGCACGCTCTCGGGCGGGGGGGCACCCACTCGGGCGGGGGGGCACCCACTCGAGCAGGGGCAGCACCCTCTCAGGCAGGGGTGAGCACCCTCTCGGGAGGGGGGGCACCCTCTCGGGCGGGGGGGCACCCACTCGAGCAGGGGCAGCACCCTCTCGGGCCGGGGCACGCTCTCGGGCGGGGGGCACCCTCTCGGGCGGGGGCACGCTCTCGGGCCCGTCCTCACCTGGAGAAGCCCTTGCCGCAGCTCTGGCAGATGTAGGGCTTGCCCACGGAGCCGTCGTGCGAGCGCACGTGGTAGGACATGCGGTCCTTGCGCTTGAAGCGCAGGCCGCAGACCGGGCAGGAGTAGGGCTTCTCGCCCGAGTGCGAGAGCTTGTGGCGGTTGAGGTGGTACACGTCGCGGAAGATCTTGCCGCAGATCTCGCAGGCCACCTGCTTGCGCGTGCGGCTGCGCTTGCGGGGCCCGTCGGGGTCCTCGGGCGGCGGCAGCCCGTTCTCGGCGCCGCGCGGCGGCGGCAGGTCGAGGTAGCCCAGCTGCAGGCTGGTGACGCCGTGCTGCGCCTCGTGCTGCCGCAGGCGGCCCGCGTCGGTGAAGACCTTGCCGCACAGGCCGCAGGGCAGGATGCCCGCGTCCCGCAGGCCGCCGGGGGCGCCGAACATCATCGAGTCCAGCAGGTTGGCCTTCCGCGGCCGCCCGCGGCCCCGCTTGCCCCCGGGGGGCGCCGCGCCGCCTCCGCCGCCCGCCGCGGCCTGGAAGGGCGAGGCCAGCAGCTGCGGCGACAGGGGCCCGGCGGCGGCCGGCAGGCGCTCGGCCACGCCGGGCAGCGCGGGCAGCGCGGCCGGGCCGGCCAGGGCCCCGGCGGCGGCGGCGGCGCGGGCCGCCTCGTCCTCGGGCTGCAGGCCGCCGCCGGCCCCGGGGCCCAGGCCTCCGCCTCCGCCGCCGCCGCCGCCGCCGCCGCCGCCGCCGTTGGTCATGTCCAGGGGGAAGCCCAGGTCGGCGGCGCCGGGCGGCCGGAACAGCATGACGTCGGCGCGGGCCGGGGGCACCAGGATCTGCACGTTGGACTGCTTGATGACCTCCTGGCAGATCTCGATGACGGAGCGCATCAGCAGGAACTTGGCGGCCGTCATGAGCTCGGGGAAGCTCTCGAGGCGCACCACGATGCGCGACGTGTAGGCGAAGTCCAGGATGTCCCCGAACACCTTGGAGCTGATGGTGTGCATCTCCAGCTCGCGGCTGGGCCCCGCGCCCGGGCCCGCGCCGCCGCCCGCCGCCTCCTGCGGCCCGGCCTCGGGGCCCCCGGCCGCGCCTCCGCCGCCGCCGCCGCCGCCGGCGCCCTCGGCCAGCTGGGCGCTGAAGACCGACTCGAAGTACTCGCTGCAGGCCGCCAGCACGGCGCGGTGCGCGGGGAAGCTCTCGTCGCCCACGCGCAGCAGCACGTCGCAGAAGCGGCCGCCGTTCTTGCGCTGCTGGTTGAGGCTGTGCAGCATGTCGGCGCTGTGGCGGCTCACCTGGTAGGTGTAGCAGCCGGCCGCGGGCCCCGGGGCGCCGGGCCCGGCCCCGCCGCAGGCCCCCGCCGCCTCGCTGACGCGCTCCATGGCTGCGGGGCCCGGCCCGGCGGGCGCGCGCTGCTGCCGGCGGCGGCGCCTGGGCGGCGCGGGGCGGGCTGCGGGGCCTGCGCGGGCGGCGGCGGCGCGTCTACAGCCGGCCGGCCGCCTGTGCCGCCCGCATGCCGGGCCGCGGCCCCGCCGCCTCCGCCTGCTGCTGCCGCCGCCGCCGCGCGGGGCCGGGGCTCCCGGAGGACCCGCTGGTGCCGCCGCCGCCGCCGCCGCCGAGCTGGCCCGGGCTGGGCGCGGCGCCGCCCCCTCCCGCCGCCAGGGGGCGCCGGCGCGCGGCCGCCGCGAGAGCGCGCGCTGCTTTTCCCGGGCCCGCTGGGGGCGCGCGCCGCCCGGGCCGCGCCGCCGCCGCCGCCGCCGCTGGCGCTGGGGCCGCCGCCGAGGGGCCCCGGGCCGGGCCGGGCCGAGCCGCCCGCGGCCTCCCCGCTCCTGCCGCCGCCGCCGCCGCCGCCGCCGCGGGCCGAGCGCGGGCCGGGCCGGGCGCGGGGAGGGGCGCGGGAGGCGGGAACAAAGGGCGGCCCGCGCAGCCGGGAGCCGGGAGGGCGCCGCGGCCGCGGAGGGAGCCGGGCCGCCGGGCCGCGGGGGGCCGCGGGGCCGAGGGGGCGCGGGCCGGGCGGGCGGCGGCGGCGGCGGCGGCGGGAGCGCGGAGGCCCGGGCCCGGGGGCCGCCGGCGCTGGCTCGGTCCCGCGCGGCTCGGGCTGCGGGCGCTCCGGCCGGCCGTGCGCTCGGAGCCGCCGCGGCGCAGGAAAGATGGCAGCGGCTGCACTTCCTTTTGCACTTTCACCCCTGGGGGGGAGGAGAAGGAGGGGGCGATCCCAGCGGCGCCCCCCCGCCCGCCGCCCGGCCCCCCCGGCCCCGCGCCGCCCCCCGCGCCCGCGCCCGCGCCCGGCCCCGCGCCGCCGCCGCCGCCGCCGCCGCGCCCGCGCCCCCCGCACGTGGCCGCCGCGCCGCCCGCCGCAAAGTTTGCACTTTCTTTGTGCGGGGCCCCCGCCCCCCGCCCCCGCCGCGAGGATGCGCCCCCTCCCCCGGGCCGCCCCCCCCCGCCGCCGCTTCCTGCCCCCCCGCCCGCCGGCCTCCGCCAATGCCAGCGGCCCCCGCGCGCCCCTCCCCCGCCTCCCCTCCCCCGCGCGGGGCGGGGGGCTGCGGCCCGGCCCCCCCGGCCCCCCCGGCCCGATGCAAACGAGCCGCCGCCGCCCAGCGAACCAGCGCGCGCCCCGCTCCCGCCGCCCGGGCCCGGCCCCGCCGCCCGCCCCGGCCGGGCCCCCGAGCCGAGCCGGGCCCCCGAGCCGGGCCGGGCCCCAGAGCCGGGCCGGGCCCCCGAGCCGGGCCGAGCCGGGCCGGGCCGGGCTGCGGCGGGGCCCCCGCCCCTCTTTCTTTTCTTTTATGGGGGGGGAGGGGGGAGCTCCCAGGCTGGGGCTTGGCAGTGGGGCCGGGGGCGCCGCGCCGGGCCGGGCCCCCCGGGAGGCCCCGGGGCCGCCCCCGGCCGCCGCTGCAAAACTTTTGCAGGATTCTGAACTGAACACTTCCACCTGAAAAGCGGGGTGCGGGAAAGGCATTCTGGGTATCGGCATGCAAATGAGCCGAGCGCCTCCCCCTCGGCCTCGCCTCCCCGTGCCCGAGGTCCTGGGGGGCCCCGGTCCCCGATGCCGCACGGGACACGCGAGGCTCTCCGGCGGGGGAGGTGGCCGGGCCCGGAACAAAGGGGGAGCCCCGAGCCCGGCTCTAGAATCCCGGACCTAGAACTGGAGCCGCAGCGTGGGGGGGACCCCGCACCCTGCCCCTCTCCTGGGTGCTGAGGGCGCCCATCTGCCACGGGACACCCTCATTCACTGGCGGGGACCCCTCCTTTCCGACCCGACCCAGCTGCCGCCACCTAACGGCACCCCCTGTCCAGGGGCCCCCCCGGCTGCCAAAACTGTGGCCCCGGCGTTAACGGTGACCCCATCCTGGCGCTCCCCTGGGGCCCCGCCCCCACCACTCGGTGCTCCCCCTGGGTGGCCTCCCCGGGACCCTGTCCCTTCTAGCCCAGTCCCAGGCTTTCCCCAAGACCCCAGCTCCCCCGGGCCCGCGGGTGGGTGACCCCCTTGGAAGACAGGGGACTGGACCAGCCCATTACAGAGAAGGGCTCCCGGAGAAGGAGAGGCAGAGGCGGCGTCTGATGGCCATCCCGCAGCTGAGCCCCAGGGAGGAAGGGAGCAAAGGGGGACTCCAGTTGGGTGGCCTTCAGGCAGAGGGGGTTCAGGTCGGACTCAGGGAGCCACAGGGACCTGGAAGGCCCTGCTCACTGACTGGTCTGCACTGGCTCCCTCCATCTCTGGTCCACCAGGCTTCTGGACCAATCTGTCCAACAACTGGACCAGGTCCAAGTGTGATCTTAGAGTTCCAAAGCAGCCGGAGAGAACTTGGTGACTCCGCCGGGTTCTATCCCAAGTTCCAAGCGAGGCAACCAGTCACCTCCAGAACCAAGACCTCATGTTCCATAATAGCAAGTTAGCTTTGATGGAACATGTGTGAGGCTTACTTGCTCCTCACAACCACTCTGAGAAGTCAGTGTTATTTGTAACCTGTTTTACAAATGAAGAAACTGAGGCTGAGAGTACCATTAGGCAGGAGTGGAAGTCAGATCTTTCAGACTTCAAGTCCTTCTGACCATCCAACTTCCTAGACCTAGAACAACTTGGAATCTGAAATCAATCTTCCGAGCAGGCAAGGACCCCTGGGGCTCCCTTAACCTAAGGTACCCTCCTGAGGATTTCTTGTACCCTAGTCTCAACATGGGGGGGGGTCATCCAATATTTGCCCAAAAACTTATGATAATGGACATCCGTACACATCAGCAAGTTGTGCTGATGGCAAACAAATCTATCTCTGCAACTTTCAAAAATTGTTCCTCAATGTCTCCTGAGACAGACGGAACAAGTTTGAATTTTTCTTCCATGTTCCATCCCTTCAAAAACTCATAGGCAATTGCCTTGTTTCCCATCTCCCCCTTGGTTTCTTCACATGACCATCCCATGGCATGGATTCCAAACCCCTCAGTATCTTAGTTGGCCTCCTTGGAAGTGTTTCCCTCTTAACCAAGTCCTAAACCACAGCGGATAGAACTCAAAGGAATCCTGCAGATGTGGTCTGACCAGGAGAGAATCATTATACAGGCTTCTCATGTAATATTCCCAGCGTTCATGGGTATACCAACAGGAAGTGGGTTTTTCCTTAGTAAGAATGTTTTACCAGGGATGCAAAGATGGTTCATTAGGAAATTAAGAAAGGACAGAAGCATTAGGAAAACAATCAACATATACATATATATTTAGGGTTTTGGGGGTTTTTTTTGCAAGGCAATGGGGTTAAGTGACTTGCCCAAGGCCACACAGCTAGGTCATGAAGTGTCTGAGGCTGGATTGGAACTCATGTCCTCCTGACTCCAGGGCCAGGGCTCTATCCACTGCCACCCCAATAAACATATATTAAAAATGTGTAATGGGGGGACTAGGTGGCACAGTGGATAGAGCACCAGCCCTGGGGTCAGGAGGACCAAGAGTTCCAATGCGGCCTCAGACACTTCATAATGACCTAGCTGTGTGAACTTGGGCAAGCTACTTAGCCCCATTGCATTGCACCCCCCCCAAAAAAATGTGCAAAAATGCATTACATCAAAAGATGAAGGGAATAAACAAAACCTTTGACAGAGTACAATGTGCTAAAAATCCCACAAAGGATGGTCACAGGATCCTTTTAGACTATCTTAAAAAACTAGTAGATACAGGGAGCACACACTAGAAACCTTTCCAAATAATACAGGAGTAAAGCAATCATACATTATATCGCTATAATGGTGCCATTACCATATACTTCTATTACAGTTTTTGAAAGTCTTGGGAAAGCAACAAAAGCAAAACATTAAACACCCTTAGACTAAGGGAAGACGCAACTACCCCGTTGACTGATGAGTGGTTCAAAAAAGAACCTACTTGACCCAATCATTTCAGTAATGGCAGAACATATAAAATAAGTCCTCAAGCATTTGATTTGTTCTTGGCCCCAGAGTCCAAAACCCAGTAGAAGGGTAGAAACCTAGAAAAACCATTTTACTTTAGAAAATTATCATTATTGGTAAGCTTTTCCTGACCCTATACCTAAAATGGCTTATTGGAGATGTTGTGGAAAGGATTATTATAGGGGTAGGTAGGTGGCGCAGCGCATAGAGCACCGGCCCTGGAGTCAGGAGGACCTGAGTTCAAATACAGCTTCAGACATTTAATAATGACCTAGCTGTGTGACCTTGGGCAAGCCACTTAACCCCATTGCCTTGCCAAAAACAAACTAAAAAAAAAAAGTTGTTGGAAAAGACTATCATTCAGGTGTGAATTAGACATTCCAAGTGGGAAGGGAGCCCTGGGGCCATCTTAGCCCTTCTATCTCAGGGAAGCACTCTTCTTCAATGTCCTCAACAAGGCGTCATTAAGTCTTGGCTGCAAATGATGGAGAACCCACCTTTTACCCTGGCAGCGTATTCTGCTTTTGGGCAGCCCTACTCATTAGCAAGTAGGTTGGATGATTGCTGAACTTGCTGTTCAGTTTAGAAAGTCGAAGTGATTTTTTTTTTGACAAGATCACAAGACTTTCACCCATGTCTGCAGAGACCAAGTCAAATTCTTTCCCCCGTAACCAATTCGGAGAATCCTTAGAAATATCATTAATGCTTTCTCTGAGAGTAGAGGATAAAGGATGCTTTTTTTTCCAGATCATTTGATTTTTTAACTTTTTCCCTGCAATATTAGGAACTTTCCCCTAGAATCACAGGCAACTGTCCAACAGAGTGTTTTGCTTTTCTAGGCAGAACCCAGAGGAACGAGGGAAGCATTTCTATAGCCACTCAAAATGTTGAGAAAAGTTTGGTTTTTTTTAAAAATGGGTAGAACATGGACATAGAGTCTGGCCCACCTGGGTTCAAATGCTGCCTGGAAACATTAATTCTCTGACCCCATGTTATCATTTAACCTCTTGCATCTTCAGTTTCCCTTTTTATAAGGGAGGAATAATAACAATTATAACAACCTCCGAGGGTTGTTATAAAGATTTTACACATATATATTATATATAAAGATTTAAATGAGATGTTTACCAAGGACTTTGCAAATTGTAAAGCGCCACAACAAATTCAGATGATTATTATTAATATATAATAAATATATTAAGATATTTGCAATATGTAGTATATAGTAGGTATGATATATGGGTTTATATATATATTATGTATGATATATAGGGTTATATTTCTGTATTATGTGAAATTACTAATATTAGTATTCAAATTATTAAATTACTTTAATTAATGGATTCTTACCTATTTACTGAATGAATGAAAGAATGAATGAACGGCGTTGTTGTTCAGTCATATCTGACTCTTTGGGACCCCATTTGAGGTTTTCTTGGCAGAGATACTGGAGTGGTTTGCCTCTCCTTTTCCAACTCATTTTACAAATGAGGAAACTGAGGCCAACAGGATGAAGTGACTTGCCCAGGGTCACAGAACTCTTAAGTGTGTGAGACCAGATTTGAAATCAGAAATATGAGTCTTCCTCATTCAAGGCCTGGCATTTTAACAACTTTGCCATCTAGCTACTCTGAATGAATATGTCAAAGTGCCCAGATATGGAATGTTGACTATGGGGTACTGACTGACCTATCACTGGAAATTTTTAAGTAGTAGACGTTATACCTCAGCTATCAGTGGAACAAGATGGCTCTGCCTTCCTAAGAGTAAGGTGCCTCGAGTTTATGACTTAATGAGGGAATATGCTAAATCCCTTCAGTTTCCAAACTAGGAGTATAGACCCTATATGACTTCTGAGGTCCTTTTCAGCTCTAATTTCCCATGATGCTGTAAACCTGTGATCTGAACTTGACTGCCCCCTCTTCCTCCAACCTTGGATTCTTATCCACTGTGTTTCTGGCCCTCATTGTCATATGTAAGGAAGGGTCACTATTGGTCACTGTTACACTACAATTTCAGTATTGGCTGAGTTAAACTCAGAAAAAATCAAAAGCAGCTTCATGGATGCCAGCAGCTGAACTGCTGGGTGTTTCATGTGGGTTCAGAGATTTGACTCCCAGGTGTAAGTCAGGTAGCCTCATTGAGCCTCGGTTTCCTCATCTTGGCAGTCTTGAGACTTAAGTAGCACCACATCTGAGCTCTCCCAGCTCCCACTTCAACTGACAGGTTGGGTCCCCCAAAGGTGGCTGACCCCTAATAACGATTCTATAGATAACCCCAAGGTTATCTTCAGGTTTTTAACACTATGGTACCTGATGCCCTACTGATACACTATTCCCCATTAGTAATCAGATTTAGTTGAATTTCTTTATCTTTTACAATTTTTATATATTAACTAAGAAGATATAACAAGAATGGTAGTTACCAAATACACACACAAGCATGCACAGCCTGTGAACACATTGTTCTCCTTAAACATTTGAGATCAGAGAGGAGAAAGGCTCAATTTAAAGTAAAGTAATGAGGCATTTGTGTCACCAAGGGGCTGCCTCCCAACTCCTCCTTACTAGAGGTCTTTTCCTCCCTTTGGGAAGACGTCATGAGGTTGCCTGTAGACACAGATAGCTCCCTTCTGAGCTCTGAATGTCATCGCCTTTTTAAAGTCCAAAGTTGCTTCTCTCCATCTTGAAAAGTGAAATCCCTGAATCCATTCTTGGAATGACTTCCCACATGGGAATGTCCCCTGTTATTGGGTATTATTCCTACCTCTGGCAGTTCTTTGCTGATGGAACCCCTCATGACATCTCTGACATTTTAAAGTTCATAAGGTCCAACCATTCAGGAGAGCAATTTGGAACTGTGTTCAAAGAGCTATGAAACTAGGCATACTCTGACCCAGCAACACCTCTACTAGGACTGTAATACAAAGAGATCCAAGAAATGAGAAAAGGACCTATGTACAAAAATATATATAGCAATTCTTTTTGTGATGAAAAAGACTTGGAAATTGAGGGGATGCCCATCAACTGGGAAATGGCTAAACAAATTGTGGTATATGATTGTGATAGAATTCTATTGTACTGTAAGAAGGGAAGAACAAGATGTTTACAGAAAAACCTGGGAAGACATATGAACTGATACAAAATGGACTGAGCAGAACCAGGAGAATATTGTACCCAATAACAGCCACAGTAATCTGTGAATGACTTGGCTGTTCTCAGCAGTAGTGATCCAAAACAATTCCAAAAGACCCATGATAAAAAAAAAAAATGCATCTCAGCCCTGATGAACTCTGAGTAGACATGAAAGGATTCTTTTTCCAATTTCCTTATGTTTCTTGCTTTTTATCATCAATTTGGGTTTTTGTTTGCTTTTCTTATAGCATGACATGGAATTATGTGTTGCGTGACTTCAGAAGTATAATTGATGCATTGCTTTCCTTGTCAAGAGAATTTGGAACCCAAAATAAATACTTAAAAATATTTTTATAATTTCAGTTTACAAGGATGCCATCTGATTGAGTTTATTCCTAAAAGACACAAGTATATAGATAAGTGGGGAACTTGAAACAGAAGCTTCATGCACTTATATATCCTTGGTGGCCAGGTAGGAGACCCATTTTCTACCCTTTCCCTTAATTAGCAGTCACATCAGTTTTACATTCAAACAGTGCTATCTCAGCACTTCCTGAGTTATCTGTTCTTCTCCACAAATAATTAAAAGACTTCTATGGCCATTATATTCAGCAAAACTTAGTATACTGGGGGGGATAGGGGGAGGGAGAATAGATCTTTCATCAAATAGAGGACCTATAAGCGTGCGAAGACCATAGCTGCAGAGAATCTTTGAAATGAAAATATTGAAGTTAAAAGAAACATAAAAAAGCCAAACGTGAAAAACAATCATGAGGGACAAGGATACACTATAAGGATAAAATGTTCTAATTCTAATATGGAGGGACAAAAATGTTCCTTTTGAACTCATCAGCATCATCAGGAGTCATAGAACCTAATTAGACAAGACCCATTTGGTTCTATTACCTTTTAATCTTAAGAGAGGAAGGGAAGAAGAATATACCAGGTGAGAAGGGAAAGGAAAATTAGCAAAAGCTATTTCATATAATTAGGGTGTGAAAGTAGACAAAAGGAAGAAGGGAATAGGAAGGAGGTTGTGGCTGCCACAAACTTTACTGTCATTTGAAGTGATCGAAAGATGGAAGAATATACATGCACATGATGGGTACAAAAATGCATTTCATTTAACAGGAAAATGAGTAAGAGAGGAGAAAGGAGAGAATGGGAACTTAGAGGGAAGATAGATTTGAGGGATTAGTTTTAAGGCAAACTCTAAGGATATACAAAAATATTTATAACTGTTCTTTAGGGGTCAAAGATTTGGAATTAGGAAATGATTGAATAAAAAAGCTATGGTCTGTGAAGGTGATAGAATACTACTATAATATAAGAATGATGAAGTGGAGAGAGGGGAGCCAAGAGTAGGGAGCAGAGCAGAGAAGCATTCAACCCAAGCTCCTTCAAATTCCCTTCCAAACAGCTCCAACATAACACCTCAAATTGAATTCTGGAGTGGAGGGACCCATCAAAGATCAAGGGAAATCATTTTCCAGTTCACAATAACTTCAGGAGTGTTTAGAACTCAAAACTAAAGTTAAAAATTGTTTTTAAATTTAAATTTAAAAGGTTACTATGACCTGATCAGGCAGGAAAGGTCTATCTCATCTGAGTGGTGATGGAGCACAGGGCATCCAGCTGCATTGGCTTCCAGAACTCTCAGAACACTGACTGTGGGTTAGGATGAGGGTCAGAAGAACACAATGGTCAGAAAGCAATTACAGGGGATCTTTTGCCAGGACTAAGTTCAAGATCCTTTTGAATTGTCCATAGACACTTCTAGGTTGCAAGCCCAGAGCCAAAAGGGACAATAACCCTTGTGGCCTCAGGTGTTCAAGGGTCCAGGTCCCAGGACCAGTGAGGAAGGGAGAGCTTGTAGTCAATCGTGGGAGAGTAGGGAGCTGATCTCAAGTCCAAGACCAAGAGGGAATCATGAGCAAATGCAGCCACAGGGGATCTGGGATGTGGTCACAATTCCAGGGTTAGAAACAGAGTGCTACAGCTGGTAATAGCAGAAAATCAAAATCTCTTCCTGGTTAAAGACTAGAGCCCAGGCCAGGAGAGCAGTGGCTATACTCCTTAGATCATATCATCTTGAAAACACTGAAAAACTACAGATACCCCAGAGGAAAAATTGGGGAAACAAATGGAAATGATGAAAGTCATTTATGAAAAAAGACTAAACAGTAAAAGGTTAAAAAAAGAAGAAGAAGAAGAAATGTGGAAAAGAGGATGAAGGGAAATACACAGCAAACATTACTGTAAGAGAGAATGGGATGAACTCACCCTTTTTAGTGGAAGTGGATACACAGCATTGGAGCAGAAACTATTATGTTTCAACTGAAATTAAAAAAAAAAGCAGCAGCAGTATGATCTCAAAAGAAAAGCAAAAATAAATCTAATTAAAACAGATAAGAAGGGAAACCATATTCTGCTAAAAAGCACCATAGGCAATGGAGTAATAGCAATACTAAGCATATATGCTAAATACTAAACCAAATGATATAATAACCAGTTTCTTAAAGAAAAATCTAAATACATTAAAAGAAGAAACAAACACAAACTATACCTCAGGGGACTGAAACTTTCCTCTCTCAGAACTACATAAATCTAACCAAAAAATAAACAAGAAAAAAGTTAAAGAGATGAATGGGATTTTGAAAACATTAGATGTGATAGACCTCTGGAGAAAATAGAATGAAGATAGAGAGCAAAACTGTAAACAAAAATTGACCATATACCGGGGCATTAAAATCCTCACAGCCAAATGCAGAAAAGTAGAACTATTAAATGCATCTTTCAGAGATGATGTTGCAATGAAAATCGAATTAAATAAAGGGTCATGGTAAAATAGATTAAAAATTAATTGGAAACTAAAAAATCCTAAAGATTGAGTGGGTCAAAGAACAAATCATAGAAACAATCAATAATTTCTTTAAAGAGGATGATAACAATGAGACAACCTACAAAAATTTATGGGATGCAGCCAAAGCAGTAATTAGAGGAAAATTTTTATTTCTAAAGTCTTTGATCAGTCAAATAGAGAAAGAGCCAAACAATGAATTCAGTATATAACTAAAAGAAAATCTAGGAGAAAAAATTTTCTTAGTTAACCACCAAATTAAAAATCCCAAAAAATCAAAGGAGAGATTAATAAAATTGAAAGTAATAAAACCTTTGAACTAATAAATAAAATAGCAACTGGTTTTATGGATAAAGGAAGGGAAGAAAAGGAAGAAAATCAAATTACCAGTATCAAAAATGAAAAATGGTGAATTCACTAGCCATGAAGATGAAATTAAAATAACTATTAGGAGCTATTTTGCCCAATTGTATGCTAATAAATCTGCCAATCTAATTGAAAAATGAATGAATATTTACACAAATATCAAAAACAGAAATTTCCCAGATTAACAGAAGAAGCAGAATACTTAAATAGCCCCTTCTTAAAAAAAAAGAAATCGTCCAAGCCACCAGTAATTTCCCTAAGGAAAAATCCCTAGCACCAGAAGGATTCATAAATGAACTATACTAAAAAAGTAGAATTTAAAGAACAATTAATTCCAAAACTGTATGAACTATTTGGGAAAATAGGTGAAGAAGGAGTTCGACCAAATTTCTTTTACAACATAAATATAGTGCTGATACCTAAACCAGGAAGAGTAAAAACAGAGAAAGAAAACTATTGATCTATTTCCCTAATGAATATTGATGCAAAAATTTTAATTAAAACACTAACAAAGATTTGTGTTCCAAAGATCACAAAACAATCACTAGGTACCAAGAATGCAGAATTGGCTAATTAACCATATTAATAACAAAACCAACAAATGATTTAATTATCTCAATAGATGCTGATAAAGCTTTTGACAAAATAAGCAGCCACTCTTAGTAAAAAAAAAATAAAATTAGCATAGAAGTAAATGGAGCTTTCCTTAAAATGAAAAAGTAATATTTATCGAAAACCATCACCAAACATTATCTGCAATGGGCATAAGGTGGAAACTTTCCCAATAAGATCAGGAGTGAAGGAAGGACACCCATTATCACCAATATCATTCAATATTTTCTTAGAAAGTTAGATTTAACAATATGAGACAAAAAAGAAATTGAAGTAATTACAGTAGGCAATGAGGAAGCAAAATCATCATTCTGTAGATGATATGATGGTATATTTAGAGAATTCTGGAGTATCAACTAAAAACTTCTTGAAACAATAACGTTAGTAAAGTTGCAGGATCTTTAATAAACTCACCTACATCATCAGTATTCCTTGATATTACCAAGTAGCATAGGATAGAAAGAGAAATTCCATTTAAAGTAACAATATGAAGCACTTGACAGTCTACCTATCAAGACAAACCCAGGAACTCTATGAACACAATTGCAAAACACTTTTCACACAAAATCAGATCTAAAAAATTGGAGAAATATTAACTGTTCATGGATAGGTCAAGCTAATATAATAAAAAAAAGACACTCTAAATAAATGAATCTACTTATACAGTGTTACTAATCAAACTTATTTTATAGAACTCAAAAAAATTATTTATCTGGAAGAACAAAAAGTCAAGAATATCAAAATACAGAATCAACAGAAACTGTATTACAAAGCAGTAATCATCAAAACAATCTGTCTGCCTAAGAAATAGAATGATGGAAAGAACTAAAGAGTTTTAATTTGGATTGAGGCATGCTTTTTGTTTTTAACTTTATTATTCTTGTGTTTTGGGGGGTCTAGCTTTAATTTTACAACATGACTAATGTGGAAATATTTGCATGACTAAACATAGATAATCTGTATCAAATGGGTTCAGGGAGGGAGAGAATTTGGAATTCAACACTAAAAAATGAAGGTTGAGGGGGAGGCTAGGTGGTGCAGTGGATAGAGCACTGGCCTTGGAGTTAGGAGTACCTGGGTTCAAATCCGACCTCAGACACTTAATAATTACCTAACTGTGTGGCCTTGGGCAAGCCACTTAACCCCATTGCCTTGAAAAATCTTAAAAAAAAAAAAAAGAAGGTTGAAAAATATTGGGTTTAGGTAGTTGAGAGGAAAAAATAAATGTAAAAAAAGTAAAAGAAATGATGAATGGTTTCAAAAAAACCTGAGAGATTCCAATCTGCAATTATACATATATATATTTACATATATATGAAATAGTTATTGTAGAAATTTGGTTTGCTTGATCCTTATACCAGGGATCTTGCTTTTTGCTCATTCTCAGGAGAAAAGGAAAAAAAAGAGGAGGATTTTTGCTGTTTGAAAATTTTAATTAAAAAAGTTTTATCTTCATATTGTAACCAACACTCATTCAGTCATGACTGGAAATCAGCTTCACTAACAATTGATGTGTTGGATTGCAACCAGGAGGGGAATATTTTCACATTTTCTGTTATCAGTCACTAGGAAGACAAGCTCTGGCATGCTTCAACACCAGCCCTCATTGTCCAGGGTCCTCAGATTTGATAATGGATGGGTAGCCTTTGTTTCAGAGACTCTGATGACCCCAAGGCCCTGCCTGAAGAATGTAAAATGGAAACCTAGAAGAGTTTCACAGATACACAGAAATTTGAATTCACTGATAGTACCCAAGAGGAAGATCTCTCCCAGTAGAGGCTTTCTCCCCCCATAAACCTTAACTTTGTCCTGGTTCTGTTCCTTAAAGAATGTCAGAATGTGAGCTCCTTGAGATAAGGGAATTTTGTTTTGTTTTAACTTTATCTTCTCAGCCTCTAGGATGGGGTCTGAAACAGATTTAAATGGCTCCATGGTCAACATTCATACCCATCCATTCTCTGTAATTCTTTTCTGTATCTTCCTCGCTGATGGCATCAAAGTGGAAAAAAACACTGGATCTGGAGGCAGCAAGATCTGAATTCCAACCTTGACCTAAGACTCCTACTAGCTCTATGACCCTGAGAAAGTCATTAAAGTTCCCTCAGCTAGATAATGGGAATAATAATAGCATACACTTCCCAGGGTTATTGGGAGAAGTGAATGATCTTCAATGAATCCTAAATCCAAATTCAACACTGAAACCTACAATGATTTATTTGTAAAGTAATTCATTCTTACCATGTACTTAATAAATTCTATTTTTCTTTCCTTCCTTCTTTCTCTCCTCCCCCCTCCCATCTTTCTTCCTTCCATTCTTCTTTTCTTTCATTCTTCCTTTCATTTTCCATTTAAAAAAACATTCTTCCTTCCTTCCTTCCTTCCTACCCTCCTTCTTTCCTCCCTTAAATTCACCATAGGCAGCCCACTAACATGGTAGGTGTTTAATCAGTGGTGCTAGTCAGTGTAGGACATTTTTCCTGTTTCCAGCTCTATCATCCTCACAATTTCTCAATTACCTATGTCTAGTCTCTAAGGTACTTTAGTCTTTAGTTCTTTGGTCTAAGGTTCTTTGGTCTCTATTCAAGGTTCATGAAGATTCTAGAATCTAAAGCTAGAACATTGTTCGATTTCCTTAATTTGCAGAGAAGAAAAATGAGGCTTTCCCAAGGTGTCACAGGTCCAAGTACTCAAGGTCCTTTAATTCCACATCCAGGACTTTTTCCAAATCTTCATAGTCATCCCCTAAGCTCCAGGTGCCTCTGTTCCTTCAATGACTCTTTCTCCATTCTCCATCAATGCTCCCCATCATTAAGCATTTCCTCTAACCCAAATCAATTCTTTTCATTCATTTTTTTCATTTAACAAGGTTTATTAAGTATTTTTATGGCAGGCTCAGCCAATAAATAATAAAGAAGAAAAATTTTAAAGGTTCTGCCTTCAAGGAGTTTATGTCCCACAATTTTAAAGAGACAAATACAAAACATCTAATTTGAGAAGAGAGACAATTAGGCAAAGTCTCCCTGGAAGAGTTGGCATCTTAGTGAAGCCATGAAGAAAGATAGGATTCTAACTGGTAGAAGTAAGGAAAGAATTCTTCCTAACTGGGAGACAGCCTAGGAAAGATACTGGAAAGGAGGTATGGAATGGTCTATGCTGGGGTAGTGAGTATGTTAGTTTGACTGGACTTTAGAGCTCAAGAAGGGCAGAAATGTGCAATAAATATTGAAAGATAGATGAGAGCCAGACCAAGATGGGCTTCTGTGTCCAACTAAAGGGTTTTTATCCTAGAGGACAGAGGAGCTTCCTGAGGAAGGAGCCTTGTTTCAAGATTATTTTGGTAACTGTGTGGATAGATGGAGAAGGACAAAGTCTGGAAACCATTGTGATAATTCAAATAGAGGCCAGAACCAGGAAGAGCAGACTGATGGAGAAAGATTCTAGGTTCCATAACATTTCTTCCCCCAGTCAAAAACATATAGCCCCTGCAAACTGTACCAGATACCATGTGCACACAAGACACTTGCCTACTGAACGTGATAGGCAGCCTACTGGATCCCGGATAGACTCATTCATAAAGCACCGGGTGGGGTGAACTTCACATACTGTGTCATTAGCTTGGCATCTTGCCTGGGATGCACCTTGTACCAGGTAAGGAGAGTGGAAGAGTAAGCCATGGGGCTGACAGCCTTACTCATGACCCTCAGGCAGCAGGTATTAAATTGGCAGCATTTCTACTAAGAGTGGCACTTGACATCTATCATCTTGTTTAATCCTCTCAACCACCCTGGGAAGTACAAATACTTTTATTGTTTACATACATGCACCCCATTTAACAGATGTGAAAGCGAAGAAGTGAAGTGACTTGAGCAGGGTCATGTAATAGTAAGTAGTAACCACATCAGCTCCCTATCCATTGTGCCACCTAGATGCCTTCTCCATCCATTCAACTCAATAAGCATTTTTTAGGCACCTGTGGTATATACCAGGCACTATGCAAGGTGTTGGAAAAAACAAAGACAAAAACAAAACAGTCCCTGCCCTCAAGGAGTTTACATTCTCCTGGGAGGGGAGTTCAGGTCCAGCCTGATTTCTCCTGTTGGAGAATTCAGGTCCAGTCTGATTTCTCCTGTTGGAGAATTCAGGTCCAGTCTGATTTCTCCCAGATGGTCTCTGAGGTCCCTCCAGACTCCAGATTCCAGGGAGTCTCTGATTCCTGACTTTGGGCAAGGGATTTAACACATCAGAGCTGAGGCTTTCTCCACTTTCAAAGATCCTTGCCCTGCTCTCTTCACAGGCTTGTGAGAGGAAGAGGCTCAAAGCAAAAAACTACCCCAGAAATGCATGGAGCATTGCTCTCATCTTGAGCAACCAGCAAAGTGGTGTCAAATTTGAATGTGGGAGCCCTTATCTTGTTTCCTACAGGCCTGGGGTAGCCCATGTCCTGATAACATCCTTAGCCTTCCTTTTGTCTCTTCTGAATCCTAGCCTCTGGCCACTTCCCAGAGGGACCAGCTCTAGAGACATCTACCCTGATGCCACCTAGGACCTTTTATTGATTCAGATGTGATCCAGGTGTTCCAGTTCAGATGGGCAATGAGGGGCCTTGGGAGAGCCCCAGCTGTTTTCCAGAGCTCTTCTTTGGCCTCAAAGAACCCTGACTTTTTAATGAATTTATAAACTTTGCCTTTCCTTCTAGATTGGGAATAGTTAACATTTCTTACAAAATGCTTACATAGAGGATCCCATTTGATCCTCACAACAACCTTGGCAGGGAGGTCCTATAAGGCAGACATTGGTGAAGTGACTCGCCTGGGATCACACAGATAGTAAGTGTCTGAGTGCAGATTTGAACTTGGGTCTTCCATACTTCAACTGCCTTGGTGAATTGCTTCTGGAACCTTCACTTTTTTTCAGCTAAGATTTTTTTTGGCTTTTTGTTTTTGCAAGGCAATGAGGTTAAGTGACTTGCCCAAGGTCACACAGCTAGGTAATTAGTAAGTGTCTGAGGTCGAATTTGAACTCAGATCCTCCTGACTCCAGGCCCAGACCTCTATCCACTGCACTACTCAAATTCCCACTGGATGCCAATCAAGCAGGAGGAAAAGGGAGTCTGACAGTTACAAAGTCTGAAATCCAAGGTAAGTATGGGATATTTCATTTTCTTGGTCTTCCCCCTTAAGACTTTCAGTTTTATTGAAGTCTACATGGTGGTCATTATTACAATAACAAACACAATTTAGGCAATGATTTACATGGGCTACAAGTGGCATAGTGGGAGTAGAAAGGAAAGGAATTTTCTCATTCCAAATCAAAAGAAAGACTAAATTCTTAGAGCAGCAGATAGAATCAAATGAGTTCAAAGCAGACTGGCCTAAACTTGAGGCTTTGATGTTTAAACAATAAAAAAAAAATGAAATAGTTCTGAAGTCATTTGTTAATACAGCCAAAAATTCCACCCTTATAAGAAAAGGGGGCAAAAAAAATAGGGCCTCATTATTACAAAGGGGGAAATGTTGGTCTCCTGTGTCCAAGAGACAGGGTCTTCTTGCTATCTGGTTTTCCAGTATTGTATGATAGAAACCAATGGTTTCTTTTGGAGCTTCTGAAGATGTCTCTCATCAAAATCACCAGTCTCACTTTCTTCTTTGGAACCATCTGGGTCTAATGATCAGATATGAATCAAAATGTTTGGAAATAGCCCTGGATGTAAGACAATCAAGACTAAGTGACCTGCCCAAGGTCACATAGCTAGTAAATATCTGAGACTGGATTTGAACTTCTGGTCCTCCCTGGTCCACCTCCAGGATTCAACAAAAAGCTTCCAAGGACAGATGTCAACTTAACTATCCATCCTTTTTGCCAGTTCTTTCACTAACCAAGGATGTAGTTCATCTAGGTCTTGCAGGATGTATGTGCTGTGTGTGTGTGTGTGTGTGTGTGTGTGTGTGTGTGTGTGTGTGTAAAATACCATTTGAATAATCTACATGCTCTGGGGGAGGTATAAACATATAGCTCTGGAATCTTACTCATTTTGCTTAAAAAAATAACAATTTTTGATCACTTCCTGGGGGAGAGCAGGAGAAGGGGTTTTGAGACTGATCACATTGTTCTCTTTTGATGGGGGGGTACTAGGCTAGAATTATATCTATCTCCCCTAGTTCCACCTTAGTAGTCCTGGTATAGGGAATTATTATTTTTTTTTTTTTAGTTTTAAGCAACTTTCCTATTTACTATTCCTCAAAGGAGAAGGGGTACCCCAAATTTATATACAGGTTTGATTCCTTATCCAAAGCCAATCACACAAAAGACCATCACAAATAATGAATTGAGAGTAAACTAATTTATCCAAGCAGGTAGCAAACAAAAATCAGAAAAGTTATACAAATTAGATGATACCAGAAAAGGCAGAGAGCGAATAAACTCTCCCACTGGGAGTAAGACAGTTAAAAGATCAGCCAAGAGAGGAAAAACCTCAGTCTTACCCAAGAGTAAATTCTCCACAGTTTCTAGGGATGTGAGCTAGAAATCAGAGGTATGCTGAGAATATTTTTACAACTGTCCTGTCTGCCTGGAATTCTCTTCCTCCTCAGCTCCACTTCCCTGCTTTCTTCAAGCCTCAGCTAAGATCCCACTTTGTACAGGAAGAATTTCCTATTTTCCCTTAATTCTTGGCTCTTCCCACTGTTGATTATTTCCAATTTCTCCAGCGTCCATGCATGGCTATTTGCCTGTTGCCTCTCCCATTAGACTGGAAGCTCCTTGTGGGCAGGTATGATCTTTTGCCTTTCTTTGTATCCTTAGCACTTAGCACAGTCTGGCTTAATAAATGTTTAACTGCTTGATTTCCAAAATCTTTCCTTTTCTCCTTACAGTTTTCTCCTGGAAGAACCACAAGTGCCCTCTATCAAAGCAGGAATTAAAAAAGAATGGTTCTCTTCTTCAAAATTCTATCAAAGACTCTGCTTCTTATTAAAGCATTATTTGCTGTGGGTCCAGATAAATGTGAATTAGGGACCTTTTCCCACCCCTACCCCACCCCTTTCACATTATTTGAATTCATATTGCATATTTCCATTGGACTGCAATTAATTACTGCGTATTTTACATAATTTTAACTTTGAATAGCGTAAATTCAAATTCATGTAACCACTTCCAGGGAATTTTGTTAGTACTAAACTGGATCTAGCTTTAGTTCTTTAAGGTTTTATACATCTAGTCTCTTTATTTTTTTTAGATTTTTTTTTTTGCAAGGCAATGGTGTTAAGTGGCTTGCCCAAAGCCACACAGCTAGGTCATTATTAAGGTTTTCAGTTGAACTTGAACTCAGGTCCTCCTGACTCCAGGGCCAGTGCTCCATTCACTGCACCACCTAGCTGCCCCTATATATTTAGTTTCAAAAGAGATGCTTAACCATGTAATGAGGGGGGTATGATTATTTCCCCATTTTACAGATGAAGGAAATGGGGGGGGGAAGAGGTTAAAAGGTCTTTTGTCTTTCCCTCTCAAAGATGTTGGGAAGGTGATATCTTGGCTTGCAAGTAAATTGCATGGGCAAAGGGACCAACCTTTTCTCTCCTTCTAACTTGCAAGGTTATTGTGAGAATGAGAATAATATTTTAATGAGAATAATATTTTAAAGAAAGCATGTAGGGGCAGCTAGTGATGCAGTGGATCAGAGCACCAGCCCTAGAGTCAGGAGGATCTGAGTTCAAATCCAATTCAGACACTTAATAATTACTTAACTGTATGACCTTGGGCGAGTCACTTAATCCCATTGCCTTGCAAAAAAACAAATTAAACAAATTAAAAAAAGAATGTATCACATTACCTCACAAAGAGTAAGTGAACATATATAGATATATACATATATACATATATATATATATATATATAATATACATTTTTTCCCTTCCCTTCCCACCATCTGTGTCTCCTTTTAGGGTAATAGGAAATAAGATAATAAGATGGACAGACTTGATACTTGAGGGACAAGTAGGAGATGAAAGCTATAAATTTATACTTGCTAAAAAAGAGTATTCCAAATATTAGATCCATTCCAAAGAGGAAGGGGTGGCAAGGAAAAACTTCCTATACTGTTTCCAGAAATTTGATAGAAGCAGCCCTGTTTGTAGTGGCAAAGAATTGGAAATTAAGTGAATGTCCATCAATTGGGGAATGGCTTAACAAATTGTGGTCTATGTATGTCATGGAACACTATTGTTCTATTAGAAACCAAGAGGGACAGGAATTCAGGGAAGCCTGGAGGGATTTGTGTGAACTGATGCTGAGTGAGATGAGCAGAACCAGAAAAACACTGTATACCCTAACAGCAACATGGGAGTGATGATCAACCTTGATGGACTCGCTCATTCCATCCTTCTTCGAGGGAGAATACCATCTGGATCCAGAGAAGGAATTGTGGAATTTGAACAAAGACCAAAGACTATTACCTTTCATTTAAAAAAAACATTATTATTAAAAAAATCTTATTATGTAACTTTGCTATCTCTTATACTTTATTTTTCTTCCTTAAGGATATGATTTCTCTCTCATCACATTCAGCTTAGATCAATGTATACCATGGAAACAATGGAAAGACTAACAGGCTGCCTTCTGTGGGGAGTGGGGGGAGGGAAGCGAGATTAGAGGAAAAATTGCAAAATTCAAAATAAATTAATTAATTAAATCAAAAATCTGATAGGCAAAAATTCATGGCCAGGTCGAGTTTAAACTAAATGATCTCTGAATTTCTTTCACATTGATTTGATCTTTGATCTGAAGAATTGATGAAAGACAACTTCAGAAGCACCAAAAGAAACCATCAGGTTTCTATCACACAATACACAGAACTTTTACTGGAAAACCAGACAGCAAGAGGTCCCTGACTCTCATAACACAGGAAACCATCATTTTCCCCTTTTTAATACCGGACAAATGCTCTAAACCTCCACGATAGTAAATGAAAATATTTCCTTTGATTACACTCAGAATTACCGGAGGAAGTGGTCCTTGCCCAAGAGAGGAGGTTGTGGGCATCCTCCAGCATGACCTCCTTGTACAATGTCTTCTGAGGATGGTCCAAGAGATACTGTTCATAGACACGTACGTCCCTGAATGTCACCAACTCCTAAACTAGCAAAAGTCAAAGGACATAGAGCTAGAAAGACACTTCAGAATTAAATAGTCTGGGGAAAATAATTATTTCTCTCTTATATTAATAGTCAATTATTGAATTAGGTTTAAGGTTTTTCCTCTTTTCTATTTCCTTATTCAGAATCAGCCCCTAGAAGTTATTCAGAGGGCCTTTGATTATGCAGGGCTGATAATGAGAGACTCAGATCTGTTCTAAAGGTAAAGAAATTTAGTTTAACTGAATTGATAGATCCCAACCCAATTTTTAAAAACCTATTTTATTTTATTCAAACAGATCTGGGGAGAAAGTGGATTCTCCCTTTTGTCTAGATGACCCTGGGTGGGGTGATTGGTTTGTAAATAAATCTCAGAGTCAGGTTTCCCAATCCTTCATTAGAATAAGCCCACCTCTCATTATAATATTCATTCTTTCTATTAATTGTTCACCAATCAGAGTTGATTGCCACTCTTCCAAGGGCATACAAATATTGAGTGGGTTCTACGAAGGGTCTTTGGCATTCAAGAGTTTCACAGACTCCTTTTACTGATTATTTGATAGCACAATTAATAAAATGATTAATTACCTAGAAACTGTCTTGAACTTTTTATATGTCATAAGTCCAACCTTCATCAATTTGCAGAAAGATCCAAGAAGACAGAAGGGATTTGCCCAAAGGTTAATACGCTTTATGAGTATCAAAGTTAAGCAAATCACTTCACCCTGACTATCTCACATCCAGGGCCCCCTCCAGTCATCCTGATTCATATCTGGTCACTGGACTCAGAGGGCTCTGGAGGAGAAATGAGGCTGGTGATTTAGCCCAGCCCCCCCCCCCATCAAATCCAATTCACAAGCTTGTCTGGGCATCACCACCCTGATGCCATGATCTTATTCAAGAACAAAGAACAACAACAATTTTAAACCAGAGTCCTTAAGAGCTCAATCACATTTTGAGAAAAACATTTTAGATGATCAGGTGAAATAAAGCTGGGAAATAGGTTACCCTGGATTCTGACCCCAAACCGACAACTCTATTTCTGTACAGGATTAGCTAAAAAGTATGTGTTCTATGGGTGAGGTAAATGTATCTGTGGAGAGAAAAGAGAGAGGGTGATATGAAATTCCTTCCTTATCAGAACTGATTTAAGTGACATGTAAGAAAGTACAGGATATTCTAAGTGGCAAGTACAGGATATTCTAAGGGGGGGGAGGTTTATGTTGCCAATTAAAAGATGTCGTTTGCTTCCTGAATGTCTGAAATAAAGTCTTACCTGGATTAAAACATGAAGAGAATTCTAAAGAGATATTCATCAGACTCCGAATTATATTGAATGGAATGAGATGATTTCCAGTCAAGTGAAGAAAAATTACCTGAAAGCTTGAGAGTACCATTGTCAAAACATTTTATGCCTTCACTTTATGATTATATTCATTTGTCTATGGTGCATATTCCTTAATGATAATATTTAGTTACATAGAAATAAGTATAATGATGATAAAGAAAGGAAGGCTCCTTCATTGATTAAAAAAGCAATATTTATTCAACTTGGGTTTTGTTTAAATTAATTCATTTGGAAAAAATTGCCAATTTTTCTTTGAGAAATAAATGAACTAAACATACCCTCCTGAATTCTAGAAACTGGGGAGAAGAAGAGTCAAGAGGCCTCCTGTGGGACCATATACAAAAAAGGTTGACCAGATCTGGATAATGGGGCCAGGATTTGAATTCAGATCTTGCTCACTGACAGTCCAACAGTTAATCTACTGACTCTAAGCATGCTTTCTCTGTCACAGTCAATATGTCTCAGAGACTGGATTTGAACTGAGGTTTTCTTGATTCCAAGGTCAGCTATATTCATTACACACTCTATTACTCATAGTTTATTCTAGAAAAATTTTTAAATAGAGTTTGTTGTATATTTTTTACTCCCCAAATATGGGTTATAGGACCCTAAACTTCCATAAAATTGGTCATGGTATCAATTTCAGATTGAGTAAATTCTCCCAAATTCCCCTCTAACCAAATTGATTTCTGGAGTGGCAAAATCAACCAAAGGTTGGGTGAAACCATTTTTCAGCACAAGACAGCTTAGGAAGCAGCAGGAAAGATCTGTCTCACTGGGTGGTGATGGGCAAGCATGAGAGCTCAGTACTTAGGCAGCAAGAACAATTTCTGGAGCTCTCAGACCACAGAAGGTGGGAGGATCAGACAACTGATTGGAAGGAGATTGCAGAGGACCTTTTGCTGGTCTTGGGTTCAGATTCCTGTTACTTTGCTTATATGTAGTCCTATCAGGAGTGTTAGCACCTGTGACCACAGTCCAGGAAACCAAGGACCTCATCTCCCCTTAAAATATCCCACCTTGGAAGCCCTGGAAAACAACGACCCCCCCCCCCCAGATAATAGCTATGAAAACAGCAACAAGAAAGACCTGAAGCTTGGGACAGCGCCCCATTCACCCCAAGACAGAGACCAACTTTAACATAAAGTTAAAAGTCAAGAAAGGGGGGGTAGAATTTAGCAAACAAAAAAGAACCTGACCAAAACAAGTTCCTATGGAGACAGAGAAAATCAACACACAAACTCAGAAGAAGAAAAGAAAGTAAAAACATGCAAAACCTCAAAGAAAAATGTGGATTGAACATAGGCCCTCTAAAAAAGAATGCTAAAAGGATTCTAAAAATCAAAAAAGACAGATGGAGGAAAACACAATCATTTGATTTTCTGAATGTCTCATGGACTCATCCATTCCACTTGCCCAATTCTTATTTTTATGTAATTGCTTTCTTTAGTGAGAATTGCTTTTTTCATTGGATAATTCTGAGTTTTGCCATTTTCTTCTCTCTAGTGAATTTTCATACCCTTTTTACCATTTAACCAATTCTCTTTTTAAAATGTTATTTTCTTCATTTTTTTTGCGTGTGTGTCTCTTATACCAAGTTATTGATTCTTTTCATAAATTTCTTGTATCACTCTCATTCATCTAATTCATTTTTAATTCTTTCTTCAAACTTGTTTTATTGAATATAATTTTTAAAAGCTAGTAATGACATGTCTTTTGTATTAGTAGATTTCAAAATATATTATAAAGCAGTGCTTATCAAAAGTATCTGGTAGTAGGTTAAAAAATAGAGATGTTGAAATGGAACACTGCAGAATATAATCCTTTCAAACTTTAGGAATTATAGCCCAAAATATTAATCCTCTTATAACCAACCCAATGAATGAGTGAAATCTAACTTGAAAGAGTGAAGTTCCCAATCATGGGAGTGATAGTTGCAGCTCCAGGAATGAGAGGAGGGCCACCTGGTAGCTAGCCAGGTCCAGAGGCAGAATGGTTCTCTTCTGATACCAAATTCAATGGATATGTTTTTAACTTGATGAACATAGGCCAATACTTTTGTCCCTTTCCCTTCCATTTGCATTTAAAGTTCCTTTAGTTATATTTGTATGGCTCCAGGAAATTCTATTTTTGCCAACTTACATAAAATATACTTCATTCTTGGCCCAAATCCTAATATGCCTGTATTTTAAGTTGTGATCCAAAAATTAGGCAGCTTCTATATTACTCAATCAGTAAGCATCCATTACCTATGAGCCAGGCATAGTATGAGGTGTTGGGGACATGTATATAATAAATGAAACAATCCCTCTTCTCACAAAGTTTGCCTCCTAATAAGGAAGACATCGATCATATATGTTTATATATTCAAAATATAATAATAATAATAATAATAATGTTTGTTCTTCAATTTCAAATGAGACCATATGAATAAATACAAATAAACATAAAGTAGTTAAAGACAAGGCGTTTTGGGTACAGGCTTGAGGAATTAGGAAAGAGGGAACAGGAAAGGCTTCCTATTGAGGTGAGATTTTGTTGGGTTTTTTTCTTTTTTTTTAGGTGTTTTTTTTGGCAAGGCAATGGGGTTAAGTGACTTGCCCAAGGCCACACAGTTAGGTCATTATTAAGTGTCTAAGGTATCAATTAAACTCAGGGACTCCTGACTCCAGGGCTGGTGCTCTATCCACTGCATCACCTAGCTGACCCCTGTTCTTCATTTTCAAAGAGGACTGTGACATCAGGGAGGGGATGCCATTGGCAAGCACATGAATTGGATGTGCGTGAGGGGGGCTATGCTAAGTCACCAGTCTTACTCTCAGTGGCCAGATATGAACAAGACGACTGGATGCAATGGGAGACTCTGGCCTTTTTAAACTAAGGTCCTTCATAGGTCTCTGTTTGATTGCAGCAATGTTCATTCAGTGAATGCCATCACTAGAGAAGAGAAAGATTCTGTGAAGAGTTAAAGCAAACCAGCAAAGGCACAAAGCCTTGGGCCAGGTTATGAAGGGCTTTCAAAAGGAGGAGGAATATTTATTCATTTATGGATTTATTAAGCAGAAGGACAGAATGTACTTAAGATCTGGACTTTGTTCTTTTGGTTTTTTGGCATGCTAAAATGGACTGGTTGAAGTTTTGGATCTTGAGGTTGAGATATCTCTGGCAATATACTGAACCATGATTTTTACTGACCACGATGCAATAAAAATTATATTCAATGAAAGGGCTTTGAAGAAAGAATTAAAAGTGAATTAAAGACTTACTAACTTAGTCCTAAACAACTGGTAGATCAAAGAACAAAGATAAAAAACAATTTTATCCCCCAAAATGACCGCACGGAGACACTATGAAGACGGAGTTAAAGCTTCTTTAAGGAAACCTTTATATCACTAAACATTCTGTTCAGCAAGAGAGAAAAAAACCAAATCACGGAAGTGGGCATGCGATTAAAAACGAGAAAAGCAACAAATCAAAAACGCTCAAGGTGGAAATTCTCAAAATCAAAAGAAAAACAAAAACCCCATTGCCTTGATAACGGATAACTAAAACTAGAAACTCTAAAAAACTAATAAAAAATAATGAGTATGATTTGTCTTTAATGATTTTTTTAAACAAAAATGGAATTCTCAATAAATAAAGCGGAAAGAAAGAATACTGTCAAAACTAATTTTGCCCAATTCTCTATCAACAAAACTGATAATTTAGATGAAATTAATGCTTTCATAAAGACCCAGATTAACAGAAGAAATAGATTATTTAAGTAAATACCAAAAAAAAGAAAAATTGAACAAACTAAAAAGCTTCCAAGGAGGGGAACCACAACTCCAGGATTAGATGGATTTACAGGTCAAGTCTATCAAACACTTATTCCAATATTATATACAATGACCACAGAAATAGAAGTGACCCCCAAAATCTTTCTAACGTAGGTCATGATACCTAAACTAGGTTTCATAGGACCACCATATCCCCAAGAAATGGCCTAGACCCTTGCTCTTTTCATTTGTTCTTTTGAGTATCTGACCTTTGAGTTCAAAAGGGGATGATAGGAATCCCAGAGTTAAAATCTTGGCTGGGTTTTTCAACCAGCAGATCATGGAACCCCCAAGAAGCAAGGAACAATCTCTGGGAACCCAGTGGAAGGATTCATCTGGCAATCATGCACTTGGTGGGGTTAATGCTATGAAGGAACTGAACTAAGTTTTGAGCCTATTCCCCACAGACTGAGGTAGCAAAGGGAAGAGTGGGTCCCAAGGTTTTAGAGAATGTGTTTATATGCTACATCTTCAGAGTATCATTTTGTAAAATGCTTTTATTGTTTTATTATTGTTCACCTGTGTCGAAGATTTTGGAGAGGTTTGTCTTTTCCTTCTGCAGCTCATTTTACAGATGAGGAAGCTGAGGCAAACAGGGTGAAGTGACTTACCCAGGATCACACAACTCATAAGTGTCTGAGATCACATTTGAAATGGGGACTTCTTGACTCCAAGCCTGGTGAGTTCCTCACTGTACTACCCAGCTGCTCACTTTGCAAGGTACCCAATGTTAAATGGTTGAATGGGACTGAGAGGCTAGTTCCTGCCCTTAGAGGGAACAAGTCGGGGTTTGAGTTGAAGCCAGTAGAGATGTCTGAACCACCCAGACTGTCTTCTGAAAGCCTCAGGGGGTTACATAGGAGGCCTTGCCTTGAAAGAGTGGGATCAAAGTGAACTTACTACATGCGAACACTTGCCTCGGATAAAAAGACAGCCAGAGTTGACTCAGGGCTTTTTTTTTGAAGACTAACTCTTGTTGGCTACACAGCCAGGTGAAAAAGGGTCCTTGTAACCATAAAGTTGCCCAACCAGAACCAGTTCAAGAGTTCCTTCCCATGTTCCGGGATCTCTCCAAAGTTTCCCTTACAATTCTCATGGTTCTCTGATCTTCTGCCCACCATCCTTCTGAGCAAAATGACGGGGTTTACACATGCAATGGAACCCCATTATTTATAGACGAACTGTGAAGTATCCCCCAAAATGAGGTAGGGTCCTTACTTGCGTCTTGGCCTGTTGAAAATAAATGGGTTCCCCTTCCCAGAGTTCATCCTAATCAGGGATAAGCCTTACAAGTTTTGGCCTTAAGAAGAAGTAAAACAGAATTAGGTTAACCTGTACTGCACTTGTAGCTATTTCTCTAAACTACAGATTATGCAGGTGTGTATGGGGGAGGGTCTGGCTAAAGTAAAGAGCCAGCCTCCCCCCTCCCCCCCATGGGGCCCTACACTGAAATTTAAATAGCTTTGACTATCAGAAGGCAAGATCTAAACATCAAAGAGAGGTATGGGGGCTGGGTGGAGGAAGGCTTAAGATTCCAGTCAAAGGAGTGCCTTAGGGACAGCTAAGTGGTTCAGTAGATAAAACACTCACCCTAGAGTAGGGAGCTCCTGAGTTTGAAGCCTACTGGTGTGACCTTTGGTAAGTCACTTAACCCTGATTTCCTCACAAAAAGAAATTTCTTATCACTTGTTCTAAAGACCTTCAAAGAAATGGAGATAACTATATGGGTTTTTAACAGGATTAAGGAGGAGAACTTCTGGATGGCTAGATGGCCCAGTGGATAGAACACCTGAGTTCAAATTTAGCCTCAGACACTTAATTATGACCTAGCTGTGTGGCCTTGGGCAAGCCACTTAACCCCATTGCCTTGAAAAAAATTTAAAAAAAGAAAAAAAGGAGAACTTTTGCTCTGTTTATAATTGAGGGAGTTTTGCTAAGCACCCTTTACAATGACTCAATTGACCTGATTATCAGAAAGTTCTAGTATTTATGTGAAAAGATGACTTTCATTCACCAACTCTGCTCTGAAAGACCCAGAAAAATAATTATATATAGATATAGATATATAAATGCATATCTATATCTAAATATTTATAGGGCAGAATTCATTGCATACACATTTTTTTTTTATCTGTGGGGTCATCCCTTGAAAGGGGAGTGTCAGGAAGGCAAGCCAGGAGAATTGAGGAAGGATGAAAAAGAATGGGAAAAGCTGCTATAATGAGTGAATTGAACAGGGAGATAAAATAGTATTGCCTTGTTTCAAGAAAGGTCCAGGGGCGGCTAGGTGGCTTAGTGGATAAAGCACTGGCCCTGAAGTCAGGAGTACCTGGGTTCAAATCCGGCCACTTAATCCCGTTTGCCTTGCAAAAACCTAAAAAAAAAAAAAAAAAAAAAAGTCCAGACAAAATTACATAATATAAGTTTGTGGTAGGCTGAGGTATCACAGCTGTGATTTTCTCCAGTTTTATTTGGCAACACATGAATAGGAGAGATAGCACTGGATAGTGGGAGCAATCCAAGGCTGAATCTTGTAGGGAGGAAAGAGGCTTGAGAGAAGAGGATGCTGGGGACAGCCCTAGGATGCAGCCAGAGGTCATCCAGAAGCCTCCACCATAAAGTTCATTCAACAGACAGAGTGAAGTTGAAGTTAGAATTGGAGGTTATTTGGGAGATGGCCTCTGGAGTTCTAGAGAAGACCTTGGGTCAGAAGGTAGATTACAGAGGCCCAGGATGCCAGGCTGAAGAGAAAGCTCTGTAATTAAGATGGTGCCCTAAGAGCCAAGATGGGGGTCAGTCATTGGACTTCGAAGGGCCCTAGCAGATGCCAATCTGAATCAGTGAGAGGTTGCCTCATCAGAGGTCCAGTTAATAGAGTGCCAGTGCTGCAAATAGGAAGAGCTTAAGTTCAAACCCAGCTTCAGATACTTCATAGTTATATCTGGGCAAGGCACTTAACACCTGTCTGCCTCAGTCTCTTCAACTGTAAAATAGGGATCATAACTATACCTCCTTCCCAAGGTAACTCTACATAAATTCCTATTCTCTTCATTTCCTTACCCTTTATCACAAAGATCTTAAGAAGTAGATGCTATCATTATCTTCATTTTACAGATGGGAAAAGTGAGCCTGAGAGTTAAAGAACAGCTAGTAAGAATCTGAGAGGCAGGATTTGAACTCAGGTCTTCCTAACTCCAAATTAGGTACCTAACCAAACCTTCCAGTCGAATCTGTTCTTTTCCTTTGTGTGTCTCGCCTTGATACTTCCACACCTGCTTTTGTTTCTCATCAACAGTCCTGACCAATGCAGCACGGATTAGAAGGAAAGCTTAAAGCTAAGAAGCATTTTTATAACAAGTATTTCAATAAAGACCTCATTTCTCAAATATATAGAGAACTGGGGTGACTAGATGGTACAGTGGATAGAGCACCGGCCTTGGAGTCAGGAGGATCTGAGTTCAAATCTGACCCCAGACTCTTAATAATTACCTAGCTGTATGGCCTTGGGCAAGCCACTTAACCCCACTGCCTTGCAAAACAAACAAAAAAACCCCCCAAATATATAGAAAACTGAGGTAAATTTATAAAAATATGAGTCATTCCCTAATTGAGAAATGGTCAAAGGATATAAATAGGCAGTTTTAGGAAGAAGAAATCAAAGCTATTTGTTGTCACATAAAGAAATGCTCTGCCACTATTATTAGAGAAATGCAAATTAAAACAACTCTGGTTAGCTAATCTATCAGATTGGCTAATATGACAGAAAAGGAAGATGATGAATGCTGGAGGGAATGTGGGAAGATTGGGACATGAATGCACTGTTAGTGAAATTGGGAACTGCTCCTATCATTATGGAGAACAAACAAAGAGCTTTAAAAATGTCCTATGTTTTATGTCCTACGATTTAGCAATATCACTATAAAAATCTGTATCCCCAAGAAATCAAAGAAAAGGGAAAAGGACCCACATGTCCAAAAATATTCATAGCAGCTCTTTTTGTGGTGGCAAAGAATTGGAAATTGAGGGGATGCCCATCAATAGGGAAATAAGCTGTGGTATATTATTGTGATTGAATACTATTGCACTATAAGAAATGATGAATGGGATGATTTCAGGAAAAACCTAGAAAGATTTGTAGGAACTGAGGCAAAAGTAAAGTGAGCAGAACCAGGAGAACAGGACAAAGTAACAACTATATTGGACCATGTGAATGACTAGGTGATGGGGACTTAGCACAGCCCCTCCCCCATCCAATTCACAGGCTTGTCATGGCATCACCTCCTGATGTCATGGTGTCCTTCGAAAATGCAGTATAACCATTACCAGTTCTTAGCAATATGGTGATCCAAGACAATCCCAAAATTGCTATGAAAATGCTATCCACCTCCAAGAAAGAGCTGATGGCATATAAATACAGTTCCAAGAAGGTTCTTTTTTGATTTTTTTTTGTCTTAGATGTTTTTCCCCCCTTGGTCTTTTTCTTCTTTCACAATATGACTAAAAGAAATGTTTTATATGCTAAACACAAATGTACATGTACTGTAGCAGACATTCACCAATGAGGGAAGGGGCATGCATGGGAAGGGAGGATGGAATAAAATTATACAACTTATAAATATGCATGCGGATGAATGTTGAAAAACTTTCAAAAGATATAATTGGAAAGTAAAATAAAATATCAAAAAGAAGAAAAGAAATATGTTTTACACGATGGCACATATAAAACCTATATCAAATTTGTTTATCATCTGGAAGGGGGAATGAAGAAGGAAGGGAGAAAATTTGGAAAAGTTTTAAATGAATGTTCAAAATTGTTTTTTATATGTAACTGGGAAAAAATAAAACACTACTAAAAAAGGCAGCAATTTTATCCACCAGGAGGAGTCAGACGCCCTAAACTTGCCCTTCTTCAGGTGAGGAGTTCATTCAGAAATGGAGCTGCTATCTCCTGGCCCAGCCTCTCGCCCCCCTCCCCCCCAGCTAAGCACATTGTCTGATCCTGGTCCAGTCTTTTAGATGACAAGATCAATGAAGGGAGGTGGGAGAGGAGGGAAAGAAGGGTGAGAGAGAAATGCTCGCTTCCTTCCCCTCCCCCACAGCACTTCTCTTTCTGGTGTTTGGTTTCCAATACTGAACTTCTATTCTTCGCCAAGCATTGGCTTTTGTAGAATGACAGAGAAGTCTTTTTAGAGGCTAGGCAGACCCGGGGTGCATTGAGCTTCTCCACGGCTGTGGCTCAACCTGTCTAGATAGCTAAAAAGCAGGATGGTGTGGGCTTCTGGCTAGCCAGGGATCAAAGGACCAAAGAAAGGGGCCAGGGGGGGATTCCTAGCTGGGCCCCTCTGAATGACGTAGGCCTCTGGCCATCCAAACTGCCCGCCCTACTGTCAAAGGAAACAAAACCAGGCCTTTTAGAGGCCTGTGAGGGAAGGCAAAGCCTAATGGCGCCTGCCCTCCACCAATTCAGCAGCTTACTCCAGAGGCACGTCAGCAAAGTCTGAGCTTGGGAATTGATCTGGTTTTTAAAAACCATCTTTAATCAATTCCTACGCCTACTCTACCCTACTGTCTTTCCCTACTCTTTTCTCCATTACTGATAATGCAGGAGCAGAGGGTAAATTTTTTTTTTAAATGGAAAGATTGTCAGAAACCATAAATATGAAAATCCTTGGCCTTTTCCATTTGGCCAGTAATTAGATTTTGCTTCCCTTGGATGAAAAAAGGAGGAAAGGTTTTCCTTTCATTTCTCTTTGGCCTGATGCTAATTTTCCTGCTTTAAGTTTTAGTTGAATTGCAAATTTTTTTTCTTCCTGCTCTTTAAAAGGAAGCCTTTCCCCAGTCAGTGGGCCCAGCTGGGGGGCTAGGGCCAGCTTCTGGTCCCCCAGGGTTGGATCCATCAAAGATGATTAGGTTAATGGAAGGAACACTGAATCTGGAGTCAAAGGGCAAGGATTGGAAAACTGACTGCAATATTAGTGTGAGCCTGGCCAATTTACCTAATTTCCTCATCTGTAAAATGGGCATAATAATAATGAAGAGTGGATATTAATGGAATCAACGAATCCATCACTTAATAATCCCACACTACTTAAAATATCAAATAAGAATACTATTATTAAATCAAACAAGCAAACTAAGACTTACTGGAAGTGAACTAAGTCCTGGTTCAGTTCAGAATTCCTTAGACGTCATTAGCTGCAATGGAGTGAAGCACATTGCCAGGAAGCACACTGGATTGTATGAGGATCCATATACAAAGACCTCTAAGCAATTTGGGAGGTCATTCCAGGCAAACCCTTGAGAAGAGGGTGAAGCTGCTGGGGATGAGGTGAAAAGGGAAGGCACCAGAGGAGGACCAGTGAACGTTGGAGGGCTGAAGGATTTGGGTTTTTTCATCAGCATCTGCTCATTGTCCTCAGAACAGCAGTAACCACTGGCAAAGTCTGCATCAGGAGTTGAGGGGAACTGAACCCACTTGGGAAAGGCATCTTCAAGACTATTAGAACCCAGTGGAAAACCTAGATTAGGCCTAAGGGGACTTTATGAGTATACTCACCAATGAGACAAAAGGACTTCTAGAAACCAAGAGCTTTGTCCTCTCCAAAGCTTAAGCCCCATTTCCCCTGGTACTGGTGGGAGAACGTGTCATAGGATGGGGGTGGCATGTTTTGTTGAACTAACCAATCCCTTTGATGTGATTTTAGCACATAAATCTTTGTAAAGCTAACCAAAGCTAGCTGACTGATACCAACCAGTAAGTGCAAATGAAAGTACACTAGTGGGGGCTCCTGCTCTGTAGCCCTGGAGAACTAGCCCACCTCCCCACCCCCACCCCATCTAATCATTCAGAGGGCAGCTAGGTGGTGCAATAGATAGAGTATTAACCCTGGAGTCAGAAGAACAAGAGTTCAAATCCAGTCTCAGACAATGACTAGCTATGTGACCTTGGGCAAGTCACTTCACCCTGTTTATCTCAGTTTTCTCATCTGTAAAATGAGCTGGAGAAGGAAACAGCAAAACCACCCCAGTCTCTCTACCGAGAAAATGCAAATGAGACCATGAACAACAAACACCTGCATTCAATTAATAGCATCAGAGATTTAGAAAGGACCTTAGGGGTTATCAAATTAAACTCCATTTTATAGATGAGGAAACTGAGGTCCAGACAGCTTGCCTGAGGAAACATTCAAGCCCAATTCAACAAACCCTCCTCCTCCTCCTCGGCTAGGCCATTTCTCTGCTTTGCGGCACGACGTCCAGATTTCTCAGTTTTCCTCCCAAGGACAAAGATTCTTTTAATTTCATGACTGCAGTCACTGTGTGCAGTGATCTTTGAACCCAAGAATGTAAAATCTGACCCCGATTCCATTTCTTCTCCCTCTGTTTCCCAGAAAATGATGGGATTAGTTACTGAGATCTTAGGGTTTTGTTTTTGGGTTTGTTTTTTTTTTAGGATTTTGCAAGGCAGTGGGGTTAAGCGACTTGGCCAAGGCCACACAGCTCGGTGATTAAGTGTCTGAGATTGGATTTGAACCCAAGTCATCCCGACTCCAGGGCCGGTGCTCTCTCCTGGGCCAGCTCGCTGCCCCTCCCCGGATGTTGGGGGTTTTAATGCTCGGGTTGAGAGGTCGGTCTGTCCTCACAGCCAATCCTGAGGCCTTTTCTGTATAAAACATCCGATTTCCTTCCCTGGTCCCAGTGTGCGTGCGTTTGCGGGGAGGGGGAGGGGCCCGAGACGCTCTCTAGGACCCAGCGGCCCCCAGGGCCCGCCCACGAGCGCGGCGGGGGCGGGGCTTCCTCCTTCCCTCCTCCGCCCCTTCCCAGCAGCCCTCGGGCTGCGTCCTCGTCCCCGCGCCGCGTCGGCTCTCGCGATGCCTGCCCGGAGCCTCTGCGCGCCTGCGCGTTGGCCGGCGCCTGCGCAGAGTGGCGAGCCGCCTCCGGCCCGGCGCTTTCCCGGTCCTCGCGGCTGCGGCGGGAGGAGCCGGACGAGGGGCCGAGGGACGGGGCGGAGGGACGGGGCCGGGCAGGGCCGGGCGGGACCGAGCGCGGCGACGCCATGAGCGGCACCTTAGCCAAGATCGCCGAAATCGAGGCCGAGGTACTCGGGAGGGGCCCGGCGGGAGCGGGGCCCCGGGGGGCTGGGGGCCCGGGGGGCGGGGGGCGTGCCCCGGGGCCCGGCCGTGACCCCCCTGCCCCCCGCAGATGGCCCGCACCCAGAAGAACAAGGCCACGGCGCACCACCTGGGGCTCCTGAAGGCCCGGCTGGCCAAGCTGCGGCGCGAGCTCATCACCCCGAAGGGCGGCGGCGGCGGCGGCCCCGGAGAAGGTGGGTGCGGGGGCAGGGCCGGGGGGCGCCCCGCGGGCCCCCCGGCCCGTCCTAAGGGTCTCCCCCTCCTCCTCCGCAGGCTTTGACGTGGCCAAGACCGGCGACGCCCGCATCGGCTTCGTGGGCTTCCCCTCCGTGGGCAAGTCCACGCTGCTCAGCAACCTGGCCGGCGTGTACTCGGAGGTGGCGGCCTACGAGTTCACCACGCTGACCACCGTCCCCGGGGTCATCAGGTACAAAGGGGCCAAGATCCAGGTGAGCCCCTGTGCTGGCTGGCCAGGCCTCTGGCCCCGACGTGGGCCGGTGGCAGCGAAGGTCCAGATCCAACACCCCGGGCTCGGGTTCGAGAAAGGAAGGCAACCCGCCCGGGAGGCCCCAGATAAGCGGGGGCTGGGGGAGAAGAGCCCCCTGGGGGGCCTTGCTGGAGAAGAGAGGTACCCCAGGCCCCTCTAGACCCCCCAGGCCCTCGCAGCGGGGCCTTAAAGCCGGGCATCCGGATGGGATTCAGCTCTGTGAGCTCCAGAGAGTGAGGAAGAAGAGAAAAACAACTCCACCCTAGGGGGCTGCCCTCCTGCCACACCCAGCTACGTCCCACGGGGGATTGGGGTGGGGGCCAGGATGGGAGGTCACCCTTTGCCAGGTGTCTTTGGAGTCAGCCGACAGGCATTCGAGGGCCCGTCGGGTGCCAGGCACTTACCTTCTAGGAGGGGAGTGGACCAGCAGCTGGGGAATAGGAAAGACCTCTGGCCCTTGAAGGATCATAAGGTTCCAAGAGGCAGAGGGGAGGCCAGACCTGGGGGACCCCCAGTCTATGGAACGTCACAGGTAGGGACCACAAGGAGTGAGGGGTGGATTGTATGATCAGGTCGCGAACGACCTAAATGTCAAGCTGTATTTGGTCCTAAAGGAAGCATGGGGAGCCACTGGGCTAGGGCGAGGCTCGTGCCACTCAGGCAGCTTAGTGGAGGGTGGCTCGGGGTCCAGTGGAGGAGGCTCTTGCAGAGTCTGGGAGAGAAGCATGGGAAGCCAGGCCGTATGCGGTGGTGGCGGTGGCCTACGAGAGATTGTAGAGACTGCTGGATGTGGACGGTGAAAGCAGAATAAAGGGGAGTGGGGGGCCCGTTTTAGGTGATGTGGGTCCTCCAGGGGCAGAGAGCAGGTTGGGGACGGCCCTCCGAGGGTTGATGGGAGGATGTTGGCATGGAGATAGGGCATTTCCTCTAGCCTAGAAGTTTTTGGCTTCTGACCCCTTGGGTCCTTTTTGCTTAGCTCAACTTGAGATCCAGACTGAGTTTGTTGAACGGAGTCTTGTCTAGCTTTGGAAAAGACTGAGTGTGAAGATTTTCAGGAAATCTTTTGTCAGCTGCTTGGGCTCAAAAGGCAACCAGTTTGTGGGGCTCTGCCCTTTTTTTAGAGGTGCCCTCAAGGCAGAGAATGAGGGAACAGACTCTAGGGTGTGGTTTACCACTCCTGAGGAGGAGTAGGGGTATATGGCAGGGTGAGGTGGCAAAGAGGTCAGCCCATGTTGGATGATGGCAGCCAGTCTCTAGTCTCCCCTACCTGGTGCCTCAGCAGAAAGAAAAGCTGTCGATAGTGTGGGTGATCCATGGTGTGCCACTTGCTTTCTGGGGAGGGGAATGCATGGCGAGGTGGGGGGGCAAGTTGAGGGGGAGGGAGGACAAAAGAAAGGAAGAAAATTGGAAAGTCAGATTTAAAAAAAATTCTTTTGCACATGTAATTGGAAATCTTTAGCAAAATAAATACAAATACAAAAAGGGAAAAAAAGTTACTGCATTGAACACTTGAGGTCTGCCAGGTGCTTTACATTTTAGAACCCTCCCCCAAGCCTGGGATAGAAGTATTGCCTGTACCATCCCATCTTAGTGACAATGGAGCTGCACTTCCCAGGTTTTGTGGCTTTGGAAGATGTGGGGTCTGAATCTCCATCATCCTCTCCCCAAATCTGGCCCTCACCTCCAAGACCTGCAGCCTCTCAGAGCCAGACCAGTGGGGCGCTCACTAAAACGAGTCTAGCTTGTCCCCATATAGCTTTGGCTGCTTTTAAGGCATTTCCCTCCAAGTTGTTGGAGATTTCAGAGAAGAGCAGTTAAGGTCTGTGGGTGGTGATTAACCCAGTCACAAGTATTTCAAAAGGCAGTGACCTCAAAAGCTGGCTCTGAAGTTAGTCCTGGTAGTGCCAGTGGCCTGCAGAGGCAGCTGGTGGGCCCCTAACTCCAGAGCTGACTCTTGGGTTTGTCTTCTCCAGAGCAGCCTCTGCCCCATCGCGCAGAAGGAATCCCAGGTCCAAGCTGTGCAGTCTCCACTGAAGGGGTCAGAGGCTACTCTCAGAGAAGAGCAATTCACGTTTTTCATCCTTGGCTTTTTGTTTGAACCATCATTTGCTTCCTCACCAACAACTCTTCTCATAGTAACTCTCCAGAAAAATGGTTCAGAAAAACTACCTCAAAATGAGTCCTGGCGCACAGGTCACTTTTCCATTAACAGAGTGGAGTATGTGCAGGCACTCTTCCATCTGCATTGATGTGCCCCCTCCATTTGCCCCTTGGCATTGTTAGATGCTCATGGCATGCCTTGGATACCATGTTCTTTTGGCCTTGCTTTACTTCAGCTCATGCTTCTCTGTTGCTCTGACAACTATATGAAGATAATCATCATAATATTCAGTCCAGCCATTCTCCTGTCTCCTGTTGCCTGCTTTTGGATCTCAAAAACAGTCCTGTCCAGGAGGTGTCCTTCACCCTCAGTCCCCCCAAAAGATCTTGGAAGTTGTTTATTCTGTCTGATCCCTTCTGTTCGTCATTTGTTTTTCTCTCCATTCTTCGGGCAGCTTCTGGATCTCCCAGGTATCATCGAAGGTGCCAAAGATGGGAAGGGGAGAGGCCGGCAGGTCATTGCAGGTATGTGCCATAGAACCCACTCAAGTAGAATTGTTTTATTTGGTTTTAAATCATCCTTTGTGATCCGGTGAGGAAGAGCACACATCTGGTGGTCTGGTGACCCCAGGTTGTCTATATGCTGTTTGATCTTGGTCCAGTCACCTTCTCTCTCCAGGCCGCCCTCATCTCACCCATGAGTTCTGACTCCAGAATCCTGAGGATTCAGTTGTTGGGAGCCTCAGGGAAGAGTTGTGTTTGTTTACACTTGGAGGAGAATTTTATCAATTGGTTTGGGGGGGGGGCAAGGTTTTGAGTTTTACATTTTCCTCCCTCCTCCCCACAGAAAGCAATGTAATATAGGCTACACATGCTAAACATAGATCCATATTAATCATGCTGTGAAAGAACCAAATCCAAACAAAAGGAAAAAATGACATAATCCACAAGACAACTTTTAAAATCGAAGACAAGTCTGCATTCAGACTCCCGTTCCCTTTCTGGATTTAGATGCTATTTTCCATCACAAGTCTTTTAGAATTCTCTTTGGTTATTGTGCTGCTGAAAGGTGCAAGTCCATCATAATTGATCATCATCCAGTGTTGCAGTGTTGCTGTTAAGGTGTACAGTGTTCTTCTGGGTCTGCTCATCTCACTTTGCATCAATTCATGCAAGTCTTTTCAAGCTTTTCTGAAGTCCTGTCTCTTAAGATTTCTGACAGAACAGTAGTGTTCCATTACATTCATTTACCACAGTTTGTTCAGCCATTCCCTAGTTGATGGACATCCCCTTGATTTCCAATTGTTTGCCACCACAAAAAAAAGCTATTTTTGTTCCTGTGGGGTTTTTTTACCCTTTTTCCTGATCTGTAGAAGAAAATTTTAGACAGGAACTCTTCATTCTGAGAAGAGATCGAGGCCCTCAGAGGTGAAGGACCTTTCCCTTGATCCCCCAGCAAGTTGGTGGCCAAGCTGAGCCCAGAGCTCTGCCCTTTGATGTCTTTGCACATAATCAGCTCAGAATCGGCTCCCTTATGTCACTGACTGAGCAAGTGTCTGCTTCCAGAGGACTTGGCATAGGTCATTGACTCTTCCAGCCCTTGGGTGTCCCTTTAGGGTATCATCCAGACAGTGGGGGCCAGGTCAGAGCTGTTGGCTAGACAACCTTGATGTAGGGTCCCTCAGGCAGGACCCTGATTTTTCTGGAGTTGGGCTTTCTTGGACCTGTGTTCCAAACTGGTGACATTCTGCTGGGCCAGCACAACATGAGGCCCCTGAGAGTCAGCATAAACACCTCCCATGCCAGGAGCGGTACTGTTGGGGCCCTTCACCTTATCATTTCCAGCTCAGTGTAGGGTCATGGGCAGAACCCTGGGCTTGGCATCAGCAGACACCCAAATTGGATGGTTCAGTGATTCAGGACAAAGCCTGCCTCTGGGCCTCAGTTTCCTCCTGGGTAAGATGGTGATGATAAAGCTCTGAGGAGAGCTTCCCAGGCTGTTGTGCCTGAGTGCCCACGGTGATCAGCCCTGCCTTGTAGGAACACTTTCACTGATGCAGAGAGTCCCTTGCCAGGCCTGTGCTCTCCCAATGTGGACCATGGTCTGCTTTGGCTCTGAAGAGGAACAAAAACCTATCCAAGGTCATGCAGTCAGCATGGGTTAGAGGGGACTTTTTGACTGACAGAGGCTGATTTTGTTTTATTTAATGATTTTGCTCATTCTTCTTGAAGTTGAAAGGGGGAAAGGGTCCTAGTTACTGGAGCATCTCTGCCCAGTGAGGTTCCCTGTCTGTGGGTCCTAGGCCTAGGTCACAGGCCCAGGTCATAGGCCCCTCTGGTTGAGGGAGACACATGCTGGGGTAACAATGGGCCCTTCTCGAATTTCAAATGTTCCTTTTGGAATGGCCAGAGCTGAACAGAAGGTTTGGTCTTCAGATACAAGACTTGGGTGAAGCATGGAGATTGGAGGCGAGGGGGGAAATATGAGGGACTTAATGATGATGAACTGCATGTATTTCTGTATAGAAAAATGATACTGATAATATTCATATGAACCTTCTCAGTTAATGGAGCCGGTAGAGGGATCTTTTATAGTTGAAGCACAGGAGAAAGCTGAATTCGAAGATAAAATATGGTGTAAAAATGGAGTCAATAGGAAAAAAAGGGAAATGGAAAGGGAGAAAGAAAAAGGAGAGGGGGAATAGGCCAAGATATTTCATATAATAAGATTCTTCTTTATTACAATGAGCTATTGCAATGATATGGGAGGGGGGAGGCAAGGGGGAATGAGGGAACCTTTGCTCTCATCAGAGGTGGCTAGGAGAGGAAACAGCAAATATACTCAATGGGGTATAGACATCTGGAGTAAGAAGGAGGGGGGAGCAGGGGGAAGGGGTGGGGATGTGAATAAAGGAGGAGAGGATGGCCCATGGAGGGAGAGTGGCCAGATATAACACATTTTTTACTTCTGCAAGGGGCTGGGATTGGAAGGCCTGCCCAGGATTCTGGGCCTAAGGGGTGGTATGGGGGCTCAGGGCTTCTTGGCCCCAGGACCAGGGATCTGTCGGCTGCGCCACTCAGCAACCCTACAGCAGAGTCAGAGTGGAAGGAGAGAGAAAATAGAGTACATGGTAGTGGAGAAATATGAAAGGAGGGAGTTGCGATCAGCAATGGCAATGGTGGAAAAATATGGAAGTAACTTTTGTGATGGACTTATCATGAAGAATGTGATCCACCCGTGACAGAGTTGGTGGTGTTGGAACAAAGACTGAAGCACATTTTTTGTTGTTATTATTTGGGGAGGGTGCAGGGCAAATGGGGCTGGGTGGCCTGCCTGGGGCCACATAGCAGGGTGATCTTTGGGTGTCTGGGGCCGGATTTGGACCCAGGTGCTCCTGGCTCAAGGGCCAATGCTCTGTCTGCCACCCAGCCACCCCTACTGTTATTACTACTTTATTTTATTTTTGGTTTTTGCAGGGCAGTGGGGATCGGGTGGCTTGCATGTCACATGGCTGGGTGATTGTTGGGTTTACGAGGCTGGATGTGGGCTCGGGTGCTCGTGGCTCCAGGGCTGGTGCTTCATCCATTGCGCCACCTGGCCATACCTACAATTATTACTATTATTTATTTTAATTTTAATTTTTTTCTCCCCCCTTTACTTTTTCACCCAAGCAAGTCTATATTCATGGGGGGAGGGGTATTTTGTTTACTTGTAAACCAGAATATTTTATTAATGTAAAACAACAACAATGGGCCCTTCTCTTCTTCATTCTTCAGTGGCCCGAACCTGCAACTTGATCCTGATCGTCCTGGATGTGCTAAAGCCCCTGGGACATAAGAAGATCATTGAGAATGAGCTCGAAGGCTTTGGCATCCGCTTAAACAGCAAGCCCCCCAACATTGGCTTTAAGAAGAAGGACAAAGGAGGCATCAACCTCACAGCCACAGTGAGTCTCCCTAGCCCTGCCAGGACTGCGTCTCTCCTGCACTGACCCTTGGCCCCTGCTGGGTCTGGAGGGAGCTGCCCTGTTAGCTGAGGCACCCCTTCCTCCAGGAAGTTGTCAGGGATTCCCCCACTTCAGGAATCTCTTTACATCGATTTTTCTGTGAACAGACTTCTCCTGTGCACCTAAGGGACAAAATCAGCTTTGTTTTATCTCTCTCTCTCTGATACCTGACATGGGTAGGTATTTTCCATCGATGTGGCCACAAGTAGGCAGCCCTGTGCTTGCTGTCACCCATCTGGGGCATCCCTTCAGGAAAGATTGATGTGCTGACCTTGGAAAAGGCCCCAAATTACACCAAAGACACTGAACCAGACTTCCAAGGGGGCGGCCCTGGGTGCAGACCTTACCCCTAGCCTAAGGGGAAGATTGAGACATGTCCCAAGAACAGCAGCCCAGAGGTGGAGGGTGTCAGGCCCCATGAGACATCCAGATAGTGCCCTGATCGATTGGTCAGGGACCAGGGATCTGACCCAAGGGGAGAGAACCTCTGACCAGGATTTTGTGGGAGATGGAGATCCTTCATGGATAGAGCTGTGGGCCAGGTCCTTCTGGATTCCACAGAGATTTGTCTTCATTTCACATCTCATTCATTTCCAGTGTGATCCCTCCCTTCATTGGCCCCCAGGTCCTTCCACTTTAGCTGCATTTTTATGGGGAAGGAAAGAGGAACCAATAGAATTGAGTCTAGAACTTTGGGCTTTCTTTCATTGTCTGCCTGTTTGTGTGGCCTGTAGTTCTGCTTCCTGTGTACACCCCACACCTGGTTGTCTTAGGTGTTTCTTCAAATTTGTCAGGTGCCTGATTTCTCACAAGTGGGGATGTCCTGTACATCTTTATACCCCCACACACACACACACATTAGGGTAGCCATTCCCCTGGAGGCGGTCACATCCTTTGTTTCCAGGTCTTTGCTGCCACAGACTTGGGGGGGGCACATTTCTTTCTGTCTTGGACTGCCTTGGAGGAGGTGCCCAAGGAGATCTCTGGGTCAGATGGCATAAGGTGCCTCTTTTTAGCACAATTCCAAATTGCTTTCCAGGATGGATGGTCCAGTTGACAGCTTTGCCATCGGGCTGCATGTGTTCCCCCAGTTGAGCCAGCACAGTCTCTCCCTTATGATTAGTCTTGCTAATATTCACCCGTTGGTGCCCTGTCCTTTGCCCTTCTCCTGTTCTTAGTAATTCTTAGGGTCGGCAACAGCCCTTTGTGGAGAGCTAGGCACTCTTCTCCTTTGGTTCCTTCCCGGTTGGGCTGGTTTGGCATCTTACGTGGTCATACTGATTCCCTCTTTCTTGGATATCAGACCTATATCGAAGATCTCTGATGCAAATGCATTTTTCCCGATTAATGCTTTCTACTTAATCCAGGTTGTATTGATTTTGTTCATGAAAAAGCTTTTCAAGTTCATGGAATCAATAATGTGTTTTATCTTTTGTGATGTTTTTGATCCTTTGTTAGATTAAAAATTCTACCCCAGCCAGTTGTAAAAGGTACTTTTATGCCTTTTTCTCTAATTTCTTAAATGTTGGGACCCTTTCGACTTAAATCCATTTTTTGGTGTGGATTTTGTTTGTTCTTTTTAAAGAATCCCCTATGTGAACACACATCTATTCCTGGAAAGCGTAACACTTAGAAAAAAATCTTTTTAAAAATAACTGGTGCTGTGGATTATTTTACCATAATTGCCTTGGTCGTTTAAAAGTTTAATTATTTCATTTTTCTCTCAGTAATTTGTGAGCCGCTATAGCTTCTTTGCTATTTTAAAAGCACCGTGGAATTTAGAGGGAACATATGGAGAGGTTATTTGTTGGTTTTTGTTTTGTTATGTTTAATTAAATATTTAAAAATTAATTTAAAAAATGTTTTTTGCTGAAAACAAAAGAAAACCAAAACTCTTATAGCCAGTCTGCATAGTCAAGCAAAACCTTTTCCCACATTTGTCCCCAAAAGTGCGTCTCATTCATGACAGGAGGTCGGCCTGACCTTTTAGCTAAGATCAAGGCTGAATCGGAACAGGAGCCGAGCTAGAGACTCACTGGTGGAGGCTGCAGGCAGGGAAGAGATGGCTCCCCCCGCCGGCTCACATCCTTGTGGTTTCTTCAGTGTCCTCAGAGTGAGCTTGATGCTGAGACAGTGAAGAGCATCCTGGCAGAATACAAAATCCACAATGCAGATGTGACCTTGCGCAGTGATGCCACAGCTGATGACCTCATTGATGTGGTGGAGGGCAACAGGTATGACTGAGGGCCTGGGGATGGTTAGAGCTTCCACCAGCGCCTCCTTTAGCTCAGTCCCTACTCCAGGTGGCCTTTCTAAAAGAGCTGATGAGTCTCTCTCAGAGGGGAAAGGTTCCAGTGATTGAAGACCCTGGAGATCTGCCCCTTTCCAAATTGTTATTACTGTGTGGGCACAGAATTTGTAGATGGCATGCAAAATGACCCCAAGTTTGGAAGGAGGATGGTTGAGTCTAGATGCTGAGAATGCTTCACCTTGTAGAAGGAGGAAGGGTCCTCCGAATCCCCATTGAGCCCTTGCCCAAGAGTTGCCTTTAATCTGCCTCTGTCTTTCCACAAAGGATGGGCAGCTCCTTGGGCAACCAGTCACCCGGCGCCACTTGGATTCATTCTCTCATTTGCATCATCTTGTGCCAAGCTCATTGTTGGCCAGATTTTCTTGACCTCTGGCCCCAGTCTGCCTCTTTTATCATCCTCTCTGGCCTTGGGTCCAGAGGGCTTGAGGGTAGCTCCCCTTCTCTCCAAGCTGTCTTTTCTCTAGACTAGCGAACCCCCGTTTGGTTTTTTCCTGCCACTCCTCTTAGGGTGGGCCCTTAGGACTATTTGCCCTTGCTGTGCCTCCTCTTTAGAGTGGCCTCTGTGGCGGCTAGGTGGTGCAGTGGATAAAGCACCAGCCCTGGAGTCAGGAGGACCTGGGTTCAAATCCAGGCTCAGACACTTAATAATGACCTGGCTGTGTGGCCTTGGGCAAGCCACTTAACCCCGTTTCCCTTGAAAAAGCCTAAAAAAAATTTTTTTTTTAAAATTAAAAATAGAGCGGTCTCCCCACATGGGCCTCCAGTGAAGGCTGACCAGGGCAGAGAATGGAGGACCTGGAGCCTGGATCTCATTAGCTTTTCTGGGCTGCTTTTCATTGCTGACTCTTGGTTTCACAGCCCACCAGCACCCCTCCAGGGTGTTTCAGCCAGAATGCTGGTGAGCCACACCTTGGCTTGTTTTGAGCTCATGAAGTGGATGTTTTTGAACCCACGTGTAAGGCCTTCACATTTACCCTCATCAGATGTCACCTAGTGAAGCTGGACCCAGCGCTCCAGTCTGTCAAGCTCCAAAAAGGTTTAGTCAAGGTAGACCATTGGGCTGAATCTAGGAAGACAGGACTTCATTGGGGCAGCCAGAAAAGCCAGTGCTGGGACTGCGGTGGGAGTGGAGTTCTGCCCTCTCCAGGCCCCATCTGGAATGGCTTGTTAACTGTTCTAGAAGCAAGCTTGGGAAGGGTCTCCATCCATGTCAGTTAGTTGTGGAAGGAGCCAGACTTGGAGCCTGTTTAACCCAGAGGAAGAGAGGCAGGACAGTTGTCTTTGAGTACAGGAGAGGCTTTGGGCTTGTTCTCTTGGCGCCCCAAGAGGAAAGGGAGTGGGCTTGGCTAGGAGGCCGATTCAGGCTCAGGACCGGGGAGATGTCCTGCTGCTGAGAGTTCCTCTTGTAGGGATTGAATGCTTTGTGAGCAGGAAGCTGTAGAAGGAACTCCTGGGATCCTCCGTAAGGAGTTCATCCCTGAAAGCTCTGTCTCTCTTCACTATCTCCTCCTTCCCGGACGTTGGGCAGTTCTCTTTCTTGACTTCACTTTAAGTCACCCTCATCTGAGAAGGGGTAGAAGCCTCAGACAGGCTGCCCAGGCCTGGGGTGTGAGGCTACCACAGCCCTCCCCCCTCAGTGGGCATTCCTGCTGCCCTTCACTGGCCCCACATGGCCCATCAGTGACTGGTGGCAGAGCCCAGACCTCCTCTCCCAGGACCCCCTGCTTCTCCTTGGCTGGTTCTCTGGTTGGCCTTGGAAGGAGATTGTTGGTTTGTGGTCACCCCCTGGTTTTGTGTTGCCCCTCCATCAGAGTTTATATCCCCTGCATCTACGTGCTGAACAAGATTGACCAGATTTCCATCGAGGAACTCGACATCATCTACAAGGTTCCTCACTGTGTGCCCATTTCTGCCCATCACCGCTGGAATTTTGATGATCTGCTCGAGAGGATCTGGGACTACCTGCGACTGGTGAGAATGTGAGTGTCCCCTGGGTGGGGGGAGGCCCGAGGGTTGCCATCCCCAAGCTCTTGGGATGCACCACGTCAAACTCTTGCTTCCTGTGTCCTAGCTACACCAAGCCCAAGGGACAGCTGCCAGATTACACTTCCCCAGTGGTGCTGCCTGACTCCCGGACCACAGTGGAGGATTTCTGCATGAAGATCCACAAAAATCTCATCAAGGAATTCAAGTAGTGAGTACGGGGTGGGCCAAGCCTGGCTCCTGGCTGACCGGGGACCCCAGCAGGAGGCTCTGGAGGGTCCCTGGCCCTTTCCTGGGTCCTGCTGGTTAGTCACCCCCCCCCCCTTGTCTGAGGGCAGCAGATTTACTGGGCAGTGCCTGCAATGACAGGGGAGGGGACAAGAGACCTTCACGTCCTTAGCTTCACCTTCCTTATCTGTGAATTGGGGTCCCAAAGGTCATCTACACATAGTCCTTCCTCTTTCCTTGGGAAATGCTTGTCGCTTGTCAGTCTGGGTCATGCCATGGAGCCCCTTCACTTCTCAGGAGGCACCTGAGGCCAAAGATTACAGGGATTTTCCAGGGTCTCACAGGACATCAGTGGCAGACCTGCAGCTCAAGCCCAGGCTGCCCTCATCTCCTTGCCCAACCTTGGCCCCGGTCTGTCCCAGCCGCCCTGTGAGGGAGCCTTGCCCCTGTGTTTGTGAGAAATCACAAGCTGAAAACTGAGGCTTGCCCCAGGCTCACACTTATCTCATGGAATCCAAATGGGGAAGTTCAGCCTTGACCCTGGCGGGGAGGAGGCCCTCCCACAACTAATGTTTTTCTCTTTCTCCCTCTCCCAGTGCCCTTGTCTGGGGTCTGTCTGTGAAGCACAACCCCCAGAAAGTGGGGAAGGATCACACCCTAGAAGATGAAGATGTCATTCAGATTGTCAAAAAGTGAAGGGGTCTCTGCCATGGATCAGAAAGCCTCACCCCTCTCTGCCCGTCCCTGGGGCTGTCCCGGGCTCTGGTCACAGCAGGGGGTCCCTGAGGCCTCCCCTGGAGCCTCCCTTCCTCACCACTGTCTTTCATTCTATGTTGAACTACATAAAGTGTCCAGCTGGCTGGCAGGTTGTTGTGAGGTGCCTTTGTGTCTGTGTGGACTGGCTTGAGTCTGGGGAGAACACATGGATGAAGGGGTCACTTGTTGGGGATGGGCAGGAGGGAGGGGGTCTCCACTTGTCAGGGAGGACGTGATGGCCAATGGCTGCCCCCCCCTCCTCTTAGCACAGGGGCTCCCTTAGAGCTGAGCTTGGAGAGAATAGGGAGAGTGCCTTTCTATGGGAGACCGCTGGGCCTGGGCTCCTGCTTTGTCTTTGGAGGCCTTGGTCGTGACAGCGGACTGGCAACTCCCAAAAGAAACCTGGCTTGATTTGATTTCCATTCTCTCCCTTTTTCTTTTTTACTGTTTCAACATTGGTTTGTTGTCCTCCATGATGAGCTGCCCTCCTTCCAGCGGTTCCCTGGGCATTGCTTGGGGCAGCGGCAGCATTGATGTGGGGGAGGGAAGCAGCAGCGATCAAGAACCCACTGTGATCCTGGTTCTCTACTCGGCACCTTACAGATAGCCCCTGATAGAGGAACTTTCTTCTTTGCTGGGACATTTAATTTAGTGGGTGGCACCTCATGGCTACCTGGGGGGAGGTCCCACATGTGGCAGGAAGGGCCAGGCTCTGCCTTCTAGGAATCTCAACATAGACCCCTGAGGGGCAGCTACTAGACCAGAGGGTTGGCATCAGAAAGGGCTTCATGGGAAAGGGTTTTGCAATAGTCTTTAAAAAGGTGAAATTAAATGAAATTAGATTAAAAGGTGTCGCGGTGACCCAGGGACAACGTCAGGCCAGGTCTAACAAATGGAGGAGGCTCAGTGGTGCCCCTCGGCTTTGCTCCATTTGTGCTGGGGGGTCAACAGAACCCCAGAGTGGCCTTGTGCTCCCATCTGGGTCCTGCCTCCCTCGCTCTGGAGGGACCACAAGCCAACCCTGCCTTGAGGGAGGCTGGTTTTTGTCTCCACCTCTTTGGCCTGCTGCCATCAGAGCCGAGCTGTCTCCGCCATCCTTGCTGGGTGACCAGCCCATTTGATGGGGGTAAATCTCTGCTGACAGTGGACCTCGGCCTTCTGAGATGGCCCTGTCCCACAATTGTAGATTTTCATAGCCAACTCCTTATAACCCCATTTGGGGTTTTCTTGGTAGAGATACCCGAGTGGTTCCTCATTTCCTCCAGCTCATTTTCCAGATGAAACAGGCACAGGTCACACCACTAGCAAGTGTCTTGAGTCTGGATTTGAACTTGGGTCTTCTTGCCTACAGGCCTAGTGCTCTACCCATTGTACCACTCAGCCATTAAAAGTTTTCCTTCAGCAGCTGGAGATGACATTCCCACCCAATTTACCTTGTTCTTTTTCTCCTACTTAACGGGGTCAAGCTCACTATTTTTCTGCGGCGGCTGTCCAGACGGATGTATCCATGATCTAAGTGCAGTGGCCCCTCCAACCAAGGGCAGTCAGAGTCTGGACAACAGTCATTCTCCCAGAAGCCATCCTGTGGTTGTGGGGGGCTGATGAAGTCATCACAATGACCAAGACCGTGATGGGGGCAAACCCTGGATGAGCATCCTCTGGCTCTGCCATCCCCTGTGCTGATAATTAGTGACCTCATCATAACAGGGATCAAGGAGATGTCTTGAGGCAGCATTTTTTCATGGAGTCCGAACATTCTTGGGAGAATGTCTTGTCCACCTCCTGCCCCTGGTGTGACTGGCAAGATGGGGTCTGTCCTAGAAAGCTCAGCTCAAAGCTGCCTGTGCCCCCTCATAGGTTCACCTGGGAAACCCGCTCTGCCCATTTATCATGACCAGGCCATTCTCAAAAATGTCTTATGGAGACACTGCACTGCGGCAGCGGTCACTTGCAGTGGGCGCCTTGTCTTGGGCATTAGGGTTTGCAGGTCAATCTTTCAATAAGCCTGTGCTTTGTGGCCACAGTCTGGCCTAGCTGGCCTTTCCGCTTCATCTCTTCTTCATCAACTTTTCTTTCATCAACCATTGGGGAGCAAGCTTTTGAGTTTCAAATGGTTTCCCATTCCTCCCAGTGAGGACAGTAGGTCACCACAGAAAGGCTAGCGAGCTTTCCATTTGTCTCTCCATTTGCTCTCCTTCCATTTTCATCTGTAAGTGGCCTTGAGACAATCTGACTTGATTCAATCTCATGCCAAGCTTTGCACAGGTTCCTCTTGCTCTCTGGCCTCGGTCTGCCTTGTGAAGCTCGTGGCTGTGACCCGCTCCACTCGGAGGTCTTTCAGATGAGTGAGAGTAGGGTTGCCTTTGTCTCTCTGCTTAACAAGATGGGGCATTCAGGGGTGGTTAGGTGGCACAGTGAATAGCGCACCAGCCCTGAGTCAGGAGGACCTGAGTTCAAATCCAGCCTCAGACACTTACTAATGACCTAGCTGTGTGGCCTTGGGCAAACTGCTTAACCTCATTGCCTTGCAAAAACCTTAAAAAAAAAAAAAATTGCATCATTCACTGGCAAAAAGAATCCTGGGGCCTTTGGGGGCTTTCCACTTAAGGTGACAGCTTTGTGTCAGTTAAATTTGAGTCACTTTATTCATCTCCCTTTTGGGGGCACCATTTTTGTGGTTTGCATCTGATCTCTTGCCATTTTTGTGCTTTTTTCTAAATGGGGGGTTAGTCTCAACCTTCGCCCTCTGACTCCTTATTTAGAAATGGCTCCAACTTTATTTACCAGTTATTTCTTGTCAAGCAATCATTTCATTTTTTTTTTTTTACGTTCTGTGCTCCTGATGGCCACCATCTTCTGTCCCTGCCCTCAAAAGGTTCGGGATATTTGGAAATCATAGGCTCTGAGAATAAGAAGGCTTCTCCAGTGAAGTCCAATGGAGGCAACGGGTTGGAGTGGGCAGGGCCCTGGAAAGGGTATCAGGATACCTTAGGTGCAACCTCAAAACCCTCACCAGCTGGGTGGCTCTGGGTTAGTCATCTATCTTCCTTCTGCCTCAGTTTCCTCAGTAGATCAAGGGACTTGGAACTTGATGGCCTCTCCAATCCTTCCAGCTCTTAAGAAAGCCACCACCTCAAGGTAAATCATTCCACTTGTGCCATCTACCCCTCGCTTCCAGTTCTGCCCTTCTCTGGACAAAACAAATCGATCCCCTCTGGCACAGGACAGCCATTTCAGCCTTCATCTAATATTGTTCACTAGACGTTTTGTATGGGGGGGCATTAGTTTGAAGCCCTCCACACCCCCAGATAACCTTTTGTCTAGCTCTTGCACCCATATTCATGGGAGAGAAATCTTTCAATTTTGAAGTTGACTTTTTTAGACTCAAATTTGGAATTAGGCATTTTTTATTCAATTTAATCTTAGTTGATTTGGTTAATAAACAGTAGGTTATAGATCTTGCTGGCCAGGCTCTGGCCATCTCTATAACAATGTTTACTATTGGGGCAGCTAGGTGGAGCAGTTGATAGAGCACTGGCCCTGGAGTCAGGAGGACCTGAGTTCAAATCCAGCCTCAGACACTTCATAATGGCCTAGCCTTGTGGCCTTGGGCAAGTCACTTAACCCCATTGCCTTACAAAAACTAAAAACAAAACAAAACAAAAACAAAAGTTCACTATCCCTTCTGGCTTTTGGTTATCTGCAAATTTGATACAGGCCCCCTTCATTCACGTCACTAATGAAAATGTTGATGGCTCTCAGGTCAAGAATCCGGGCCTTGGGTGCTCCATGAGAGCTTCTTCCATTACTAACTGCTCCTCATTTAACCTATTTTGAATCCACCAACTGTACTTCACCTAGTTTACCTCTGCAGCTTCTCCAGGCGGACGGCTTCCTGGAAGACTTCAGCCGAATCCTTTGCTAAAATACTGGGAGACTCTTGGCATCATCCTCAGAGGGCCAGACTTGTAGTTAGGATTGGCCACTGCCCTTCCATCAGATGGGAGGAAGGATATTGTTTCTCCATTCCTTTATGGGTAGTTGGGAGGAATGGGCACAGCACATATTAAAATGTACTTATTTAAAAAGAAATGAGGGGTAGCTAGGTGGTGCAGTGGATAGGGATACAGCACTGGCCCTGGAGTCAGGAGGACCTGGGTTCAAATCTGACCTCAGACACTTAATAATGACCTAGCTGTGTGGCCTTGGGCAAGTCACTTTATGCCACTGCCTTGCAAAAAGAACCTAAAAAAAAATTAAAAAAAAGAAATGAGGAATGCAGGGCTCTGTACTCTTTTTCTTGTTTGTTTATTGTTTTGCAAGGCAGTGGGGTTAAGTGACTTGCCCAAGGCCACACAGCTAAGTCATTATTAAGTGTCTGAAGCCGGATTTGAACCCAGGTCCTCCTGACTCCAGGGCCGGTGCTCTATGCACTGTGCCACCTAGCGCCCCGCACTCTACACTTAATAGACAATAGACAAGCCCCCATGTCATTGTGCTGGTTTTTCTTCACATTCTCTGCTACAAGAGAAGAATTGTTGCAGGCAAGGAGATGGATATTCATGAGAACAAGACCTTTTTTTTAAAAGGAAAGGGTTACTTCAAAAAACAAAACGAAACTCAAAACCACCCAGAGGAGTTGGGGCCCAGATGCATCTACCAGGAAGGGTTAATTCTCTGGCCCAAGATCTCCTGGTTAGGATACCCGCAATTAATGTTGAAAGGCGAGCCTCTCGGGATCAAGGGCCGTGTAGGGGTTGTCTCTGTTATTTTACAGTCGCCACGGCCCCCAAATCGCTGACTTACCGGCTAATGAAAAGATGTTGAGTTTCCTTTTCCACACTGACCCTCAGATGGTAGATTTGTGGCCTATCCCTGGGGCCCTGTGTCCCCAGAACCTCTCCAGCTTGGCAGAACTTGGCCGATGACCAGCCCTCTGTTGGGATGGCCTTGAGGATGCCATAGGGGATTGGGGAGGGGGGGCTCAGCCTCTCTGACTTAGTGCTGAGAAGCTGGGCCTGCCCTGTGCTACCGTGTGAAAGTCAAAGGTCTTGGGTGTGAATTCTGGCTGCCAGCTAGCATCCGAGGGATCCTAGGCAAGCCACAGGCTCTAAAATGAGATGGAGGAAATTGATGGTTTCAAAACTCCTTTCCTGTGAAGGAGCATTTGTTTCGTGAAGGCTGGACCCTCAATTTGCTCATACATAAGAGATCTCCAGGACCCTCCAGAAGTGCAGAGACATTTTCAAACCATAATTGATTGTAAGATGCAGAAAGAGGTGAAATTCAGTGTTCCCTGCCCCAGGGGCCTAGATGGGAGTACTGGAAAGGGTTAATACTCATGGGCTGGCTTCTCTCCACCGTTGCCAGGGTGACAGGTGGAACCAGGTCTGGAAGAGGTCTGCGGTTTCCTCAGCCACAGCCTGCCTTCCCCTCCCCCTCTCTGCCCCCTCCCCCTGTCTCTGGAGACCTGAGAGCTGCCCCATGATGGGGAGGGGCAGGAAGGAGGAGATTCCCAGTGAACGTGTGATTGGAGGAGATGCCCATTCTGCCCCTCCACTGCCAGCTTGGCATCTCCCCCAGAGACCAGGGAAGTTTCCTTGTGATTCTAGGGGACGAGTGAAATGAGACTTGGGGCAGGGAAGGGGCTGCCATTGTCTGCCACCATCTGCAGGCTGGGGGACAGATGGCCTCCTTCCTGCTTCTGCATGGAGCATGCCCTTGGAGTGGTGGGCAGACCTGGCTCCTGCCCTGGCTGCTTTGGGCCTTTCGTCTGCAGAATGGGAACAATCCTTACCCATCTTCTCAAATGGAAAATGAGAAAGGCACCTGATGAGGATGGTGTGGACAAGGCAATGGCTTCCTGGACTATCTTTAAATAACATTATTATTGATGATGTAAATAGTATTATTAAGATAATAATAGCTCATAGCTTTAAACAGTCATCAGGCCCAGAAAATCTTTGCCCAAGAATCCCTCATTGTGGGCAGGGTTCACAGCCAGATACCATGCGTTCAAATCCAGCACAAGGGTCACTGCCCACCTTGAGCAAGAAAGCCCAGATCACTCAACCCCCAAAACACCAGCCTCTACTAACTGGTCCCAGGGAGGACCAGTGTTCGCATGTGGCAGGGGCCAATGGTGCAGCTGGCATCCTTTGGTAGCAGCCAGGGGTAGAGGAAGTGAGCAAGGTCAGGGGAGGGGGCACTGGGGCATTCAATTCCCCTTCAATGTTGGCACTGCTCAGACTCCTCTGTGCCCTCTGTCGGGGTTGACAGACCCCTGCTGTGACTGGCAGGGAAGAATTCTTTTTTTTTTTTTTAGGTTTTTGCAAGGCAATGGAGTTGACTCGCCCAAGGCCACACAGCTAGGTCATTGTTAAGTGTCTGAGGTTGGATTTGAACCCAGGTCCTCCTGACGTCAGGGTGCTCTATCCACTGGGCCACCTAGCCGCCCCCAGGGAAGAACTCTGTAGACGGGAGGGAATAGCAATAATCCTAATAACTAATAAGACTAGTTATTGTTCATGTAGTTCTAAGTAGCTCATTGAACCCCCCAGAAACCCTCTGAGGTGGGTAACCCCACTTTACAGAGCCCGTAAGTGTAAGAGGCAGGATTAGAACCTGGGTCTTCTGGGTTCCAAGTTTAATGCTGTTCCGAAGAGCTCTCTACACTCGCACACTTGGACGCTTCCGGGGGATGTGCCATCAGCAGTCAGATGAGATAATATGAGATAATAGGTGTAAAGTCCCCAGCACACTATCTGGCACGTGGCGAAGACCCTGATGTCAGGGAGGTGAAGTCGTGACAAACACATACCTTGGATGTGAGGGGGGGCTGTGCTCAGTCCCCAGCCTCACTTCCTCCTCCAGAGCCATCTGGGTCCAGGGGCCAGATATGGATCAGGACCACTGGAGACGGCTCTGGCTGCCAGGCAAGCAGAGTGAGGGGACTTGTCCAAGGTCACACAGCTAGTACGTGCTGAGACAAGATTTGAACTCAGATCCTCCTATCTTAAGAGCGGACGATAGTGGGTGTCATATAAATGCTTATTCTTCCCCTTCCCACACCCAGCTGCTGATTCCATCTGTCCTACCCCTCCTTAGAGACCCCATATATCCCCCAGTGTGGAGGTGGCGCTCAAAATCTCCCTTTGCAGGAAATCTGGGAAGATTTGACCCTCCTAGGACCGCGAAGGCTTCTCCTTAATCACTCTCTTCTCCATCCCCGTGGAGGGGTGATGGCACCAGGGGGTTTGCATCTTACAGGAGACCTTCCCAGTCCACCCTGCCAGACAGTGATGGAGATCAGACCCCCCCAGATCTTGTGGGCCCCTCCCAGGCCAGCCTTCTCTCTCTGGGCTGCCCAGGCTTGGCTAATGGACTGTTCTTCTCAAATGGAAAAAATAGTATTGGGGTGAGGCTAGAGTGCCCCGAGAGGTTGGCACGGGGGCTATGGACCTTTCTACAGAATGGCATGACCCTTCTACAGAAACACTGTTCCAGCCTGCTGGCTCTTCCCCTTCCTTAGGGATGCAAAAGCCTCAGTGGAAGGGTGCCAGGAGACATTCCAGGCCTCCCCCTCCTGCGCCCAGCCCCCTCCCTTACTGCGCATCCACAGATGAGTAGAACAAAGGCCGCAGTTCTTCACAGGGGCAGGAGAGGCTGCCGGGAAGGCTTGCTCCATTTGGAGGTTTCAGTGTGTTTTATCTCCCACTAATTCGTTGGCACAATCAATGTGCCAAGGTGTGGGGGGTGGGAGGGAGGCAGGCTGGCAAGTCCCCAAGGGCTAACGGCTTCCTGCTGGCAGACTGGCAGGGGGTGACCAAGGGACACAACCAGGGGAAGGGGAAGCAGAGGAAAGATGCTGGGGACGAAGCCTGGGGGCAGGGCTTGGACCCCGACCTGAGGCTGCTCGGTACTATTTCCTCTCCACTACTGCTTAAAGGGTACAGAGGGCCCTCTGGCACCGCATTGGCAAGCTGCCCAACGTGGGAGAGGCTCAGGGTCCTAACAAGGAAGCTGGGACACAACCAGTGGCCTCAGGATCCACGTGATGCAGAGGGCTTGGGGGTCTCTATTTTCTGGGCGGGCAACCACAGCCCACTTCCTGCCAGAGTCCCAGGACCACCCAGGGGAGTGGGGGAGGGAGAGAGAAGAGGGCTGGAACAGCCTCTGGCTAAGCAGGGACAATCCTCTTCACCTTTCCCTTCCTCCCTAAGGAAAGCCTAGTTAGAGAGATTCTGAGAAATAAAAGTGAATTAACCCTGTGGGTGCCCCCTCCCTCAGCCTCACTTCTTCCTGTAATCTCCAGGGTGGCACCCCGAGACCCAGTCACCAAATAGTCCAAGGCTTTGGAATGCTAGGAACTCAAAGCTGAGGATGGAAGTTTCCCCTCCTTTGCCCCAAAGCCTCTCTGCCTTGAGACTTCATCTTAACAATGAACATTTATCAGCCCTGGAGTCAGGAGGACCTGAGTTCAAATCCACCCTCAGACACTTAATAATGAACTTGTGTGGCCTTGAGCAAGCCACTTAACCCCATTGCCTTGCAAAAACCTAAAAAAACCTACTAGAAACAATGAGCAATTTTAGCAAAGTCGCAGGATATAAAATAAACCCTCATAAATCTGTGACACTTCTATAAATGACTAGCAAGATGTCACAGAAAGAGCTAGAAAGAGAAATCCCATTCAAAGTAACCTCAGACAATATAAAATACTTGGAGTTTACCTGCCACACAGACTCAGAAACTTTATGAAAACAATTACAAAACACTTCTCACACAAATTAAATCATATTTAAATAACTAGGCAAACATCAACTGCTCATGGATAGGCAGAGCTAATATAATAAAAATGGCAATTCTACCTAAAATAAACTATTTATTTAATGCCCTACCAATCAAAATTCCAAAAAATTACTTTAATGAGTTAGAAAAAAGTGGTAAGTAAATTCATATGGAGAAATAAAAAGTCAAGAATTTCCTGGGATTCCATGAAAACAAGTGCAAAAGAAGGCAGCTTAGCCTTACCAGATCTAAAATTATATTATTATATAGCATCAATCACCAAAACTGTCTGGTATTGGCTAAGAAATAGAGTGGTGGACCAGTGAACTAGGTGCAATAGCAGGAAATGATTATAGTAATCTGCTGTTTGGTAAACCCAAAGAGTCCAGCTATTCGGATAAAAACTCTCTCTTCAATAAAAACTGCTGAGAAAATTGAAAATTAGTATGGAAGAAACTTAGCTTAGACAATACCTTGCACCCTTTACCAAGATAAGATCCTAATGGATACAGGATTTAGACATTAAAGACAATACTAGAAGCAAATTAGAAGATCAAGGACTAGCTCACCTGTCAGATCTATGGAAAGGGGAGCAGTTTATGACCACGGAAGAGATGGAGAACATCACCAAAAACAAACCAGATGATTTCGATAACATTAAATTAAAAAGCTTTTGCACAGACAAAACCACTGTAACCTAGATCAAAAGAAATGTAGTGGGGCGGCTAGGTGGTGTAGTGGATAAAGCACTGGCCTTGGAGTCAGGAGTACCTGGGTTCAAATCGGTCTTAGACACTTAGTAATTACCCAGCTGTGTGGCCTTGGGCAAGCCACTTAACCCTATCTGCCTTGCAAAAACCTTAAAAAAAATGTAGTAAACTGGGAAACAATCTTTACAACTAATGTTTCTGACAAAGGACTCATTTCTAAAATATACAGAGAACTGAGTCAAATTTAAAAAAAAAGTCATTCCCCAATTGACAAATGGTCAAGGAAATAGGCAAAGACAGTTTGCAGATGAGGAAATCAAAGCGATCCACAGTCATATGAAAAATTGCTCCAAATCACTACTTATTAGAGAAATGTAAATTAAAGTTTCTCTGAGGTACTACCTCACACCTCTCAGAGACTGGCCAATATGACCAGAAAGGACAATGATCATTGTTGGAAGGGTTGTGGGAAATCCGAGACACTAATACATTGTTGGTGGAGCTGTGAATTCTTCCAACCTTTCTGGTGAGTAATTTGGAATTATGCCCAAAGGGCAACAAAAATGTGCATACCCTTTGATCCGACAATACCACTACTGGGTCTATACCCTGAAGAGATGATGAAAAAGGGTAAAAAACATCACTTGTACAAAAATATTCATAGAAGCCCCATTTGTGGTGGTAAAGAATTGGAAATCAAGTAAATATCCTACAATTGGGGAATGGCTTAGCAAACTGTGGTATATGTATGGAACACTATTGTTCTATTAGAAACCAGGAGGGATGGGAATTCAGGGAAGCCTGGAGGGATTTGCATGAACTGATGCTGAGGGAGATGAGCAGAACCAGAAAAACACTGTACACCCTAACAGCAACATGGGGGAGATGATCAACCTTGATGGACTTGCTCATTCCATCAGTGCAACTACCAGGGACAATGTGGGGCTGTCTGCCATGGAGAATGCCATCTGTATCCGGAGAAAGAACTGTGGAGTTTGAACAAAGACCAAGGACTATTACCTTCAATTTAGGGAAAAAAAAAACCCTTATCTTTTTATGTAATTTTGCTCTCTCTTATACTTTATGTCTCTTCCTTAAGGATATGATTTCTCTCCCATCACATTCAATTGAGATCAGTGTACAACATGGAAAAATCTAAAGACTAACAGAATACCGTCTGTGGGGGATGGGGGTGGGGGGAGGGAAGCCAGATTAGGGGAAAAATTGTAAAACTGAAAATAAATAAAATCTTAAAAATATTATTTTCCCCTATTAAATATAAAAACTATTTTAAATATTTATCTTAAAAATTTTTTAAGTTCCAAATTCTCCTCCCTCCCCTGCCACCTCATTGAGAAGGCAAGAAATTTGATTTAGACCATACATTGCAGTCCAGCAAAACATCTCTATATTAGTTATTTTGTGAAAGAAAGCATAGACCCTCCCTCCCAAAAGAAAAATTAAGGAAATGTAAAAAGAAAATGTTCCTATCTTCATTCAGACTCCTTCAGTGCTTTCTCTGGAGGTGGGAAGCATTTTTCATCATAAGTCTTTTGGAATTGTCCTGGATCATTGGAGTCCATCACAGCTGATCATCCCACAGTGTTATTTTTTTTTTTAGGTTCTTACAAGGCAATGGGGTTAAGTGGCTTGCCCAAGGCCACACGGCTGGGTAATTATTGTGTCTCAGGCTGGATTTGAACTCAGGTCCTCTTGACTCCAGGGCCAGTGCTCTATCCACTGCACCACCTAGCCACCTGTTCTGGCTTGCTTCCTTGGGGCCCACAGCGATGACCTCCTTCCCGGAGAGGAGCTGAGAATAAGGAATCAAGCCACCACTGCCTTATGCCTCCAGCTCAATTTTATTACTGTTTAGCTATTACATATATACTGTTAGGTCTTCCTGGGCAGAACAAAGAAAATGAGGGAATGCAGGTGTACAAGCAGTGTACATGCAGTGTCTTGCATTACAGGATAAGGGGGTACATTAGGGGGGGAGGTGGTAAAACACAGCTGTGTCCTGTGCCCTTGGTCTGTGGGGCGGAATGTCCAGCTCCCAAGGACTCTGGCTCACTTTATCTCTCAGGGTGGCATGCCAGCTCCTGAGACTGTCCAGGTGGCAGTCCGTTAGAGTAGCCTGTGTTCCCACAGCCGCCCCCAGCACAATGTTCTTATTAGCTCATCCAGCCTTCTCCTGGTTCTGTTCATGTCACTGTCTCAAACCATGTTTTTCCAGGTGTTTCTGAATTCTGCCTGTTCATCATTTCTTTCTTTTCTTTTCTTTTCTTTTTTTTTTTTTTTTAGGTTTTTGCAAGGCAAATGGGGTTAAGTGGCTTGCCCAAGGCCACAAAGCTAGGTAATTATTAAGTGTCTGAGGCTGGATTTGAACCCAAGTACTCCTGACTCCAGGGCCGGTGCTTTATCCATTGTGCCACCTAGCCGCCCCCTGCTCATCATTTCTTATAATACAATAGTGCTCTTCTACATTCATGTACCACAACTCCTTCAGCCATTTCCCAAATGATGGGCATCCCCTCATTTTCCAATTCTTTGCCACCACAAAAAAGCTCCTAGAAATAGTTTTGTATACATAGGTTCTTTTCTTTTGTGTTTGCTAATTTTTTGGCATACAGGCTGGCTCAAAGAGTATGCACAGCTATATAGCCCTTTGGTCACAGTTCCAAATTTCTCTGCAGAATGGTTGGATCAGTTCACAACTCCACCAACACCAACAGGGCATTAGTGTCCTAGTTTTCCCACATCTCCTCCAACATGTATCATTTTTCTTCTTTTGTCATATTAGCCAATCTGATGGATGTGAAGTGGTTCCTCAGTTTATTTTAATTTACAGGCTGATTTCAGAAAAATCTGGAAAGACTTATAAAAACTGATTTTAGTATCCTAGAAATCTAAGAGAAGAGAAGATCAAGGAGGAAAGGGTGACTAGCAGTGTCGAAGGCTGCAGAGGCCAAGAAGGATGAGGAATGAGAAAAAGGCATTAGGATTTGTTAATGAAGATTCATTTTGGGATAACAATCTCAATTGAGTAAGTCAAACTACAGAGAATTTATAAGAGAGTGAAAGTAGTGGGAAGTAGAGGCTCCCATCACAGACACTGTAGACATCTCAAGAAGGAAGGCTTCTCACAAAAGGGAGGGCTAGCAGGAACAGGGTACAAAGGAGGGTTTTTTGAGGCTGGAGAAGACATGGACAGTAGAAAATGAACCAGGAGATGATGAAAGTTAAAGACATGGGAGAGGGTGGGTATGATGGAAGGGTAATCTTCTGGAGAAGATAAGATGGCATAGTAACCCTTGGGCAGGTTGAGGGGTTTCCTTAATAGGAGCGAGAGAGATAGTAGGGGAAGGCACTTGAGTGATGTGAGATGAGGGAGGAGAGATTGAATGACCTCATTTTTTTTCAGTGAAGTAATAAGCAAGGAAGAGAGGGGAATAATACAGGAAATACCAAATTTCTTCCACAAACAAGCCAGAACATCAACAAAAAGTGAATGTAGAGGGGCAGAAATAAATAAAAGTCAGGGTCAAGCAGTTGTCCTCCTAAGGCAACCTGAGAAGAACTCAGGAAAGACTGGATCTCCAGGGGCAGAGGTTTGGCTTGATTGAAGTGGAAACATCTCTTGGCTAACTCGGCTGACTCAACAAACAATATGTCCCAGGGGCACCTGAGGTGGAGGCAGAGCCAGCTTCAGGAACTCTCACCTCTTAGTGTTGGAGTTGGAGAGCTGAGCAGGGGAAGATTGAAGGACTCCTGTTGTCTCTGGACACCTGGTCCAGCTGTGCTGACCAGATGCAGTCCCATGCTACAGCTGTGGGTGAGGAGGATGAGCACATGTCCAGTGAGTGTGGTGTCGGAGGGACAGGGACCCTGATGGCTGAGGGCACTGGCTGGAGAGAGGAGAGCTGAAACTTGTAACCCCAGGAGGGTCTTTGGGAAGCAAAAGTATTTGAGGTGACAGTGTGGAAAGGGCCCTAAAAATTTTAGGGGCAGAGAAGAGTGTCCTACCTCTAGATAGTGCTTAGCAAACAAGAGTACCAAAGACCCGGAGCCTGAGGCATCATTCTCCACACCTCCAGACTAGACCCTGTCCTCAATAATAAGTCACTAATAAATGAATGAATGAATGAATGAATAATGAATAAAAAACCTAAGCAGAGATAGCTACTATGGGGATAGAAAAGATCTGTGTTCATACTTTGGAGAACATAGAGAAATTTTAAAAACCCACTCCTACTTCAAAGGAAAACTTCAAAAGTCACATATTCCAAAAAGAATTCTTGGAAGAGCTTTAAAAGGATTTAAAAACTCTGGGGCAACTAGGTGGCGCAGTGGATAGAGAAATGGCTCTGGAGTCAGGAGGACCTGAGTTCAAATTTGACCTCAGACACTTAATGATGACTCTCTGTGTGACCCTGGGCAAATCACTTAACCCCATTGCCTTGCAAAAACAAAAAACAAAATAAATAAATAAATAAGAGAGATTGAGGAAAAATTAGGGGGGAAATGAGCAAATCCAAGAAAATCAAGAAAATCAACAATATGTAAAAGAGCTCCAAAAACTTCAAATAACTCCTTAAAAGCTAGAATTGGGCAAAGAAAAGTTAATGATGTTATAAATCACCAAGAAATAATAAAGCAAAATTAAAAGTATAAAAACATAGAAGAGAAATATGAAACATCTCATTAGAAAAACAACTGATTTTGAGAACAGATTAGGAGAGACAATGTAAGAATTGTTGGAGTACCTGAAAGTTATAATTTATAAAAGAGTTAAGATAAGAAATTGCAGGAAATCATTAAGGAAGATTGCCCTAAATTCCTAGAAGAAAGGGTAAATTAGAAATAGGAAAAAAATCCATTGATAACCATCTGAAAGAGATCACAAAATGAAAACACAGAAACATCCAATTCCAGTTTCAAAATTTCTAGGTTGAGGAGAAAATATTAAAAGCAACAAGAAAAAAAATTTTAATATTGAGGAACTCCAGTCAGGATAATACGAGATCTAGCAGCTTCTTCATTAAAAGGTTTGGAACATTATATTTCTTTCTTTTCTTTTGTTTTTTTGATTTTGCAAGACAATGGGGTTAAGGGACTTGCCCAAGGCCACACAGCTAGGTAATTATTAAGTGTCTGAGGTCACATTTGAACTCAGGTCCCCCTGACTCCAGGGCCGGTGCTCTATCCACTGCACCATCTAGCTGCCCCTGAACATTATATTGCTAAGAGCAAAGGAGCTAGGTTTGCCAACACAAATAATTTACCTAGCAAAGCTGAATATAATTCTGAATGGAAAAAAAAAGGTCATTTAATGAATTGACCTTTTAGGTATTTGTGACCAAAAAAATCACTGGAACTCAATGGAAAATTTGACATAAGATCTAGAAGCATAAGACAAATATTAAAGACAAATTATAAGGAATTCAACAAGGTCAAACTTTTACTTCTTATATGGGAAAATGATATCTCTACTCTTTTTTTGTTTTTTACAAGGCAATGGGGTTAAGTGGCTTGCCCAGGGTCACACAGCTAGGTCGTTAAGTGTCTGCGGCTGAATTTGAACTCAGGTCCTCCTGACTCCAGGGCCGGTACTTTATCCACTACACCACCTAGCTGCCCCTCTACTCTTTTTTAAAAAAATGTATTTACTTTCACATTACTACAAGAGTCTTGTTGTAAAAGTAAACATATTCCTCCTTCCCCCTTCAAAGATAGAGAAACCTCAAGAAAAATAAAATGAGAGGAAAAAACTGTATTTCAGTCTTTGCTCAGGTACCATCATTCTTTAACGAAGTCCATCAAAGGGTGGCTAGGTGGCGCAGTGGATAGAGCACCGGCCCTGGAGTCAGGAGGACCTAGGTTCAAATCCGACCTCAGACACTTCATAATGACCTCGCCGTGTGGCCTCGGGCATGTCACTTAACCCCGTTTGCCTTGCAAAACAAAACTAGAAGTCCATCAGAGAAGTTGCTTCAATATTTTTTCCCCCACAGTTGTTATTGTTAGCTCTATTTCCCTCCATCCTATTCCCCCATCGCCATTTATCCTGTTCTCTCTCTCCTTTCTCCCTGTCCTTCAAGTGTGTTGTAGCTGACCACCCTCTCCCACAATCTTCCCTCTCTTCTATCATCTCCGCCCCCCACCCCGCTCCCTGTCCCCCTTTTCCCATCCTTTTCGTCTAGGGTGAGATAGATTTGAGTGTTGATATCTCTACTCTTCAGAATGCTGTCGTTACTTGGGTAGTTTGAAAGAGTATACACACAGACATAAAGACTTGGAGTTGGGATGAACAGACTGGGATGATTCAAAAAGTTAAACGGGATAGGGAGAGTTACAAATAGAGCAATTATCTCATGCAACTGAGATGGGCATGGAAGCAGTTGTGGATGGAGGGCTGGTAGTACCTGAACCTTATTTGTATCAGAGTTGAGTTAAAGCAGGAGTAAGCTACATCTAGAAGGATATAAGAGTCTTCTAAATTTATAATGAAATAAGGGGATGAGGGGAAAGGATATGGGAGCAACTTTTTTTATTTGCTTTTTTTTTTGCAAGGCAATGGGGTGAAGTGGCTTGCCCAAGGTCACAAGCTAAGTCATTATTAAGTGTCTGAGGCCAAAATGGAACTCAGGTCCTCCTGACTCCACTGTGCCACCTAGCCACCGGGGAGCAACTTCTAAAAGGCTCTGTGTGCAACCTTCAGTATAGATTGGCAACTCTTTTGAGTTCCACGTTCATGTTCATTCCTCTTTGAATAAACCTTATTTTCCTCTAGTTTTCATGAAGTTGTGATTATTGACACTGTCTACATCTAGAGAAATAACGTAAAAAGGAGTTTGCGTATGATTTCCGATTCTTGTGTCTATGTGTATATAAATATCTATGTAAACGTGTACATTCATATTTGCAGCTAATGGCAACATTCTTCAGGGTGAATGGAGAGGGGTGGAGAAAAAAATAAATGCCAAGTAGAGAAAACTTAGAAGAACAGGAGAGCAGAGTAGCTTTGAAAAGAAAGTGTGGGGTAGCTAGGTGGCACAGTGGAGTCAGGAGGACCTGAGTTCAAATTCGGCCTCAGACACTTAATAATACCTAGCCATGGGGCCTTGGCAAGCCATTTAACCCTTAGAAAATTAAAAAAAAAACAAGTTAGTGTGGCCAGTCTATGTGTACAATTTTTACCAGATTGTTCGCTGCCATGGGGAGAGAGGGTGTAAGAAAAATGTGGCGCTTATAAACTTGCAAATGGATGAATGTGGAAAACTACCTTTGCATGTAACTGGAAAAAATAATAAAGGAAAAGAAGAATGAGGTGTAGTCTGTATTACTGTTTTTCGTAAAAAGTCAACTGTATGAAACAGAAACTCATGGTTCCATATTGAATCTCTTTATGTTGTGCTGGGTCCATGGAAATGCTTGCTTTTTTTGGCCTTCATGTTTGAAGTTCAAAATGAATAAAAATGGAAAAAAAATAAGGCAAAATTCTCAGCTGAAAGATTAGTGAGAAGGGGAATTGGGAGGAAGGATGAAGAGATTAGGAAGAGTCTGGGTGGCATTTGAGGTTATGTGACAAATTTGTAGTGGACACAATCAGCAAGGTTTTGTAATTTTCTCCATCTTCGTACAGCAGTTATGTGTCTAAGGGCAAAGGCAGCAGACGGCAGAAGTGATTCAAGGAGCCAAATCAGATTAAAATGTAATTAGGAAATGCCTAACACAATAAAAATACAACAGAACAATAGATAATATGAATATGTGGGTTTTCTAAGTTACTTTGAACAGGAGTCAGGAAAGCTCATCATCTTAAGTTCAGATCTGTCCTCAGACACTAGCTGGGTGATCTTGGGCAAGTCACCATCTTTGTGGGTGGCTCTAGAGGGATGGGGGTCCCTGGAAATGCTGGATTTATGTAGGTTATATATTGAAATCCATTCATTCAACAGCAAGAGTATGAACTGAACTCAACGGGAAGACGGGAAGTGACCTAGAGCAGGCAAAAATGACTCTAATTCTAATTGAGTGCTAGATAGGGATTGAGTGAACCTCAAAAGAAAAAAGGATTACTGAGTGAATGGGCATGGGAATGGGAAGCAAAGCGAGTCACCTCCCCCTTCTGATCAATTGGGGAAGGGGCCCGAGTCAAAATCAAGCCAGTACTGAAGTAGGGAGTCAGAAGATGGAAGGCATGGGAGAAGGAAGAGATGGAAGATGGGTGTTTGCTCTGCATGGATCAGGAGTTTCAGAGCAGTGATAGGGATCGTCAGCTTTAGAGTGGGGTGTTTGGAAGGGGTGGTGTATGGGGGAATTCACTGAAGAACAGGCAGAGCACCAGATGTGAAGGACTGCAGGCTCTGCTAATTGATGAAGCATCACTTGGCCTCCCAGTGGAACCCTCTGGCGGTATTTAGTAGGCCAGGCAAGGGGATCTTCGGGAGGACTTGATGGAATGGCACTTCTCCCCTATAGCCTCCGATCTAGGCTAGGAAACCAGCAGAGGGGCCGGGAGACAGTGAAGCCTGCAACCAATTCTTCATGGGGGGCAGGAGGCAACAAGTGGGTGGAGGCGCCCCCCCATTCTGAAGATCACCAGACACCATAGGCTGGTAGAATTGACTTTATTTACAGACAATGAGGAAAGGAAAAGTCTTACACATAGGAGCTTAGACTGCACAGCACACGGGAGGATCACTGGCACATTGCTCTACCGCACTAGCTTTGTTTTTTGTTTTTTAAATACTAAAAAGGGGCCAGGGCCCCTTCTGCAAGAGCAGGGCTAGCAATGCCTGCCACTCCCCCAGGGCCATCAGAAGAGAAACGGCTCTGAGTCAGGGTGGCTCATCACGGGTTGGTTGGGCTGGGACCATCCTGGGATTTTCTGGTCACCGGAGCTTCGGTCTCCCAGGAGTCAGAGCCAGGACACGTGGGAAGAGAGAAGGCAAGGACAGCCAAGTGATTCCCCAGGAACCCCCTCCCCCCAGCCCTCCAAGCCAGGCTCAAACTCCATCCTGGCTGACCTCTGGGGGTCAAGACTGATGTACTCTATTCCTCTTCTCTCTTGGTTCATCCTCCTTGAAGTACTCAAGAGTCTCCTGAGGAAGACTAGTAGGGTCAGCCTGGCTGGAGCCCCGGAGGGCAGCCCCAGCTGGGTGAGGCCACCTCAGCCAGACTGGGTGGCAGGAGCAGAGGAGAGAGGGCAGCTTCATTCATTCCACTCACACACTTGGCATATGCAACTTTAATCAAACAAAAAAAGGGAAAAAAAAGGGAGGAAAATAAAGGAAGAAAAGTCCCGGATGTACATTAAATGAAAAATTCCGAAGTGTTGACTTTAACGGAGTCCAGCTACTTTTATGTACAACTCAAGTTCCAAAAAAGCCATCCTGTGGTCTGTACAAAAGTTGTTTATACACAAGTCTGTACATGAGGGTCTATACATTTATTTCTGCAGAAGGAACCCTTAGGTGCTGCCTCCTGCTGAGGCCACCTGCACTTCATTCATTCACATATCTTACAACCAAACAAAAACGAGGACAAAAAGGCCTGGCGGGCTGGGGCGGGGCCAGGCCGTCCAGCCGCCTCGGCTCACTCTCGAGGGGCTCCGCTCACTGGCCACCAAAGGTTCTTGGGAAGCGGGGCGGAGTGCGCCCAGACAGGCGGGATGGCAGCCAGGGCCACGACGCCCACTGCACCTCGCCAGGCTCGCCATCACTGCCTATACTCCAGCTCATCCACACTGATGACTTTGGAGGGCATTGAGGGCAGGGGCTGCTGCAGCACATCTGAGCCAAACCACTTGGCCAGGCCCACGGGGGAGGCGCTCCTCTGGCTGGGGCGATGCTCCAGCTGTGGGGGAATGTGGGGCAGGCCCGGCCGGCCCGACAGGTTCTGGGGGGGCGTCTGGACACCGATGGCTGTTCCCTGTGAGCCGGAGCCTGGGGGATGGAGGACTGCAGAGACAAAAAGGGAGAGGTTGGTTCAGTGGCCTGGCCAGGCTCACTAAAGCCCCAAGAGTGGGGCTAATTTGGGGGGCATGAACCCTTCCTTAATACAATGACAAAGACTCAACTGACAATTCAATGAGAATCTGGGAGGGTCATGATCAGCCCAGAGCCATCCACACAAAGGCCTGGACGTGATCACTCCTCACATGGGTGGATATTTGGCAGTACAAAACCCCAGCAGCCAGATATCGGGACCATTTGTTCCTCTGCCCCAGCTAGGTCCTAGCAGTGGGGGAAGAGAAAGGCCAGACTTGCCCAGCCTTCAAGGAACTCTCCCTAAGGAGGTCTTGGGGGGGGGGGGGCAAACTAAGGCGGTCCCCTGAAGGGAAGGTCTGCAGCAGATGGATAAGATTACCCTATTCCGGAGGGATGGGGGACAGAACTCTGACCACCAGCAAAGAATTCCCTAAAATAGTTCTAAGGGACCCCAAACTGAGGAATGAGTCCAATGGTCCCCAATGTCCCAGGATTGGTGTGTCATAAGCCCTTAAAAGCTTGGTGTCATTGGGCTCTGTGGCTGGCCCTACAGGGCAGAGGACCTAGGAGCATCCTGGGTAGTTCAATGATGGCTGCTGAGGCCGGGCCAGGCTGCATGGTGGTGGTGGTGGGGGGTTTCTTGCACCTACCTGACCGCTGCAGCTGCTGCTGCATCACTGCGAGCTGCAGAGGCGTCCCCGAGCGAGGGGTCAAGAGAGGGTGACTGGCTGCAGGGAGGGGGTAAAAGGGCTGCCCCAGAAGAGGGCCAGAGATTCCCTGCAAGTGAGACAAGTCCATCCCAGGAGGAAGCATCCCTGTCAGAGAAAAGGGGAATTGAAGAGTAACTCTCAGCACATCAAGGCAGAGGAGAGCTTCTTTTGGGTCATGCTCCAGACCCTTTGGAGGCCTAAGTCCCCCAAGTCCAACCAGATCCACACATCCCAAGTCTTGGGATTAGTGGCTATGAGAAGGAATCCACTTAGGGTCAACCAAAGACCTCTGGATTTTTGGCACTGAAACCTTTATCTGGTTCAATGTTAAACATTTGATCAGAAAACAGAAGTTCAGCTTTGTCAAACTGCAGGAGAGGGGGCAGAATTCAAACTTGGGATCTTTGGCTCTAGAGAGAAGGATCTTGGATCTGGTCCAGCAGGTGAAGTGGCCAGGTCCCAAGGAGGGAGGAAACAATGAAGGCCAGGAGTCTTCCTGCCACCTTGGGAGAGAAGGGAGGGCACACACCACTTGGCTCAATGATAGTCACTGTTTTGGGGCTCAGTCCCACCCCCAACAAAAGAGAAACTCACCAGCTTGAAGCAGAGAAGGAAGATGCTGAGGGTGGACCCCCTGGGCCAGCATCCTCTGAACCAGTCCTGGGTGGAACTGATGAGGTCGGACAATTGGCACATGGGGGACGAGAGGGACCTGGTGGACGGGTCGGAGGAATGGCGCACCGGGCACCGGGGAGGCCAGTGGGGGTGTCTTTCTGCCCGCTGCCTTAGGCCGATAGTCCTGTTCTTTGGTGAAGCGATTGGTCTGGGTCAAGGGAGTGGAAGACGTCGGTCGCTGCAGCGTGGACAATTTTGGGTTCATGGGAGGGGAGGTGTCACGGTCTGGATTCGCCACGGAGCTCAACAGAAGATTCTCTGCAATGATATAATATGGTCCATTACAACACTGGCAGAGAACCCCCAAACCATGCCCCTGAAGAACCTGGATTGTTCCAGGAACCCCACTGGGCCCTATCTGACAGAGGCTCACCAGGCCTGGGTGGGGCAGGGGCAGGGAGCAGACGAGAAGCCTACAGAGGAATCACCCAAGGACTTATCTGTCAAGGGCAGAGACAGGAGTTAAGAGAACCAGCATCAGAGGGGGCTCTGTCCTCCTTGCACAGTCTGAGTGGAACACACCCAATCCCTCCTCCAAATTCTGGAAGGCTCATATCTCTCCTCTTCTCCAGATTGTGTGGCCTTGCTGGGCAGGAGCTCTGGGTGCTTTCCCAACCAACAACCATTCCTGCTGATCCTGCCAAGCTCTGGGCCCTGACCTTCCCACATGATCAGTCCAAGAAGTCTCAATTCCTGAGAGACATCTCTCATGTTCTCTTGGGATAAAGCTTGAGGACTGTCTATTCTTCCCACTTGTAATGTGACCAGCCCATCCTTTTTGGGCACCTACAGCATCTTATTTACACAAAAGAATAGGGTGTGGTCTCCTCCCCACCCACTGGGCCAGTCCCCAGTTCCATTTCTTTCTGGCTGACTTCGTCTGGACATTTAGCCTGTTTCCTCACCACTAAAATGAGGAGGCTGGGCTTGTGATCTGATTTCCATTTGCAGCCTTTATTATCATAAGGAGACTCAGAGCTTTAAAAACACTGTCCTTCATTTCAGGCAGCAGCTTGGAGGTTGGTTCCCCTTCCCAAGGTGACCCAGCCCACCTGTTTTTGCAGGGTCTCACACACATCGACAGACCTCACAGCTCCATCATTAATCATCACTTGCTCTTCTCAGGGTGGGAGATCCCTGTACTTACCCACCATCCTCTAAACAAAGTGACTACAAGGAGAGCCCACCTGGAATCTTTAATATCCCCCATGCTATTATACGTATATTTGGTTATGTGTAGATAGTAGGAAATAAGCCCTGCAGTATGTCTCATCCACATCTCTTGTGAGCTGGGTTAAGCATGGAAATGGAATCTATTGGGTAGTGTGGTTTGGGAGGAGGCCAGCCAGCCAGCCAGTAAGGCAAGCTCTCTCTCTGGTGTGGCCAGACTACCATGAAAGTTGCCCTCTTCCCCCAAGCAAGCTGCAAAATTGCCCAGACCAGCTCTGGAGTCCCCTGACCTCTTTGTGAGGTTCGGTCCTGCTCTTTGCTCCTGACCTAATTCTATACTTAGCTTCTAAAGACCAAGGGACTCTGGCAGAGAGTCCAAGCAGAATTCTAGCAGGAGGCCAGGTCCAGCCCAGCTGCAGAGCTCACAAGTCTATTCAAGGGTCACACCCTCTTGGAAAAGTCTGGATTTCCACATTGACAGAGCACCCAAAGGATCCCAAGACTGGATTAGGGCCATGATTTGGGGTATATTCAGCAGCAGAAAAATTCTGACCTGGGTTTGACAGCCCCCACCATGATTCTCATTAGGGTCGGTGAGCAGTTTAGGATTGCTCACTTGATAAGGACACTCTTCCCAGAAAAGGCTCATCAGGATAGATTTCCAGCCCCCTGATGAAGTCAGAAAGAACCCTAAGGCCCCTTCAGCAATGTCTGCTTTAGAGGAATAACTTCTTCCACATAAGGACCACTCCCCTTTCCTCCTCTGCTCAAGGGCCCTAAATGTTCTTTTCCTCCTTGCAATGACACCACAGTGACAAGGCTCAAGACCTGCAGAGAGTGATCAGAAAGCCTCTCACAACCTGACAAGTAAGGGGCAGCAGCTCATCATGGGGGGGACTACTGGGCCACCTCCCAACCACAGGCTGCCCCTGGCCCACCTTTCAGCCCTTGTGCAGTACCTTCATTTGCCCTCTGGCCTTCCTCCTTTCCATCACTGGCTGGCTTTCCAGAAATGGGGTCTTCTTTGTTCTTCTCTTTGCTCTCATACATCCTGCGTATCACTGAGGTAGGAGTGAAGGAAGGAGACAGCTACAAACAAAAGCAACCAGAGTTAACCATACAACCTGTGATTACCTGAGCCCCAGAACCAACTCATACTCTGACCTGAACCAGACCAAGGCCATCATCCACAACTCCCTGCCCAGTCACTCTGACCATGGAAGGACCTAGCTGTGGCCTTGCTGTCTACTCCCCATTTGTTGCCCCTCAGGCAGGTTGTGGCGAGGAAAAGTCCACCAGACCAAGCAGAGACTCCACTCATGCTTTACCAAGCCAGTCCCAGGGTGAGGCCTTCATCAAAAAGTGGACCCAGAAATTAGACTGAATGCCTTAGAAATCTTGGAGACCATCTAGCCCAGTCCACCCTGCTCTAGTAACAAATGAGGAAACTGAGGTTAGGAGGGTACTGGTTCTTGTTGAAGGCCAATGGATTTTCTTATGTGAATTCAATCAAGGTGTTATGTGGAATGTCAGAACAGGCCTGGGCAGTATCTGCAAAGGTCCCAGGGTCATCCAGTGCCCAAATTGCTCCAGAAAAGGTTCACTGGGTCCTCACATTGAAAGACCCCACACTAGGTCCTAATGGTCTGCTTAGTTCTAAGGCTCCTTCTCTTCCTTCTGCCCAAGTCAGCCTCTGGGCCCCCAACAAAAGACTTCCAAATGGTCCAGTGTTTCTTCTTCTATATCATGCTGCCACAGTCCTATTAGTCCCTTTAAAAATCCATCTGCTGGGGTGGCTAGGTGGCGCAGTGGATAAAGCACTGGCCCTGGAGTCAGGAGGACCCGAGTTCAAATCTGCCCTCAGACACTTATTACCTAGCTGTGTGGCCTTGGGCAAGCCACTTAACCCCATTGCCTAGCAAAAACCTAAAAAACAAACAACCCCCCCCCATCTGGGGTGGGGCAGCTAGGTGGTATAGTGGATAGGGTACTAGCCCTGAAGTCAGGAAGACCCAAGTTCAGATTCAACCTCAGACACTGAACAGTTACCTAGCTGTGTGATCTTGGGCAAGTCACTTAACCCCATTGCTTTAAATAAAATAAAAATTAAAAAAAAAAAACCTCCATCTGGGGCAGCTCTCCTCGTATGGGGGGGAACTGGACAACTCAGATCTGCCATCAATATAGGCAGGAATTTGGTATAACATGGTCCACAAGAAATTTCAATTGGAAAACTGAGTCACATCTTAATCTCCTTAATCATTACTCTGGCCTGTGCAAGTCACCTGCTACAATACAATGAGTTAATGAGGCCTAGGTTTGGCAATGAGCTTGTTCAAGGATAAGCTAGCTTGGTTTGGAGGAGTTTATCACCAGACCAGTTCCAGGATGATGAACCATTTAGCCACAGAAACAATGAAAGGCCATGTAAAGCATGGAAGGAAAACAAACCACAACAAGGCATCACATCTCTGAGGTGAGGGGCCCTCTTAATAACTTGGACAAGCTTGGTGGTTCCTCTAGTTCTCCCCATCAGCCTTCAAAAACGCTCAAGGGGCCAATATCTTCTGTCATCTCTGACCCCAACACTGTTGACATTCCACTACATGTCCTGCCATGAAAGTCTCACCACAAGGCTGGGAGGCAACAAGAGGGGGGTGGAGCTTTCAAGATGCTCAAGGAGACACATTTTTGTACACAGCCAATGTAGGAAATGTGTGTGTGTGTGTGTGTGTGTGTGTGTGTGTTTTACAATAGAGGAGAAAAAGAAAAACCAGGGTCAAAAAGAAACAACCTCTTGGTATTCAATGATTTTGTGATGGGGGAAAAAAGGCTCAGAGGCTGCTGAAGCAGGCACAAGCAGCTTAAGTCTCCCCCCCCCCCCCCCCACTTCTGGTCCTATGCTCTAACACTAAACTACAGCCTCCTCATTCTCAGTTGGGCAATGAGCCCCTCAGCATTGAGGATGGGGAGGGGAGAAAGTCCAGAATGCCCTCCACTCACCATGCTTGTGACAGCAGCAGCAGGAGCAGGTGAAGCAGAGTTCCCGCGATGCACAGGGGCTGGTGATTTGGCCCCACGCTGCTGCCTGTCAACAAAGGTCAGCTGGTCAGTGGGACCAGGGCAGCTAGCTGCGGGGAGAGCCAGAGCTCAACAGCATGTGGAGACCAGCTCTACCCCCAATAATCCTGCCTCAGACCCAGGGCAAAGGTCAGTCCCTGAGTCCATTTGCTTATCTGTAAAATGAGGACAGGAGCAGCTTGCTGAGTCTAGGATCAGCTGATGAGGAGCTGCTGGTGGGCCCTGCCCCTTGGTCCCATCCCACCACTTCCCAAGACCAAAGCTGACCTCAAAGAGGAGCTCGTCCCAGCATATCCCCCACCCCCAAGGGCTGGCCAACTGTCTCTCCTTTACTTTATCTTCAGCCTGGCAACAGGCCTCAGTGTCCCCAACCTTCCAAACAGAACAATTCAACAAGCACCCTCCACCCAGCTCTTTTCTTCTTCCCTTGGGAAATTTGTCTCATTTCCCTTCCTTGTTATTGCTCATCTCCTAGAGAGCAGTCCTGTGCAGGTAGCTCCCACATCTTCCACATGAGCTGGATCCCCAAATATCTGGAATCTGGATCTGATAGCTACAGAGCTGTGAGTTCTGACTCAGGATGGTCCTTCCCCAGCTACCCAAGTATTCTTTAAAAAAAAAAAAAAAGAAAGAAAAAAAAAAGATTCATAGGGCGTCTGTAGACAGAGCACCGGCCCTGGAGGCAGGAGGACTCGAGTTCAAATCCAGTCTCAGACACTTAAGGAATTCAGCTAGATCCGACTATTCCCCTTCAGTAACTGTCCACTCTCTCTTCATCTGGCTTTTTTCAGTCAGATCTCTTTCCAAAGTGACCAATGATCCCAATGGCCAACCCTGATGGTCTTTTCTCAGCACTCCATCTTCTAACCTCTCTGCAGGATCCCATATCACTGTCCATTAAGTTCTCTCAGAGGCTCGCTTCTCTCCGGGTTCCAATCGCCATCTTAACTGTCCACTCCTATAATCCTGTTGCCTCCCGAGGATCTGTCCAGGGCCTTCTCTCAACATTCTCTTGGTAACTTCATCAGCTCCATAAGACTAAATCAAGCAGCTCTCAGTCCAGCCCTCAGCTCCCCCTGAGCCTCAAGGTCTATCAGGTCCCCCAAAACTCTCACACTTCATCTAAACCAATCCTTTTTCTACTCCAAAGCAGCGGGCATCTTTCCAGGCTTGCAGCTTCAGCATCCCTGACTTCATTGCTGCCACTTTTCTCCCACCTCAGACATATCCAGTCAAGTGACAGAACTTTCCCTTTCTCCCTCTTCCTGTCCTTCAGTCCAAGTTTATCTCCTTCTCATCTCTGGCTCAGGCCTCAAGTCTCACCACCCTCCAATCCATTTTCACACACTTCTTCCTCAAGTGATTTTCCTGAAGCACAAGAATAAAGAAGTTGGTTTCTCATGACCTCAAGAATAAAACCTGAATAAACACATCTGGCTTTCTGGCCCTCTAAGACCTGGTCACAGCCTCTCTCTCCAGTCTCATCCATTGGTCTCCTGTCCCACACTGGACGGATCCAGACTTCGGCTTTCTTCTGTGCCAGCTGTCCCTTCTTGAGGAGGGCTTCCTCTCCATCTTCCAAAAAATTAAAAACAAATAAAAAAGCTCCCCTGATGAGTGTCTGACACACTGCCGATGGATTCATCTGGGCCTTTCCAGACCTGCTGGGATTCAAGGCCTAGGGAGCTGACATCTCCAGCTTCTCTCATTTTTTCCTTCATGTTCATCACATTTTGACCTTTGGTCACTTGTGATTGCTGCGTTTAGGCATCCAGGCCTCCCCTAGGCTCACTTGTGACCTCAAGGCCTAGACCCATCATTTTTCCACTTCCGGCCCCAGTAGCTCAGAGCTGTAAAGAATAGCAGAATTCACAGCACCCGAGGCCTAGCCAATATCTCTAAGGACAAATAAGATTCACAGGACAAGAGTTCAGTCCAGATGCAGATTCAGGCTTCAGTGCCGATAAGGAAATTAGCCAGCACACCAACCACATGGGGAATTATATGATATTTCTTCTGGACCTCCTTTCTTGGTCTTCCTCTGCCTGTCTCATGACTCCTCTTCATCCAGGTCATACCACCTTGTTAGGTGTGTCCTCCAGGGCTCTGTCTGGGGCATTTTTCTGATCTCTCTCAATACTCCACTTAGTGATCTCATCAGCTTCCTTGGCTTCAACTCTCTTTGCCAGGACTCTCAGACCCAGTGAAGATGTCCCCAAAGTTGGGGGGGGGGGGGTAGGGTGCAGTTTTGAACTGGTAAAGTGTTAACACTAAAAATGGCTCCAAGATTTCTTGGGAGTCTGGATACCTGGCCTAATTCTTCTCCTCAACTTCAGTTTCACATTAACACCTAGCTTGCACATCCTGGGGATGATAATCTCAACAAGTCTGATCCAGAACTTTTTTTACTTCTTAATATCCCCATTACTATGGATAGGAATCTCAGTGTCATTCTTGACTGCCCCCACCACCCATATGCAATCAGTGGTCGTCTTGCCCTTGCTGCCCTCTCAATTACATTTCTTCCTCTCTGTGCTAGTTCCCAGTTTCCATTGCCTCTCACTTGGACCACCCTTGGAAGAGTCTTCTGCCTGATATCCCATCTCCAGTTTCCCCTCCTGTGCCTCCAGATCTAGATTTGCTCTTGTGACCACTGCTAGCTCACTGCTGCCTTCTGTTTCCCCTTTCTCCTTTTAACAAACTCGCCTCACTTTTTTCCCTAAAGACTTGCCACTCACTTTCTTCCATCATGGAAATATTCTCCCTCTTCAAATCCCTCCTTACGCAAGGGGCTTTTCATGGTCTTCCTGGCTGCGAAGGCCTTCCCCTCAGACAGGACCTGTCAATTTCTCTGACTTCATCCTGGATATCCTGGTTACTGAAATGTTCTCTCCCCCTTTAGAATGGCAGGTCCTGGAGGGCAGGGCTCTTAGTGCTTGTCTAAAGCCAGTGCCTAGCGCCGAACCAGCACTAGGAAGGGTCTGGTGCCTGCTGACCGACTTTCTGGATGCCAGGCCTATGGGGAGTCCACAGATGCCAGTTACTGGCCCTGCCAGATAAGGAAGAACAATGTGTACAACTTCAGAACAACAGTCTCAATTCCCATCAAGAAGAGGCACCACTCCCAAAGCAAAGGTGGCCAAAACAAAGCCTTTAGAGAGAGGGAAAGACAGCCCTGAGGAAGAAGCTGGACTTGCTCAAGAGCCCCAGTGGTTAGAAAGGCTGGCACTGCCCCATCCTGCAGGCTATGGAGGAGCCGACTTAGGTGCAGAAGCTGTCTTTGGAGTCTGCCAGCCAAAAATTCCCACATCCATCTGCTGATGGGCACGATGTATGTCCAAAACAAACAACCCAAGACAAAAAATTACAAGCTGTGTTGCGGGGCTGGGGTTGTTCATCACAACTTGGAGAGATCCAAAGACGTAAGCTGAAAGGAGCAGATCCCAAGTCTGGCCCCAGCCTGCTTTTCTCACCTGGTCTCTATCCTCCCTCTCCCTCCCTGCTCAAGAGCCAGCCAAACAAAACAGTTCATCTTTCCTGAAGGGACCTTTTCGTGTTCTAAGCCCCCCAATTTTTGGCTGTTCCTTAGGCTGAGAATGCAACCCCCCTTTCTCCATCCACGCCAATGCCTGCCTATCACGAATCCGTCTCTCCTAATCCCCTCAAATTGGAGTGGAGAGCATCCATCACCTCCCATTTTATACTGGTCATCAGTCTACATATCTTTGGCCCCAGCACTTCAGGGGCCACACCAGTGCTGTCCTTTTGCTTGTGGCCTGTCTTCCATGCTCTCTCCATATGCATCTGGCCTTGCTGCCAGCTTATTTTCTGCTTTCTACTTTCTCTAGGTCACCTGGGTGACCACCCCTTCCTCACCTCTCCAGGAAACTCTTGCAGACTCCCTTACCCCTCAACTACCTGGCACTGGTCTCTATGAACTTCACAGTGGATCTCATCCTCTCTAGGAGTTCCCTGAGGACAGGGGCCATTCTTCCTTTTATTATAAGTCTGTCTGGCCCATGAAAGATAACCAAGCAATACGCAAGTATCCAGACAAGCAAGGAGGCCTCAGGTCAAAGAACAGACCAATTCCAACTTCCAAGGAACCGATCCAGAACGGATTCATTTTCCCATGCCCAAATGAGCTAAGGCCTGTAAGAACACACCTGTTCCTAAAGCCGTCTCTGCTTTTGTCCATCTGGGATTTGCCGAAGCCAGGCTGGTAATAGCTGGCCGCCTGCATGGCCAGCTCATGGGGCAGGCCCAGTCCCTCCAGGGCAGGATGCTGCAGCTCCAGCTGGCTCATCTGCTCAAGGAGAAAAATCAGGGTCAGCAGGAAAGGGTCAGCCCTCCACCCCACCCCCAACGCAGGGGATGAAGGGCCCATAATACATGGCCTAATGAAATATTCCTTTTACAAACATTAAATTCGAGTTGGCATAAGGAAGCCACGAACAGCCAGAATTCTATGATGGATACAACAAGAATACCAAACTCCCAGAGCCACCTGCTTCCCCAGGAGCTTGGCCTCACCTGTGTAGCCACAGGGCTCATTGATTTGTGCATTCCATGAAACGGATCTCCAAGCAGCTGCTGAGAACTGGGTCCAAACCCTGCATAGAACATGAGGAGTAATGAAGTCCAACAGGATGAGCAGGGTACAGTGGCTGGCACAGAGAGCTGCCTCCCTCCTGAGTGATGCCCACTTGAGCTGGACCATTCATTCAGGAATGCCACAAGGCAAAGATCTGTGGGTTGACTTCCCTCTGCCAAACACTGACCCAGCTATTCATTTTATCCACCCATACCTGGGTACATGTGGCTCCCACCAAATGCAAGCTCCCTGACATCAGAGACAGTTTGGTCTCATGTCTGTGTCCCCAGTGGTTATCATACATCAGGTGCTAAAGACACAGAGGCAGGCAGATGATTGATGGCCAGACCCAAGAGGCCCTGGCTCCCAAGAGTACATCCAGTAAGTGCCACCCCCTGCCCCCAAGATCTGTTTTGTTCCTTCATCTTCCTTCTGCTACTGCAGGTAAAATTTAAGAAGCCCTATGAAGGTCAGAGGCATTGTCAAATTTGTTTATGAGAAAGGAAGGCTTAATTTAAGGGCTGTGTTTGGTAGAGAAAGAATTACAGAGAAATGAAGGTGTGAGGAGGCCAAAGTGATGGACAGCTGGGCCATGACAGAGCAGAATCCTGGCTCTCCTGCCTGCTGGACAGCCAACATATGTTTGCATCTTCCTATCTGTAAAATGGAGTGCTGCTTATATTATACAATGTCTCATGTGCTAGGAGGAGGGGAAGGGGTTGGCTTTGGCTCCAAACCACACAAACATACCATCCAGAGTAATGTTATGGCCTTTGACTCCCCCCCCTCCCCGAGTTGGCTGGCCTCATCCAGCAGAACCAGAGAACCACATCCCTTCTCTCCTCACAATCTGGGCAGGGGCCTACTTACCGATGGGTGAGGGTATCCGAGGGCGCAGGTAGTCAGCAGAGGCTGCTCGAGTTGGAAACACCTGTGAAATGGGAGGAGAGGGGGCTCTCTGACCCAGCAACGATGCCGTTGGCTCCAGGCTCCCCATAAGGCCACTCAGGAGATGGGAAGAAGCAGGTCTCGTAACTGGTGGCCCCAGAAGCTCCTGGATGGAAAGGAGAGCTGAGTGATGCAGCTTAGTGGAATGGCCAAGAAGCACCTCCCACAATGTGCTTGGGGGAAAGATCAAATCCCTTACTAACAAGCAAATGTCTCCCAAATGACACAAAAGTGACAAGATGAGTCTGGCCCGAGATGCACTCTGGCCCAGAAGGTTAAAGTCCCTAGGTGCCTCTCTAACTACTGTCCCAGAAGGGAGCAGGCTTGAAGTCAGGGCAACATGCCTTACTTCCCCAGAAAGAGCTTAAGCTGTCAGGAATGTATGTCCACCAGAGCCTCTCCAAGGTCCCTGTAAGCTCCTATTTCTTAGGACACTGGAGGGAAGCCACTTCAAGCCAAGTAGAGTTCAATTTTCATCTTTTTTCTCCTCTCCGTTTGAGCAAGTGAGGGCAACATGAGTCTATGTACTAGAAGAGATGCAAGCTTAATCCTCAGAAGAAGTACCTGTAAGATGTTCTTAGGGAGAGGCTGCCCTGGAATCTCAGCATGGGACATCAAATGGCTTTCAAGGTTTCGCTAAAAGTCAGAGGAAAACATCATTTAACCTTTGTGAACATAATTAACTCAAGTTAAAAGTCAAGGATGAGAAAAAGACCTATTCTCTTCACACCCAAATTCACTGTAGTTAATCCACTGGTTGTTTTTAAATTGTGTGAATCTGTTATCATAGGATTCCTCCAAAACGGGAACAATAAGAGCATGTATCACACACACACACACACACACACACACACACACACACACACACACACACACACAGCCTGCTCCTCTGAGATTCTTTGACAGAGTCAAAAGGTTCTGACCTAACATCACCATTTTCCCGGAGGGCATTTGCAGGCACCAGCTCCCCAGGCCTCCTTTCCTGTCATTGCCTTCAATGACAATATTACAACCAAATAGACACAGTCTATTCTGATGGGCTAAGGCCTCTCAGTTTGGTCAAGCATTGCTCATATTTCAAAACAAACAAAAAAAAACAACTCCTAAGTGATAAATATAAATGTACCTGTTTTATTGGCCTGGCCTTGCTTAACTGCTAACTGGCCCTTCATGGCCCAATTCAAATGTGACTTGGTCCATCGAGCATTCTGTGTTTCCCAGCTGCTGTTCTCAACAAATCTCCTCATATTCTTGCCCTCCTGAGCTCTCTAGTCTAATAGTGCCTTACTCCTAACTCTCCAAGATACTCTTACTTTCTTATGTCCTGACCTTTCTATAAGACTAAGCCACATATGCCCAGGGCCCAGGCCTCTGTCCACTGAAAATTTGAAATAATTATTGAATCTCATTCTCGTTGCCTTCATCTCAACCTTCAAGATTTACTTGTTATCTTGGAGTGTGGGGAGGGAGAAAATTTTACAAAACTGAACAATGAAAACTATCTTTACAAATAATTGGAAAAATAAATTTTACAAAAATTTTGAAAAAAAAAACCCACAACAGAAAATTGGAAGTTAGTATGGAAGAAACTTAGCATATATATATATATTTTTTTTAGTTTTTGCAAGGCAATGGGGTTAAGTGGCTTGCCCAAGGCCACACAGCTAGGTAATTATTAAGTGTCTGAGGCCAGATTTGAACTCAGGTACTCCTGACTCCAGTGCCAGTGCTCTATCCATTGTGCCACCTAGCTGCCCCTACAACTAGCATTTCTGATAAAGGACTCATTTCTAAAACATACAGAGAACTGAGTCAAATTTTCAAAAGAACAAGCCGTTTCCCAATTGACAAATGGTTAAAGAAATATGCAAGACAATTTACAGCTAAGGAAATCAAAGCAACTCACAGTCATGTGAAAAACTGCTCCAAATCATTACTTATTAGAGAAATGCAAATTAAAGCTTCTCTGAGGTACCACCTCACACCTCTCAGACTGGCCAATATGACTAGAAAAGATAATGATCATTGTTGGAAGGGTTGTGGGAAATCTGGGACATTAATACATTATTGCTGGAACTGTGAACCTTTCTGGAGAGAAATTTGGAATTATGCCCAAGGGCAACAAAAATGTGCCTATACTTTGATTCAAGCAATACCACTACTGGGTCTATACCCTGAAGAGGGAGGTTGGATGGTGGTGAGGGTTCCTTCTTATGATTGGATCTGCAGCTGCCATGGCTGGCTTTAAAGCTGATGGCTTTTCCTGATGGCTTAGGGACTAGATTTAAGCACAAAAATGTAGGGTCTCACCAAAGAAAGGAACAAACAACAAAGGAAGCTCTTTTAGGCACAAACCCCCTCTCCTGGTTCATCAAATCTGAGCACCACAGATTTCCATTTGCACAAAGACAATCAAGTTGAAGCCATGGCTAGGTCTCTCAACAATCCATCCAAAAAAAAAGGAAGCAAATTCAGGCGTTGTGGAAGTACTCTATGACAATCTGGACGTTCATTTCCCACTCTTTCCCCCAAGAGTCCACCTTAGGCTGGGCTCAATTTACAACAACAACATCAACATCATCATCATCATCATCATGATGGAGTAAAGGTGAATGTGAATGAACTGGGGCAGCTAGGTGGTACAGTAGATAGTTTCAAGGGCTGGAGTCAGAAAGACCAGAGTTCAAATCCTGCCTCAGACATTTACTAGCTGTGTGACTGTAGGCAAGTCTTTTAACCTCCATCTCAATTTCCTCATCTGCAAAATGGAATGAAAACAGCACTCCTTCCCAGGGTGACTGAGAGGATCAAGTAAGATAATAATGTAAAGTGCTTATTATTTTTTTAGGTTTTTTTGCAAGGCAATGGGGTTAAGTGACTTGCCCAAGGCCACATGGCTAGGTCATTAAGTATGTGAGGCCAGATTTGAACTGGGGACTCCTGACTCCAGGGCTGGTGCTCTATCCACTGCTCCACCTAGCCACCCCTAAAGTGCTTATTATTACAAGGTTTGGCAGATGCTAGGTGTAAAATAAATATTAGTGATTATTATCTTTCTCTATAATGAATCCCTCCAACCAAGTGGTGGCAGCTCATTTTATTAATTGATACAGGAGTCCAACAACATAAAACATAAAATTCAAATCTGATACTGAAATATGGAAATAGGCAAACTCAGAAGTTTATCCAGTGTCAGAGAGGGAAGTTTTCTTAGATCATTGAATCCAACCCATTTTTTTTTTTTTAACAGACTAAGCAAGAGAGACTATTTGAGTCAAACACTATCACCAACCCTCCCCAACCCAGCTTCTCCAGATCACTTCAAAAGCCTGGGAACTTGGTTAGGATTTTGGTCACTATTTCAATGGAACTCATTTCCATAATTTATGTATTTGAACTTTAACTTCTCTAGACCCACCGGCAGAGGACAGGCCAGGATACAAAGGTGAACCACCCCCAGCTGACACAACAAGGACACAGAGAGGATATTCGATAGCCCTTAGGGTCAGGCTTGGAGGTCTGAGGTTCAGGTTCCTTCCTTAGCTACATCCATCCCCCCCCACCCCTCCAAGACAATCTATTGACCCCTGGGGTCAGGGTCACCATCTGTGCTTGGCTGAAATACTAGCTTCAGAATGGAGGCACCAGCAGGTCCCCAGAGTCTAAAATCACTTGGAGGACGGCATTTTACATGCAGTGAAGGTGACAAAGCCTACAGAACTCCCCTATCAAGAAGAAAAAAATCAGGGCCAATCCCCCAACTCAAGCCTTCTAGGGGTACGTCTGGCCACGAGGCTGTCCCATTTACAGACACATCCTAGCTACTCCCGTGGCCAAGTGGAGTGGGGTGAGAAGGACAACTAGCCCATCTTTTAAGAGGATTGAGCAGAAAACTGCTACAGGCACCCAGATTTTATCAAGTTGCCCTTCCGGCTCATGACCAAGGACATTAAGAAGGCAACAATCTCTCAGCTGGGCCACAGTGCCACAGAAGCAGTTAGAACGACATGAGAGCCATTCTATTTACATTTTTGTCACCCAAGTGTCAGAAGTTTTGGACATCTAGAATCAAGGCATCTATCTCAGGGTACTGACAGAAAACCTCCAGAATACATTGTCTTTTCCCACCGGTGCTTGAGAAGAGACGCATCACCAGGCAAGCATGTGTCACCCTGGTTCTCCATTCCCTGCTTCAGAGGGGGCATCCCTGATGTTATCTGACCTTCCCATCAGTCAAGTCCTCAGAGGCCAAGGGGATTTCTGCCCAAGATGGCAGCCAGGCTTCCCTGGGATGACACAGGACAATCTCACAGCCGGCTAGGTTTCTTCAGTTGTTAATGGAACTGAGCAGCCCCATCACAGAGCCCAGGATCTTCCTGACCAATGAGAGAGACCTTATGAAGTCAGAGGTCAGCCTCCTTTTCTGTCCTTAGAAGCCCCAAGGTCTGTTGCCATGAGAGCCCCCCAGGGACTCAATTCCTGCTTCTGCTGCTTCCTATATGGGCCTCTTGGGGCCTTGGCCAGGTTGGTCAACAGCTATGATCCAGTGATTTTGAACCTAGCCCCAGCTCAGGGACCCATCATTTTGTACAATGGTACCTCCAAAGACAAATTCAGTCTTCACACTAATCCCCAGGCACTAGAAATACTCTTATATACATACACAGCTGTCATCAATGAAGGAAAGAATATTTCTTCCTACTAATTCTTAAGTTGTTAGCCCAAGGACAACATTGAAGACTTCAATGATTTTAATGAGACAGTTATGTTAGAACTCCCCTGCCCCCTGAATCCAGAGAGGGAAAGCATAGTTTAGAGAATCTGGGAAAAAGAGAAAAAGGGCCAGGGAAGAAGTTCCCCACAGTCAACAAAGGAAAATCCAGCTCAGCACCTATCAGATATCCATTTTTTTCTCCAGAGCCCCTGAGAGGGGTGTCCTGGGTCCACTAGGACAACGTGTCAGCACAAAAGTAGACTCAAGAGGACGCTTTGGTCATGCAGTGGCAGGGAGACCAACAAGAACATCCACTGCACTCCACATCCTGGGTTTTGAATGCATTTATTAAGGCTTGGGGAGGCAAGGAGCAAGACTCCTGGACATTACTTACATTGACTTTGGGTTGGGAAGGCAGAGTGCCGCTTGCCTTCATGGTGCTCACTAGCTTGTTGAAGGCAGACATGTCGCCATCTTTTGCCAGTGGCCGGGAACCAGCTGTGGCGTTCAGGGCTTCCTCTGAGCGCTCAGCCAGGAAGGGCAGGCCACTCTGTCCTTGCTGGTCCACCCTCAGGCCTTTCAGCCCAGCTTCCACCTCTTCCACTGAAAGCACAACCCCTGAGTGCGCTGCAAAGTGGAGGGAGAAAGAAAAACGCTCCATCAACAAATGCCAGCCCACAAGGCAAAGAGTGGCGTGGGTTCTCACCCACTCCTTCCTCTGCTCTTCCCATCCAGAGCATGACCTGACCTTGTCTGTGCCTGGTGTTTTGTGCTACTTTCAATTAAAGTGCCTTTCTTCTTTACAAGGGACCACAGAATGAGCATCAGATCTCAGTCTGCCCATTCCCCTGTGGAGCCTGGCACAGAGCTATTGGGCAAGAATGCCAATAAGATCAGTGTTTCAGAACTGATTCATCAAATGACTCTCTCAAGCCTGACCCCTCCTCCCTCTCCAGGGGACTCACAGCTCTCCTTCAGCTTCTCCTTGTTGGCAGAAAGACTGGAGAGGAGCGGCTTTAGGTCCACTTTGGCCTTCTGAAGCATTTCTAGAATGTCCACTTTGTTTTCAGCATGGTCTTCCAGTGGTATGGGAGCAAAGTAATTTCCTGAGTTCTGCCCTGGAGACAGAATTGCTTGTTCCAAACCTGGATGAGCAAGGATAAGGAGAAATGGACCAGCAGTGTGGGGGTAAAGACCAACATTCTGTGTTTGTGGGGAAGTTCTGGGGTTGAAGAGATGGAGAAGGTAAGCTTCCAGATAAAGGAGGTTGCATTGAGGAGGTCTGATTCTGGGCATCAGGTCCCAGGGTCACTGAAAGCCTACCCAGGAACACATGATATGCCATGTTACCTGCAAGTTTCTCCAATTCCTCGTGGGGTGTTGATCCAAGGCTGCTGGAACGACTTCCGGATCGACTAGGATTTGAAAACCACCTGCTAAATCTGCTGGCAGACACGGAACCTTCTCCTAGAACATCTTCTATCATCTAAACAGGAAAAGGAACACTTTTAAAGAACCATCTTAGAAAAGGAAAGAGTCAGAAGGCTAGATCAAGATCAGAAAGGGAACTTACTTTGCAAAGGCCTCCAGAACTGAGGATTGGGAGCAGCTTTTGACCAACTTACTTTTCTTCCCCAGAGGCTGTCTCCTTTCTGAGCAGCTCCTATGTGGCCACACTTAACCACCAACTCTTTACATGGACAGACTCTTACCAGAGTTTATACTCTTGCAAGCATCAGGATTTCCTTCAGGCAATCCTCCCCCCACCCCATCCTGGGATCTTGAGGGGCAGAAACAGGCTGAGTCTGAAAGCGGGCAAGCAAAGGTCACACCCTCAAAGCTTAACTTTATTCCAGCTTGACGGGGAGGCGACATGTTGGTCATTTTAAACATTTTAATCCTTTTAAACATAAGATCCTGATGAAAGGCTAACTTTTTCACACCACCTAAGGCGTCAGGCAACTGTAACCTCTACTGCTGCCCATTCCCAAACCACGGTGGCTCAAGTAAAGCATGGCAGCAGCAAATGGAAGCAGATCTCCTCACAATGGGGTCTCTTCAGTTCCCAGCTGAGCAAACTGGAAACCAGCTTTTGGATTTAAAGCAGCAGACATTCTACTTTGTAGTGCAGATGTTTTTACTTTATATCACAATCATTCCCAAAGGAAAATCAAAGAAAAGTAAGAAAACAGAAGGCATTCCCTTTCAAACCAACATCATGGGGAATGCATTTTTTTACAAGCAAAAGAAAGGCAATCATAAAAAACTCCTCAAAATTTATGTAATATGAAAAGCTTATGTGCAAAATAAATGACTTAGAATAACATCAAATCAAACATCTTAGCGACAGCTGACAGTCACCTGATAAAAGGAATTTATACCAATAGATAAATGGTCATCGAACAGCTCTTAGAACAAATAGTCAAGCTGAAAGACGAAACTCTCAATAATAAGAGAAAGGGAGTCCCAACTTTCAGCTCATCCCCAAGACAGGCCAAGAAAACAAAACAATGGAAATATTCAATGTGGGAAGGGCTATGGGAAAGAAAGCAAACAAAGCTATATGAATTGGTCTGATCATTCCAGAAACTGATCTGGAAAGAGTAAAATCACTGAACTGTTCAACTCCTTTAACCCAGCTGGACCACTAATACGAGGAAGTCACCAAATAAAGACTCTCCATGAGAAAATATTCAGTGAAGCATTTCAGGCAGGGGTGGTAAAAAATAGTAAATTGGGGGGGGGGGAACACACAATGCATATCAAATGAGAAGATAACTAGACAGAGCATGAAATATGAAGCTCACAGATTATTGTATCATTACAAGGGACAAATATGAATTTCAGCCACCCAGTAGCCACCCAGGCAGTTTTTCCTTAATTGTACATCTTAATCAAAAGAGAGGATAGGAAAAAGGGAGCCAGTATTGGGAAATGGCAACACCATGAAGAATTAAGACTAAGGGAGGAAAGGGCCATTTTAATTCATCTTCTCCCCCCTTCAGAAAAACAATTTACACACTTTCTACAAGGTAAACACAAAATGGTTTTGTAATCTGGTGACAAGCTGATTCATAAAACTCCCCTAAATTTCCAAAGTGACCTTTAACACCCCCATCTCTAAGGCTTATATGGCCAGAGGATCTAAATTAAATCAAATGCTGCTTTATTTTGAACTTAAAAAAAAAAGAACCTCCCAACTTTGGTAGATTTTCAGCCTTTATATTCTTTAAGAGTAAACAGAACACAATTTTCAGTTCCTGATAGTCAGTGACCAATCTAATAAGGCTGGAAGGTCCATCTTTAGACACCGGATTAGGCTACCCCAAATTAATACAAAAAAGGGGTAGAGAGGGCTCCTTTTGGTGCTCATATTATATGATTTTATTCCTTGAAACTGAATCATAGGATGTTAATTCATACCTTTCCCTTCCAATAATAGACCTTTTTTTCTCAAAGAAATGAATTACTCAAGAGAAGAATGCCTTAAAAAGCAGAAGTGTCAGATGGAAAAGGAGATTAAAAAAAACCCTGAAGAAAATAACGCCTTCAAATGTATAATGGAACTAAGGGAAGCTTATGACTTTGTGAGAACTCAAGAAACAAGAAGTTACTCAAAACTACTCAGATTTTCTACTTGTATGGATCTTTTAACTCAGAAGATAATTCTGAACTAGAGCCTCTTTCTTTGCAAATATCAAAACGACATGCCAAGCTTCATAGAAAAGTTTTCAAACAGTGGGCAAATTCCAGAACCTTTGGAACCTTTGTAGTCAGTTGAGATGAAGGTAAAAGAGAACTCAGGTATATGGATACTGCCCCACATTTCAGCAGCACAGTAATTCTTTGTTTTTGTCCTTTTTTTTTGGGGGGGGGGATTTGCAAGGCAATGGAGTTAAGTGCCTTAAGACTGGATTTGAACTCAGGTCCTCCTGACTCCAGGGCCAGTGCTCTATCCACTATGCCATCTAGCTGCCCTCCGCAGTAATTCTTTGTATAACCCTTTAAGGTTTGCCAAGCACTTTACAAACATAACTCCAGTGGAGGCTCTTAACAACCCTGGGAGGGAAATAAGATTACCGTCCTTGTATTTTAGATAAGGAAATTGAGGTTAAGTGAAGTTCAGTGACTTGCCCAGAGCCACACAGTTAACTATAATAAAAACATTAATAATAGCAAGCATTCATCACAATAATCATGAAGGGCAGGCATTTCCCATTTGACAGATAAGGAAGCTGATGCCCAGAAGGGCTCTCAAGGGTCACCCAAGCTGCTAGAAGCATGAGTGAAGATTGAGCCCCAGGTTTTTCTCACCCAAGTCCAGCACCATCCAGCCTAGCATCGGCAGAGGAAGCCAAGAGCTTCAAATCTGTTCTTATTTAAGTTTGTCTCTAGATTGTTCTATCAGGTTGTGTAACATCCAAGAAAAATCCTGAAGCATTAAACAAGGCTGAAAAATGACTGAACACAACTAGTCAAAAGAGAAGGAAGAACAAAGAGCCCGACCACACAGCCAACCAATCTGGCTGCTTCCCTGCCCATATAAGGGAACTGCTTGGCAGAGCAACTACCCAAGAAGCCCCAAGCTCATCTCCTGACTCCCACTCCAACTCAAATCTTTCCTGGGGCACAGAGGGAAGCATGATCTACATTCCCCAATTGATAAATGGTCAAAGGATATAAACAAGAAGTTTCCAGATGAAGAAATCAAAGCTGTCTATAGTCTTATAAAAAATTGTTCTACATCACTTACTGATTAGGAAAATGCAAATTAAAACAATTCTGAGGTACCTCCCACCTATCTGGTTGGTTAATTGGACAGAAAAGGAAAATGATGGTTGCTGGAAGGGATGGAGGAAAACTGGGACACCAGTGCATCACTGGTAGAGTTGTGAATTGATCCAACTATACTGGAGAACAATTTGGAACTGTGTGCCCAAAGGGCTATAACTGCCTAGTCTTTGATCTTTCTACCACTCCTTCGAAGGATTACCACAGATTCAACTTCTACAGTTCTCCACTGTATCATTTAAGCAATCCAAGAGACAGACAGGATGTGAGAGTGACAAAGGCAATGAATGTGTGGTACAGAGTGCTGGACTGATTGGGCTCATCCTCTCCAAGTTCAATATTCCCATTCAACCAAAGCCTCCACCTCAAGGTAAAAGGAATACTAGAAGAATGAGTATCAAGAGATTAGAGCCTCTCTGAGCCAGAAGTTTGTTATTAACTTGGAGGGAAAACTGAGCCAACACACAACCGGCACAGTGCAGCATTTGCTCATCTGGGTCAGAACACTGAAGAAATACAGAAACTGCTAAATGAAAAATGAGAATTTCACCGTGTTTACCATCAGGACAGTTCATCCATTTCTTTTTTTTTTTTTTTTGCTAGGCAATGGGGTTAAATGGCTTGTCCAAAGCCACACAGCTAGGTAATCTGAGACTGGATTTGAACCCAGGTACTCCTGACTCCAGGGCTGGTGCTTTATCCACTGCACCACCTAACCGCCCCAGTTCATTCATTTCTAAGAAGGCAGCATTTAATTCCAATAAAAGTAAAGTCCAAGAGAAGCTTAGAAAGATAGGATTCTAGACTCAGTAAGAAGGCAGATGAAAGTCAGTTTTATGCAGACAGTAACAAAACAAAATGCTTCTTTGATGCCCTGAAGACTATTTATAGGCCAAAGATATGGTACATCTCAACTACTCAGAGCTGATGATCCACATTGATTATCGATAGGGACTTGATTCTAGAGATGGGCCGAACACTTCCAGTGTTCTTAATGAACCATCATCAATCAATGCAGAAGACACTGATAGTTTACCCTGAGTTGAAGTCAATCAGTCCCTAGCTGAAGTTCCAACTGAAGAAGAGGTTTTGTGCCATTAGGCTCCTTTACAGTGGCAGTGCACCTGCTGGGAGCTAATTCTATTCCAGTCAAGATCTACAAGGTGGGGGATCCATTACTCATCCAAAAACTGATTGAAATTTTTCGGGTTATATGACATGAAGAGATTATCCCCAAGAATTCAAGGATACTTCTTCCACTGTCCATCTCTATAAAGGTTTTTTTTTTTTTTTGCAAGGCAACGGGATTAAGTGAATTGCCTAAGAACACACAGCTAGGTAATTAAGTGTCTGAGGCCACATTTGAACTCAGGTCTTCCTGACTCCAGGGCCAATGCACTATGCACTGCACCACCTAGTCACCCCCCCCATCTCTTTAAATGTAAAGGCAAATAAAGTATCCTATGACAATCACAGGGATATTTCTCTTTTAGTCACTGCTGGTTAAGATTCTTGCCAAAGTCCTTCTCAATAGACTAATCCTTCACCTGGAAGTTGGTAACCTCCCAGAGTGTCAGGGTGGCTTCAGAAAGGGTCAAGAACAGTCAATATGGTGTTTGCTGCCTGACAACTGCAGGAAAAATGCCACAAACAGAACAGAGGCCTGTATACAACATTTGCAGATTTAACTAAGACCTCTGATACTTTCAGTCACGAAGGTTTATGGGAAATTATGTCAAAATTTAGTTGTCCCAAGAAGTTCACCAGTATTATACACTGATTCCATGATGGCATGCTTGCCTGGGTTCTGGATAGTAGGTGATGCTCTCAAGAGTTCCCAGTCACTGATGGAGTAAAACAAGGATATGTCCTTACTCCCATCCTTTTTAACATAATGTTTTCAGTCATGTTATCAGATGCCTTTGCTGAGGTTGATCATGGCTTCAAGGTCAGCTACTGCACTGATGGCAAATTCTTTAACTTGAAAAGACTACAAACCAAGACCAAAGTGGAGGGAGGGTTGGTGCAGATGATTGTGCATCAAGGTAGTCACTGAAGCTGAGATACAACAAAGTATGCATCAATGCTCTGCTGCTTGGGCTCATTTTGGTCTAACAACGACCAAAAATACCCAGGTATTCCATCAGCCAGCACCGCACCATCCATTCTGTGGAACCATCAATGACAGCAAATGGAGAAGTTTTGAGTACTGTGGATAAGTTGACTTCCCTTGGCAGTGTCCTTTCCAGGAAGGTTCACATTGCCAATGAGGAGGACACTCACGTTGCCAGAGCCAGCTCAGTATTTGGGAGGCCCCAAAACATAGTGTGAGAGAAAAGAGGTATTAGACTGACCACCAAACTGAAGGTCTACAGAGCCGTTGTGTTGACCTCATTGCTATATGCCTGTGAAACTGGACAGTCTACCAGTGCCATGTCAGGAAATTGAATTGCTTCCATTTAAATTGTCTTAGGAAGATTCTGAAGATCACCTGGCAGGAGAAGATCCCAGACACTAAGGGCCATTCTGGAGTTAAACTGCCTGGCATTCCAACATTACTACAGAGAGGGCAACTATGAGGGGCTGGACTGGGTTAGAATGCCAGACATACACTTGTCAAAAAAACTATTTTATGGAGAACTCACACAGGGCAAGTGTTCATAAGGGGATCAGAAGAAGTGATATCGAGATACCCAGAAGGTCTCTCTTAAGAACTTTAGAACTGACTGTACTCTGGGAGCATGGGAGACAATGGCACAGGACTGCCCAGCATTGCATGTCCTCATCACTGAGGGGGCTTGCATTCTTTGAGGAAGGCAAATCTGAAGCAGCTCAAAGGAAATGTGACATATTTAAGTTTAGAGTGCCCAGCCCAGGTGTTCAAAGGGACTATTTGTGCCTGACCTGTGGGAGAGCATTTCGAGCTTGTATTGGTCTGATCAGGGACAGTTGGACACACTGTCATTTGACTCAAACACAGTGATGTCATTTTGGTTTTCTTCAAGAATGAAGGACAAGAACCAAGAACCAGTCTTTGATCTAGCAAGACTATTGCTAGGACTGTATCTCAAAGAGATCATGAAAAAAGGGACCAAACCCACATGTACAAAAATATTTATAGCAGCTCATTTTTTTTTTCGTGGTGGTGGCAAAGAACTGGAAATTTAGGGAATGACTGAACAAATTGTGGTATCTGATTGTGATGAAATACTACTGTTCTATAAAAAATCATGAGACTTCAGAAAAATCTGGAAAGATTTGTATGAACTGATGCTGAGTGAAATGAGCAGAACCTGGAGAATAATGTACACATCAACAGCAACATAGTAAGATAATCAACTATGAAAAACTTAGCTCTTCTCAGCAATACAGTGATCCAAGACAATCCTAAAAGACTTGTGATGGAAATGCCATCCACACTCAGACAAAGAACTATGGAGTCTTAATGTAGATTAATTTTAAAATTCTCTCTTATGATTTTTCCCTTTTTTTCTAATTCCTCTTTCACAAAAATGACTAATATGGAGATGTGACGTATTACAAGTACAACCTATATCAGATGGACTAGGAGAGGAAGAAAAATTTGAAACTTAAATCTTACAAAAATTGAATGTTGAAAACTTATCTTTACATATAAATGGAAAAAAATAAAATTAAAAACCCAAAAATAAATAATTTTTTTTAAGTGTTCTCTTGAGGGCAGCAAGTGGTACAGTGGATAGAGCACTACTGGTTTGGAGTCAGGAGGACCGGAGTTCAAATCTGACTTCAGACACTTAATTGCCAAGCTGTATGACCTTGGGCAAGTCACTTAACCCCACTGCCTTAAATAAAATAAAATTTAATTAACAAATAATTAATGTTCTCTCTCATGCTCACTGAACTGTGTCAGAAGGTCTCCCCATGCATTCTTCAGAGGGTAGCTGAAATGCTATGAGCAATTATTATTATTGCTTATTATAGAGGAAAGAAGAAAGAGACTCCCTTTTTTATATTCTGAAGTCTTATCTCCTGATAGGTAAATTCTTCTTTAACTTATAGGGAAAGCAATAAATTCTTTATTTTTTATGGAATCATCTTTGATTTCATAAAAAAAAGGGAGATTTTTATGGGTTCTCTTGTGAGTTGTCAACACACTGCCACTGTCTCAGGCTATGGGGGGGGACCCAGCTCCTTGACATCTCAAAAGCCTCTTTTCAGACATGTCCCCTTCTAAGAGCAGCCCGGAGGGAGGAAGACCCAGAGTCCACCCTCTCCTCTCCCCTACCCAGCCTCAGCCTCTTTATCTGAGGTTAGCCTCTTCAAGTCCCTAAAAGCTCACAACTGGAGGGAGGAAGGAGCTCCATATGATGGGCATCATGTCTGGAACAAGGGAAGATAGGAAGCCCACAAGTGGGGTCAACACTGGCAATGTGTCATTGGTAGAAAGCAGGGGTGGGTGACCACTGTAGTTCATTTATATCACAGACAACTGCCACTGGGCTGGGAAATAGCTCTGTCTTATTTTATTTTATCTAAAAGTGAGTGACAGGAGTACCTGAGTTCAAATCTGGCCTCCGACACTTAATCATTACCTAACCTAGCTGTGTGGCCTTGGGCAAGCCACTTAACCCCATTGCCTTACAAAAAAAAAAAGCCTAATAAATAAAAGTGACATTCATCTCCAGAAATTTTGTTGGAAAGTTGTCTGTGATTCAAGCAGAATAAACCTGGAGGTCAAGGACATTGCTGGCAAATGCCTCTGGGCCTACTCTCTTGGAAGGGCCCTCCTGCTTGTGGCTGGCCTGGGCTGTTACTTACAATGTAGCAGGCACTATATCAGGAGTTGGAATGTACACACACACACACACACACACACACACAGAGTGACAATACCTTCCAAATATATGAAATATATGCATTCATGTATGTATGTATGTATATAAGGTTATGGGGGGGGGGGGTTGGAAATGCCCAAAGGAAGTGGCACTTAAGAACTCCAGGTGCGAGGGATGGCCTTGTCAAAGGCACAGGAAGGAGATGTGACATCAACTGTGAGGAAGTCCCTGGGTGGGGTGAGGGGCCCTGGGTGTGAAATGAACATACAGTGGGGGTTGACTGGTTTTCCTCCCCTTCTCTGCCCTTTTCTTCTGCTTCAAGGAATGGTTGTCAGGGAGGAAGTTAGGAATAAAGGTGATCTACCAGCAGCAAACAAACTTTTCTTCTAATTATATAGATCCTCCTTCCTAGCCTGGCAGTCTTCATGAAGTTTCACAATCCCACAGTGATCCAGGAATCCTTTGACTGCCCTTAATGGCTCTGGGAAACTAGGTTCCAGGGAAAAGTCCCAGTTAAATCACCTGATGTACATCTGGGCCATGGGCCCTGACATGGTAGCCCCAGAATATCACTATCACAGGAGTGGACACTTGATTATAATGGGACAATGTAAGAGTGGCAGTGGGAGGGAATTCCTCCAATGGGCTCCTCATTGCATCCTTACATTCCTCTCTTTTACCTAGAAAAGTCAAGGGTCAAGGGGGCAGAATGAGTGACTAATCTACCAAGGCTTATTAAAAAGAATGGGAATGGAGAGCAAGCATCCAGGCAATCCATATTTTTTTTGCACTGGATGTTTTTGGAACTATACAAGGTCACCAATCAAAAAAAAAAGAAAATCTTGGATCGGAGGATCCTTAGATCATAATCCAGGTCAACGGGATTTTCTCTCCTCTTGGGCTATGACAAACCATCAGCCAACAGAAGGCCTAATTCCAACTTCAAACTGATCAATACAAACTAACCCAAATAAACAAACAGCACTGAAAACATCTATTCTACTGCTTGCAAAAGCTCAAAGTACAAAAGCCCAAAGGAAGCAACAGAGTCACAAAATAAAAAACAGAAGTGCAGGGAGGAGGCCAAGGGGGTACATTCTGCAAATGCTAGTCCAGCGCTTCCCAAAAGGGGGTGGTGGCGGCTCTAGAACACTGCCTGACTTGAAAAGCACCTATGGGGCCCATATGCATTGTGGGTAGGGGGAAGTTTTGTGGAGAGGCAGTGAAACCTGAGGGGAAGAGTTAAACAGAGCCCCTTTGCTGCCATATCTGCCAATCACCAAGAGAGGAGAACAGCACAGGCATCAATATCCCCAGGGCACCCCTGCGGGCAGCATGCAGAAGACCAGGTCCCCAAGGAAAGCGATTTGGGAAACGCTGCACTAGACAAACCACATCCATGTTATCAAAAACAAATTGGACAAGGGCTCAAAGAAAAGGCATTACCACATGGTTGTAGCCACATGGGTGGGTTCACTCACCGAGGCCAGGCCTGGCACCTTATCAAGGTTAAAGAACTCATTAAAATCAAATTCTCCTGGCGACTGTTCAGGCAGCACTGCTTCCCTGGGCACTTCCTGATCTGCAGCCGGTTCGTGGGCAAGAATGACCTCCACTTCATCCTCTTCTGCAACGCCTCCATTGAATTCTGAAACTATTCCTTAAGGCAAAACCACGAGGACAACAATCAGATCTAATCACTGTGGAAACAGCTTACTCAACATTCCCAGCTTGACCTGGACAAGCAGAGGATGGGGGCCACAGGTGGAGTGCTCCTCTGGCCCCCATGGGGTCAGCATTGACAAGCAGGAGGAAAGCAAACTTGGCTTCACCTTCCCACACTCTTCATGGCTACCAGAAAACTTTCATTCCAGATTTAGCAATCTAGGGACTCCACAGCAAAGATGGCACATGGGTCAATTTCCAGTCATCATAATTCTCATCTAGACAAAATTTAAGCAAGAATTCTAAGAAGCCAGAGTGACAATCTCTAGGTTTCATGATAAATGGGGATGTAAAGACGTAAGCCAAAAAGCAAGTCACTCTTAGGTCATTGCAAGACCCAGCACTACCATCTCTACAAATAAGGCTGAATATCGAGGAAAAAGCCTGATCCAGTATTTTCTAGACATCACTTATACCCACTAATCAGATTTTAAATAGTTAGGAGTTATCCTTCCAAAGAGGTAAACATAGAAGACTTCCTCCCCACACAGGATAATCTTTGAGTGTTTGACCCCTAATAGATTTGGTGGTTTTTGTTGGGGTTTTTTGCAGGAGAGAGGGGAGTTGGTGGGGGCAGGAAAATGTTGAATCATCATTTCCAAATGAATCCATATGCTGGTTACAATTTAGCATCACTAGAGCATGGCTGTATTAATTCCTTGAAAACCAGTCCTCAGGCCCTGATTAAGAGGTACCACAATCACCTTGGCCACACCAACCCAGGCACCAACATGATGGGCCTCCCCCACAGACGACCAAGTAAAAGCCAAGCACCATAGTACACTCACATTGCCTTCTTCCCCTGACAGGGTCAGACCCAGACCGAATGGATGAATTCACTGGTCCAGGAATCAACATTGCCAATTTTATCCACTTGCAATAATAAAAAAGCAGCTCACATTTCTATAGCATGTACCAAGCATTTTCCTCATTGAACTTAGACACAAGTATTACACCCATTTCACAGAGAAACAGAGACCCAGGGAGATCTAGGGGCTTTTCCACAACAGCCCTGGGGAAGGAAGAGGGAAAACACAGAGCCCAGACTTCTTCAGAATCATAGCTAGGGCTTGACAGATTCTCAGAATCTCTCTGCTTCTTGAACCTCAAAACCCAGATCTTCCATCTCTAAATCCAATGGTCCTTCCACTATCTGGTACCACCCAAAACACTTTGCTCTCAGGAGGATCAGGAAGTGGTCATGAAAGGAGGCAGGTGGGCAGGCAAAGCCAGGGTTTGGAGACAGTAACATGGAGGAGGTTTGAGGGGTACTCACGTTGTAGACCCTGGTCAGGGCATCCACCCCCCCATCCCTTTATACAATGGAAGGGACACAAACACTGGAGTCAATGAAGAAAGGTGGTTGTCTTCCAGTTGCATGAGGAAGGAATAACAGCCTCAAAAACATAGCAATTGGTCTATTGTTCTAGAACTTTTTTTAAACAGAAGAAAAACATCTACAAATTTTCTTGTTTTATGTGACTAGAAGATTTTATGACCAAACAAATGGTGGATAAACCTGCTCCTATTTAAAAAAAAAAACAAAAAAAACCCCTCAAAGTCTGTGTGTGCATTTCTGGCCCAGTTTGATCCTGCCCAGAAAGCAGCTGTGGTGTAAAGCCCAACAGTATGGAAGAGTCATCTGTTCAAGAGAGCACAAATATGAACACAGGAGGGGAGGCAGGCAGAACTCCTACAGCTGGGAGCTATCCAAGGGTACTCTGTGAAGGCCAGGGATGGACTAGGAGGGAAACTTTTGGAAAAGTAAGCCCTGTCACATTGGGCATGAGCATTCTCATTTCTGACAAAAAAAAGGGAACTTGGGAATTCCCTCAAAATATTTGTCTTATAGGGCAGGAGTCCAAGGATGGCATGGACTAATGGTTTCTGTCATTAGTTTAACTAGTAGTTAAATCACAGACAACCTAATTACTGAGGAAAAAGTCATCTCAAGGGTGTGAGGTTAACAATACTGCAATTCCAAGTTCTGATGCATTAGTCTGAGAACACGAAGAGAACATTTCAAAGTCGTATTTCAAAGGAATAAGTTTTCCTAGGAATAATTAGTGAAAAAAAGGAGAAAAGCATGTTTGTAGAAAATATTGCTATTAAGGACACAAAAGCCCAAGAGTCACCTTTTCTCCCAATAGTTGCTGCCAAGCCTAAATCTTTTACAGACCTATTTCCATTAGGCACCTATCAACCAAATATTAGAACAGCACAACACACAAACGCATAAAAAAGCCAATTCCTTTCACATGGAATCTGGGGTTGGGAGGGGAGGATGAGAGGGTCCTGGCAGAAGAGTCTTAGGTTCTCCAGAGGAATTGAGCAAGTCTGAGAAGAAAGAAAGGAGATCAGAAGAGGAGAAGTAGACATAAGACTGTCAGAGGAAGAACTGAGCTGTAACAGCCAAGGGAAGGGAAGAAAACGGGGTCCAAGAATGGGAAAAGCAAAGGGGGCAGGGGGCAGCCAATTTCCCTCTGGAAGTGGATGGAGAGAACCTCAAGGTCAACGAGGAGCAGCTAGAGGCACCTGGAGGCAGCTCACAAAGGAAGGGAAACCTGCAGCCTCCTCCAGGAGCACCTCTGCTAGATCAGCACTCATTCTGCCAATGTCTCGGCAAGAGAGACAACTACGGCCCTATGACCCTCTCCTACCCTGGAGGCTAAGCTCCCTTCACTGTAAATGAGATCTCCAGAGTCTTCTTGCCTCCCCAACCTCCGTCCCAAGGGCCCTTACGATTCTGAAATGTCAGGATTTCAAATGAGGCTACCCTGAAGCTGGATGCCCTAAGTGACCCAGGTGTCTCTCCTCTCTATGCCAAGGTAGAGAACATCCCTACTGTGACAGTATTCTTCCATATACTGGATTACATCTGGAATCCGACAAAAATTCAGGAAGGACATGGGGTTAGAGCTATCTTGGCCCTGAGAGGGTGAAGACACAGCAAAGGTTCACCAATTCATGGTCAAATCAGCCAGTCACCTTGACCTTTTCATCCTTAAACCTATGACTCCACAGGACAAGGTGTAGCTGGAATAGATGGTCCAAAGTCCTTGCCAGCTCTCATGCTCTATGACTGTGACCAAAGGATCTCTGTTCAAAGCCTGGCCTTGGGCAAGACACTGCTCCTCATTTCCAGCCCTCATAAGCTCTGAATTCCTTAAAAAGTTGAAAAGGAGTTGATGGTAGGGCCTCTGGAGGTCATCCATCCACATCTTTTCAAATGAGGACACTAGTTCCTAGAGCTCCTGATGCCTGAAGGAAATCCCCTTCTCTATAGAGACAGGAATCCAGAACCAACCAAGGCAAGGTGGACTGGGGGAGGGGGATGTCTAGCTTCTGATTAGCATTGACTAGATTCCCTCAGATCTGAATGCTCCCCCTGAAGGCCCAGTTCAGGAAAAGCAAGGCTAAGCTCACACTAAAGCAAAGAGCTGCCGACAATGCACTTGTGTGCAATGCCCCTCCTGGAACCCAAAGGAACTGACCTTCCTTTACAGACGGGGCGCGTCGGCGTGTCCTTTTTCGCCCTTTGTGATCTTCTTCCAGAATCTTGTCATCAAAGCCAGTGAGCTCGATGGTCTCGGACTGACTCGTGGGTCCGGCCGAAAACCACTCAGGCTCCTCTTCTGTGTAGGAATCATTTCTTCTGCGCTCCCCAAAGACACGTTTGCTGTCCCCAAATTCTCTCTAAAAGAATGGAGAAGAGAACCAAGTGTCAACATGACCCACATGCTCCTTGCAGTTCCCCAAAACCCAGGCCCACATTTCGAAAGCAGCATATGACCCCGGGATTATGGTGAAACCCATAGGTAAATAACAAGCAATCCCTGGGCCACCAAGGGAAAAAAAAACAAACCCGGAAACGCTTGTCCTTGTAGTCTCTTGAATCTCTGCAGTCCCTCAAATCTTTGTCCCCACTGCGGTGGTCTTTGTAAGAAATTATCCTTCCACTGCCAATCCTACGGCCTCCAATCACGCGGACACCATCACTGTCCTTTTCCAATGGACTCCCTGATCTCCGGGAGCTGATGGAAGTTGTGACATGGCAGCCCCCTCCAAAACTGCGTCTCTGGGGACTTAGAACAACATCTAAATCATCTTCTTTTACCCGCTCTCGTGGATCTGGAAAATAAAAAATAAAGTGGGGGAGGAAACATCAACAGGCTGACCTTCCTCTACGGCCAAGGGCACTCACTGTGGGGTCTTACATAGGAAAGCAAGGCTACATTCAGTCAAAAAGACATGGATGCTCCCTTTTTAAGAGACGGTCAGAACATTCTACAATTCATTTTCATAATTAGCCTCCATAGACGATTCACAAGTGTTGGAACACAAGAGTAAAAGTTCAAACCCAATTCTAGTCTTTTCCACATCTGGTTTTGCTAAAAAGAGATTTGCTTCAGTTCATTAAGTAAAGTCATAATGTGCCCACAAAGTTAACCAATTTTTTTTTTGTGTGTTTGTTTTTGGTGAGGCAATGGGATTAAGTGACTTGCTCAAGGTCACATAGCTTGGTATCAAGTGTCTTAGGCCATATTTGAACTTGGGTCTTTCTGACTCAGGACAAACTAGAAAGCGGTTGTTTCTGAAAGAAGGTTATCATCTTGAATGCCTCTTTTCTAGCTCAGAGGAAAAAAAAGGATTTGGGCCAAGAAGTTGAAGGTCTGTCTCAGGTCAAGCAAACCTAAATCTCTCATGACCTGGTACCACATCTACTCTGAGCAATGTAGAATGCTCAGAAAGCCTACTCGATTCTGCTAGACACTGCTACCAAACTTTTAGTACGGTGTTATCTATAGTTTGCTTTAAGGTAATATTTATCACAACATCAGCCAGGGGATTCATAGCCACAGACTAGTTTGCCTATATAGATCTTTTGAAGAATGAGACTTGACCCTGGCCACAGGAGTCAAGCTCAGCCTCCAAGTTAATAGAAAATGATTCACACAGAGCTTGCTGGACATGGTATTTCCCAAATGAGAGGAACAATTCCTAGAAGGAAAACTTGGGAGCCACCATCTCCCCAAAGGTCCAATACATTCATTTCAGAATGACTGTGAACTTGGATGATGAAAACCATTCCATCTTTATTTTTTTTAACCTCAAAGTAAACTTGGGCATTTCCTTTAATTACTTATCAACATGATCTGCAAAAGAAGGGGTTCGGGGCGGCTAGATGGCGCAGTGGATAGAGCACCAGGGTTCAAATCCGACCTTAGACACTTAATAATTACCTAGCTGTGTGGACTTGGGCAAGCCACCTAACCCCATTGACTTGAAAAATCTAAAAAAAAATTAAAAATTAAAAATAAAAATAAATAAAAGGGGTTCAAAGGCTGTTGTGAAAGGGTTTCCTGACCAAAAAGGTGAGGAGACCCTACTTTATTTTAAAAAAATACCAAGGAAAATGACCCCCTGATTCAACTATTTAAGGGGTCTGTGGTCTGAGTCAGGCCCACTTCAGAACATGGCAAGGATCCACTGAGGACACCCAACTCTAGTCAACGGGTTCTTACCAGCCGTCTTCCGCATCAGAGGAGGCCGCTCCAAGTCCAACTCTTTCTTGAAGCTTTCTACTGGAGAACTTCGCCCTGAGGTTGGGTAAAGAGACGCATGCCACTTCTCGGGATCCCAGACTCCATCACTACAGGCAAAGGGAAAATGTTTGAATCATGACACCGAGGAAGGCAGGTGGACTGTGCAACCCTCCCACAAAGAAACCTCATCCAAACTGACTTTAGGCTATATTGGAAAATGGTTTAAGTTCATCTGAGAACAGGAAAGGGGAGTAAAATGATTACTGCGTGTGGTATCTTGGGCCCTGAAGCTGGCATGACAGCCAGTGGTACTGGTACCCCCCATCTCCCTTACCAAGTTAACCATGTCAGATGATGGCTGGCTCAGCAGCTTTGCTGTCATAGGAGGTTTCATTGCTATCTTGCTCACCCAACTCTTCCCAAATCTCTGTCATCCTGCTCACCAACTATGGCAGTTTAGGAAAGAATTCTGAGGGTTGTTCTCACCCAAGCAATATATATCTAAAATCTCCCCTTCCTTCAAAGGTCACCAGGAAATTCCACCTTCCTAAACTAGGTTTACCTCAGCTGGTTCCCCCCTCAAAGATGCAGCCCACCATACACCTAGCCACAGCCCAAGACCTAGACTTAGCCACAGTCAGTTCATACTCATTTTTAATTTTATTTCCTCTGCTTCTTTAAGGAGGAAAAATCTGCTTACTAGCAACTAGTAAAGGTTAATGAGCACATCATAGTTGAGTACTGGGTCTGGACTAGCATAAGAGATCATTCCTAAGAATGTCAATTAAACCTGTTTTCCCAACCCATGCTGGGTTACTAAGTTATCTGGGATTTATTTGTTCCGGTATTTCTTTCCAGGTCTATTAGCCTCATTTTACATAGGAGGAAACTGAAGTTGAAAGGGATTTAGTAAATGAACCCAAAGTCAAGCTGCTGAATATTTAAGGTTGGCTTTGAACTCAAGACTCTCTAATTTCAGATTCAGGACTCTCTCCACTAGGCTCTAAATCTTAAGAGGCATTTCAAATAACTTAGTTGATGAAAGTAGAAAAATAAAAGTTTTCACTGGAGTTTATCTCAAATACTGAAGAGGACAGTGGACTTAAATGCTTACTTAACAAGCATCATCTGAAAGAAAGTGAAGGGTCACTTTTCAGTTCTTTTCTAGGAGAAAGATGGGGGTGGGAACACTGAAGAAGACAGGGGAAGAAGTGAGTTGTGGAGGCATCTGGCAATTTTCAGCAAACAGAGGGGAATGCAGCAAGACGGTATTTGTGTATTAAAATGTAAAATACACAGCTTTATTCAAATAATTCACATTTGATGGAGTGGCAGATAAAAGTTATCACAAAACTGGAAAGGTAGAGAAATGAGAGAGGCAAGGAGGCAGAGCCAAAGAGGACAAAGCAGAGACAAGACAGAGAGACAGTGAGAGTGATACACAAGACAAGGCAAAAGAAAGACAGACTACTAAGGAGGATGTATAAGACTGAATATACAATCTTTTTTTTTTTTAAGATTTTTTCAAGGCAATGGGGTTAAGTGGCTTGCCCAAGGCCACACAGCTAGGTAATTATTTTCTGAGGTGGGATTTGAACCCAGGTACTCCTGACTCCAAGGCCGGTGCTCTATTCACTGTGCCACCTAGCCGCCCCTACATTCTTAATAATACAAAGATCTCTCTCATTATGATCCAAATGTAATACAGTAAACCTCCATCTGTCCCCAAACTAGAAATATAAACTTATTGCTAAAATAATCACAATAAGAAAATTTCTCTAATGAAATGGTAACATACCTGTCATACTTTTCAGAAAGGCATGAAGGCCTCTGTTTGGAGTGAGGGCGTTCTTTAATGTCCAAAAGCTCCTCCTGAAAAAAAAGAATTCAATTTGCTGTTGAATCACACTTTTAAAGAGAAAGAGTACCAGAAAATTTCCCCCACTTATAAAACTGTCTCATTCCTGAGGGTTACCCTTAACCATATTTAAATCTAATGTATGAGGCAGTCCAAATGGCATGAGGAGAGCCAAGCTAACTCCCAGAAGAGCCAATCCATTTCTGATGAATGTGTCTGTGCCTCCTCCTCTATAGAGGGCAAAGATCATCTTTCAGTGACACAGAAACTATTAATGGCAAGGAAGCTCCACCACCAAAAAAAGATGCCAATGCAATTGCAAAGCGGCACCACTTAAAGAAACATTTTAAATGAAGCAACATGTAGGGGAATGATTTTGTATCCCATTCAATGCTACAATCCCAAAAGACATTTCAGAAAAGACCAGATGTGCTACTTATGAAGGAACTCTCACAATCCCAGAAAACAAAGGACTGCCCTCCATTGTACAGTCACACTGAGAACCTCTCCCTAGTCACAATCTGTTTCATGTGACCAAAAGTCACCTGGTCACTTCTATCTGAGAGGGGTGGAGAACACCTCACTTTTTGGGATTTAGCTTCAGTAGACTGGTCTAGGATTTTAGTCTATTTGACTCAATGTTTCTATTTCCCCCTTCCTCCCCACCCTGTAAAACTACCTCATTGAAGATCCCAGAAATCATTTCCGAGAAGAGCTCAGGTGAGGCTCAGCCTACTTCAAAGATAACTTGAGTCTCCATCCCATGGACTGAGCAGCCCAGTTTTATCAGTCCCATCTCTGCCGTACCTTGACCTCGACATCCTCTCTTCCACTGCTGCCACCATCCTTGATGAGGCCCTCATTAGGACCACCCACCTGCCCTCCTTAAATATCCCCAACTACTCCATGGAGCTCCAGGCTCTCCTATGCAAAACAGTTTCTGCCCAGTTGGCAAACCTGACTTCCCTAGTAGAGAGGTTTCAATGGTTCCCTATAAAATACAGGCTCTGATGTTTGACATTCAAAGTCTGTCTTCATCATCCAGACCGGTCTACTTGCACACCTCAATTTTCTAACTTCCTGATGGCCATGCCTGTGTCCTAAAAAATAGAATTTATGATTTATAGATTCTTTTGTCCCCCATGTATATCCATAAAATAAAATTTAAGTTCCTTGGGACCTGCAGGACCTATTAGGGTATCTTGGTACTTTCAACACGACTAGCACAGGAGCTAGAGTATAGACTGAACAATTATGAAATTTTTGTTGATTATGATCCAACAAGAATATTGAGGGGCTGGTTCTTTAGGTTCTGAAAGAAATAACTAACAGGCTGAAAAAAAAAAGCCTGCAATAGAAATATCCAAATTAGCTGCTCAGTTCAAGTGTTGAGCCCAAAGATCTTAAAGATTATAAAACACACTCCCTTCTGGGGGAAGCAGATTCAACTAGACAGCACTTCCTCAATAACAAGGGAAGGAGGCAGGCACAACAATTGTTTCCTATGTATTTCGTTTAATAAGAGTTTCACTCTAGGCAACCCAGATTTCAAATATGGGCAGGGCCATGCTGTCCTGGCCCAGCTCATCAATAATTGGACACACCTGGGCAAGTCTGCATCAACCCTCAGGGGTGCAAACCCAGTTCACCTGATTCTTGTGAAGGATTCTGAGAACAGCATGAAGAATTGCAGGAGTGACACCCCCCCCCCATCAATTGAGGATGACTATGCAAGGTAAGATGAAGAGCTCACTCACCCCAGGTTGCTCCAGGAGAAACATCTCCAGAAGTTCTAAGGACCAATGCCAGTGTTTCCAAAGAGAAGCATGATGCAGAGAATGCATTTAAGTAGCACCAAGCCTGCCACCTATTCATCAAGATCTAGGGAATTCATACATGCCACTGAGAGGAAATGCTAGGTATGCATGCCCCAGGTCTCCTCCCTCCAGTCCATCCTCCAAAGCACAGGTTCTTCACTCCCTCAAAATAAAGCCAGGGCTCCCTAGCACAGCCAAGGATCAAACACAAAATGCCATCCTTAGAATGGAATCCTATCAGGGGCCGCTAGGTGACACAGTGGATAGAACAAGGGCTCTGGAATCAGGAGGACCCGAGTTCAAATCCAAGCTCAGACACTTAATAATTGCCTAGCTGTGTGGCTTTGGGCAAACCACTTAACCCCACTGCCTTGCAAAAACCTAAATTAAAAAAAAAAAAAGATGGAATCCTATCTAAGAAATACCTAGTTTCCTTAAAAGCTCAGTTCCAAAACTGATAACTGGTTGAAACTGAAAAGTTTCTGCACAGATAACATTAATGAACCTATCAAAGGAGGGAAAACTTCATTATCAAGCTTCTCTGATGAGAGTTTGGTATCTAAGATACACAAATAACTAATAAGTAAATCAATATATAAATATATATTAAAAACAAAATACTTTTCAATAGATAAAACAGACAAGGGATTTGACAGCTCTCAAGAGAAATGAAAACCAAAATAATCCCAAGGTTCCCCCCTCATACCCTGCAATTTTGCAAATGATCAACAATGGTCTACTTGCACACCTCAATACTGGAGGGGCTATGAAATGATAGGCACACCAATTTATACACATTGTTGGTAGAGCTGTGAAAATAGTCCAAGCATTCTGGAAAGCAATCTACAATTATGTAAATAAAGTAAAATATAAGGGGCAGCTAGGTGGCATAGTGGACAAAGCACCGACCCTGGAGTCAGGAGTACCTGGGTTCAAATCCAGCCTCAGATACTTAATAATTACCTAGCTGTGTGGCCTTGGGCAAACTACTTAACCCCATTTGCCATACAAAAAAAAAAAAAAACACAAAAAAAATAAAGTAAAATATATCCATACCCTTTGACTCAGAGATTCTATTCTTTGCCTTACAGTCCAACGAAGTCATTGGTAAGAAGTTTCCATATCTCCAAAATACTAATAGCAGTACTTTTAGCAGACTTCGAAACAAAGTAAATGGCCACAATTGGGGAATAGTTAAACAAAGTATGGTACAGGGATGCAAAAGAGTCCTATTATGCTGTAACAAATGATGTATGTGAGGAATACAGAAGCTTGGAAAGATCTGTATGAATGAAACTGAGAAAACAATCTACAAGTGACTACAACACAGACGGAAAGAACTATATGCCAAAAAATTAGTCATATCACAAAACTATAAAGTCAAGCAGGTCACCACCAATTTACCCCTTCGTGGAGTTGGAAGGTTCACAGGCGGCACACACTGCACAGATGTTCAGACTTTCTCAATCTACTGATCAGTTAGGCTGACTGTTTTTCCTCTCTAGAAAAAGTCTATCTGTCATATGGGATGGCTCTCTGGGAGGGGGGATACATAGGATACCAGAGTAATGTAAAAAACAGAAAAGGTCAATAGAAAATGGAAAAAAAAAAAAAGCTAAGCTTAAGCATCATCTCTCCAAGTAATGACTAGATTTCAAACTCTCCAGGTAAAGACTTTGAAAAACAACAGTTAAAAACGCATTAAATCTTCCTATTGAAAGAGCAACACCTGTGGGCAGCTTCATGACAGACTCCCTCTGCCTCCACTGAACAACTTCTATTTTGAGAAACAGGGTCTCCAATCAAAATTGTTACTGTCTTAGATGATTCCCCTCTTTCTCTGTCTCACATCTCCTGACACCCAACACTCTCTTTTCACCCATTCTTCACTAATAAAACCAAATTAAGAATGTTATCATGCCAGATACAAATATGAAAAACCCAGAGAAGTGTGAGAAGACTTAAGACAGACTGTTACAGAGGGAAGAACCAGGACAATACAGATAACACTAGACATGGACATTTTAAAAAAGAATGAAACAAAGAATGTTATTTACAGGACAAGTCATTAAAAAGAACAAGCTTGAGGCAGTAAGTCAAGGCAATAAGTTTTAATTAAGCAAGTGCTCTGTGGAGGGCACTATGTTAAGAACTGGTGATATAAAGTAAGGTAAAAAGTACAGAGCCCCTGCCCTCAAGGAGCTCCCAATCTTAACACTATTAACAACAGAGGTGCTCTCAGCCAGAGTCCCTTCTTGGCAAAGAAAGGAGCCATCAGGTGTGGGCAATGTATGGCTAACTTCTCCTTGTGGTGGTCAGTTTGGCTGACCTGCCTCCCCCACTCCTTAGCTTCTGTTAAAAGGGACAGGTGGGTAGGAAGGACAACTTTTGAAAATGAAGGTAACATGAGACAAAATTTAAAGGAGAAAAAAAAATGGGGAAAAAACTGAAATAGATCGTTTTCATTTACTGATTTATTAAGACCTGGAAATCTCTGCCCTGAGTTCTTCCCCAGGGGAATCAAGGAGATCTGGATTCCAGTGTTCTTGCTGGGGGAGTCTCTCCAAAAAATAATCCTAGGTAACTTTTCCAGATTTAACCGGCAGGCATACCAATGTGAATCATTACTGGTCACTAGGGGTGGCACACCCTAGACCTGGAGTCAGGAAGACCTGGCTTCAAATCCAGCCTCCACTCACTGGCTGGGTGAGCCTGGGCAGATCACTTATCCTGTCAGTCTCCTCACCTGTAAAACGATAACACCCCCAAACCTCCTAGAGTAGTTGATTCCCTTCTGCTACCCACATTACCAACCAAATGAGGAAAACTGCAAAGTATTTTGCCAATCTTAAAAGTACTATAGAGGTGCAGCTGAGTAGTGCAGTGAATAGAGCACTGGCCCTGGAGTCAGGAGGACTTGAGTTCAACTCAGAAACTTAATACTTATTTAGCTGTGTGACCTTGGGCAAATCACTTAACTCCAATGCCATGAAAAAATACCCCCTCCCCAGTACTATAGAAATGCTCATTATGATGGTTGTTACTGTTGTAATACCAATGAAATTCCCAATTCAGCCACCATAGTAGCTTAGGTAAAATGCTTAGTTGAGAGATCCCAAGATCTAGCTGGGTCTGACTTGGTCCTTTTTAGATGAGGGGAGGTTGGGGATGAGGAGGGGAGGCAGGGCAGGTCTGTTACCCAGGGGTGGCTGGGGGGCTGCTGCCCATCATTTGGCCTTTTCTAAAAAAAATATACACACAGGACCTGAAGCAGGTTTCTCCCCTCCTCGAGGATTCTCCATCTAGCTCTCAGTCCAGGGTCCCTGCCCTTAACCCAAGGCCTGCCTCCCCTTCCTCCAACCCTGGAGAGTCCATGGTACATGTATCATTCTTTCTAGTGCACCTAATATTTTTGTTAATATTTACATCATTTCTGGTCAAGGATGGCACTAGATTGTGATTTCTCTCAGCATAAGTTTCATTGTATCACTATCCAGTAGAACAGCCTCTACCCCTTCTTGGTCCTCAGGCAGGCTACTTGGCCAGCTCCACACCACCTGGAAACATTGACCCCCTTCTCTCCAACTATTAATTTCCCCAAATTCCACCTTTCTTGATCACTCTTTTTTAGGTTTTTGCAAGGCAAATGGGGTTAAGTGGCTGCTCAAGGCCACACAGCTAGGTAATTATTAAGTGTCTGAGACCAGATTTGAACCCAGGTACTCCTGACTCCAAGGCCAGTGCTTTATCCACTACGCCACCTAGCTGCCCCATCTTGATCACTCTTTCTCAAACCCTCATGCTTCTACTGTTTATGTTATACAGTCTATCTTGTATGTACATACTTGTTGCACATCAGCTCCCCCATGAAAATGAGGGTTCCTTGAAGGCAGAACCAAAAAAGGCCCTCTACACATTCAGGTGATACTAAACAGGAATTATTCTGTATAGAAAATGGGAAACACCCACCTCATAAAAAAGGAAACCAAACAATGAGAGCAGGACATGCCCCAAAGGAAAGGGAAGGCAAAACAAGGGAATCGATATAGGATTTTGGCTGGGAGCTCCCTTCCATCACCAATGTCTTTTCACTAGCTCTGCACCTCCACACCCCACTCATAAGGCCCATCACCAGCACAGGAGAATGGTCCACTTGATCAGATCCCTTGCTTAAAATCAGACACCACAACGTATCAGCCCCTCCAGAGCTGAAGAAGAGGCCAAACTTGTGTCTGGCTCCTTTTAGCAGCTCATCTGATCTCCAAGTCAATGGGCAACAAACACTGGAGTCAAGTCAGACTCTTCAATAATATACATCCAAACATAAGAGCCTCAAACTTCCATTTTTTAAGACAAACTATGAAAATCCACTTTCAACACCTCTGTTATCCTATCCTGTTAAGTCCTAGAGAGTCTAGATTCCCCTCTCTGTTCTGTGTGACCTTGGGTAGGTCACTGCCCATCTGATAATCCCTGGAGTCCTGTCTACCTTAGAAAGTCTCCTTTTCCAGTTTCTAGTCAGGCTAGGAAAAACTTGTAAGACAGAAATGAAGAAAGAGGGGAGGAGGGAGGGAGAGAGGCCAATTGAGACCCTCTAGAGAATTTAGCCTGCAGATTTCAGACTTCACCCCCCCCCCAATTAACTGTGGAGGGTCTAGGGCAAAGTCAGTGGAAAGAAAGGCCACTCCATTCTTGAAGAGATCCACCTTTTCCCCCAGAGTCACTGCCTAGTCAGGAGTTTCTTTTAAGTGAAGGGTCAGACATAAACAATCCAAGTTTCTAAAACAAAAGAATGCTTGGGAATGTACTTTCAAAATATATTTAATGGGGGTGGCTAGGTGGCGCAGTGGATAAAGCACTGGTCCTGGAGTCAGGAGTACCTGGGTTCAAATCCGGTCTCAGACATTTAATAATTACCTAGCTGTGTGGCCTTGGGCAAGCCACTTAAGCCCGTTTGCCTTGCAAAAACCTAAAAAAAAAAATGTGTGTGTGTATATATATACATGTGTACACATATACATGTGTGTATATATATATATATGTGTGTTATATATATATATAAATATAAAATGCCCATTTTGCCAAATCCCAGCTTTCAGTTCATATTTCAGAATCAGGTTCTTAAAACCTAAGCACGAAGGTTCTCACAAGAGAACTCTTTCACAGCTCTCACAGGAGAAGGTAGGCTTAATTTCTCATAGCCAGGTCACCTCCACCAAGACTTCCAACAATCTGCAGGTTAACAGAAGGCAAGTTGACCAATACCGGGGTATGAAGATGGTTGAGTCATCTCAAAGGAAACAAACCTCTGTATTTTAATTCTGCATCTATCAGCCCAGCAACCTAGTTCTTGGCAAAATTCTATTTTGTGTATCCAATGTAGGAAAATCTTTACCTGAAACATTCAAGTGCAGACTCTTGTATACAATATAACTTAGTTGGCGTGCTACAGTACAGAAACTGCCTCCGCCTACAGAATAAGGTTTCTCCAACTTCATAATGAAGGGCTGAGGAGCTACCCAGGGTCACATGGCTTCTAAGAGAATATAAATCCAAATCTGCCTATTTCCAAGCCCAGCACCTTCTCTACTACAATCCACTGAGCAGGAACACTGGCTTGCTGCCCTTTGCCCAATCTGGGAGGAAATGTCAAGTACAAACTAAAGCCTGGGATCTAAAGCACCTGACTCCTGTAACCCAAGGGGCAGAACATCTAACACATTATCAAAGGCTTTTTTTCCCTTCCACCAGTCATTTTTTGTTGTTGTTGTTGTTGCAGGCATCCCAGCCCAAAACAATCTACTACCCACCTAACTCCAATTCACCATTGGGATTATCATATGTATTATCTGACACTTTAATTGTAGAAACACCTGGCATGGGGGGAGGAGTGGTTAGGGAAATTAAGGCAACTGCCTTTTACCTCATCTGACTCAGGAAAAAAAATCTATGAAGCATTTTTTCAGAATTCTTTAAGGGTTGCTAAGTGGTGCAGTGGACAGGGCCCCATTTGCCTTGCAAAAGCAAAAAAAAAACCAAACCAGAATTGTTAGTATATACCAAAAGGCTGATGCTTGAAGGATACCCTCAATGTCTCAGGCCTCATAATACAGTCCATCTGACACTTCCCAGCTAAATTATAACAGGCTTACCAAACTCATACCACACTTAGTTAAAAACCACTATCATAATAAGATCCCATTGTACTTTCCAGATGTAGTCAGATGCAGATCTCTTACATACAAGGATAACAGATTCCTAAAGCCAGCTTTGGAGATTACTCCAAGTTAAATTTTTAAAAATTTATTTTAATGATTTGTTTTGGGGGATATGAAAGTTTTAAGAGTCAAAATACACACAAAAAAATTGAGATCTACTCAGACTCAACAGGTTGAGAAGTGCAAAGGGCCTTAGATGACCAATTCCTGGTAACGTACAGAAAAGGACACTCAGTGATGCAATGAGATAGGCAGGACCAGGAAATTAAATGGATTGTGAATTTTACCATCTTGTTTCCTATGGCCACATTTCAGCAAAAGAACCACATCCACACAAAAAATTTTGAAATGTGCCATAAGTCACCTTCTAGCCAGGTCTGAGACTTGCAGCAGGGGTTCCAGAAGCAAGCTGTTTACAACTGGGAGGCTCTGCTCCAACTCACTCACTAACCCCACTGAGCTCCTCTCTTCCAACTACCTAGTAAAAGTTCACAAGGCCAGCCAAGCTCTTTTTGGCCTTGAAGTGCTGGTTCTATCAATCCCAACTACCCCCCCCCCCCACCTAATAGCAAAATGTTCCAAAACCACTTTCCTTTGACACTTGGGAGAAAAGTCACCCCATCACCCCCTGCCCTGCCCCCCATTTGAAACATGACTAATGTTAACATGCCTATAGATGATAAAACTAAATATGGAGTGAAACAGAAAAGGATTTTCAAAGCTACCAAATTGTCAAGTCAATAAGCTAGTGAGAAGGAAAATTCAACTAAGATCATGTTTTGCTAGAAAAATCACATCTGCCACTCCTGTTCAACTACTAAATCCTTTGTATTTTTCCATTTTGGAGAAGGGGAGGGAGAGGGTTGCCCAGTGTGTAAGGTGATTTTGAATTCCGGTCTACAGGATCAGAGGCCCCAGCCACTGTGCCACCCAGCTGTCCCTCCATTTATCAAAACAATCTTCTAAACATCAAAGACCGTCGACTTTTAAGCAAACAATTTTGTTAGCCTGGGTTCCAGAAATATAAAGAAGTCACAAATGAAAACCAAAAGAAACCACAGAAATGAGGAACGCTACTTGTATCCCAACGTTTTAGATAGGAGTGAGTAGAGTGAGGAGCAAATAGCAGGGGGAAAGCCCGGGTTCGGCAACAAGCTACTCAGCAGCAGCTGGTGCTGCTCTGGGGCTTCCCATTCATTCTCACTTGAACCTCGACCACTTCAGGACAGATCTCTGAACTTTCTAAATTCGATCTAATTGGGCAACAGACAGACTTCTTCCAGCAAAGCAGAGCTCCTAAGTGTGCCACAGCACTCTAGCTCGTCTCACCAATATAAATATCTCCCATGGGCTCTACAGCCCATGGAAGACGAGCCAAGGGGTCCTGTCGACTTGCTTAGATTCACTTGGCAGACCCCCCCCCCCCAGCAAGCAAAGGTTTACCCTCAGGAAAAACAGACAAGATAAAGTGAAGAGTTACCAACTCACAACATCTTTCACCTGTAACGTCACCCTTTTTAAAAGAACACCTTTCGGTCACATTTTGCGTGCCAATCGCACTGTGTCTGATTTGGAGTGCCAGGAGAACGGTGGGTAAGGAGTAAGGGCAGCCGCCTGACAGCTCATTCGTCGGGGGGAGCCCTTTTGGGGAAGGGCCTCGGGTGCTGCCCGGCCCCCGAAGCAGCGACACGCCGGGCATGCATCCGCAAGCGGGGCACGGGTCGGAGGAGACCCGCTCCCCGGGGGCAGCCGGGTCCTACTGGGCACGAGCCCCCCGCCCCGCAGGGGACCCCGGGGGCCGGGCCTACTTTGGTGTATCGGTGGGGGGCCCTGGCGGCCGGCGGCTTCTTCGGGTCCGCGCAGGCCTCCCCGTTCTCCGCCTCCGCCGCGCCTCTTCTGTCCATGGCTCCGGGGCCGTCCCTGGCTCTGGGCACCTGCAAGGGAAGCAGCGCGGGCTCAGGGCGGGCCCGGGCCGGGGGCGCCGAGGCAGCCCGAGCCGGAACAGCGGGCGGCGGCGGCCCCGGGGCGCCCCCCGCCCGGGCCGGGCCCCTCCTCGGGGGCCGGGCCGCGCACTCACCGTGCGGAAGAGGGAGGCGGGCAGGGCCGGCGAGAGGAGCCCCTCGGCAGCGCCTCGGGCCGGGCTCGGCCCCGGCGCCGCCGCCGCCGCCACCGTCGCGGCCGCCGTGCTGCCGCCCCGTGCTCGTCCGGCCCTCCTCGGCGTCGGCCCCGGCCCGGCCCGCCCGCTGGCTCGCCCTCCGGCCCGCCTGGCTGCGCCTCGCGCCCCGAGCGAGCGTGAGCGCCACGGCGCGTGCGCGGGGAGGCCGAGCGAGCGAGGGCCCCCGCGCAGCCGCAGCGCCGCCGCCGCCTCGCGCAGCCCCGCGCGCGCGCACTGCGGCCGGCCGGCCCCTCCCCCGCCCCGGCTCTGGGGCTGCGCTCTGCGTCCGTCTCCCCTCAGCCGCCGTCCCCGGGGCCTTCACGCCGCCCCTTCGCCCCGCCCCTCTAATAACTCCCTCCACGCGCCGGCCTCTGCGCCTGCGTCGGCGCCGTCGCGGCTGGCCCTGCCCCCCCCCCGCCCGCGGGAGGTGTCCTCGGCGGTGCCTGACTGCAAAAAATGCAAGTCTTTCAAATGGACAGGAGAGAAGGGTTTTCCTGAGAGGGAGAACTCTCGCTGCTGGGCTGAGGATTGGCCACCCCCGGCGGGGCGGACTTCGAGGAGGGTGAAGGCCCTGGTCCGGCTAGGGTCGGAGGGAGGATGGTGGAGAGGGACGTGGCCCCTCAGGCGTTCTGCGAGGGCAGCGCGAGGGGGAAGGGGCCGGCTCCGGCCGGGCCTCGGGCGCGCGCACGGCCGCGTGGCGCGCGCGCGCCCGCCTGCCCCCGCTCCCGTCCGGCCCCGCGCGGGGCGGCCTCTGAGGCGGCGCGGGCGGCGCGGGCGGAGCGGGCGGCGGCCTTCCCGCCGGGCGGCCCTCGCCCTCCGTGCCCGGGCCGCATCCCGGCCCCAAGTGGGCCGCCGAGGCCCCGAGGCGGCAGCGCCGCGACGCGCTTGGGCGGGAAGTCGCGTCCGCAATTATTAGGCGCCCGGCTCGCCCCGGAGCATCGCCCGGGCTGACTCCGCGCCGCCCGGGGAAGGGGCGGCTGGGACCCTCCGGGAGAGGCGGCCCCCGGGACGCTGCATCGGCCTTTGGTCAGCGCCTCCGTGTGCGCCACAGGCGGATGGAGCCGGCCAGGCGCGGAGGCGGGGCAAGCGTTCGGTGGTTGGAGGGGTGTCCGGAAGCGCCCCACGGTGGAGCCCGGGCCCGAGCGGGAGGAGAGACACGGGGCCGGCAGTGAGCAGCCCCACGGCCCTGGGACTCGCACAACTCCGCCCCAGGAGCCTCCCAGCACCCCACGGGCGCTGCTCTCAGCCTAACCTTACCTTTGGGGAAACTAAGCCAAATGGCTGAAACAAGGGTCACAGAGCTAGCTTCGCCTTGAACTCAAGGCCTTATTTCCAGGCCCAACCTTCTATCCACTGCCCCATCCAGTTGTCCATACACGAGGAAGGCCAGCTGTTGGGCAACTGTTCTCCAAAAGAGAAATGAGGGAAGACAATCAACCCATCCAGTGCCAGTTCCCCAGGTGTAGAGACTGACGCTGAACATTTAACCATCTGCTCTCTGGAGCCTGTTAAGGCAGCTCTGGCAGGTCCCTGACAGGACCTCATCATGCAATCCCTTACATTTGCAGATAATTAGAGACATGCAAGTTAAGGCAGCTCTGAGGATCCAGTAACATCCAGTGGAAAGATTGAATCCTCTCCCTAAAAAAAGAAATACATACTGGAGGGTCTGGGAGAAAACAGGCACATTAATATACTCAGAGTAGAGCTCTGGACTAACCCAGCCACTAGGAAAGCAATTTTTTCTATAGAGATTTTATGTTGAATTTTACAATTTTCCCCCCTAATCTTACTTCCCTCCCCCACCCCCACGGGAAGCAATCTGTCAGTCTTTACTTTGTTTCCATGGTAAATACATTGATCCAAATTGAGTTTGAGAAAGAAATTAGATCCTTAAGGAAGAAACAAAGTAAAAGAGATAAGATCAGACAATAAGATATCAGGTTTGGTTTTTTTTTTTCAAAATTAAAGGAAATGCCACATTTGCCTTGTAAAAAAAAAACCTAAAAAAAATTAAAGGGAATAGTCCTTGGTCTTTATTCAAACTCCATGGCTCTTTCTCTGGATACAGATGATATTCTCCATTGCAGATGCCCCAAATTATTCCTGATTGTTGCACTGATGGAATGAGCAAGTCCATCAAAGTTGATCATCGCCCCCATGTTACTGCTAGGGTGTACAATGTTTTTCTGGTTCTGCTCATCTCACTCAAAATCAGTTAATGCAAATCCCTCCAGGCTTCCCTGAATTCCCATCCCTCCTGGTTTCTAATAGAACAATAGTGTTCCATGACATACATATACCACAGTTTGCTAAGGCATTCCCCAGTTGAGGGACATTTACTTGATTTCCAATTCTTTGCCACCACAAACAGGGGTGCTATGAATATTTTTGTACAAGTAATGTTTTTACCCTTTTTCATCATCTCTTGTATAGCTGGATCAAAGGGGATGCACATTTTTGTTGCCCTTTGGGCATAGTTCCAGACTGCTCCTGAAAAGCAATTTTTGTTTGTTTTTTAGATTTTTGCAAGGCAAATGGTGCTGGCTCTATCCATTGTACCACTTAGCAGCCCCATGGAAAGCAATTTTGGACCATGCCTAAAAAGCTATTACTGTGCCTACTTTTGGAACTATGGATAATTCTACTGGATCTTATGAACAATGAAAAACATAAAATTATGTTTAACATACTTTTGTACCTCAAAAACAATATGGGTGGAAAGATCATTGGTCACCTAAAGAGAGTTTCCTGACAATTCAGTATTTGAACAAAATGAAGCTGGTTTTAAAGAGAGCTATTTTTCTTAATTTTCGTTATGGTGAGATATACCCCTACCCTTTCTGACAATCTTTTAGTGTAACTGATAAACCCATAATTAGGAGTTAGGAGAGGTCTTTCCTGAAGTTAATGATCCCTCCATCCTTCCCCACAACTCCTTCTGACCCCACTTCCTGAAGACCCCTCCCCTCTGACTATGCCACTGCACTATATATATATGTATATATCCCCCAAGAAGGAGGTTTTCAGTAAAACTTGTAGAGCTCCCTTTCCAGTTTGAGCGATCTGTGTGCCTAAGTGAATAAACAGCCTTATCCTAACTTTGTCTTTTATTAACCAACTCTTAGGATTCTCTTTTTTAGTCTATATCCTCAAAGAAATCAAAGGAAGAAAGTACTTATATGGACAAAGATATTTATAGCAGTTCACTTACTAGTGGCAAAAACTGGAAATTAAAGGGGTGTTCATTACTTGGAAAATGGCAGAACAAATTATGGTATGTGAACAAAATGGATAGTAAGAAGTAATAAGCAGGATGGTTTCAGAGAACCCTCAGAAGATTTGTATGAACTGATACAGAATGGAGTGAGTAGAACCAGGAGAACAATTTATACTGTTTTATCAATTGTGTAAAATCAAATAATTCTGAAAGATTTAAAGAATTGTGATCAAAAAGCTTATTGTCTTCAATTTTTAAAAGTTGTCTTATGTATTCTCATTTTTTTCTCTAATGTTTTCTTCTGTTTGGATCTGATTCTTCTCTCACAAACTTGATCAATATGGATCTATATTTAGTATGAGCACTTGCTTGTCCTGGCATCACCTCCCTTGATGTCATCATGGTTTTCCAGAAGGAATGACAAACATCATCATGTTTCTATTTTTAAAAAATTGGTTTTAAGGTTTGTGTTTTATATCCCAATCATTTTTGAAAATGTCTCCCTTTGCCTTATCCCAAATTGAACTCTCCCTATTAATAAAGAAAGCTAGTTAAGACAAGATACCTGGGTGGAGGCAGTAGGGTGAGGTAGAAAGGGGCTGAACATGAGTCAGAAAAACTGACTTGGAACTCCTGCTCCTCCACTTACAACCTCTATGACCTTTGTCAAGTCACTTTTCTCTGAGTTTCTGTTTTCTCATCTGTAAAATGAAGGGGTTGGAAAAGGGGACTTTCAAGGTCTCTTCAAGCATGAGATTCAGGGACTTCAATTCTCTTCAAATCCTAAGATTTCATAATGCTATAGCTAAGCATATTTTTCTCTAGCCCATACTTGTGGAATTGATATTTTGCACTATAAAATGTTGCATTTATTTAACCCTTTGGATTTTAGCCTTAATAGATCCAGTCCTATACTTTAGGGCAATCTTTTTGACAATTCAGTCATAGTTAACTGTCATCCCTCCAAGCTTGGGGTCACCTGCAGTTGTCATGAGCATGCCATCTATTATGTCTTTATCTAATCCATTCTTCAGAGTGGTAGTCTAGGAACAGGAACATGGTGGAGACTATTGGCTCTTCTCATGTCTTCCCAGAGTCTTTTCCTTTGGATAAGCTGAAGTGGGGTTGACCTCTTCCATCTTCTCTCTTGAAGCTAGAAACCAGAAGCACCCAAAGTCTGAAGACACTTAGTGATTCAAAGAGAACTTGAAGACTGGAGCTTCTTCTCTCTGGGTCGTACCAATGCCACCCGCACCTCTCAAACTAGTTTGGTGCATTGTCCTCCATTAATAAGGAAAACACCCCATACAATAGACTTTGGCACTTGCTTGTATATCTGTTTGCAGATCTCTGTTGCACTCTATTTTCAGAGTAACCAAGTGATGGATAGGATAAGTATGGCTACCTCCCATGGAACTAGACATGCTATCTGGCCTCTTGTGGTAGGGCTTGTGAGATGATAGAACAACTCTTGATTGGTCCCTGATATTTTAGGGAGTTGTTTTGTTTTTTAGGGTTTTTTGCAATGCAATGGGGTGAAGTGGCTTGCCTGAGGCCACACAGGTAATTATTAAGTGTCTGAGGCTGGATTTGAACTCAGGTCCTCCTGACTCCAAGGCTGGTACTCCATCCACTGTGTCACCTAGCTGCGCAGGGGAATTGTTTTGACAGTGATTCACTATTCAGTCATAGGGCCATTGATGGAGATTGGGAACCAGAAGGAACCACCCACTCTGTGGGCAACAAGATGAAATATATTTGGCTATCTCTGCCTGTTTTGAGATCATCTACTGGGCTTTATTACCCTTGGACTTCCAGCAAGGCATGGGGAAGAAATTTCTCATCCCAACCCTTTCCTTCCTTCCTCTGCTCATCCTCCAGCAATTAAGCAGCACAGTAATGGGAACATGTGCTTGCCTGGTCAGCACCCATCTGCCATCTTCTGTTTTCTGTTTCCTTCCTTGAATATAGGGGATCAACAAAGTGGAGAAATGGATGTTTCCAGCCTTGGCAGTATTCTGGTTTTCCTAGAACTCCTGAGCCTGTTTCTGGCTACCCAGTGAGAGATGATTTCTTTTACAGGAGAAGGGTACCTTTACTAGAATGTGCCTGTAGCTGAGGGACTGAAGAAAGCCATAGCTAGATGACCAGGGCTGATCTCATAGGCTCCCAAAGATTCTATGGCTATGTTCTATTCTCTAGAACCCCAGTCTCTTATCATCGAATGCCTGTTGTACATTTGGAATTGGATGTCCATTAGACATTTTTTCTTTTTTAGGATTTTTGCAAGGCAAATGGGGTTAAGTGGCTTGCCCAAGGCCACACAGCTAGGTAATTATTAAGTGTCTGAGACAGGATTAGAACTCAGGTACTCCTGACTCCAGGGCCAGTGCTTTATCCACTGCACCACCTAGCTGCCCCTCCATTAGACATCTTAAACATCCTAAACTCCAAAACCAAACTCAGTTTGGGCAAAAGATAATTAGTAATACTTTAGATGTTTGTAGAGAATTGAAAGATAGCCTAACTCTAAGCACTATTCAATGGTCTAGCATCTACAGCTTCTTCCAAATCCTCCTTCCCAAATCCTCCTCTCAGTCCCTCAACCTAGGAGTCATTCTGTACTCCTCCCTCTCTCTTATCCTCAGATATAATATGGTATCAAGGCCTGTCAAATTTACCTTTGAAGTGAACTGATGCTGAGCAAGATGAGCAGAACCAGAAGAACCCTAACAGCAACTTGGGGGTGATGATCAACCTGGATGGACTCACTCATTCCATCAGTGCAACAATCAGGGACAATTTTGGGGTTGTCAGCAATGGAGAATACCATCTGTATCCAGAGAAAGAATTGTGGAGTTTGAACAGAGACCAAAGACTATTACCTTTAATTAAAAAAATTATCTTATGTAATTTTGCTATCTCATACTTTAGATTCCTATCTTTAGACTCTTATGGCCACTGGACTCTGATGGCTCTGGAGGAGGAAGTGAGTCTGGTGACAGCTCAGCCCTCCCCCCCAACTCAAATCCAATTCATGTGCTTGTCATGGTGTCATCTCGCTCATGTTGTGATCTTCTTTGAGAAAGAAGGACTAACATCATCTTTTGCTTCCTATGCCATGTCTGTTTTCTACCAGATCTCCCCCCTTAAAGCTATTCATTACTTCTACTTTCTTTCATAAGGATGTTATTTAGTTTATACCTCTATGTTCTGATGGCTTTCCCCTACTTTCTTCAAATTCACTCTACATTTTACAATAAGAAGCTCAAGATCTGAGTCACAGTCGGCTCCAGGTCTTGTTTTAGTTGACTGTGTAGAGCTCCTCCATCTTTGGCTGCAAGGTCAATCAATCAATTATGTTTTGGCTATTTGATGATGTCCATGTGTCCCTTTGGGTTGTTGAGAAGATGTGTTGGCTATGACTAGTGAGTTATCTTGACAAAACTCTTTAATTTTCACCTCTAGCCCCTTTCAAAAAAAAAAAAAAAGACATTCCTGGAGAAACCTGGTCCCTGAAAAGAAGAGTCACACTCACTTTCACAATCTCTTGGGTTTTTACACTCCCATTCCAGGGCCCCAGGGGAAATCATTTAAAGTTTAAATTTGGTTGGTTTTAAAGGACTTCCCCAAAAGACACAGAAATAGCCAATATAGATCAAGTATAGGATAGTTATTTATTTCTCCATACAAAGGAAATACTAAAACCACAGAAGCAAGCATTAAGGAGACAAACATTAAGCAATGATATAATTACCATTCTACTCTCTCTGTTGACTGAAGCTTAGAACACTTAAAAAAAAATGAAGCAATCTGTAGGACTATGGGGCCACCATTTCCCCTTTAACTTGGCCCTGTCCTCTATTCCACGATGTCTGGGCTTTGGCAAATTAAGCCAGAGGTTGGATTTCTCCTCTCTGGTCAATATGGAGCCTCTCCAATGCAGGGAACTCTCCAAGTGCCAATTAGCTCCAAATGAGGGACCAGAAGCTCTTGAGGTCTTCAATTCCCAGGTTTGCCACCCAAGTCGTAAATAGCCATCTCAGAGTTAATACTTGATCACTTATAATAAGGAAAGAAACAAAGTAAAAGAGGTATCCAGAGACCAAAGGCATAAGCTTGGGCTTGCCTATGTGGGACATGTGTCCAGTACCACTTGTTTTTGTGGGGTCGACTCACCCCCTCCCCACCACCCCCCCATACCCGAGGAAATCCTTGAGAGTTTTACATGCTACCCATTCTGAAAAAGAAGGAAGAAAATGAAGGGATAAATCCAGACTAATACCTAGACAGAAATGATTGAGTCAGCTGTTATATTGGGAGTGACCGGTTAATAGAGGGAGTTACTCCCTCTTGCCTTAGCCTCACCCCCAGGTGGGGGGGGTACCTTTTTTTTTTTACTAGCTCATCCCTTCAGGGATGACTCCCTTCCAACAGGTCTGTCCACTTTGGGAGAGGACTGATGGGAGCCAGTTGGGTTGGTTAGATCTCTAGAAAACATCTTTTTGATATCTTTCCATCTCTCACCTGGCTGTACTATTCTGGGACTTTCCCCAATGTCCCAGGAAGTTCCTCTTTGGGAAAATCTTCTCCTTGGTCCTCCACCTCATTCCTAGCCTCTGCCTTTCTGATTGGAGGCTGGGACTCTAAACTCCAAATTTAGGAGGGAGTTCAGCTCAGGCATTTCTTTGAGGAAGTCTTTCTCTTTTTTCATCTTTATATCACTAGCACTTAGCCCAGGTCTGGTACATGGTAAATGTTTAATAAATGTTAGTTGATCAGTCTCTTTGTTAGAAATGCTGTGGGTTGGAGGTTTTGTTTTATTTTGTGATTTCAATGAAAAGAAGTGGTGGAGCCTGTTAGGACAAGGATTTGGCAGAGGGGTCAGAAATCGCCTCTGATCTTCAATGTGTCTGTTTCTGATTATGTCTTTACAACTATTTAGCCTCTCTCTACCCCTCTCCTTCTTTCTCCATCCTCCTCTCTCCCTTCTCCCCATCTCTCTTCTATCTCTCCCTCTTATCTCTCCCCCTTTCTTCTTTCTCCCTCTCTTTTATCTCCCCTTTCTTTCTATTCTCTATCTCTACCTCTGGGGTGTATGGTATATTCAGATAAGACTAGTACCTCTGGTATGAGGGCTGCTGACACCTTTTCTGGGCTGCTTGTTCACCTGAGTCACCTATCTCTCACCTGTGGCTCTAAGAAACTAACCGCAGCCACACCCCACTAAACCTTTTTGGCAGATGGGCTAAAGCAGGTTGAGGATAATTGAGTTGTCAGGAGTGTCTGCTCCAAGAAGGTGAAGTCTTCATTCCAATGGCCCTGAAACCAGCTGAAGCAGGTGCTGTGGAACGCTTAGAGCTTGGTTAGACATCAAAGACATCAAGGTCATCCATTGCATCTACAGCCATCATCAGTTGTCTTGATTTTGGTCATGGTGACTTGGAAAAGAGAGTGAGGCCTAAGATTTTGTGCAACTCTACCTCACTTAAATTCAATTTACTCACACATTGAAAGACATTACCCATGCTAACTTTACCATTCCTCAAAGGCCTTCGGCAACAGGCAAATGATGAAGCAGCAGGTGTGGATACCCTGGTAGCTGTGTCACAACCGGGCCCAGGTCATAGGGTCGTTTTCTCACTGAAAGTGGCAGTGGGATTCCGTGGCTTCCTGGGTGTCTGAGAAGTCCTTTTAAGGATCTCACTGCCCACCTCCTGATGTGAGGAAGGAGCTAGAGTGTGATCGAGACACAAGAAAATCCACAAAATCTTCTTCAAATAAGATTCCACTCAATATCTGTGCATGGAATTTATGCACACTCATAGACAACACAAGATGCAATAGACCTGAAAGACAAACAGCTCTTATTGTAAGAGAATTTGGCAGGTATCACATCCAAAAAGCATCCCTGAGTGAAACAAAGCTGATAAAAGAAGGCCAGCTTACTGAAGTTGGAACTGGATACACTTTTTTGGGGTGGTCTCAGTGAAGGGGAGTGCCTCAAAGCTGGGTAGGTTTTGCAATCAAAACCAATCTAGTCAGCAAGCTTGAAGGTCTACCAAAACAAGTGAATAACAGGCTCATGAGAATGAGATTGGAACTTGCAGGAAACTGGCAGCTACCATCAAGTGTCTATGCTCCCACTGTGATGGATACTGATGAAGTCAAAGAAAATTTTATGAAGACCTGGAGACCCTTATTGTCAAAAGAGGATAAATTTATAATTCTAAGTGACTTTTATGAGGCTCAGATTACCAGACATGGCAGTCCTTGGGAGGAGTGGAGTTGGAAACAGTAACAGCAATGGTCACCTACTACTGAAGACTTGTGCATCTCATGACTTTCTCATCACAAACAGTCTTCTGATTACCTAAACACAATAAAACTTTCTGGATGTACCCTTATATAAATATTGACATCTAATAGTACATTATATGATTTTTAAGGAAAGAGACAGGCAGGATGTGAGAGTGACAATGCCAAAGTGTGGTACAGAGGGCTAGACTGATCACAGATTCATCCTTTACAAGGTAAATATTCATATTCGACCAAAGCGACGGCCCCAAGGCAAAATAAATACTAGAAGAATTAATGTCAAGAGATTAGTCTCTCTCTGAGCACGAACAGATTTTTGCTAATTTGGAGGGAAAACTGAGTTAACATACAGTTGACAACAGTGGAGCAGAAAAGGAGTGGGTAGGGGTGGCTAGGTGGCGTAGTGGATAACGCACCGGCCTTGGAGTCAGGTTCAAATCTGGTCTCAGACACTTAATAATCACCTAGCTGTGTGGCCTCCGGCAAGCCACTTAACCCCATTTGCCTTGCAAAAAACCTAAAAAAAATAAAATAAAAGGAGTGGGCAGCTTTCAGAGATCTGGGAGACAGCATTGCATTTGCTCGTATGGGTCAGAACACTTGTAAACACCAAGAATGGTTTGATGAAAATGATGGGAAATACAGAAGCTGCTAAATTAAAAAATGAGAACTCTGCAGGGTTTACCAGCAGGATAGTCCATCCATTTTTAAGAATGCAGCATTTAATTCCATTACAAATAAAGTACAAGCAAAGCTTAGAGAGTTGCAGGACTCTTAGCTCAATAAGAAGGCAGATGAAATTCAGTTTTATACAGACAGTAACAATCTAAAGTGCTTTTATGATACCCTGAAGGCTATTTATGGGCCAAAGACATATGGTGCATCTCAACTATTCAGTGCTGATGGAGCCACATTGATTAACCATAGGGACATAATCCTGGAGAGATAGTGTTTTTAACAGACCTTTATTAATCAATGCAGAAGCCATTGACCTTTCACCTCAAATTGAAGTCCATCAGTCCCTAGTTGAAATTCCAACTGAAGAAGGGTTTTAAATGCCATTAGATTCCTTTTAAGTGGCAAAGTACTGGTGCTGATTCTATTCCAAACGAGATCCTCGAGGTGGGGATGGGGGTCAACTGCTCACCCAAAAGCTGACTGAAATTTTCCAGGTTCTATGGCATGAAGAGGTTATCCCCCAAGACTGCAAGGATATCGCCATTGTGTATCTCTATAAAGGTAAAGGGAATAGATTGTCCTGTGACAATCATAGGGGTATTTCCTCTTTTAGTCATTGCTGGTAAGATTCTTTTTGTTTTTTTTTTTAGGTTATTATTATTTTTTTTTTTGCAAGGCAATGGGGTTAAAGTGGCTTGCCCGAGGCCACACAACTAGGTGATTATTAAGGGTCTGAAGTTGGATTTGAACTCAGGTACTCCTGACTCCAGGGCTGGTACTCTATCTACTGTGCCACCTAGTGGCCCACTGGTAAGATTTTTGCCAGAGTCCTCAATAGGTTGATCCTTCAAAGTTGGTCACCTCCCTGACAGCCAATGTGGTTTCAGGAAGGGTCAAGGAAGGGGGTGTGGGGAGGCTAGGTGGGGCAGTGGATAGAGCTTGAGCCCTGGAGTCAGGAAGACCTGACCCAAGTTTAGAATAAGCAACCCAGGTTATCACATGGACTACTTGTGTCTGACCTGTGGTGGAGCATTCCAGGCTCTATTGGTCTGATCAGCCACAGTCGGACATACTGTTATTTGTCTCAAATATGGTGGTATCATTTTGGCTTTCTTCAATGATGGACAAGAACCATCTCTTCCTCTAATTTTCATTTCTCCTTTCTCCCCTGCTCTTCTCTGCTACATTTGATAAATGTGGTGAATGGAACATTCTTTTATCACTAGATCCCATGGCAAGATGCAAACTGCAGCTCCCCCCACCCCATCCATCCAGGATGGATCATGGAGTGGGAGAGAAGATGGCTTTTGCTACACCAATATCATATATTCATTCATCTAGAACTGGAAAGAAATTCTGAGGTTATTGAGTCCAATATTCTGATGTTGTAGTTGAGAAACTGAGGTCCAGTGATTGGCCTTGTGCCTATGGTGCTCCAGTGGGCAGCAGAGTCCAGAATGCCTCTCCTACTTCATTTGATTTTTAACTTCCATTAATCTGTTCCTCTTATCCCCCCTCCCTAAAATTAAAACAAAAACTCTGAAAAATAATTCAAAAAATTGTAATCAAGAAATACATGAATAGGGCAGCAAAACAAATTCCAGTGGTGGTTATGTCTTTCTGCACCTTTCTCCTGCCAGCAGGCCGGTGCTGTTTCATCATTGGGTTGATCAGAACTTGTCTTTTCACGTTGTTTTTCCTTATAACATGTATAAATTGATATCCTGCTTCTCTCTGTATGTACTACAGGAGTTCACAACCATTTCCCCAGCTTCTGAAGCCACCTGTTTCATCATTTCTCATGGCACAACAATAGCTCATTGTGTTCACACACAACTCATTCAGCCATTCCCCCAGGAGGACAATTCTATGAAATGAGCTGTAATAAGGGTTTTGTTAGACATCTTTACACTAACCTGCACAGGGCTAAACCTGAGGGCTTCAAAAACAGGGCCCCTGCCCTCCAGGGGCTTACAATCTATAGTGAGCATTTATGCCCGTGGATATAGTCAGGAGGATCTGAGTGCAAATCCAGCTTTAGCCACTGGCTCACATCCAGGGTCATCTCCAGTCTTCCTGACCCAATGACCACCAGACCCAGATGGAGTCTCTGGAGGAGAAACTCCAGTTTGTGTCCTGGCATCACCTCCCTGAGGTCAGGGTCTTCCTGGAGCACCAGGGACCAACCGGCACCCATCTGGCCTGGGTGGGTCGGGGGTCCGGGCCCAGCACCAGCGAGAGCCCCCAGGCCTGGCAGCGGGGCTCGGGGAGGGAAGGGCTCCCACAGTCCCGCGGGAAGGACGTGCCCGGGCGGCGTTCGAACCCGGAGCCTTTGTTTTTTTTTTGGTTTTTGCAAGGCAAACGGGGTTAAGTGGCTTGCCCAAGGCCACACAGCTAGGTGATTATTAAGTGTCTGAGGCCGGATTTGAACCCAGGTCCTCCTGACTCCAGGGCCGGTGCTCTATCCACTGCGCCACCTAGCCGCCCCTCGAACCCGGAGCCTTTGACCCCCTCCCGATTGATTATGTGTCTCCACTTCCCCACTCCTAGTCTTTCTGGGCCCCAAAGCATCGGGGGCTGCCTGCGGCGAGGGCCCGGGGGCCCCGTCTCGTCGGTCCCGATCAGGCCAGGGCCGGACCCCCGCTGAAGCCCCAGGCCACAAGGAACCCCAAGGTGCGGGAAAGGCGGCCCGGCAGTCATTCAGATTTTTAAAGTAAATTAAAAAGATAATTTTTTTTTTTTTATGGCGCGAAGTTAGAGGCTTCCAGGCTGGGCGGGGCCGGGAGATGAAAACAGACGGACTGAGGCTGCGCAGAGCCCAGCCGCCGCCCCGGCCGCACGGCTTCCCGGCATCCTCTCGTTGCTAGGGCAACGGGGGCGGAGCCGGCGGGGGGCGGAGCCGGAGCCGGCGGGAGGCGGGGCCGGCGGGGGGCGGGGCCGGCGGGGGGCGGGGCCGGCGGGGGCGGGGCCGGCGGGGGCGGGGCCGGCGGGGGCGGGGCCGGCGGGGGCGGGGCCGGCGGAGGCGGGGCCGGCGGGGGCGGGGCCGGCGGTCCTCGCGGGCGGAAGCTGCCGCCCGCTTCTTCGCCTCCTCCCTTCCCTCGCTCCTCGCCGGCCCGGGCCTCAGGCATGGGGGCCCCTCAAGGCGCTTTCGGCCGAAGCAGCGCGGGCCTCAGCGCGGGCCCTCAGCCCCTAGCCCCTGGTAGGAGAGGAGGGAGACCCCCCCCCATCAGCGCCCCCATTTCCCCGTCCGATCGCCCGGAGGAAGCGGCCCTCTGCGTCTGCGCAGACTCGGCGCCTGCGCTCTGAGTCTCCTCCCGGCCGCTCGCGGAGGCAGCGGCCTTCTGCGTCTGCGCAGACGTGACGCATGCGCCCTGCGCCCCGCCGGCCCGGGAGGTGCTCGCCGCGGGGCCGCCCCGCACCTCTTCTGGTCTCTTTGCCCGGTTGAGGAAGGGCGGCTCAGCCGCGGCGGGGGGACGACATCGAGCCGGGCTTCGAGGCCTGGCCCCGGCCCTGGCCGACTCCCTCTGCCTGCTGCTGCCTCAGTGTCCCCGTCTGTAACACCAGGGTCGGGGGGGCCACTGAGGAGGACCCTGAGGGCAGCGGTGACGTCACTCGCCCCGCCCCCCCGTGCCCTCCGGGAGGGCCGGGGTCTCTGGGGACCCTCAGCCTCCGATGACGTCATCGGTGGGCTCCCCCGCTGCCCCCCGCCGTGCGGGCTCAAACAGCCACCAAGGGTCAAGGGTCGGCGGCGGGACTCGAACACAGGACCTCGCCCCAGGGCCGCCCAGCCGCCCCTCTGCCTCTCCTTAGGTCTGTGGGCAGGTGCCAGATGGAGGGTGATTGGAATTTCAGTCAAAGCGGAGCCAAAGTGACCCTGGGGAGCAAGGCCCAGGCCAGGTAAGAGCGAGGCCCGGTGTGGCAGCGGTGTGGGCAGGAGCCCCGAGCTTAGGGAGAGCTTCCGCCTGGCCTCTGGGCCCACTGTGCCAAGGACGGGCCGTGGGGTCGCTGGCTCTGCCCTGGGCTGGCCGAGGACGCCCCCGGGCCTCACCTCCCTGACGCCCGGCCTTTGGAACCCGCCCCGGGCTGAAGACTCGATTAAGTCCCCTGCTAAAAGGCCCAGATTGGGCCGGACGCCGAGCTCGGCGGGGGCAGTTTCAGCAGAGAGCGACTTAGACCCAGGCTTGCTTCTTGGTTGTTTAGCAACATCCACCCGAGAGCACCGTGGCTATGGAAAAGAGCTGGGGGTCTTTGTCGTCTTGTTGCCTTTCAGTCCTGTCTGACTCTTGGCGACCCCCCCCCCCCATGGAATTCTCTTGGCAGAGACACTGGAATGGTTTGCCAACTCATTTTATAGATGAAGGAAACTAAGGCAAGCAGGATGAAGTGACTCGTCCAGGGTCTCACAGCTAATAGGTAACCGAGTCTGGATTTTAACTCGGGTCGTCCTGAATCCAGACTCAGAATTCTACTCATGAACTCCCAGTTCTTTTGAAGGAGGGAAACATCCCAAGGCTCTGTCCTGCCTTTGCAAACCACTTTGCCACAAGCCCATTTCCACAACTCTGGAGTACAAAACTCCAGGAAGAAGCAGGATTGGACTCACCAGACAAACCATGCAAATTGAACTGTGGGTTCACTCTGGGGAATCTTTTTCCTGCAACTCTTCATTCCTTCTCTCCCCAGCCTCCTCCAGGAGGAATGAGCCTATTAATTGAATTTATCCAAAGCATCTTCCCATTAGTCTGATTGTTCAGCGTGAGCGAGCATGCCTTCCAGGACTGCTCAGACCTTTCCCTTTAGAAAGCAGCTAGGCCTTTAGTAAAGATGATATAAGGATGACCTGGGACCAAGACTTGAGAAAAGGAGACTCAGAAAATAAGATTTTTAATATTTCTGACAAGGGGCATGGGGTGGGGACCAGGGAAGCCTGAGGAGGCTTCCATACCAGTAAAGGTTTGACAAAAGGTCAGGGGAATGGGGGAGTACGCACACACCCTGAAGCCTAGGGTTCCCAACCCAGTGGATTATGGCAGGTGGTTCAGTCACTTTGCCAGGCCTGGTCCACAAAGGGCCCTGGCCTGGGGGCCTGCTCCTATCTCTGCCACCATCTGGTGGTGGCCCTGCTCAGTCAGGAAATGAGGAATGCCACAGGCCAGCAAGCATTTAGTAAGTGTCTGCTGCTTGTAAGACCCTGGGGCTAGGAGTAGAAATACAAAGAATGGGATGGTCCCAGCTCTCAGGAAGCTCATTTTCTATCAAGGGAAAAATACCTGTTTACATGCATATATACATACAGACAGACATACGTTTGTGTAACAAATACACATGTGTAAATATATCTACATTCATGAAGATTCTTGCCTTTATACAGAATTAAATGAAAAATAATTTCCAGCTGGTTTAACAGAAGGTCACTAGGGAAGGGTGGTTAGGAATACATTTAGAGTTGGAGGTGTTTGGGGTTTGAGAGGGATCAGGAAAGCTTCTGTCAAAGTTGGAGCTTAGGGGTGGCTAGGTGATGCAGTGGATAGAGCACCGGCCCTGGAGTCAGGAGTACCTGGGTTCAAATCCGGCCTCAGACATTTAATAATTACCTAGCTTTGTGACCTTAGTCAAGTCACTTAACCTCATTGCCTTGCAAAATCAAAAAACGAAACAGAGGTGGAGCTAAAGTGGCTGAAGGAAGTGTAGGGTTCTTGGAGGAGGGAGAACATTCCTGTCAGAGGACACAATCACACAGATTTGGAGATGGGCCAAGGAGTATGGCACATGAGGAACAGAGAGAAGGCCAGCTTGTTTGGGTTGTAGAGTGTGTGTGTGGGGGGTGCCATGAGGTCAGGAGCCTTCCAGGTCAGATGGAGGAGAGGCCATAGGAAGCCCCTGAAGTGCATGGAGTGGGGAGGGGCATGGTCAGGTCTGCTCTCCAGGAAGATCTCTTTGGTGGCTGTGCGGAGACTGAAAAATGGGAGGCAGAGGGCTTGAATCAGGACTGGGAGCAGGGGTAGAATTGGGTGTAGAATGGCAGGATTTGACAGTAGGTTGGATATGTGGGTGAGGAAGGGCATGGGGTCCAGGCTGATGCCAAGGCTACCGTCCTGGGAGTCAGGGAGGTTGGGGAAGGGCTTTGATAGACATTTGGCAAAGTGGTTTTGGGGAGAAAGATGCTGAGTAGTTCTGAGGCATTTGGGGGATCTCTGGGACAGCTCGTCTACAATGCCTCCTTAGCAGTTGGGGCGGTCAGTCTGCAGGTCAGGGAACTGGGACTGGGCCTGTAACTGGTGATGCTGGTGAAACCAGAGACAGAGCCTTCAGGACTGGGATTGGGGTGATGATGATGAGCCAGTGAGGGAATTAGCAGATGGAAGGCAAAGTCGGCCATAGGCCACACAGAGAAGGCTGCAAGAGCTCACTGGTCACTTGAGAAAGAACAGCTTCTGTTGGGTGGTGGAGGTGGGAACTGGACAGGTGAAGGGAGGGGAGGTGAAGGCCCCAAAGAGAAAAAGTCAAGGGTGATATTCAGGGGTGGGGCTGGGCAAAAGGATGGAGAAGGAGTCAGTGACTAGGGAAAGATGGACCAATGAGGAGCTTTTGGGCTCTAAGTCTGATCCCTCCCTGGCTAGAGCTACCTCCCCCAGCAGCTGATAAGATTTCCCTCTTAGGTTCTTGAAGAAAGATGCAGCTGTGACGCAGCCACTGCCAAAGGTGCCAAGAAGCAAAGTGCCCTCCATCCCTTGGCAGCGGGCGCCAAGTAAAGGCCGCCCACTTCCCAATCAGTCAGCATACACCTGGAACCGGAGGGGCCGCTTAAGAGAACTGCGCATCAGGTGAGGGCCCGGGATGCATCCTGGGATTTGTAATGAAGGCTTAAATTGAACTTTACCCAGTGACTTGTTCTTTATTCAGCTGAACAATCTGGGCATCAAATCAATATAAGCTCAGTAGAGGGTGCTATTGTGGGGTGGGCCTGCCCTCCATGTCACCTTTGCGACTGCCCCCGCTGCTTGCTGGATGGCAGCCATCCTTGGGGAGAGGAGCCCGTTGGAGCTCACTGGTTGTCAGTGGCATTCAGCCATTGTTAAGTTTCTGCTGAGCTAAGATGCCTGGCCCTGCCCTCTGGGAGCCCCTGGTCTAGCAGGGGAGACCTACCCTGGACAGGGCAGATGGGAGGCACCTGTATGAACGCCAGTGGGAGAGCCTGTGAGGCGCCAGCCAGACCAGAGGCTATTTTGACTTTCTCCTTGTTGGGATCTCCCTCCTGTAGCTCCTCATCGTAATGGCCAGACCTGGTCACCTTCCCTGAAGCAGTGACTCTGCCCTCTCTGCTTTCTTTCAGATGTCTGGCCAGAAAGTTCTTCTTCTTGTGGGCACGACAGAGCTTCGGCAGAGTCCTTCCCTCGAGAGCCAGGTAGGGTAGCTGCCCCCTTTGGTCGCATCCCCTTGGAGTTGGCCTTGTGCTCAGGGTGGGGCTCAGCTCGGGTGGCAGATGGTGTCTCCCATCCTCTCAGAGGTCAGGGTGTCTTCAGGCCACTAGGAGACTGAAACAGAGCTTCCCTCTGAACTTGAAGAGGGGAGGAGCTTTGCCAGATGGAGAGAGGAATATGTGTCCCTGGCCTTGACCTGGGTTAGCCTCGTGGAGAATGCCGCCTGCCTTGACCCTCAGCCCTGTCCTGGCCAGCCTGGGCTGAACCCTTAGCTCGCAGGTGTGAAACCCAAGATGGATGTATAAGGGCTGTGCTGTCTGTGCCCTGCTTCCTGCTGGCCTTGCCCTTGAGCTCCCCAGCCTCCCCAGGGACACCTGCCTGTGCTCGGTAGACAGCCCCGCAGCACTTCCTTGTGTCCATCTCCTCCATCACGGTGGCATTTCTTGAGCCTTTCTGTGCATGTAGAGTCTTGTATGTGGGCCTATTCAGTAGAGGGACAGTGCCGCTGACCTCACAGTTCTTTTGCCCTTCAAGGCTGTTTCCAGAACTTTGTTTTAATGTAGAAGACGTTCCCAGCCTCTCTCTCTCTCTCTCTCTCTCTCTCTCTCTCTCTCTCTCACTCTCTCTGGCAGGCTCCTGTAACCCAGGAACCCCTGCTTCAAATCATTTTTTTCCCCCCAAGGCAATGGGGTTAAGTGGCTTGCCTAAGACCACATAGCTAGGTAATTGTTAAATGTCTGAGGCTGGACTCAGGTCCTCCTCAGCTGAGCTGGTTTTCCTCCTGTCCCAGGTACCACTATGAGAGGAGGCTCCTGCAGACCACCTTTGAGGAGTGGAAAGACACCTGGTGGGTTGTCCGGCGAGAATGGAAGCTTCGGGTCCGAGCAGACTGCCACTACAGGTCAGATGGTTTTCCTTCTTGTGGCCTTTTAACCAATGAGATTCTGACCCATTCCTTTTGGGTGTGTCTACCAGTGGATGCTTTTTGGCTACCCAAGCTCTTGACTTTGTCACTAATCTCTTGTGGGGGGGAGGGGGAGGTTAAAAATCCTTAATTAGGAAAAAAATTCTGCCGCTGGGTAGCAGTGAGAGTTTGGGGTTGCAATGAAGTGGCCCTGTCCCCTGTTCTCTCAGGGACCTCTAGTCTTGGCCCCAATCCCTAAGAAGTGCCGAGACCCTGGGTGGCCAGTTCTGGGGGAGTCAGTGTCCCAAGGGCCCCGGCAGACTGGCTGGCATCCCACTCTCGGGGTCCACTCTCAGTCATCTGCCCCACATTTCTTCTGTGCCAGGCTGTGGGAGAAGGTGAATGCTGACCCGGAATCCTGACCTTGGTAGTGGCAAGGGCAGGACAGAGGCCCCCCAAGCTGCAGGTGCCTGTTGGGATTCCTTGGCCACCTGTTGCTGCTCCGTGAGGAGTAAGGGATACTGGGGCAGAACCACAATGAGCCCTGCCCTCCCCAGGGGGGAGGCCGACTAACTGCCGAGAAACAGCAAGGTGTAGAGGAGTGTAGACAAGAGACCAGTAGAACAGACTGCCAGGAATAGAGTTGTCACAGACAGGGCTTTGGGTGGCCCAGGCTTCCCGGTCCTTGTCAGTCCTCCTGCTCTTGTGCTTGGGAGGCTGATCTTTGGTCTTCAGGAGTCAGACTTGCTTTTTCCCCATTGCATTTCATCCTCTTGGGTCTGTCCTGGCATTCTCGCCTGGTCTAGTGTCAATTTGACAAGCCTGCCACTGATGTCATGTTATTGGCACCATGTACCAGAGGGGTATAGAGGCGTTCTTGGCCAGGTCTGGGGGGGTGCCAGCCCGAGAATCCAAGATTGTGCCACACTGTTTTTGCCTGGCAGTGGCCTGTACTTTCAGTGATCCTCATTGCTCAGGCCGCTCGGGCACATTCAGACCAGAGAGACCTGGTGGGTTTTGGTGCCCATGAGTCCCAGTGGTGAGGTGCCAGTTTGTTGTGTCTCAATGGAGGGGCGACAGCCCAGGTGAATGACTTTGTTCCCCTCCGGCTCTTGTGCTTGGCTGGTGCTTCATGAGCGCAGGTTGGATTCACTGAATGGACTGTGTTTCAAAGCCAAGTCCCAAAGTTTTTTGTATTATCCTTTGGTTTGCATTTTTCAGGCCTTATTTTTCTTGCTTACTGTGGGAAATAGAGCTGGCTGCAGTTCTAGGATCCCTGCAGTTATGTCTCAGATATGGGCTCTGCTCCAGTTTCTGCCTGACGTCTCACCTCGTTTATGTGTTCCCCCATTTGGGAGCAGCCAGGGTTGTCTTTACGTCTCTTGTGACAGTTTGAGGCGTTTTAGACAAAATTGGATTCTGTCAAGAAAGACATTTGTGCTGGCTTTTTAAACAAGCAGGCGGTCACAGGGGAAAAGTTGACTAGTTAGTCCTCAGTACCCTTTAGCCTTGGGCGACATGCCTTAGGTTGTTTCTTGTGATCCTTCCTAGAACCCTCCAGGGCCCTCAGGGGAGGATGTTCTCCTCCTTTGGGCTGGATCCTTGCTGACTGGGCAGATGGGCAGGATGAGGGAGCACATAACAAATCAGGACTTGAATCCAGGGCTCTTTGCTGATGGGGCTTCTGTGCAAGTGAAGTTACTGTGCTGGGGTCTCCCCAGATCAGTGGTGTGGGAGGACACTGGTCAGTTCTCTGACAGAGGACTCTTGGCTCTCTTGACTGATTAGATACACCTTGTACAATCTGATGTTCCAAGCCTGGCAGACCTATGTTGGACAGCAGCGAGACAAGAAGAATAAGTACCGCAGAGCCGAGCACCATGGTAAGAGTCGCTCAGGTGCCTCCCAAGGGGTTGCAGATCCTGAGGCTTAGGAAAAAGAGGCCTTGGAAAGCAAGTGTGGACTAGGAGTGAGGCTCCCAATGATTCCCTGGGACTGAGTGGTTTGTAAGGTGGGGCAGCGTGAGAGAGCGGGAGGGAGCTGCCTGTTATGTTTGGGAGGACACGTGAAGGGATGAAAGCAGTTTGGAAAGCATCTGTGAAAAAGTCACCAAGTAGTAAGGTTGGACAGCTGCCCTGGAGGTTCCTTCTAGCCCCAGATTCAATATCCCGTGAAAACTGAGGGTGGCTTCTGACCACTGACTCAGGAACCACGCAACTATGAATTCTTCCTCTAAATTCTCTAGACCTTAAGGGTTTTTCCTCTGAAATTTTTCTTTTAATTTGAATTAACAAGCTTCTTCTCTCATTCCGACCCCCCTGAAAACAGAACAGAAATAAACCCTTGTAACATCTGTGTACGTTTAAGCAAAACAAATTGGTCAGATCCAAAATCGGGTCGCATTTTGTATCTCAAATTCACCTCCTCTCAGGTAAGAGGCTTTGGGCTTGAGAGGCTGTAATTTATCCAGCTCTTTCCCAATTGATGGACATCCCCTCAGTATTCAGCTCTATGCCTCCTCAAATGTACACACATGGGGCCCTCTTTGGGTTAGAGTTGGGCTTAGGCAGAATTAGGGTCCAGTTAGACACAGTTAGGAATGGGCTACTCAGGACTGTCGGGCCTGGGGACAGAAATCGGACCTCAGATGCTTCCTAGCTGGGAAAGTCACATCATCACTGCCTTCCTCAGTTTCCTCCTTTGTAAAATGCAGGTGATAATAACACTTCCCTCCCCGGGTTGTTGTGAGGATCTAACTCTGTGATCAGATTCTTCTTTCTTGTTCAATTTGAGGCATAGACCTCCTAGTGCTGGGTCCTAGGTTCGTGTGACCCAGCCGAGTGACTCATTTTTCTCCTTTGTCATATGGTGGTGCTAATATTTGAACTCCCTACACAGTAGGGAGGAGAAAGCTCATCAGTTGTAGGTTATGGTCACTTTCCAGTCATGTCCAGCTCTTTGTGACCTCTTTTGGATTGGTTTGTTTGTTTTTGGCAAAGATACTGGAGTGGTTTTTGCCATTTCCTTCTCCAGCTCATTTTACAGATGAGGAAACTGAGGCAGTCAGGGTAAAGTGACTTGCCCAGGGTCATCCAGCTAGGAAGTGTCAGAGGCTGGATCTGAACTGAAAATGAGTTTTCCTAACTTCAGGCCCAGCCCTCTGGGCACTATGGCCACCTAGCTGCCCTTTCACTTGTCGCCCATGGCTTAGGTTTGAGAATCAGTGTCCAAACCAGGAGGACCTGACCCTCCTCCCCTGGGGTGTGTGAGCCTGGCACATGTCCTGGCTGGGGCGGAACCCAGGAGCTGATGGGTTTTGGCAGAATCTCCTTTCCTTTCCAGTAAAAGAGTGAAGCCCCTGCCTTGGTCTGTCCGGGCCCCTTGTCATCTGCCACCTCCCTGCAGGGAGATCTCAGACAGTGGCCTGGCCGCAGTGCTTACTGTCCGGTTTGTTCGTTTTTCACTTGTTTCTTGGGCTCAGTGGTCAAGCAGAGGCTGCGGCTTGTCTGGAAACACTGGCTCATTTATGTGGATGTTTGTCGGACCAAGAGTGAGATGCATGCTGTGGCGCAGGAGTTCAGGCAGCAGAGCATTCTTAGGTGAGTGTCTGGGAGCAGCTACCCCTGCTGATGAGTGCAGGGCAGTGCCTGAGGCTGGCCACGTCAGAGGGCCTTCTGGAAGCCACTGGCTTTCTTGCCCACGCCTCTCCCCTTCTGGACACAGAGCAGAGTAAGGGGTCATTTCCTGTTTGTGTGTGTGTGTGTGTGTGTGTGTGTGTGTGTGTGTGTGTGTGTGTGTATGTGATGTCATGAACCATCATACCAGAGGGCACAAGACATGCTCCTGGCTGTGCGTGACTCGGGTCAGGCAGCTCTCCCCTTTACCATGCCATCTGCTCCTGGGGTTTTCAGCTGGAGTTCTTTGGACTGACTTCTGCTTTACAGACGGGCCCCAGTCTCTTGCACAAGGCTGTGATCACCCAGCTGTCCCCTGGAGGTTTGTTGGGGAGAGAACAAGGCTGTGGGTCCCATTCACTCCTCTGGGCCCCCAGAGGCTGGGACCGGAGACCAGCTCTTGGTCCAAGAGACTTTGAACCCAACTCTGGACCGAATCCCCTTCCCCTTTGAATAGCCCATGCCACCCGAGGCTGACTCACAAGCAGCCCAGTCATGCCTTTGTGCTGCTTCCTTGAATTGCTCCTTTAATAAATCAAATACGCACCTGTAGGAGAAGCCTATGGTTATTGGGGCTGGCTTTTTTGTGCCCCAAGGTCTTTTTTCCACATTAACACCCCCACCCCATTTAATCTGTCCCATGGGCCAGGGGCTCAAGGCCTTGAGCTGTCCTGATAGCCATCTTCAAAATAACCTCCAGTTTATCGTTGTCCTTCCTAAAATGGGCCACCCAGGCCTGGGTTCAGGCTGGACACGGTGCCTATCTTATCGCCATCTAGGATTGTGTTCTCCTTCTTTGCAGCCATTTCACTCTGTTGACTTCTTGAATTTGAAGTTCTTTGAGACCCTCTGATCTTTTTTGTACAAATGGTTCCTTTGCTTTGCCTCCTTTCTTTGTTTTTTTTTTTGCAAGGCAGTGGGGTTAAGTGACTTGCCCAAGGCCACACAGCTAGGTAATTATTAAGTGTCTGAGGCTGGATTTGAACTCAGGTCCTCCTGACTCCAGGGCTAGTGCTCTATCCACTGTGCCACTTAGCCACCCCTTTGCCTCCTTTCTTATACTTGTCATGGTGACTTCAAAACATGGTACAAGTGGAAACTTTTTTTTATGAGACCTCCATGTCAGCTAAGCTGATTTGACCCAGGAGTTGGACCTGTTCCTTCAGCTATTCCTGTTGTCCCTCTAAGCATTGGGTTGTCAGCAAATTAGATAATCGTGGCATCTCAACCTTGATCCTTATTGATCAAAATCTGAAAGAGCCTCGGCCAAGCCCCACCCCCGGCGCGCCCCCACTGGAGACGTCTCTCCAAGCTGATGTTGGGCTGTTGAGCGCAGCTCCAAGTCCCTTGATCTAGTCCACCAGGCCAGGTTGCACCTCTCCTGTCTTTTCCATGATTGTGACAGCATCGACTTCATAACATCTGGATCAGAGGGTCTGATCTGACATCGTGCAGCCTGCCCTGGTTTCAGGCCTGCTGGCTTTTTGTGATCGCCGTTTCCCTGAGCAGCAGCCATCCTTTGAACAGGGCACTCCAGTGTCTTGCCAGGAATCCAAGGCAAGCCCAGTGGCCTGAAGTTGGCAATGTCTGCTCTCTTTAGAATGCAGGCACATTCTCCTAGCTTGAGGGTCTTTGTCCAGTTCTTAGGCCACCAGTCCCTTCACCATCCTTGGGGGTGTTCCTCTGGGTCAGAAGGAATGTGGGGCCGCCAGCTCCTTATGGGCATTTTTCTTCTGTTAGTTCTGTTTGAGTATAGCATGGCCTTATGCGTGTGAGGCATTGTCCTTTCCTGTCTGGAGGCAAGAACCAGGGGAGGTTTGCTCAGTTCTCCCTCCCACAACCCCCCCTCCCCCAAAGCAGTGCTGCCTGTGCTCCTCCAGCTTCAGACCCAGTTCTTTCCCATCACCAATTTGTGCCCCCCATGCAGCACAGGATCAGTGGAGCCCATGACCAGGCTCCAGTTCTTGTTATGGGCTGCGGTCATCTTTCTAGAGAAGAGCTGACTTCAGGGCTTCCTTCAGCAGCTCCCTGAGAGCTTCTAGTGGCATACCACACAGGGGCCTGGGTCCAGTGGGATGGCAGCAGGGATGGCCTCACCTCCCCTGCCTCATCCCCCTTACTCCTTCTCAGGTTATGGCTTGTCCTTGTGAAATTCTCTTTTGATACAGAGTGCCTTGGAGAGTGTGGAGGCGGCAGGTGCAGAAGAGCCATATGGGCCGTGTGATGGACACCTTGGCCCTGCGGCACTGGGCCAGCAGCCTGCAAGGATGGGTAAGACTCCCCTTGGTTTTAGCCCCCCTCAGGGTCCTGGAGGATCACTTTGTGGTTGGCCCCTCCAGTCTCCTCTGACCTGGCTTACCTTTCCCTCTGTCTCCACCATCGGTCACTTGGCGAGTCCTTTTCTCTCTCCATTCCTCCTCTCCTTTGCTTTCCCCTGCCACCATCAGCCCAGGCCCTCGGTGCCTCCTGCTTGACTGATTGCACCACCTCACATCTTTCTTTCCTCTGACCTATCCAGCTTCCTTACATAGAAATCTCATTTTTAAAAATATTATTAACAAGAATTCATGTCTAAAGAAGCAAGAAAAAGTATAAAATGTGAGTGGTTTTCCACAAGCAAATCTAATACTAAAATTAGAGAGAAAGAAGGAAACAAATCTTTAAATAAAGTTTCAAGAAAACTAAGGAACTGATTCCAGTTTATAGAATGATGGGCTGCTCCCTTCAGGCAGTTAGTCATTGTGAGCATTTATGAAGCACCCACTATGGGCTAGGCATTGACCTAGTGCTGGGGGATACAGAAAGAGGCAAAAGATGGGCCCTGCCCTCAAGGAACCCCAATCTAATGGGGAGACAACTAGCAATCAAATATGTACAGAGTGAACTCTAGACAGGGCAAATAGGGAATAATGAACAGAATAAAGAGGCCTTGAGGAAGACTTCCTGTAGAAGATGGAATTTTAGTGGGGACTCACTGGAAGCTGGGGTGGGGTGGGGTCAGTGGTCAGAGTGGAGGACAGAGTGCAGTCCAGGCTTGGGGGACACCAGAGAGAAAATCCAGAGCAAGAGATGGAGGGACTTGATCATGTTAAAGCTGAGAGCCCAGGGGGTAGTGAGGTGTGAGGAGGCTGGAAAGGGAGGAAGGGCAGGTTGTGATGGGCTGGGTACTGGAGGCTCTAGGGAGCCCCTGGAGTTCCTTGAATTGGGGGTGACATGGTCAGACCTGAGTTTTAGGAAAATCACTTTGGCAAGTGAAGGGAGGAGGATAGACAGAGGCAGACAGAGTCCCCAGCAGCAAGGCCTGAGGTAATGAAGGCCAGCACCAGGGTGGGGGCAGTGTCAGAGGAGATGAGGGGGCAACAGTTGGGATCTGGGAGGAGGGGTGAGTGTGAGTTTGGGGGAAAGATAATGAGTTCTGTATTAGACGTTTTTGAATTTGAATGTCTGAAAGGAAGTTGAAGATGAGAGATTAGACCTAGACAGAGAGACTGGGGCAGGAAAGGTAAATCTGAAAATCATAAATCCATAGGAACTGATGAGATTACCCAGTAAAGTAGTACAGAGGAAGAAGAGATGAAGGCCTAGGACAAAGCTCTGAGCAACCCCAATAATTAGGACTCCCCAGCTTCCTGTAAGCCCCCACTAAAATTCCACCTTTCACAGGAAGTCTTTCTCAAGGCCTCTTACTTCAATATCTTCCTTCTGTTCATTATTCCCTATTTACCCCATCTTGAGCTTGCTCTGTACATATTTGTACAACATTAGAAGATCTAGCAAAGAAGGCCAAGAAGGAACCTTCAAAGAAGTAGATAGGAGAATCAGAAGAAAGGGGTGTCCCAAAGACCAAGAGGGGGAGAGAGTGATCAGTTGTGTTCAAAGCTTCTGAGAGGTTGAGAAGAAGGAGAATGGAGAAAAGGCCACTGAACCTGTCACCTATGAGATCATTCTTTGGTTTTAGAGAATAGTTATGGGGGAATGATAAGGTTGGAAGCCAGATCATCAAGGATGAAGAGAGTGAGAGAATCTGGAGACCTTTGTTGTAGATGCCTTTTCCAGGACTTTAGCAACAAAGAGCAGAAGAGAAATTGGATGATAGTAAGGGTTTTTCAGGGTGGGGGAGACATGGGTATGTTTGTAGGCATGAGGGAAGGAGCCAGTAGAGAGGGAGAGATTGAAGAGAAGTGAGGGAGAGGGGATGACTGGGAGCAATCTGGGAGGAAGGGAGTGGGTTTACATACAGGTAGAGGGGTTATCCTTTTTTTTTCTTTTTTTTAAATTTATTTTTATTCTCATTTTGTACAAATTTTTTTTACATCAATAAAATATTCTTGTTTACAAGTAAACAAAATACCCCTCCCCCCATGAATATAGATAGACTTGCTTGGGTGAAAAAAGTAAAGGGGAGAGAAAAAAATTAAAATTAAAAAAAACAATAGTAATAATTGTAGGTATGACCAGGTGGCGCAATGGATGAAGCACCAGCCCTGGAGCCACAAGCACCCGAGTCTATATCCAGCCTCGTAAACCCAACAATCACCCAGCCGTGTGACATGCAAGCCACCCGATCCCCACTGCCCTGCAAAAACCAAAAAAAAGGAAAAAAAAGACCCAAAATAAAATAAAATAGTAATAATAGTAGGGGTGGCTGGGTGGCAGACAGAGCATTGGCCCTTGAGCCAGGAGCACCTGGGTCCAAATCCGGCCCCAGACACCCAAAGATCACCCTGCTATGTGACCCCAGGTGGGCCACCCAGCCCCACTTGCCCTGCACCCTCCTCCAAATAATAATAACAAAAAATGTGCTTCAGTCTTTGTTCCAACACCACCAACTCTGTCGCGGGTGGATCACATTCTTTATGATAAGTCCATCACAAAAGTTACTTCCATATTTTTCCATCATTGCTATTGCTGATCACAACTCCCTCCTTTCTTATTTCTCCACTACCATGTAATATATTTTCTCTCTCCTTTCACTCTGCCTCTGCTGTAGGGTTGCTGAGTGGCGCAGCAGACAGATCCCTGGTCCTGGGGCCAAGAAGCCCTGAGCCCCCATACCACCCCTTAGGCCCAAAATCCACCTGGCCCTATGGTCCTGGGCAGGCCTTCCAATCCCAGCCCCTTGCAAGAAGTAAAAAAGAAAATGTGTTATATGAGGGATTATCCTTGATAAGGAGTATGGCCCCCCTCCACGTGCAAGAGAGGTGAAGGAGGAGAGGGGGTGGCACCTGAGTGGTAGGAGCTGGAGAAGAGGATCTTCTGTTGAGGTTGTGGGGGCAGGTGGAGCCTGGGAGATTGGAAGTTTGGAAGAGTCTTTGGGGAAAGGGAGAGTGAGATGATAAAGGAGGTATAAAAGGCTTATTAACAAGCCATTTGCAAAGGAAGAAATCCAAGCTGTCAACCATTAAATGGAAAAGATACTAATCTAAATTACTAATAATTAGTGATGAACATTAATTAAAACAACACAATTAACAATATAAATTAAAGTAATGAGGAAATTACACCTCACACCCAGACCCCAGCAAAAGTTGCTAAATGTGAGAGGGGCTTTGAGAAAACTGGCTCCTTAATGCATGATGGAATGATGAATGGGTCTAACCAGCCCAGAAAATAGTTTGGACCTATGATGAAAAAGCGACTGAGCTGCCTCTGCTAGCTTCAGCAATTTTGCTCTGTGACCATGGCCTCAAAGGAGTCAAAAAAGAGAAGGAGCTGTCAGTCCAGACTTCTGTAGCCAGACTGGGAAGAGGCAACTCTCCTCCCAGCTCTGAGATCTCAGAGCTGATGTAGAGCAAAGCGGGCAGAACTCAGGAACAGTTCATACAGTGAGGATGTAATCCAGGAAAATGATTTTGGAGACTTTAGAATCCGATAACCTCACTTATAAGCTACAAGGTTGAAACATGCCATGTGCCTCCCACCAGGGGGAATGAGGAATGGGAGGCTTCCCCTGAGCCTGGCAGTGCCCCTGCACCTGTGGCAAATGTTTGATCAGGAGGGATAGGCTGGGCCATGAGTCCAGAAAAATAGGAAATCTCCAACAAGGCTATCAGGCCTGGGAGGATGTGATGTTCAAAATAGTAATAGGGAAGTTTGGAAGTGAGGAGCTCGTTTTCAGTTTTGGACATGTTAAATTTAAGACCTCTCCAGGACATTGAATTCAAGATGAATGAGAGGCATTTGGAAATGAAAGATTGGAGGACAGAAGAGAGATGGATTTGAGAATCGTCAGCACAGAGTTGGTAATTAAACCTACAGAACCTGATGTAATTACCAAGCGAAGTAATAAAAGAGAGGACTAGCAGAGTCCTGAGGGATACCTACACTTAGAGAGTATGATCTGAAAAGGAGACAGAGGAATTGAACCAGGAATGAGCAGTGTAAAGCCTAAAGAAGAGAGGATCAAAGAGAAATAGGTTATTGAGGCTGCAGAGACATTGGGAAGAAAGGATTGAGAAAAAGCCATTGATCTGGCAAAATCCTTGGGAACTTTGGAGGGCATGGTAAGAGAATCAGAGGAGAGTGGAAATCTCCATTGTAGGTGGCCTCAGGGCAGAAGAGATCCAGGGGCATAGTCGAGCTGGAAGGATTACAGGGGGGGGTTTGTGAGGACGGGGGAAATGTGTGTATGTTTGTAGGAGTAGGGAGCTAGGAACCAGGGAGAGATTAAAGAGTCCAGATGGCAGAGGGAGCCTTCTGTTAGAAAGTACACTGGATGGGGATCACTTCTGAAGGGTGAGGGTTTACCCTGATAAGATAGGACCACCTCTGGGTGAGAGAGAGGAGAGAATGGCAGAAGGCATCTGAGTTTTAGGAGATGACAGGAGCTCTCAGTGAATTTTTTTCCAGTAAAACGAGGCAGAATTCTAAGCTGAAGGAGCCCTGGAGGATTTAAGGAAGAGCCACTGTGGAAAGGGGAGTAAGTTGATAAGGGAAGTGTAAAAGGATTACTTTAGGGAGGGCCCAGATGAGGTCATGTAATAATAAATGGATAGTGGACCCAGTGAAAACAATTGTGTGATTGGGGGAAGGTGATGAACGATGACTGTGATGAAGTTTGAAGCTTGGCAGAACCCAATAGTCAATGGCTAAGGTGGCCACGACTCCAGAAGAAGACAGTGTAGAGTTGGACTGGTTGACCAAGCGGTCAAGATGGGGAAAGAGGAGAGTGGCCAGTGCAGAGGAGATGGCCTCCAGGAGGACTGAGGAACTGAGGGTTTGGAGATTGTGATGTGGTTGGTAGAGAAGGCTGAGGGAGAGATGGAAAAACCAATTGAGGACTGGTCAGATGAAGGAATTTCAGAATTCTTCAATAAGGGGATGATGATGCATTAGCCAGTGAGAGCAGGATTGAGGGTTTACCCATCTTTGTGTGTGATTGAGGTGTAGGTCTCAAGGCAAGGAAGTAGGTTGGGGAACTGATTATTTGGGAGGTTTGAGAGTCAATCTGGATGATGAAGGTAGGAGTTGGAGAAGAGCATGGGAGCCACCAATGTAGGGATGGCTGCTGGGATTTTGATTGGGTGGAAGATGTGGATTCTAAGAACCTCAAAGGAAGAGACTGCTGAATGATAGAGGGAAGAGGTGACTCTCAAGGTGCCCAGTATAGAAGGGTGACATGGGGAGATTGTAAACAGGGAAATTAGGGCTTGGAGAGAGTCAGAAGGTAGAAGGGAGAGAAGAGCAGATGGAAGATGAAGGCACACAGCTAGGTAATTATTAAGTGTTTGAGGCTGGATTTGAACTCGGGTACTCCTGATTCCAGGGCCGGTGCTCTACCCACTGTGCCACCTAGCTGCCCCTTAATTGGGACTTTGGGCTGGAGTGGTTGAAGGAGCTGGAGATGAGGAATCTGGTGGTGGGTGAGGGTGACCTACATGGGTTCAGATTCACCAACATTTGTAGATGACCAGAGTGAGTGTGTTAACCTTGGAGTGGAGGCTGCCGTTCTCTGTCCATGAGAGCCCAGGGATGGATCAGGAGACAGACAGAGCATGAGATCTCTTCCCTCCAGCGATCATTGATTAAATGTGGCTGAGGACAGATGCTTTTGTGCTTTTGCTCTTGTCCTTGGACAGGCTCAGCAGGGAGCTGCAAGGCCACCCAGCTCCTTGGTCCTCTTTTCATCAGAGGCTGGAGATGAGGCTGGAGTGGCAGGACCTGCAGGTCCTGCAGGCTGGGGGCTGGATGTTTTGCCCGGCTCCTGGCTGTCTTCCTTCTGCTAGGAGCAGGACTAGTCACTTTACCTTGGTTTGCCTCAATTTCCTCATCAGTAAAATGAAGCTAAGAATCATGCCCAGGGTTGTCAGGGTCAGATAAGAAAACACAGGAGTTGGGATCTGTAATAGAGTGGATATCATGGGAGAGTATTTGTTTTTCTTGCTCTCATTCTGCCAAGAAGAGATGGGCATCATCTCATCAGATTGGAAGCTGGGCCTAGCTGCTGTCAGCACCCTCTACCCTCTGCTGGGCTCTCTGAGGGCAGCTGCCTCCTACAGGAGAGATGCCTCCTGCAGCAAGCTCATCTCCTCCGCGCTCTCGAGCCTCACCTGGTCTTTTGGCAAGTCTGGGATGCAGTTCAGGCCTGTGGATGCTTTGGTGCCTCCTGGGTCCTGGACCACAAACTGCACCAGCTGTAGCAGTCTGATGGCATGGCACAATGCACAGCTAGACCCTGTCTGGTGTCCCGGCCCTGGGGGCTGCTGTAGGACCCTCAGACGGATGGAAGGAAGGATGGATGGGTGGAGGCAGGAGAGCCTGAGAGCTGGGCTGGCCACATGAACCTTGTGGGCCAAAGGAACAGGTGGACATGGATGGCCCAAGAGCCATGCTCGATGGCTTTTTTAAAAAATTGTATTTATTTAGGGCAGTGGGGTTAAGTAGCTTTCCCAAGGTCACACAGCTAGACAGTTATTAAAGGTCTGAGGTTGCATTTGAACTCGGGTCCTCCTGACTTCACGGCTGGTGCTTTATCAATCTACTGTGCCACCTAGTTGCCCCCCCCATGGCTCTTGATCCAGCTCACCTTTCCTTTCTGTGCTCAGTCTTCAGTGGCTCCCCATTGCCCCCCAAAGGCAGGGCAGACCACAGATGCTATCCTTCAGGTCCTTCCCTCCTGCCTTTCCTCCTCTGTGGTCAGGCTCAGCTCAAGGTGGGGAGAGCCCCCAGGTCCCTTGCTCCATTCTCAGTCCCCATCCCCCCCATGCTTCTGTCACCTCCGGCCCCACCTTTCCACTCTCCTGTGATGGGTGACTCCCTGCTTCAGTGTTGGGGCTGAGCCGCAAGCTCCTCCTTGCGTGATGGCAGTTAAACTTGGGCAGTTAGACTTGCTGCTGCTTTCCCCCTCCTCCTCCCATCTCTGCCCCCCGCCCTCCCCCTGCTCCTTCCCGTCCTCCTTCCTCTTCACCCTCCTCTTCTGTGTTCTCGGCAGAGGCCACCAGATGGTGCTGTGACTTGACCGGCAGCCCCGGGGGGGAGGATGGGAGTCCCAGAGAAGAGATGGAGAGTCCCTGGTAAACAGGGAGCTGGGGGGTGGGGGAGGCTGGGCCCTGCCGCCGTCTAGAGGGGCTTATTCACAGGAAGTGTTCCTCTGGGACTTGGTTTGGTCCTTGTCTCAGAGTCGCTGAATCCCCACTTCTGAGTTGGGGACTCCCTGGCCCCAGGGAGCATGGCCATTTACCCTGGCTCTCAGGCCCTTTCTCTGTCCCCTGGGCTCTTTCCCCACCCTTTACTTTGGCCTCTCCCTTTAACCCAGCTTTTTCCTTTGGTTTCCAGGCGTGGTGTCAGTGGCGGGAGCAATTCCTGTACGTCCAGGTCATTAGAAAGAAGGAAGTTGAGGCAGCGAGGCACCATGCACGCCACGAGCGGCACAGGGCCCTTGAGGCCTGGAGGTGCTACCTGCAGGGCCGCAGAGAGAAGCAACAGCAGGCAGGTGAGTGGAGAGGGCCTCAGAATGGGGCCTCCCCTACGGGGAGGGCAGTGGGTTGCCCCAGGTGACCTTGTGCCAAGCTCTCCTTGGGGCCCTTCTCTCACTGTCAGGTGGTGAGGCTGGATGTGGACTTCTGAGGCCTGTTCTAAAGCCAGGACCCTTTCACGCTAACCTTCATTTAGTGTTTGTTAGACAACATGTGCTCCAGGGGCCGTGGGCTTTGGAAGGGTGGGGGTCTCGGATGTCTGGGAAGGGCCGAGAACCCGAGATCACTTTGCAAGGATGTCTTAGGTGAATCTGAGCAAACCCACGGAGGCTGAGGCCGGGGTGCCTCGCACTGCTGCCAGATGTGCTGCTTCTGCTGGGGTTCCATAGGTGACATGTCTCTGAGGTCCCCTTCATCAGGAGGCCCCCTGCCCAGTCTCGAGTGGTGGGGGCTAGCCATTCAGGACCCGGGTCTTGTGTGTCAGGAGCTGGGGCTGGCCTTGGCCACAGTCCCTGGAAAGGGTTTTTCAGCCCAGCTTTTCAGCGTGGCTCCATAGGAAGGAAGAGAGGAGATCTTGTGAAACAACTAAAGCTGCTCATGGTGTGGTCCCCCTGCCCATCTCCTTCCCTACCACTGATGTTTCCCCTCCCTTAGGCACCATGGCCCCCCTAGGAGGGGGCAGGGGGGCCCCTGGTTCCCCCCCTTGTCGCCTGCTTGCTGGACAGAGCCCTAGCGTGTGCTTCTCTCTAGAGGTGGCTGGACGATTCCACTGCACTACCGTGCTCCGGACTGGCTTCTTGGCATGGTGCGGGGCCTGGGAGCGGAGGAAGCGCCTTCACGCACACCAGGCAAGGATTGAGGCGCTGGCGGCCCGGATCACACTGCGGCGGGCATTTGAGCGCTGGAAACACTGTATCCTTGGTTGGCTGGTCCGGGCTGGTGAGCGAGGAAGGGACAAGGGCTTCTTCAAGTGACTCTGGGGCACCTCTGCTTTGGCTCTTCTGTGAGGCACGGTTGGCTCAGGGTTAGAGCCTTGACAAAGTCACCAAGGAAAAGTGTGGTTCCTCAGGCCGGGCTCACTGCCGAAGCTTCCCAGGGGTGGGTCTGTGGACAGTGAGGTGACTTGCTGAGCCTTTCTTTCCTCCTCCACCCAATGGGAACAGCCATGCTTCTTATTTTTGATGCTTACAGTGAGGCAGGGGCTTCCTTTGTAAATCCGGAAGCTGCTGCTGCCTCTGTTTTTTAGATGCAAAGCCTCAGGAGGCTCAGGGAGATAGGGGGGCTGGCCCAGGGCTCCCCATGGATCCCACCCTCACCTGGACTCTGAGGAAGGGACTCACCCAGGAGAAAGCCAGCTGTGGACTCCTGTGGGGGCCCAGACCCTCAGAGCTTCCCAACTGGGCAATCATGGGAGGGCCTTCTGTAACAGGCAGGGAGTGGCCCCTTCCTTCTGGCCCATGATCTCCACTGCGTGCCACCGCATCATGGGAGCATCTGCCACTTGGGGGGGGGGCTCTCTCTTCTGTCACTGGAGGCTCAGTTCCATGTTGCCCATTGGGTGTCATTCCAGGATTGAAAATCAGCTCTCTGGGGTTGGGGGGTGGGGCTAGTGGAACTTCAGGGCCCAGCCCCAGACGAAGCCCTCACTCACTAATAAGTGCTAGTGCTCATGTTGGGCGGCGGCGCAGCATGTGAGTTGCCATCGTCCAGCTGGGGCTCAGCCTAAGGACTCGGGCACCCAGTTGGGCCTCAGCAGGTCTGGCTCCAGGGTGCTCTGATGGAGAAGGTTCCGTGAATGGGCAGCCCCTTCTCCCAGTGGGGTGCCCACCCCCTCTCTGCAGACATGAGGGGGGCAGGGGGTGGACCACTCAAGAATAGCATCTTTAACTTCACCACAGACATGCTGGTTTCTGCTGAGTGCGCTGCCTCATGGGCCAAAGCCAAGGAGCACTGGCGGCGGCATCTGCTGGTAAGAGCTCCCTGCCGAGTCTGGGGGGCTTGACCTGGGCCCTTGGAAAGAGGCTTCCTTCTCTGAGCGCTTTTATTTTTTTTAATTTTTATTTATTTTTTTTTTGCAAGGCAAATGGGGTTAAGTGGCTTCCCCAAGGCCACACAGCTAGGTCATTATTAAGTGTCTGAGACCGGATTTGAACTCAGGTACTCCTGACTCCAGGGCCTGTGCTCTATCCACTGTGCCACCTAGCTGTCCCCTTCCTGAGCTTTTGTCAGTGGTGGTCTGAGAAGTCTGCCCTTCCAGTGTCATGGGAAGCCCCTTCCACCTCCAGTTCCTTCCTCCATTTAAGAAAATGAAATTTTATGATGCTCAAGAGTAGGCCCTGAGGAAGGGCAGATTCTGCCCTCCCTTCCCTGCTGTCCCAAGTACCCACAGACATGGCCTCTTGGATCCCTCTGGCTGTGTCTCCATGGGGAAGTGCAGGGGCCAGTGTCTCTGGAAAGGGCAGTGCCTTACAACAGGACAGCAGGACAGACGAAGGCCCATCCAAGCCTTAGCCTGGCTTTGCCTGTCTTATCGTTGCATCCCCAATACTTTCCAGAACAGAGAGAGAAAGACCCAAACAGTCCATCAAAATGAACCTTGCCACCTGCCCAGCCCCTACCATGAATTCAGTGTTCCATGTCCATAGCCCCTCACCTCTCCTGAGAACAGAGAGAGGCTGTGGTGACCTGTCTTTTTTCTAGTGTGGTTCTGCTTCCATTTGCCTTGCTACCATGACACTGTAGGTGCTGATACTCTACAGCTGTCTTTACTTAATTTGAAGGCATTTTATTGACCTCTTATTTTTATGTCATACCCCTCTGACCCCAAGATATTCTGCCCCCTTTTCTCATGGTCCCTACCAGACTCCTACCCTTCTATGAAGATCCTGATGCTTTCCTAAAGACTCTCAATTTCCTTTTCATCAAGCTTTGAAACTCCTCTAGCCCAGTGTTCCTTTACTGTCCTCTACCACCCCCAGGTACCCAGTGACATGGTCGAGAACCTCCAGAATTCCTTGATCTGGTCCCTGTCTCTTGAGATTCTCTCTCCCTCGACCTCACTCCTCCAATGCTGTTCTTCCTCCTCACCAAGGTCTCTCCTGCCCTCTGGTCTTCGTTTAGGGAACCAGCTGACCCCTTGCTAGCCTGTTCTTGAAACCTTGCTTTCCTTTTGCCTTTGCCATTCCCACTCTGCCCAGGCTAGTCCCTCATCCACTTCTGATGCTGCTGCTTGGGTCTGATTTCAGCGGGACCCTCGGCCCCCCCCCCCCCGATTCTCTAGACCTCTGTAGGGGAGGATCCTCACAAGTCACATAGTGATTTTAGAAGCCACTTTATCACACACTTGATGTATCAATGCTGTTTTTATTTATTTCCCAGTTAGGCTTTCATCTGGTTCCTAGCTCTTTAGGGGTATGGTTGACCACTCTCTGTAGCATCTGTTCCAAGGTGTAACTTCCTTCATTGAGCTGCTCACATCTCCCCCTCACCCCACCTTTTCATGTCTCTCTCTGTGCCCTCCCTTTTGATGAGCTGCCTGCCTCAGTTTCCCTATATGTAAAATGAGGATAACAGCAACCTTTGCCTCACATGTTTGGGTGAGAAAGCTGGAGTGTAGGTCAGGACTGGGGGACCTTGATCCCAACCCCTTCGTTCAATTATTTATTACAGTGGTTCTTGTAAAATCCTTTGGGGACTATGAGCACTCTCTAAATGTTAGTTATCATTATTAAGGCCTGCTTCTGACTTCTGCCAGCTGTGTGACTAACAGTCCTTTAGTCGATAGTTAGGGACACTTGCTGATATCAATGGAGTGAATTGCCGTGGCAGAAATTCCCCCCATCCATAGAATGATGAGTCCAGCTACCATAGAAGGAGAGAATTATGATTGTAACAGAAGCAATTTGTAATCTGCTCAAATTGGGTGGAGATCCCCATTACCGTGGAGTCATTGTTTAATGTAAAATTTGTATCCTGATCTCCTTAGGCTTCACTTTCTACCTAATTCTGGGTTCAGTTTAGGGGAAGGGAGTTTGTCTTTTGCCCTCTAGATGAGAGGCAAGACATAAAAACCTGGGTTGGACTCCTGCTCTTCTGACCTGTGGCCAGCCTGCTTGGCTATTTCTTTTCCCTCTCTCCCTCCCTCCCTCCCTCCCTCCCATTTTCCTATGTGTTATAACTTCTTTTAATAAATTTTTGTTTTATTTCAAAAAAAAAAAAGTGATGAGTTTGCATGCACCCCTAGTGCTTTCCTTAAAATCTGTCCCTCAAACTCATCAGACTTTGCTGCGTTAGAGTATTCTCTAATGATTTAGAGTTAACAGTCCAACTGTTGTTAGCTTTTGGGTGCCATATCCTTCCTTGTGATCCCAAATAATGGGAATCTTTGCCTAGGGAGCTTCTGGTTTCCTTCGTGACATGTTTGGGGTTTCTCTCCTGCCTTGGCTCCTTTCTGGTAACTCAGCCTATGTTCTGTTCCTTCTGTGGCTCCCCTGTCGCAGTTTACTCTTGGTTGGTTGGGGCTAGGGGCTTCATTTTCTTTTGGCCCTTCAGCTGTTGGTGGTGGCGGCAGGGCTGGGAAGTGAGGAATAGGCCTCTGAGGGCAGAGGTTGCTTTTTCTTATTTCAGAGTCCACCTCTGGAGTCTCATTAACCCTGATGACAGGGTTCCCTGCCACATAGACGTGAGTGGTTGTAATAGCCTCATTTAACAGGCGGTGGGTGATCCTCACCTTCGTTTGGTCTGCCCCCCTCCTGATAACAGCTCTTCTCGAGTCCTTCTCTCTCCTGTGAATGAGTTTCCTAGCATGCTCTTGGGGTGTCCTCTTGCTCCTTGCCTGTCCTTTTCTGAGGTTTCCCCCAGCCTGGCCTAGTCTCCTTTTCTTGCCTCACTTCCTGTTTCCTGCCCTGTGCTTCCACAGATCAGCTCCCTGGCTGCCTTGTCTCTTCCCCTAGGCCTTGGCCTGTCCTTTTTGGCCTCAGTTCCTCCTCAGTGCTCCCACTACCTTCCATATCCCGACTCCCTCCCCAGGCCCAGCTCAGGTGCCACGATTCTCTCTCTCCACTTCCCCCTCCTCAGAGATCACTTTGTCCCTTTCTTATATGTATATACAGGGTGAGATTCAGGAGAGGAGCGTGTGGTAGAAATCCTTCAGGCCAGTTCCCTTATTTTATAGCTGAGGAAACTAAGCCCCAGAAAAGGGAATTGACTTTCTAAGATGTAGGCAGGGCATGGTGAGCAGAGCTGGGATTCAAATTGAGGTTTCTGACCCTGAAGCCACCACTGCCACTTACGAAATGGGGCCCCTATTAGATTATGAACCTCAGGAGGGTAGGAGCAGTGTTCTCTCTGATCCCTGAGCTGGATCCCTGCAAAGGGTTGGGGGAGGAGCTGTGCCTAGAGTGTGAACAGCCGCTCACAAGTCACTGATGGCAGTAGCAGGGAAGGATGTGACTACCGAGGTCATTGGCATGCATCCAGGGGCCTTGGGTAAAGGACTCTGCAACAATCCAGTGACTTCACCTGGCTCTCTCCTCCTCTTTCCCCAGCTCAACTGCTTCAGGGCCCTGAAGGACAACGTGACAGATTCCCATCTCCACCGATTAAGAAAAAACCTGGCTCATGGGCAGTATCAGGCCATGGTGAGGCTCCCCTTCTCTGCCTCCTACCCATGTCCCCCAGGAGATGGGCCCTGGGAAATCAGTCCTCTCTGGCTTTGTGATCATGCCTAAGATGAGGGCCTAGCTGATCACCACTCCAGACATGTGGAGCCCCCATGTTCTCTGAGTCTGTTGTGAGCTGTGCTCTTATCTGAGGTGTGATCACTAAACATTCCATCCACAGCCAGCAGCTGTTGGTTGTCTTGACTGGTTGGGTCATAAGTATGCCTTCATGCCAGTGTCTCCTGTGGGTCGGGTCCCCCTCTCTCCTGCCCCTTTGGCAGCTGGGTTTGTTAGGAACCTTGGTGCCCGATCCCTCCTCCAACACATCTCAGCTGTGTCTTCTTGATGCCTTGGTTTGCTTACCTGTAAGATGGGGATATAACACCAGTCCTGGAGGTTGAGGAGGATGGGCCCCAACAGGACGGTTCCTCTTATTTCCTTATCTGGGTCTCTGTCTCCAGCTTTTGCAGAGGTTCTGGCACCAATGGTGTGCTCAAGCTGAACAGAGAGAGGATGAGAAGCAGCTGTCCCAGATTCTTCGTGCTCACAGCCACTACAGGTATGGTGGTCTTGGCTTGGGACCTTTCCTGTAAGCTGCTGGTTCTCCCCTTGTCAGCCCTCTTGAGGCAGCCACCATTGGTCATTGAATGGATCTGGTTTTCCAGGCTTCTTGAGGCCATGTTATTCAGGTCATTGTGGGGGTCACCATTTCCCTGGTTCTGCCCACACAGAAAGGCCGAAGTCTCAGCCATGGATGGAGTATTGCTTCCCTCCACTGTGGGCCTCCCATGTGCTGATCTAGAGAGGGGCCATCATGGTGGGGTGGGGGGGAAGAGATGTGGCTGAGGGTTCAGACTTGGGTCCTGGTCTTTTCTGAAGTCCACCCAGGGCCTTCCATGGCCTTGCTGGCTCCCATTTTCAGAGGCCTCATCATGGGAAGCAGGCTTCCTGGGAGCATCATGCAGGGCAGGGGATTGCATCCTTTCTGTCCAGCCTAGTGCGCTGGCTGCATCTGGGGCCTAGAAGAAATGGGGCATGATGACCAGAGCCCCGGGCTTGAGGTCAGGAGTCTGAATCCTGACCTTGGGAGACTCACGGAGTGGTCTTCACCTGTAAAATGAGGAGGTCAGGTGTTGTGGCCTTCAGCCCTAAATGTGTGGGCATGCATGCACACCAGGGGGTTATTAGCACTAATTAACCCTTATAAGCCAGGAGGCTGATTTCTTCATTTCCTGGGGATGGGGACCCCCGCTAGGCTGGCCTCCTCCTCACCTTGAGTCCAGATTGAAAGGCGGTTGGGTCCTCCAAAGAGCTTTCTTTCCTTTGCAAGGATTTTATCTCTTGAATAAATAGGAAAGCAGCTCTTGGAAATGTCAGCTCTGTGACCTTGGGGCAGCTCTCTGACTCTTTGAATCTCGGGCTCCTCAATTGTAGGATGCAGGGTGCCCGTAGCTCCCTTCTCATGCATTATCCAGGTGATTGTCATCTTCAAGTTGAATTGGCCCCTGCCTAGACCACCTGCCCCCTCCCCATCCTGGTTCACACATGGCTAGACCAAGGAATTTTTATTTACTAATTTGTGGATTTCTTGATGCAAAAAAGTCTTAGATAAGGATAAAAATCAAACCACATACATGCAATCAGGAAAGAAGTTATAGGACAGTTAAGAAACAAATCCCAAATATATTTTTTGATGTTTATATTTTATTTTTTCTCAGATATGAAAACATTTGTTGTTGTTTTTTTTAATTTTGAGTTCCAAATTCTCCCTCTCCTTGAGAGGGAAAACATATAGTATCTATAGGCAGTCTTGCAAATCATATTTCCATATTAGATTGTAGAAGAAAACACAGTCCAATAAAAGAACTATGTAAAAAATAAAAAAGCAAAAAAGAATATGCCTCAATCAGACTCCCTAGTAGACTCCATTCAGAATTGGCTTGGAATTGATTGAACTGATGAGAAGAGCTAAGTCATTCCCCAGTGATCATTGTACAGTATTGCTGCTACTGTGTAGACTCTTCTGGTTCTGCTCATTTCACTTTGCATCAGCTCATATAAATCTTCCCAGGTTTTTCTGAAACTTCCTCCCTTATGATTTCTTACAGAACAGTTCTATTCCATCACAGTCACCTCCCACAACTTGTTCAACCATTCCACAACTTGTTCAACCATTCCATAACTGATGAGCATCCCCCTCAGTTTCCAGTGCTTTGCCACCACTAAAAGAGCTTCTATGCATATTTATGCATATGTGGGTCCTTTTCCCTTTTTTATGGGTATAGACCTAGCAGTGGTATTGCTAGGTCAAAAGGTATGCAGTTTTCTGGCCCTTTGGGCTTGGTTCCAAATTGCTCTCCAGAATAAACCCCAACCTTGCTGACTCCTTTTTCCCAGATGCCATGAGGACTCTTGCTGTCATGATGCCTCCCTCTCTCAGGGGTCCAGGTTGCCCATTGCTCTTTTGAACTTAGCAGAATAGGAGCAGCTGTTGATCTCCTCTGTAGGGATCCCTAAACTGAGCCCGAAGAGTCAGAGCCTGGGGGAGGTTTGAGTTCTGGAGGATTAGTGGCCGTGGCCTTGAGAACAGGATTTTCTGCCAGAGGAACTGAAGCCCAAGCATGACCTTCCTCTTCCTGCAGGGTCCTTGGCACCTCTTGGTTGAGTTTTCTTTGAAGGGAGAAGGAGGGTCAGGTCTCCCCTGGAACCCACACTAGCTCAGTGTTTACTCACAAGGTAGTGCCCTTCTCTGTGCCTCAGTTTCCTTCCTGGAAAGTGAGGTTGATATTCTCTGGACTTACTGTGAGCAGGATGATTAAGCCCAGGTGAGCCTGTGAACATGCAGTCCCCCAAAAGTTGTTAAATATTTCCTTCTTGTTTTCCAGAGCAGTTCTGTTGCATAAATGCCTCCAGCTGTGGTTGCAGAATGCTCAAGAGAGCAGACACTCACAGGTAGGGAGTTCTTGGAAATGAGAAAATGGACCATTGAGGCCATTACTTGATTTTGCCAGAGGGCCTTGGTGGAAACAGAAGTGGTGCCCTGGGGAAGGAAGGAGGGAGGGAGGAAGGAAAGGGTTGGGGTTCTAGGCCTTGTTTGTTCCTAGGATCTCTGTGCTCCAATTCAGAGAAAAGGGAGATAGAAACTCCCTGAAAATCAAGCACCTTCTCCCCAATTTTTCCTGTGATTTGCTCTGTTTGTTCTTAGTGGGTGGGCATCTTGCCAAGGTGGGCTGTTCAGGACTGCTTATCCTCTTCTATCAGAAGAAGGTTGAGGAAGTTGAACCCCTGACCTAGCTAACCCTGTTCAGCTTAGCCGGAAGGGAAGGCCCCAGAATGGAGGTGTCTTGAGGCAATGTGGCAGGGAGGAAGGGGGAGGGCAGCCCTACTCCAAGGGCAGCCTTAGAAAAAGGGGCATAGGATGGCAGCAACACCATCCTTTCTGATGCCATCTAGCCTTGCCAGTGGGTCATCATGGTCAGCAGCAGAGGCTACTAGCAGGAGTTGACTTAGAGTACCAGATGCTTGGTCTGTCACTTTGGGTTCAAAATGTGAATTTAGTCATAGCAGCAAACTTCCCCATCTTAAGACACAAGTCACTGCTTGGACCTGCTCCTGGCAGCCTCCTGCAAGATAGATGCCACCCACACACTGCACAGGCTCATCAAGTCATCAGCTGGTAATCACTTCCTACTGGGTATGCCACGCCGTGGGGATCTGGAGAAAAGGCAGAAACCTGGTACCTGCCCTCATTACAGCAAGGGAAAACAGCAGGGCCCATAAAAGATAGAGTAAATGGAAGGCAAAAGCTGTAAATTAGCAGGGATTGGGGGGTGGGGAGAACTCTGTACCTGAGTTCAAATCCTGCCTCTGGCACTGACTAGCTATGTGACTAAGGGCAAGTCTCTCACCTGTTTTAGTCTCAGCTTCCCTTTCTGTAAAATGAGAGTGGCTGGACTTTGTGGCCCCTGAGGTCCCTGCAGCTTTACCTCTAGGATCTATGACACTGTACAATGAGGCAACCAAAAAGTAAGTGTAGGCTACATGGTTGGTGAGAGAATAAGGGAGGGGAAGTGCTCCTAATCCTTTTCTATGCTCAGCCCCAGCTGTGCTGTGATGTTCTCTTCTGGGTTCTGGGTTTTTTGTTTTTTTTCCAAATGATATTTTTCCAATTATTTGTTATGAAAGTTTTTCAACCTTCATTCATCCATATGCATATACATACTTTTAAGTTACTTAATTTCCTTCCACCCTCCCTTCCCACCCCCTCCCCTCAGTGACAAACACTCAGGTGAATATTGAACATACTATTTGTGTTTAACATATTTATAGATTAGTCATTTTTTTTAAGGTTTTTGCAAGGCAAACGGGGTTAAGTGGCTTGCCCAAGGCCACACAGCTCATTATTAAGTGTCTGAGACCAGATTTGAACCCAGGTACTCCTGACTCCAGGGCTGGTGCTTTATCCACTACACCACCTAGCCACCCCAGATTAGTCATTTTTGGTATGAGAAATTAGGCATAAGGGAAAGAAAGCAAGCCATGAGATAGGAGAGGAAAAACATAAGAGAAATTTTTTTTTTTTTAGGTTTTTGCAAGGCAAATAGGGTTAAGTGGCTTGCCCAAGGCCACACAGCTAGTTAATTATTAAGTGTCTGAGACTGGATTTGAACCCAGGTACTCCTGACTCCAGGGCCGGTGCTTTATCCACTGCACCACCTAGCTTCCCCGAGAAATTTTTTTAAACATCAAATGTAATGTTCATCCAGATTTTGTAGGATTTTGTTTTGTTTTGGTTTTTTTTCCTTTCTCTGAATGGGGATAGCATTGAAAGAAGACCTTAGCAGGGCTCCTAAAGTTGTCCCAGCTCTCTGAACTGCTAAGAGGAGCTGCTACTATCAAGGCTGATCAACTCACAATGTTGTTATTTTTTTTTTCTGTTACAATTATAATTCTCTTACTTCTAAGTCAATTTACATCTAAGAGTAGATGGTAGTCAATTTACATCTCCACTCAATTTTCTTTGTTACATTCACAATTCTCTTCATCTTTCCCCTGCATCATTCCCCCCCCCCTCAAAATTATTCTGGACCCATATTCTTTCAGAGTCCATTTGGAGATGAATGCATTACAGCAAGGCTTCATTAAGGCAGGGTCCAGAGAATGATTGACTGGCACAGCTGGTTGGCATCCTGCAGAGGCTAGTCTTGTAGTATACAGCCAAGAGAACAAAACTCAAGGGAAAAAATTGAGCAAGCAAAAACCAGAGACATTGGTAACAGAGAAGACAATTTAATAAGGTCCAATAATTAGGAAAAAACTAGAAGTCTATAAGGGGCAAGAACTATACTTTATGATCCTAAGCCAGTAGTATTAAAATACCTTTTATAAGAACATGGGTTCCAATACAACACAGATTCATTGTAAACAAAACTTAAAAATAGTATAAACAAATATACTGGAAAAGCATTTTAAAAACTGCACATGTCCAAAAAGGAATTTGCAATAGAATTTTCTATTTTAGCTTTGGCCATGTTTAGAATGAACAAAAATTCTAGTTGAAGAATGGATCTCTCCTTAAAGCTGTTAAATATGCCAATAGTCATTATTCTGATCCATTGGCTCACTCTCAAACTTAATTATGATGCACCTGGAATGAACATGGCAATTTGGTATTACAAAGCAGAGAGGGACATGAGGACATCTTCCCTTATGAAGTCATACAGACAATATTTTCCAATGAGTTGTTTTTTGTTTTGGTTTTTTTAGTATTTTGCAAGGCAATGGGGTCAAGTGGCTTGCCCAAGGCCACACAGCTAGGTAATTTTTAAGTGTCTGAGACCGGATTTGAACCTAGGGACTCCTGACTCCAGGGCTGGTGCTTTATCCACTGTGCCACGTAGCCGTCCCGATAGTTTCTTTTTAAACGCAAGGTGGTGACTGTTTCCTATCAAGGGCCTTCCTGCCCTCTTTTCAAAGCCTCTTAAGGGCAGGGAGTCCACATTTACTAAACCTTAAAGTCTCAATGAACCTAAATTGAATACAGCCTTCAATCAATAATAGGTTAACAGAAACTTAGCTCACAGCTGAGATCATTTCACAAACTTTGCCACTTACAAACTTTCAAATGGTATAAGCAGATAGGTTCAGATCCCAACTTCATTAATTACTTAAAATTAGACCCTTTCAAGCAATGAAATTCAAAACTCAAAGTAAAAGGAGCAACATTTAACTTAGGTAAGTATTTCATATCTGAGTCACACACACACACACACACACAAAACCCCCTCTTTTGTATAAAGATTTCAAATTTACCAAGGTGAGATTGGATACCCTGGCTGGCTCCCAGTCTCAGAATATAGAAACATTTTCCCACCTCTCCAGGCCAGTAGAGAGATGTAAAAACATCCCATTGATGTTTAAATACACATATACACACATATATTTATATTATACATTTTTTTGACGGTACCAGTTAAGACCAGTCAGAAAATAATTTTTAGAATTAATCAGAATTTCTTGAGGTACCTCTTAAATATTCATTAAGATTTTGAAATAGCCAACCAATAGTTAAAATTTAATGCATTCTTTTTTCTTTTTTAAAGATTTTATTTATTTTGAGTTTTACAATTTTTCCCCTAATCTTACTTCCCTCCCCCCACCCCCCACAGAAGGCAATTTGCTAGTCTTTACATTGTTTCCATGGTATACATTGATCCAAATTGAATGTGATGAGAGAGAAATCATATCTTTTTTTTTTTTTTTTTTTGCAAGGAAGTAGGGTTATAAGTGGCTTGCCCAAGGCCGGACAGCTAAGGTCATTATGAAGTGTCTGAGGCTGGATCTGAACTCAGGTACTCCTGACTTCAGGGCTGGTGCTCTATGCACTGTGCCACCTGGCTGCCCCAAGAGAAATCACATTCTTAAGGAAGAAACATAAAGTATAAGAGATAGCAAGATCAGATAATAAGATAGTTTTTTTTTCCTAAATTAAAGTTAATAGTCCTTGGTCTTTGTTCAAACTCCACAGTTCTTTCTCTGGATACAGATGTTATTCTCCATCACAGACAGCCCCAAATTGTTTCTGATTGTTGTGCTGATGGAATGAGCAAGTCCATCAAGATTGGTCATCACCCCCATGTTGCTGTTAGGATGCACAATGTTCTGGTTCTGCTCATCTCACTCGGCATAAGTTCATGCAGATCCCTCCAGGCTTCCCTGAATTCCCATCCCTGCTGGTTTCTAACAGAACAATAGTGTTCCATGACATACAAAGACCACAGTTTTCTAAGCCATTCCCTAATTGAAGGACATTTATGTGATTTCCAATTCTTTGCTACCACAGACAGGGCTGTTATGAATATTTTTGTATAAGTGATGTTGTTATCCCTTTTCATCATCTCTTCAGGGTATACACCCAGTAGTGGTATTGCTGGATCAAAGGGTATGCACATTTTTGTTGCCCTTTGGGCATAGTTCCAGACTGCTCTCCAGAAAGGTTGGATGAGTCCACAGCTTCACCAACAATGTATTAGTGTCCCAGATTTCCCACAACCTTTCCAAAAATGATCATTATCCTTTCTGGTCATATTGGCCAGTCTGAGAGGTGTGAGGTGGTACCTCAGAGAAGCTTTAATTTGCATTTCTCTAATAAGTAATGATTTAGAGCAATTTTTCATATGGCTATGGATTGCTTTGATCTCATCTATAAATATTGCCTTTGCATATCCTTTGATCATTTGTCAATTGGGGAATGCCTTTTTTTTATTGACTCAGTTCTCCGTATATTTTAGAAATGAGTCCTTTGTCAGAAATACTAGTTGAAAAGATTGTTTCCCAGTTTACTACATTTCGTTTGATTTGGTTACAGTAGTTTTGTCTATGCAAAAGTTTTTTAAAGTTTTTTTAAATTTATTTTGAATTTTACAATTTTTCCCCAATCTTCCTTCCTTCCCTTCCCTTCCCCCTCCCACAGAAGGCAGTTTGTTAGATTTTGCAGTGTTTCCATGGTACATACTGATCTAAGTTGAATATGATGAGAGAGAAAAATCATATCCTTAAGGAAGAAAAAATAAAGTATAAGAGATAGCAGAATTATATAGTAAGATAATAGGGATTCTTTTTTTCCTCCTAAATTAAAGGTCTTTGGTCTTTTTTCAAACTTCATGATTCTTTCTCTGGATCCAGATGGTATTCTCCATCACAGATACCCCAAAATTGTCTCTGATTGCTGCACTGATGGGATGAGCGAGTCCATCAAGGTTGATCATCACCCCCATGTTGCTGTTAGGGTGTACAGTGTTTTTCTGGTTCTGCTCATCTCACTCAGTATCAGTTCATGCAAATCCTTCCAGGCTTCCCTGAATTTCCATCCCTCCTGGTTTTTTTTTAAGTGAACTTTAATTTATTACTACTATTATTACAATAATTTTATTATAAGAGTAAACATAAAGCCGCTGCTACCCCAAGAAAATGAGAAACCTCAAGAATACTGAGAGAGAGGCACCTAGGTGGTGCAGTAGATAGAACACCGGCCCTGGAGTCAGTAGTACCTGAGTTCAAATCCATCCTCAGACACCTAATAATTACCTAGTTGTGTGGCTTTGGGCAAACCACCAAACCCTATTGCCTTGCAAAAATTAAAACTAAAAAAAAAAAAACAGTGAGAGAAAAAAAAATGTACTTAAGTCTGTGTTCAGATTCCAATGACTTTGAGTTGCTTTCTTTATCGTAAGTCTACCAGAGAAGTTGCTTCAATATTTTTCCCACAATTGCTATTACTAGCTGTACCTCCACTCTGTTCCTCCCCACTCTCAGTTCTACTCTCTGTCTCTCCTTTCAACCTGGTCCTGTCCAAAAGTGTGTTGTATCTGAGTACCCTCACCCTCAATCTTCCCTTTCTTCTATCACGTATTCCCTCCTTCTCTCCCCCCATTCCCCCTTATCCCATCCCTTTCTTCTCATTTTTCTTTAGGGTAAGATAGATTTCCTCACCCTCTTAAGTGTGTATGTTATTTCCTCTCTGAGCCATTTCTGCCCTCCAGAATAACATATTCCAATCCCTACAAGCCCTTAATGTAGATGTTGCCAGATCCTGTGTAATCCTGACTGTGGAGCCTTGGTAGCTGAATTGTTTGTTTCTGGCAGCTTTTAGAATTTTCTCTTTGATTTGGGAGTTTTGGAATTTGGCTATAATATTCCTGGAAGTTTTTCTTTTGGAATCTTAGGAGGTGACCAGTGAGTTCTTTCGATTTCTATTTTACCCTCTGCTTCTAGGATCTCAGGGCAATTTTACTGTATTATTTCTTGAAAAATGAAGTCTAGACTCTTCTCCTGGTCGTCGTTTTCAGATAGCCCAGTAATTTTTAAATTATTTCTTCTGGATCTGTTTTCGAGGTCAGTTGTTTTTCCAATGAGATAATTTCTTTTTTTTTTAATTTATTTTTATTAAAGGTATTATTTGAGTTTTACAATTTTCCCCCAATCTTACTTCCCTCCCCCCACCCCACCCCCCACGGAAAGCAATCTGTCAGCCTTTACTTTGTTTCCATGTTGTACTTTGATCCAAATTGGGTGTGATGAGAGAGAAATCATATCCTTAAAGAAGAGACGAGAAGTCTAAGAGGTAACAAGATCAGACAATAAGATATCTGTTTTTTTTTTCCTAAATTAAAGGGAATAGTCCTTGAACTTTGTTCAAACTCCACAGCTCCTTATCTGGATATAGATGGCACCCTCCTTTGCAGACAGCCCAAAATTGTTCCTGATTGTTGCACTGATAGAATGAGCGAGTCCTTCAAGGTTCATTATCACCCCCATATTGCTGTTAGGGTGGACAGTGTTTTTCTGGCTCTGCTCATCTCACTCAGCATCAATTCATGCAAATCCCCCAATCAGATAATTTCACATTTTCTTCTAATTTTTGCCTTTTTTGGAAGAGTTTTTTTTCTTCCTGATTTCTTGCAAAATTATCAGCTTCCTTTAGTTCCATTCTGCATTTGAAGGAGTTATTTTCTTCAGAGAGCTTTTTTTATCTCCTTTTCCAGCCGATTCTGCTTTTTTTTTTTAGGTTTTTGGGTTTTTTGTTTTTGTTTTTTTTAGGTTTTTGCAAGGCAAACGGAGTTAAGTGGCTTGCCCAAGGCCACACAGTTAGGTAATTATTAAGTGTCTGAGACTGGATTTGAACCCAGGTACTCCTGACTCCAGGGCCAGTGCTTTATCCACTATGCCAGAATTATGCTTTTTAAGCCATTCTTCTCATTTGCCTTTTGTTTTGCTTTTTTCCATTAGGCCTAAACTGGTTTTTAATATATTATTTTCTTCCCAAACTGCAACCTGTGTCTGAGTGTAGGCAAACAGCAGAGTCCTACCACAAGAGAAAGCAGAGAAATCTCTGCAGACTTCCCTTCCTCTCATCTCTGGGGGTACAGGTGCTTTCTCCTGATTCTCGCTGCAGAGCTGGTGCTCCTCCCTCCAAACGCATTCTGGTGTTGCAGATTTCTTGCCTCGCCGCTTGGAGGTGTTCTGGGGCTGTGCTGGGACTGGGACTTTTTCCAACTCTGGGAAAATGTATCACTCAGTCTTTCTGTGGGTTCTGCCCAAGTTTTGGCTAGAGTTATAATTTGTTAGCTTTTGGAGTTTTGGGGGGAAGGAGTTCCTGGTATTGCTGCCTTAAACGCCACCATCTTGGCCCATGAGCAAGAGCTTTTTAATTTAATGTAATCAAAATCATTTAGTTTATTTTTAGTGATGTTCTCCATCTTTTCCTTAGTCATAAACTACTTCCCTTTCCATAGATCTGACAAGTAAACTGCTCCTTGATCTTCTAGGTTGCCTATAATATTTTTTTTATGTCTAAATCCTGTATCCATTTTGATCTTATCTTGGTATAGGGTGTGAGGTGTTGATTTAATCTAAGTTTCTTCCTACTACCAATTTTCTCAGCAGTTTTTATTGGAGAGAGTTTTTATCCCAATAGCTGGACTCTTTGGGTTTATCAAACAGCAGATTACTATAATCATTTCCTGCTATTGCACTTAGTCTGTTCCACTGGTCCACCACTCTGTTTCTTAGCCAATACCAGACAGTTTTTTTTTAATATTTAATATTTATTTATTCTCATTTTGTACAAATAACGTTTTTTATTCATTAATAAAATATTGTTGTTTAAGAGTAAACAAAATACCCCCTCCCCCAAAAAATATAGACTTCCTTGAGTGATAAAGGGGAGAGAGAAAAAAATTAAAATTAAAAAATAATAGTAATAATTGTAGGTATGGCCAGGTGGTGCAGTGGATGGAGCACCAGCCCTGGAGCCAGGAGCACCCGAGCCCACATCCAGCCCCGTACACCCAACAATCACCCAGCCATATGACATGCAAGCCACCCCAACCCCACTGCCCTGCAAAAACCAAAAACAAAAAAAAGACCCAAAATAAAATAAAATCATAATAATAGTAGGGGTGGCTGGGTGGCGGACAGAGCATTGGCCCTTGAGCCAGGAGCACCCAGGTCCAAATCCGGCCTCAGACAACCAAGGATCACCCTGCTATGCAGCCCCAGGCAGGCCACCCAGCCCCATTTGCCCAGTACCCCCCCCCAAATAATAATAATAAAAAATGTGCTTGAGTCTTTGTTCCAACACCAACAACTCTGTCCCTGGTGGATCACATTCTTTATGATAAGTCCATCACAAAAGTTACTTCCATATTTTTCCACCATTGCCATTGGTTATCTCAACTCCCTCCTTCACGTGCTGGCCCTGGCAGAGGTCCCCTGCTATTCCCCCAATTTGTGCCCGGTGCTCCCTGGGGCATAGCTCAGGAGACTCCCCCAGCACCCTGGGGCTGCCTCTGGGAGGCTGGAGTTCTTTCACTCTGGTGGGCCACCCCTCCAACCCCATGGAGCAGAGCCTTTCTGCTTTTTTCCAGGTTACCTTGAGTAGGAGAACTGCCTCACTGGGTCCCTCTGTGGGTTCTGTCTCTTGAAAGTTTAGTTAAAGTCCTAAGTTTTGAAGATTTATGAGAGAGTGCCTAAGACAGGATCCACTCTTGTTGCCATCTTGGCTCTGCCTAATACCAGACAGTTTTGATGACTGATGCTTTGTAATGTAATTTTAGATCTGATAAGTCTAAGCTACCCTTCTTTTGCCCTTTTTTTCATTGAATCCCTGAAAATTCATGACTTTTTATTTCTCCATATGAATTTACTTACAACTTTTTCTAACTCATTGAAGTAATTTTTTGGAATTTTGATTGGTAGGGCCCTAAACAGGTAGTTTAGTTTTGGTAGAATTGTCATTTTTATTATATTAGCTCTATCTATCCATGAGCTGTTGATGTTATTTAAATCTGATTTAATTTGTGTGAGAAGTGTTTTGTAATTGTTTTCCAAAAGTTTCTGAGTCTGTCTTGGCAAATAGACTCCCAGGTATTTTACATTGCCTGAGGTTACTTTGAATGGGATTTCTTTTTCTAGCTCTTCCTGCTGCACCTTGCTAGTCATATATAGAAAAGTTGATGATTTATGAGGGTTTATTTTATATCCTGCAACTTTGCTAGTTTTTTGGATGATTTCTTGGGATTCTCTAGGTATACCATCATGTTATCTGCAAAGAGTGAGAGTTTTGTCTCTTCCTTCCCAATTCTCATTCCTTACATTTCTTTTTCTTCTCTAATTGCTGAAGCTAACATTTCTGATATGACATTGAATAGTAGTGGTGATAATGGGCATCCTTGTTTCACTCCTGATCTTGTTGGGAATGCCTTAGCCTTTCCCATTTGAATATAATGCTTGTTGATGGTTTCAGATAGATACTGCTTATTATTCTGAAGAACAGTCCATTGAATGTATTCTTAAGTAACTTTATAGAGTTCTTGAAATCCAGTTACTCTATTACAGAGATAATAGTTATTAACACAGGCTTAATTAAAAGATGAAATCGGAATTTTCTAGTCCCAGAAAAAAAGTTATCTTCCCCTCTTTTTCTTAACTAATTGACCACTAGGCTTCCCAATCAATATGGCCATTTCCCCTTCCCAAGGGTGGGACCTAATCATCCCAGCTAATGTCTTTAGGGAATGGGACTTGGAATTGAAAACATGGTCCTTGCCCAACCCCCCCTTCTCCAAACCAGGAAGAAGGTATGGGGGTCCCCTGTTTTCTAAAACAAGTTTTGGGGGGCATCTTACCCTTCCCACAGTGAAGCATGCATTCCATCTGGGACATAGGTTTGAGTTTAGAAATTGTAAAAAGGAAGGTTTTCCTTCTGCCTCTCCCCCTCCCCCTACAGAGGGTGGGGGTGGCAGAGAATGAAAGAGAGCATTTCAAAGAGAGAAAGAGAGTATCACCCAAAGATAATTTCTAGGAGTTCAGGTATTTTGCTTTTGTCAAATCTAATTCCTTCCAAGGAGCAAGCACACAGCTGGGGGAGGAGTAGTGGTACCAAGTTTTCCCCCATATTTTAATTCTCTATCAATTTATAGGTAGGCAAACATGTCAATTGGACATACACCAAATATCCTTCCTTAACAACCCTCACTCACAGTGGGGTGTAAACCAAACACGCCTCAGAATTGCCTTTTCTCCGGTCAATCTGAAAGCAGGGCAGGCCTACACCAAGGCTACTGAGAAACACTACATGGGATCAGCTTAGCTGACTCCCCAGAAAACTCAAGCTTTTTCCATTTTCCAGAAAAAGGGAAACACAGAAGGAGGACTAGAGGTCCAATATTTTTCCTATAAATTAGAATCTAAAAAAAAAAGGGGGTGTTGTTTCTCACCTATGGAGCTCAATCCAATTTCCCAGTCTGGGCAGTCTCCTACCTGGCTCTCCATTATGTAGCTGCTTGCTACTTGGGGTCGTTTTGCCTATGAAGAATCATTATTCAGACTCAATAAAGCAAGGGTGGAAATAAAAATTTATTAAAAAGGTTACAAGACATAAGAAGAGAGAGAGAGCAAGAGAGTGAGGGAAAGCTGAAAGAACAGCCAAATAGCATTGACTGGGCCACAGGTCAGAGAAGACTAGTGGTGACACATTGTTGTTAATGTATACAATGTTCTCTTGGTTCTGCTCCCTTTGCTCAGCATCAGTTTCTATAATCCTTTCCATGCTTTTTTAGAATCTGACCATTCATGATTTCTTATAGAACAAGAGTATTCTATAACATTCTTATACCATAACTTGGTCAGTCATCCCTCAATTGATGGGCATCCCTCCAATTTTTAATTCTTTGTCACTACAAAAAGTTTCTATGATTTTTTTTTATGATTTCTGCTGGATATAGACCTAGGATTGGAATTGCTGGGTCAAAGGGTATGAACAGTTTTATTACTCTTTGGGAATAGTTCCATATTGCTCTCCAGAATGGTTGGATCTGTTCATAACTCCACCAGCAATACATTAATGTCCCAGTCCTCTCACAACCTGTCCAACATTCATTGTTTTCTCTTTTTGTCATCATAGCCAATCTGATAGGCATGTAGTAGAACTTCATATTTTTTAAACTTGTATTTTTCTAATCAGTAATGATTTGGACCATCTTTTTATATGATTATATTTAGCTTTGATTTCTGCATTTGAAAACTACCTGCTCATATCCTCTGTGGGTCACAGGTTTTAATAGGGACATTGCTCCAGTGAAGAATGTCCAGAGCTAGGTTAGCAGGCCCTTGGGACCAAGGCATCAGAAGATAAGGATCTGGGGCAGATGGTTCTTCATAGCTGTTCTCAGATGGTGCCAGGCTCTCGTATGGCAGAAGGCATGGCTAGGTTCTAGGTGGGCAGAAACAGAACTACTGGGCAAAGTTTCTAGGAAATGTCAATGCCAGAAAGACATTTCTCCCAGAGCTACCTGAAGAGGTAGTGAGCTCCCCATGCAGGTTGTATTACCACTAGGTTGGGAGTTAGGCTGAGACCTGAATAAGTGGGGCAGCTCTGGGTGGAGGCCAGAGAAGGCTGAATTGAAAGATCCATTTAAACAGTTAAATGATTTTGGTGTTGATTCATAGGTAATGCAGGGCATTGATGGGGGGGGCAAAGGACCAGGCCTTCCCTTGACCCTAGTATACCTGGCACTTTGTCAGGGGTGGGGTGGTTCTTTCACTAACACAGGTTGTGCCTCTCTTAGACTCTGGAGAATGTCGTTTTCTGACTTTGGCTAGTCCAGTCCTTGCATGAAAGACCAAGTGGGTGGCTTCCACTACTTGGCCGGCCCTGTCAGGGCCCCTCCATGGTGGGACAAGGTCCATGGGTGATCTGTGCAGGGATGGGAGAGAAAAAAGAGGTGGTGATGCAGGCATTCCACAGGTCTCCTCCCAGAACCTTCCTCAAGAAGCGGCCCAAACTCCTGCTCCTTGTTAAAATGATTTTCTCTTGTGCTCTTATATCTCCTCAGTTTTCCCTTCTTTTCATCTTTCTGAAAGAACCTTGCCTTATGAAAAAAGAATTTTTTCAGAAAAAAATAAGAAATAATATATGAAAATTTCAGTTAAACTGATTCATCTGTTTAAAAAATCTTAGTGAGCCATTTTCCACCCAGTTTCCTGACCTCCGCGAAGACCCCGGGTTTCCTCCCTTTTCTTAGTGGCCTTTTGGCAGGAACAGGGGTTATTTGTTGCTCTCCTACTGACCCTTCGGTGTGACTCTCTTGACTGTAGTCTGACCCTCCCTGAGGCCATGAATCTTGGTGGACTTCTTTAGGGCAGGTTTCTATCATGGACTCTTGGAAGTCACACCAATGGTACCTTTCAGCCCCAGGGCCCCCTCCCCAGCAGATTGAGAAGCCTGGAAGGTCAGTCCTCCTCTCCTTCCCCCATGTGGCTTCATCTTCCCATTGGGGTGCATGAGCTTTCAAAAAAATCACAGGATGGAGGCCACTTACATTTGTTATCTCTCCAGCAGACTTGGCAGGCAGTGATGTGAAATTCAAGATGATCTGTTTAGCACCAATTAGGAGCCCTGAGGAGGTGGTGCTAAAAGGGGTTTTGTAATTAGTGTGTCTTTAATTCTTCCATAATGGGCCTGTGGTCTGCTGTCCTGAGCCACTTGTGCCTGCCTTCTGTGTGTCAGTCCTTTTGCTGGTCGTTGAGGATTGGGAGCAACCAAGCTGAAGTAAGGGAAGTAGTGTTATCTTAGCAGAATCAGAGAAGAGCAGAGTGAGGCCTCATCTCTGAGATCTCTGACAGGGGAGGAAACCAAATTCAGCCAGTGCAGGGTGAAGTGTTCCCAGAGGCATGGCACTCCTAGGCTTAGGGGGAGCTGCAAGGGATGGCCAGCTGTGACCCTGGAGGCCAGCTGTGTGCCAAGACCTCCTGCCTTCTGGTCAGGTCCTGGCAAAAAGCTTTTATGAAGCACCCCCATGACCTGGCACTGGGAGCAGCCAAGGGCTGGGCTCACAAAAAAAGGCAAAATCTACAGCCCCTTTCCCTCTCATGTTCCCAGCTGGCACTTGGTGGTTGTCAGATAATCTTGGCAGCAGTGTTAAGCAGAAATTAGAGTATGAGCTAATTTGTAGCTGCTATTTGCCTTTTCAGAGGGACTTTTGGAAAGAGAATGGGTATTTTTGACCTCTTGAGTCTTTAGATTATGCTGTAGAGAGACTGGAAGAACAAAACCAGGGACATCATGACTGGACCTTACAGTGTGTAAGACCTTTGGCCCCCCTGGGCCCCTCTTGTTCACTGAGAGGCACAGGGTATGCTTCATTCTCTGGTCTGAGGGGCCAGGATGGGCCTGAACCAGTGTTCTCTTGTGTCTGCCCTTCTCCCTTTATCTGGAACATCTGTTCATACAAGTCTTCCTGGGGTCTCTGGCTTATAATACGGTAATTCACTACATTCAAGAAGCACACCCCATTCAGCCATCCTCTGCTCAATGGCTATGCATTCTGAGGGGCCTGGGCTATAAGGACAAAGAAATGCTACCAGCTCTCCTCACAGGGAGCTTCCAGTCCATGCTAGAGACAACAAGGCCACCTGGAAGTATTTGCAGACTAACTCTTAGTAGCAAAACACAAGAGGGCATGGGCACAGGGAAGACTCCTATAGAAGTGGGCTTGGGGTATCTCCAGAGGGCATCTGTGAGGTAGAGGAAGGAGGGAGGGCATTCCTGATGTAGGGGACAGCCAGTGCCAAGACCCTGAGATGGAAGATGATGTGTTGTATGAGAGAAATTGAGTTGGGGAGTCAGGATCCTCACATCCACGGGAGAGGGCTGAGGCCAGGTGGTGGAAACAGATGTCATATTTAGGGAATGGGGGTTCAGACCTACAGTGAAGAAAGGATGGTGACTGGGGCAGAGGCAGATAACAGTCTCTTGGTGGGAAAGAGGGAGCACAGGTGAGATGGCAGGGTGACTAGGAGTGAGAAGGTGAGGCAATGCCAGAGTTACAATCCTGGAAACCCAGAAGGATGGTGGGATCTTCAACAGAAAGAGGGAAGTGTGGAGGAAGCGGGAGGTGGGCAGGTTGGGAATCAACTCAGCTTCAGCTGTTCATGGAGGCATTGCTGGGACACTCAGTTTAAAATGTCCAGCAGGCCGTTGGTGAAGTGGAACAGGTGGGGGGTGGAGATTGGGATTGGTGACCCTCTGGTGCCACAGGAAGCCTTCCTTGTGGGTACGTACCTGACCTTTCCCTTCCTGAGATCACCAGGACGAACAGTTGACTTAACTTCTCGATTCCAAATTGCTTCCCAGTACAGCTGGCCTCCCCAACTGTGGTGTGCCTGTCTTCCCAGCCCCTCCTTCCCTGCCTGTTGCTATCTAGTGTCACCTCTTCTTGTTAGTGATTTGGGGCATTTTTTCATGGGTGGCTGATGGTTTGCAATTCTTTTGATCCTTCTCTCTGCCCACTTTGTCTCCTGGTCTTTGCTTGTGGTCAGATGCAGTCTTCCAAAGCCGATCACCACTATCGGAGCAGAAATCTGTCCATCCTCTTTCAGGCCTGGAAAAACTTAAGTGACCAGCGGCAGGAGCAGAGGGCAAGGCAGGCAGAGGCTTCAGACTTTCACAGGTAGGTGCCCAGGAGAGCTCACGTGGACCCAGAAGTGCATCTGACAGCGAATCCATTTGTCAGCTCCAGAGACCCGCTCTCTTTAGACATCCTCAAGCCTGTGAGTCCCTGAGAATTGGTCATAGCCTGTGGAGGCCTTGGGTGAGGGGGCTCTCTTTTCTGGAGGAAGCTCAGCCCTTTAGTTTTCTAGGTCAGCCTAGATCTAGGTAGGGGCTGTAGTTGGCATCATCTCAGCAGACCCTCATTGGTTTCCCAAGACTGCCACTCTACAAGAGTATTTGATTTTTCAGTCTTTTTCAAGTGTTTCCTCCAGAGAGAGGAGGAACAGAACCTTGGACATGAAGTGCCCAGGGGAGTCTAGTGCAGGACTTTGCTCACATCAGGAATGTGAGAAACATGGTCTGAAGGAATGAAACTGTTCTGTGCCCTCTAGTTCTATTCTTGTCCTCTGGAGGTGGTGGTGGCGGAGGTGGTGGTGGTGGTGTCTACGTGTGACTTACTGTGAATTGTGAAGGGTCATTAGACCATCAGCTCAGGAGGGAGCCCAGAAAGGCCTCCTTCCAGGGACTGCTCTCCATGGACTGGTCTTGCTCAGACTCAGAGTGAACTTGCTGGCTGTAGCCCCTCCTGAAGGTTAGGGGAGGGCCAGCCCTGGCTCTGGAGAGATGAGATGAGACGAACACCCAAGCAACAGTTGGGAAGAGAGGCCCGACCATTCCTGCGGCAAATTCACCCTTAAGTGGCCTGAAGTACAGATTGTTCACCTTTATAATCTTGTCTTTTCAAACCACAAATAGTTCCAATGCTGGGATTTGATTGGGGTTGGATTTGGAATCTTTTCCTTGTTTTCTTTACTTTTTGGGAGTTTGGTTTTTTGTAATGTTTGTGCTGGGGCTGGTGAGTATTGTGGGAAGCAGGCAAGGGGAGATCAGAGTGGGCTGGAGCAGCATCAGCAGCTCCCCCAGGGAGGGTTCTGAAGAGTGAGCAGGATAGGGCCTTGGGAAGGTGGGAACAAACCCTGGCTAAGCACCTGACCAATATTATCTCATCTGAGGGATGCAGCCAGTGGGATTGGACCAAATATTTGTGTTTTGGAGGAGATGAGGTTGGTGGATCTAGAGGACCCAGGTAAGGCAGGGCCTGGAGGTTGAGGCTGAGGAGTTTGGCTGTGATTCTGTAGAGGAGACAGCAAGGACTGAGGGACTGGACCTGGGGAAGGATGGACATTTGGGAAGCTGGCTGTCCAGACCTGTTGGAGACACGGAGTCCAATGCTAGTCTGAAGAGCTCGGCCTTGGTTTCCTAGGCTGTAGGGAGTCAGGGTGGTGGGTGGGGTCCCACCAGCTAGTGGCTGAGCCCATCCCCATGTTGGGGGGGTGACTGACTTGTACATTCTGAAGTTGGGAGATGTGAGCAGAACCCAGAGGACAGAAGCCACTGTGACTTCAGTGATGTCATCAAGCACAAAGTGACCTAGGATGGGGTGATCCTTAGGTGTGGTGGGACCCCTTCTCGATGGTCACTTTGGCCACTGGAGGTTGAGCCCCAGGATTCCTCTTCAGTCTCTGGGACTGCCTAGATTGACCAGATTTCTCAAGTTGTCCAAAGCTGTGTTTCCTTCTTGTTCTGTGATCGTTCTGCTCTTTGTTTTATGTGCCAGGCAGGGGCTCCTCACCATAAGCTTGCCCCAATTTTACAGAGGAGGAAACTGAGGCAAACAGGGGGAGTGACTTGTCTAGCATCACCTGAATGAGAAGTGTTTGAGGCTGGGGGTGGGCTCATTTTGGGTCTGAGGCTCCTTCCTGGGATTCCGATTTTTTTTTTGCCCCCCCCAAATAAGGAAACTGGCTCAGAAAATTTGTTCCTTCATACTTGCAGCTAGAGTTAGCAAGTGTCAGACCTAGATGGCTTTCTTCCTTTAAAAAATAAAAAACACCTTTTTTTTTAACTTTTCCTGTCTAAATTCTCTCCTTCCCTCCTTTTGTTCACCTGAGAAGGCAAGAAATATGGTAATCATATATGTGTATATGTGTGTTTGTATAATTTCCAAATTAGTCATATTGCAAGAAAATTAAAGTGAAAAAAATATGCTTCAATTTGCATTCAGAGTCATCAGTGTCATTTGATTCATTTTATTGATCAGAGGAGCCAAGTCTTTCATAGTTCATTTTCTTTACAGTATTCTGGTTATTGTATAAAGTCTAGTTCTGTTCATTTTGCATCAGCTCCTACAAGTCTTTCTAGGATTTCCTGAAAGCATCCTGCTCACCTTTTCTCTTTCTTTCTTTCTTTCTTTCTTTCTTTCTTTCTTTCTTTCTTTCTTTCTTTCTGAATTACTTTGCAAATTTTTCTTTAGTCATACAAAACATTTTTGTAGTAGTCATGTTGCGAAAGAAAACATTAAAAATAATCTTGATAAAAGTAAAAAAGGTAAAAAAAAGGTCTGCTTTAGTTTGTATTCAGAACCAATCAGTTCTTTCTCTGGGGATGGGTGGCAGTTTTCATCATAAGTCCTTCAGAGTTGTCTTGAATCATTGTCTTCCTGAGAATAGCAAGGCTGTTCAGAGCTGACCATTTTATAATATTGCTGGTACGATGTACACAGTACATCTCACTTTGCATCAGCTCATGGTAGTCTTTTCAGGTTTTTCTGAGAGTATCCTGCTCCTCATTTCTTTTTTTTTTTAAGTTTTATTAATATCTTTTGTTTTAACATCAGCCATTTTGCAATATTCCTCTCCCCATCTTCCAATCACAGTGAGACTTCCCATGTAACAAGTTAAGCAAAACCAATAGAGGTACATCTTCCACGCCATTTTATGCAACAGTCATATGCAAAGTACTCTAATTCAAGGAAAGAAGAGAAAAGCATTATGGCTTGTTCAATATTGCTTTACAAAAATGAGCTGTTTTAAGATTCTTATTTTTTTGGTGTAATTTATGTATTTGTAGGATAATCATTTTAAAAACTGAATTTAAAAATCTTAATTTGATTGAAAACCTACAAATTCTCTCATGATTTACAATCATTTAGCCACTGCTCTGCTTAGCTGCCAATCTCTTATCTCTCTCCTCAGCAATTGTAAGACAGATACCCTTTCCTCTAGGAAGAGAGATCCAAGGCTTATTACCTTTGCAATAGCAAAAATATTTGAAAGCCTAGTGGCAAAACTTTTGCCATTGGCATTTTTTACATGAACAACATCAAAAGAGCCAGGATGTTTCTCCCTATTTGTAATCACACCAATTCACCCCAAGTTAGCTCCACCGGTCACCATACATAGGTTTCCAGTATCAAACTTAATGAAATCAGTGATTTTGCCAGCTTCTAAATCAATCTAAACTGTATCATTCACTTTGATGAGGGGATCTGGATAATGAATAGTACGGGCATCATGGGTCACCAGATGGGGAATACCCTTTGTACCCATAAAGATTTTGCATAACTTATATTTAGCCTCCTCAGCTGTGATACGATGAACAGCAAAGCGTCCCTTCGTGTCATATGCCAAACGGAAATGTTCCCCTGTCTTCTCAATGCTAATGACATCCATAAAACCAGCAGGATATGTGATATCAGTGTGGACCTTGCCATCAATCTTGATGAATCGCTTCACGCAGATCTTCTTTACTTCGTCTCCAGTAAGGGCATACTTGAGCCTGTTTCTCAGGACGATGATGAGGGGGAGACATTCTCTCAATTTGTGGGGACCTGTAGATGGTCTTGGAGCAAATACTCCTGTTAACTTATCCAGCATCCAGTGCTTTGGAGCTGCTACACGTTTCAGATGTTTCTTAGGACCACAAGCCATGGCTACACTAAATCTGGGATAAAGCAGGAAGTTTACTCGACTGCAGGTAGGGTCGGGGACTACTTAATGGCTGTGTTTGGCCACGTCACTTTAAGCCTCTGGGCCTCGGCGTCTTTTCCAGAAGCATGACTGGCTGGTCCCAGGGCCGCTCAGCAAGAGCCCTCATTTCTTATAGTAGAATAGTACTTCATTAAAAACTGGGTAGCGGGGCGGCTAGGTGGCGTAGTGGATAAAAGCACCAGCCTTGGAGTCAGGAGTACCTGGGTTCAAATCTGGTCTCAGACACTTAATAATTACCTAGCTGTGTGGCCTTGGGCAAGCCACTTAACCCCATTTGCCTTGCAAAAAAACCTAAAAACCAAAACAAAACTGGGTAGCACAGTGGATAGAGCACTGGCCTTGGAGTCAGGAGGACAGGAGTTTGAATCCAGCCCCTGATACTTGACTCTTACTAGCTGTGTGACCTGGGCAAGTCACTTAGACCTACTTGCCTCACATCTGGGGCCATCTCCAGTTGTCCTGATTCATTTCTGGCCACTGGACCAGCACAGCCTCCCCTCACTCAGATCCACTTCATTCACTTGTCATGGCATCCTCCTTGAGAATGAAGAACAGATATCATCATTTTATCATAATCTGTAATTTGGCTGTTCCCTAATTGATGTGTATACCTCTCAGTTGCCAATTCTTTGTCACCAGAAAAGAGCTCCTTTACGGAGGGTCTTTTCCTTTTTGTTATTTATTGGACACAGACCTTGTGGTATTGCTAGGTCAGAGGTTTTACAGGCCTTTGGGCCTAGTCTCATGCTGCCTTCCAGAATGGTGGGCCAGTTCACAACTCTACCAATAGGACCTCAGTGTCCCAGTTTTCCCATATCCTCTCCAACATTGATCAATTCCCTTTTCTATCAAATAGAAGAATGATGAGACTTGTTCTGAACCCAGAAGGCAGGAATTAGATTGATTGCTGAAAGTTAGCGGGAGGCAAATTTTGGCTTCTTAACAATACCCTAACAATCTGGGTGTGGAGGGGGATGCCTCTGGAGGTCATGGGCACCCCACTGCTGGCTGTCTTCAGGGAAGGCTGGAACGTGATGAATCACTGCAGCATTATAAGAAAGAGATGTCATTGGGGGGAAGCATGGGAAGTCTGTTCCCAGCGAATCCAAAGTCCAGTCGACAGGACCAAGAAAACAGGAACACAGTGACTACAAGATGCAAATGCAAAGATTGATGGTACCTAAGAGTCAGAACCTGAAATGATGCCCAAAGTTGGTCTCAAAGAAGACTTGTAAAAAATTCCTCCCCATGCTTCTTTGCAGGGGTCGGGGGCACTCTGGTTGTGGCACACTGCATGTAACATCAGACTTCTTTGATATGTTGGTTAATTTTGCTGAACCGTATTTTCCTTTTAAAATTATTTCAAGGGATGAACTTTTGGGAGGAAAGGGGGGAAAGGGAGATGATGGAAAATGTAGATGTCAGTACAGTTTTATTTAAAAAAAAAAATTAAAACAGACTTAATGGAAAAAAAACACTTTCAAAACCAGTTCAAAATATAACTTTAACAAATGTGTCATTGAGAAAGAACTGGGAATAATTAGATTTGAGTTTGAATTCTGACCCTGATAGTTTTAAGCAGAGTGTGTGGGGTGGGGAGGGGGGTGAAACTGCAGAGTTGTTCTGATTGGAGTTTGTCTTGATAGTAGGGATTGAGTCCATTCTTTTGTTTTCAGTTCTTTTGAGAGCTGTTTGTTCATATCCCTTGACCCTTTATCTACTAGGAAAGGGCTTTTAGTCTTATATAGTTTAAGTTATTTGACTACAATTTGGCTGTTAGATATTTGATACAAAAGCTTTCCTCCACTAGAACACTCCCCCTCCTAGTCGAGCTGCATTAACTTTGTTCATGTAAAAGCTTTTTAATTGTATATGATTTCAAAGATCTATTTTTATCTTTTGTAACCACTATTTCTTGACTGGTCAAGAATTCAGCCCTGCCTATAACAGAGAAGGGTCCTCTTGTTCCCTTTTATTTTCAAGACTACTTTTTGATTTTCCCCAACAAATCTTTTAAACGAAGAGTACTTTGTTATATAATTTGTATTTTAGGGTTTATTAAGTTATTGAGTACATTTATTTTTTATTCTTCCTTGTTGAGACTTTTATTAATCTACTCTATTTTTTTAGCCACTACCAAGTGGTTTTGAGGGTTACTCCTTTATCATAGTTTTGAGGTCTGGAAATATTCTCCCCTTTGTTTCTGCCTCGTTAAAATTCCTTATTTTCCTTGATATGTTAAGTTGTTTGTTCTGTCAGTTGATTTCTATTGTTATTTCATCCAACTCCATAAAGAATCCCTATAAATTTGGAAATTAATTTCTGCAGCATCTTTTTATCATGTTAGCATAGCCCAGGTGTTCTTCCAGTTATTTGTTATCCTTTATTTTTTCCAGCTGATGTTTTATTTTTCCAGTTACATGTTATAAAAGTTTTTCATCATTCATCCTCATGCATATACATTTTATAAAATTACAAAATTTCCTTCCACCTTCCCTTTCCCACCCCCCTCCCCTCAGCAGCAAACAATCTGGTGAATATTGTACATGCACATTACTATTTAACATGTTTGGGGGTGGCTAGGTTGTGCAGTGGATAGAGCACCGACCCTGGAGTCAGGAGTACCTGAGTTCAAATCTGGCCTCGGACACTTAGTAATTGCCTAGCTGTGTGGCCTTGGGTAAGCCACTTAACCCCATTTGCCTTGCAAAAACCTAAAATGAATGAATGAATGAATGAATACATACATACATAAATAAATATAAAATAGTCTGACCATTCAAGGTCCATTTTTGCTTTTACTTTGTCTGATATAAGGCTTGCTACCCTTGAATTTTTTGCTTCAGCAAATATATTTTGTTCCAACTTTTTACCTTTACCCTGTGTGTATCTTTCTTTTTTTTTAAATTGTTTTTTGAATTTTACAATTTTCCCCCACATCTTGCTTCCCTCCCCCCACCTCCCACAGAAGGCAGTCTGATAGTCTTTACATTGTTTCCATGGGCTACGCTGATCTAAGTTGAATTAAAATTAAAAAAAATAATAATAATTGTAGGTATGGCCAGGTGGCACAGTGGATGGAGCACCAGCCCTGGAGCCAGGAGTACCCAAGCCCATATCCGGCCCCATACACCCAACAATCACCCAGCCATGTGACATGCAAGCCACCCCAACCCCATTGCCCTGCAAAAACCAAAAAAAAAAAGAAAAAAAGACCTAAAATAAAATAGTAATAATAGTAGGGGCGATTGGGTGGTGGACAGAGCACTGGCTCTTGAGCTAGGAGCAACCAGGTCCAAATCCGGCCTCAGACACCCAACGATCACCCTGCTATGTGGCCCCAGGCAGGCCACCCAGCTCCATTTGCCCTGCACCCCCCCCAAATAATAATAATAATAATAAAAAATGTGTTTGTCTGTGTTCCAACACCACCAACTCTGTCGTGGGTGGATCACATTCTTTATGATAAGTCCATCACAAAAGTTACTTCCATATTTTTCCACCATTGCCATTGCTGATCACAACTCCCTCCTTTCTATTTCTCCACTACCATGTACTATATTTTCTCTTTCCTTTCACTCTGACTCTGCTGTAGGGTCGCTGAGTGGTGCAGCAGACAGATCCCTGGTCCTGGGGCCAAGAGGCCCCAAGCCCCCATATGGCCCCTTAGGCCCAGCAACCACCTGGCCCTATGGTCCTGGACAGGCCATCCAATCCCAGCCCCTTCCAAGAAGTAAAAAAGAAAATGCATTATATCTGATCACTCTCCCCCCATGGTCCATCCTCTCCTCCATCATTTACATTCCTACCCTTTCCCCCTTGTCCCCCTTCTCGCCTTCTTACTCCAGATGTCTATACCCCATTAAGTATATATGCTGTTTCCTCTCCTAGCCACCTCTGATGAGAACAGAGATTCCCTCATTCCCCCTTGCCTTCCCCCCTTCCATATCATTGCATTATCTCATGGTAATAAAGAAAAATCTTATTATGTGAAATATCTTGGCCTATTCCCCCTCTCCTTTTCCCCCATTACATTTCCCTTTTTTCTATTGACTCCATTTTTACACCATATTTTATCTTCAAACTCAGCTTTCTCCTGTGCTTCATCTATAAAATCTCCTTCTACCTGCTCTGTTAATTAAGAAGGTTCATATGAGTATTTTCAGTTTCATTTTTCTATGCATGAATACATGTAGTTCATCATCGTTAAGTCCCTCATATTTTCCCCTTCTCAACCACTCTCTATTCTTCACCTGAGTCCTGTATTTGAAGATCAAACCTCCTGTTCAGCTCTAGACATTCCAACAGGAACATTTGAAATTCCCCTGATTCATTGAAAGTCCATCTTTTTCCCTGGAAGAGAACATTCAGTTTTGCTGGTTAGTTGATTCTCGGTTGTATTCTAAACTCTTTTGCCTTCCGGTATATTATATTCCAAGCCCTACGAGCTTTTAATGTAGTTGCTGTTAAGTCCTGTTTGATCCTGACTGCAGCTCCACAATATTTGAATTGTGTCCTTCTGGCTGCTTGTAATATTTTATCTTTGACTTGGGAGTTCTGGAACTTGGCTATAATATTCCTGGGGGTTGGTTTTTTGGGATCTCTTTCTTGGGGGGAATCTGTGGATTCTCTCCATTTCTATTTTGCCCTCTGCTTCTAGGATATCAGGGCAATTCTCCTGTAGTAATTCTTTGAAAATGATGTCAAGGCTGTTTTCCTGATCATGACTTTCAGGTATTCCAATAATTTTTAAATTATCTTTCCTAAGTCTGTTTTCCAGATCAGTTGTTTTTTCAATGAGATGTTTCACGTTTTCTTGTAATTTTTCATTCTTTTGGTTTTGAAGTACTGAATCCTGATTTCTCATAAATTCATCAATCTCCCTGAGTTCTATTCTTTGTCTAAAGGATTTGTTTTCCTCAGAGAGCTTTCTTATCTCTTTTTCCATCTGGCCAATTCTGCTTTTTAAAGCATTCTTCTTCTCAACATTTTTTTTTAGGTTTTTTACAAGACAATGGGGTTAAGTGGCTTGCCCAAGGCCACACAGCTAGGTAATTATTAAGTGTCTGAGGCTGGATTTGAACTCAGGTACTCCTGACTCCAGGGCCGGTGCTCTATCCACTGCGCCACCTAGCTGCCCCCTATCCTCAACAACTTTTTGAACTATTTTATCCATTTGACCTAAGCTGGTTCTTATCATGCTATTTTCTTCAGCATTTTTTTTGGATTTCCTTGACTAAGCCACTGACTTCATTTTCATGTTTTTCCTGCATCTCTCTCATTTCTTTTCCCAGTTTTTCTTCTAACTCCCTCATTTGATTTTCAAAGATTTTTTTTTGAGCTCTATCATAGCCTGAGCCCAATTTCTGTTTTTCTTGGAGTCTTTAGATGCAGGAGCTTGTGCTTCCTCATCTTCAGACTAAGTGTTTTGATCCTTCTTGGGCTCACAGGCAAAATATTTCTCAATGGTGCTCCTGTTTTTTCTCTGCTTACTCATTTTCCCAGCCTGAGCCTGGTTTTGGGGTGCTTTTGGGACACTCCCACAAGGATCTCAGTGTGTGAGGCTCTGTCCTCCCTGCTGGTCTGTGAATGACCATATGTACCCCCGTCTGCCACAGGGCCGAGGTGGGGAGGCCCTGCTGTTCTTTTGGGGGGCCTAGACTGCGATCAGGATCTGAATGTGGTCAGGGCCCCAGAGTCCTGTTCCAGGGGCAGAGGACAGGGCTCTGCAGTCTCTTTCTTCACTCCCCTCTCTTGGCTCAATGGGCTCCTGCCCTGAGGGCTCCACCTGCTTCTCTGTTTCTGGGTCTAGGCTGCAGAAAGACCAAGCTGCTCACTGTATGCCCTGAGGGCTGGGCTTCAGGTGCTCACTCTGGTAGAGGTCCCCCCTGTGTTCCCCCAATTTGTGCCTGGTGCTCCCCGGGGCATAGGTCAGGAAACTCCCCCCCCCCCCCGCTGTGAGCCGCAGCTCCCAGCGCCCTGGGGCTGCCTCTGGGAGGCTGAAGTTCTTTGGCTCTGGTGGGCCACCCCTCTGTCCGGCTGCCCCTCAGACCCGGGGAGCAGAGCTTTTCTGCTCTTTTTCAGGTTACCTTGAGTAGGAGAACTGCCTCACTGGGTCCGTCTATGGGTTCTGTCTCGAAAATTTAGAGTCCTTAGCTTATGAGTTTTATGAGAGAGTGCCTAAGACATGATCCTCTCTTGTCGCCATCTTTGCTCCGCCTCCATGACCATATCTTGATGTGATGCTCATAGGCCTTTGGAATCTGGATAATCAGAATAGGGAAGGATGTTGATGGTGGGTTTGTCGACCAACTATTCTAGGCCCCCATACTTTCCATATAGTAACCTGAGGTCACCATCTGGGACGGTCCCGAAGAAGGTTGATATCATTGTCTGATTCTCAGCCCAGGGACTCTCTGCATCCTCCATCCCTCTGCTCTTAGTGACACATGAGCCATGAAGCAGGTTGGTGAGAATGTCCCGGGCCTTTCCTGGACTGCTGTGCTTATGGCCATGGCAGGGGCTAGCAGGAGCCAGGGAGCTGACAGGGGGACAGCTGCCCAGGGCTTAAAGAGGTCAGTTTGTTCTGTGACCTGGACTGTAAAGCCCCCATGGTGGGTGGGTGGTCAGGAGAATTTTGGGAAAGTCTAGCCTATCCTGGCCATTTGAACAATGTTCCCAGGGTTGGGCTCTTCCTGTGTGACTGAAGTGAGTAGAGTAGAGCATATCCCTGAAGGTCCAGGGCATACCCCCAGCAGGTCCAGGAGACTCTTCTGACAGGTGCAATTACTCCAAGGTTAAGGCTGGACAAATAGTGACTCTGAGAGGGTGAGGACTGGAGAGGCTGCATGGTGGGGCCTGCTGAGGCCAGTCCTTTGACCTCTCTGATTGTGGGTTTTAGAGCCAGGTGGGTTCTCAGCCATCCCCCAGCCCCCTCATTTTGTGAAAGAGGAAGTGGAGGCTGGTAATCCTTGTGGTCCATCCTTAAACAGGCAGGGCAGAATCCAGTTGTTTGGAGTCACTGGTTTATCTATGTGTCAGTTCTTGTCCCAGGGGCTTGTGAACTATTAGAAAGAGGCCCTGTGTCCAAAGGGGCTGGGAACGAGAAACCTGGGACTGGACGAAGGGGCAATGATATGATGGAGGGCTCCATGGATTGGACTTGGGCTCTGTGGGGCTGGGAGGTGAAACTTCCAGAACAAGGAGTTGAGAGTGCCCTGACTACCCCAGGGCATGGTGGTCATGGGTGCTAGTGGAGGAGGCCACCGGGAGGTGGAGGAGGTGGATGACCTGGAGAAGGAGGGCTTGCTCTGGAGGTCTGGAGAGAGAAGTATCAGAGGAGTGCAGCATGGTTCCTCCTCCCTGAAGGCCAGGACCACCACCTCCTCCTGCTCTCCCAAGGGCCAGTAATAGTTTTTCTCTTCTGTCTAGAGCATCTCCCCCAGATCCTCCCAGGAGTGTGTTTGCATGGCTCCTGGTTCTCATCAGGGCTGTGTTCCTGAGATTAATGTTCTTCCTTTTTCCTTTCAGGGAGCTGGTGAAGAGATGGGCATTTAATGTGTGGCGGCAGAAGACATCTCTTCAGCGAGAAACCCGACTGTCTGAGAGAATGGTAAGCAGCAGAGTAGTGTACCCACTGGCCCCAGGCTCCGCCACATGGGGGGCAGGGCTTGCCCTCTGTGAGGGTGCTGACTGGGACTTCATCTGGTGCCCCTGAAGCCTCGGGTGAGGGTACAAGCATGACTTCTTCCTTCCCTCCCATATTCGCCTGCTCAGCGGGCACTTCTATGGGCAGCCCCATCTAGCTTATCTCCCACCAGTATGGTGAGGTGGAAGAGGGGCAGAATTAGAACCTGGGCCACCCAGCTCCCAGCCTGCAGCTTGGGCCTCCTGCTCTTGATTGAACATCACTGGAGCCCTGGAGCAGTTAGAGCTGGAGCTGACCTGTGAGACAAGGAAAATCCTGGCGCGGCTCTTGGCTCCCCCTTCTTAGCTGTGCAATCTTGAGCGGGTCACTTCAACCTCTCTGGACCTTGATCGTAGATGAGGGGGTTAGGCACCAAGGTTGCTCTGTTTCCTCTTGAAGTCTGGTTTTGGGAAGTCCCGGCTTCCCCAGGCCTTGGGGCTGATCTCAGGCTCAGGCCATGCAGCCCTTGACCTATGTCCCCAGTTGGGGGAATCCCAGGATATGGGGACATCTGATTTTATTAGCAAGGGACAATAAAGGCTTTAGTTTGGGAGGGTTCCTGGCACGGACAGAGGGAGGCTGTGGTGCCAGGTGGGAGGTGAGGTGCCAGAGTAGAAGGCGGCTCCCCCAACAGGGTTCTGGGGCTGATCTGACTCCTCGGTTGCAGGCCATCCTCCACGCTGAGCGGCAGGGTCTCTGGTGGGTTTGGTCCACATGGCACCGGCGGGCAGCCGAGCTTTCTATGGCCCGCAGGGGCCAGGCCACAGCATGTGCCCATTACTGCCGGTGGCTGCTGCGGAAGACTTTCCAGACCTGGAAGAAGAACCTTGGGGCTGTCCATGCTCAGCAAGTATCTCTTAGATTCTTGTAGGCAGCCCCTCCCCTGCCGAGCCTTCTCCGGCCAAGGTCCTGGGGCTGACCGGATGGATCTTGGTCCTCATTGCCCTGTGGTTTAACTGAGAGACTCTCTGAGGCTCTGGGGCTAGTTGGCCTTGGGGATGACACTGCCAAGGTAGAATGGAAGGGGGTGAAAACCGAAGTCAAAGGAAGGGATGGAGTTGGGGGAAGCTTTCTGGGAGAGAATGGACCTGGGCTGCCTCCTCCAGAGCCTTGAGTCAGGAAGGATGGAAGAAAGGGTGGGGGTTGAGCCCCCCAGAAGCTGACCTAGTCAGGCTTGCCCCCTGACTACAGCTAGCTGGGGGGACCCAACCTTTTTGGAAGGGAGGTGGTCCCGCCAGAGTGCCAGGACCTGAAGGCATAGGAGGGGGCTGTTGTGTGGAAGTGGGCTCAGCTTTGTTCTGTGCGGCCTCTTGTGAATTGGCCCAAGAGGGGGCAGATTTTCTCCAGGGAGAGCACCGTTCTGAGGTCTTTTCCTGGAGGGTCAGCTGTTGGCCCCTCCTCCGTGAGCTGGGGAAGGGGTGAGGCTGGAGGAGTTTCCCAGTGTTTGACTGGCACCGTGTGGGCTCCCCTGAGGGAGGGAGCTTGGCTTCCACTTTGCTCAGCTCAAACCTTGTCCACCCTGCTCCTCCATGGTGTCAGGGGAGAAAGGCGGGCTGGGGGCCTGGGCCTAGGCCATTATTAGAGCCAATGCCTGTCATTTGCCTCCCTTAGACAGGCCGGGGCGCTGAGGGCCACAGCCTTTCGCTCAGGGAAGCTCCTGCATCTGACCTGGAGCAAGTGGCGAGAGGTGAGCCAAGGGCGGCCCTGGGGGACCTGCCCCAGGCACCCTCCAAGAGCATCACTCTGAGCCAGGCCCTGGAAGGAGGCTCCTATCATCCCATTGCCAGCCCATCTCCCTGCCACGTGGCAGTGGTACCCCTTATCCACTCATGTTTCTTGTGTGTTTGTGTGTGTGTGTGTGTGTGTGTGTGTCTCCCTCTAGTACGTGGCCCTGCAGAACATGAAATGGGAGAAGAGGGCCCGTGCCCATCGCCATTACCACCAGATGCTGCTGCGCAGGACCTTGGCTGCCTGGATGGTAGGAAACTTTGCCCTCCTCTGGCCCTGGGTTCCTGAGTGCCCTGACTGAGGGGTGGGTTGTGGGCCTCCCGAGGTGACAGGGAGAGAAAGGGCAGAGGCAGTGCCTGAGGAATCATGGGTTCCCCTGTGGACCCCTGCCTGCCTCCTTCTGTGAGGCCTCAGGCCAGCTTTGTCTCCCTTGGGCCAAATGTGCTGGCTGTGATATTCAGAGGGACCGGCGGGTGCCTGCCCACAGGGGCTCCCACTCTGACAGCAGAGGCAGTATGCTACCGCCCCTGGCCCCTCACCAGGATGATGCCAGCTGTGAGGAGGCAGCTAGAAAGGTGGAGAGAGGGAGGAGATTCTTCTGGGCCCAGGGAGACCAAGGAGGCTGAGTCTTTGGAGGGGACCTGATCCTGGCGAGGTGGCCAGAGCATCCTGTGAAAGGAGAGAGTCCTCCTGGCCTTGCCTGTGGGGAGCACGACCCAGGAGAGCACAATTTGAAAAGTTGAGGTCCCATTAAATATCAAAGGGTCCCTCTTTTAGCCATAGGGCTTCTTATAGAGGCTGTGCCATCTGGGGGGCTGGCCTGTTTTCTGCTCTCTGGAGGCCTGCTTGATGCCAGCCCCAAGCAAACAGGGACCCCTGAGCTCCAGGGCAGAGAGTAGCCCAGGTGGTTTCTGTCTGGGGATCCTGGCTTCCCCACTGGGTCCCAGGAGATGTCTCCCAGAGGCAGGGGACGGGGGTGGGGGGACACATTGATCCTTCTCCAGCAGGAGCTCCTGAGCTTGGGAGCAGGCCCAGTGGTCCAAGACCAGGGAAGGATGCATCATCCCTTCTGGCCTGGCCTCTTGTGGGTGAGCCCTGGGCTTTCTCTTTTGCAGAGTTACCAGGGCTGGGTTCGGGTGGTCCTGCGCCAAGTGGCAGAGAGGGAAGAACGATGCCAGCGAGAGCTCTTGAGGCAGGTACCCCTGGTGCCCACTCCTTCTTTTCTGTCTCCGAAATCTTGGCTTTGGCAGCACCCAGGGAGACCAGACTCGTCTCATGTCTCACCTGAGGTGGGGTATTGGCAAAGTCCTTATCTGTAAAGAACCCCGAGACCAGTAAGGGGCAGAAATAGTGGAAATAGTGCTGTGAGCAGAGCCAGAGGTGCAGAGGGAGGCTGAAGATTAGAGAACACAAGTGCCTGGTCTGTTGTACTATTTTTGGGAGGGTTCTGCAATCTTGGGGTGGGGGCTGGGTCTGTCCCGACTCAGACATCTCTGGCAAGTCTCTCACCTGTCTTGATTTCCACATTTCCTCTTTGGTCTCCAATGTGGCCTCCCCAGAACAGGCCGAAGGGTTGGGGATGGGAGCGGGAGGGACTCAGACTGGGTGGGGGGGACCCAAGCTGAGGGGTTGGGGTGGACCCAGGCTGAGGCGTCGGGGACAGGATTACTGAATTGCTCTCTTGGTTTTGCCTTTAGGTGGGTATTTCATGTCTGGAGGGAGAATACTGCAGCTCAGGTGGAGGAAGCCAGGAAAATATACCAGGCTGAGGAGCACTACAGAAGAACCATCCTGTGCAAGGTGGGTGGGGGGCTAGGGGGACCTAGGCTTGCACCCAAGGGCCAGGAATCTCCTCCATGGAGCCTGGCAGGGTGGCCATGGTACAGATGACCAAACTATAGGCCAGAGAAGCCATGGGGCAGCTACAGAGTCAGCAGGTGGGAAAACCAGGGATCCCTAAGGGTGTTATCTGAAAGGACTGTTTCTGTCTCTATGTAAGAACACGTGTGTGTGTGTGTGTGTGTGTGTGTGTGTGTGTGTGTGTGTCTCTGATGTGTGAGAATGTCTGTCTGTAGTGTCCAGCTTGTTAACCAGTCTGAGCCTCTTTCCTCCTCTGTCCCATGGAACCGATGAGGCTTGAGGACTCAGTTGGGATATTCCTGGATCCAAGGGTACAAACAGCGTAGCTTTGGGGGTGTGGCTTTTCTGGAATGGTTGAACCGGTTCTCAACTCCACCAACAGTGCATCAGTGCTGCAGTTTTCCCAGCATTTGTCATTTTCCCTTTTTATCAACTTAAGCCAATTGCATGGGTGTAAGTCAGTACTGGAGTTGCTTTAATTTGCCTTTTTTTCAGTCATTAGTGTTTTCCAGCCCTTTCTCATATGGCCATTACCAGCCTTTGCAAACCACCTCTTCGTGTCCTTTAGTCATTTCTCAGTTGTGAATGGTTCTTCTATCTAGCTCGGAAAGGAAACCTTTTTCAGAGAAATTTGCTGCATAGATTTCTCTCCTTCTTTTCCTGCTTTTCTTCATTTTAATTTCATTGGTTTTGTTGGTACCAAAGCTTCTTAATTTCATGTAATCAGGATTATCTGTTCTACCTCTTGTGAGCCTCTCTACTTGTTAGCCTTTGATCTGACAGGGGCGTCTTCCGTGTCCCCTCTCTTGCTCATGTCATCCCTGTACCCATTTTGAGCTTATCTTGCTATTTGGCCTTGTTCTATCAGATTGCTTTCTGGTTTTTCTGGCAGTTTCTCCCTATGGGGAGTTCCTGCCCCCACTTTGCTTCTGTAGGCTGTGTACCTGTTCTGCTCCACTGACCTGTGCACCTAATTGTTTTGTCATTATAACCACATGGGACAGTTGGAGATTGCTACTGTGAGGCCTCCTTCCTTCCTCCCTACTTTTTTTCCATCAGTTCCCTTGATATTCTTTTGTTTGTTTGTTTGGTTTTTTTTTTTTTTAGTTTCTGTAAGGCAGATGGGGTTAAGTGGCTTACCCAAGGCCACACAGCTAGGCAATTATTGTGTCTGAGACTGGATTTGAACCCAGGTACTCCTGACTCCAGGGCCAGTGCTTTATCCACTGCACCACCTAGCCGCCCCTTCCCTTGATATTCTTGACCCTTTGTTCCTCCAGATGAATGAGCTCTATAAAGTAAGCCTTTGATTGGTATGGAACTGATTAGGTAAATTCATTTCAGTCAATGATCGTTTTTTTTTTTTTTATGTTGGTTCAGCCTGTGCAGGGACAGTTAAGATTTCTTAGCGCTTTCTATTTGTGGGAAGTGTTATGTAATTGGAAGGTCATTTCTGGGGGTCCCTCAGAGGTCATCATGAACAGAGTGCTGGGCCTGGAGTCAGAAAGAACTGAGGATGACCTCAGATTCTTCCTGGCTGTGTGACCCTGGCCAAGTCACTTCACCCTGTTGCCTTAGTTTCCTTCTCTGTAAAATGAGCTGGAGAGGAAAATGACCAACAACTCTGGTACTCTGCCGAGAAAGCTACAAAATGGGGTTACGAAGAGTCAGACACGACTGAAAGGCCATTTCTGGATCTCATTCCTTGTTTAGTGTCCATTGAGGGTCCATGCTGCCTTGTGACCACTGCTCTTGCCCTGGGTCTGTGGGTGCTGGTCCCATGCAGCATCTCTTCCTGCCCCAGTGCTTCCTCCTCTATTCCCAGTTGGGTTCTTTTCTCTGCACTTGGATCCTGGAATGTTTTTCCTCTCTCTGTGTTCTGTCCCAGCGCTTTGCACCTAGGTGGGATCTAATAAATGCAGGTTGCTGGAGTGGTTGCTGGCATCCAGTGGGAAGCTGGCATTCAGGGCACCTTCCTCACTCCTGCAGGTGGCCATCCACTGGAGGGACACGGTAGCCCTGATGATCTACTACCGGCAGCAGAATGACATGGCCATCACCGCGGCCAGGAAGCAGCTGGAGCGAGGTGAGGAGGGGTTGTTCCAGGCCCAGCACCAGCCACAAGGCTTAGTTGGCAGTTGTTTTGGCCCAGATCGGTTTCATCTTGGTTTTCCCGGCACAGATGGGTGGTTTTGGACAGTGGGGCAGTTAGAGATAGAGAGGGGATTCCAGCCTAGCTCCTTGGGTGTTCTGGCCAAGGGCCATCTAGCTCTTTCAGGTGGCTGGGGGTCCTCAGCGACTTGGAGGGGCCCAGACCTCCCTTGTTGCTGTCCTCACCTGGCTTCTGTCATCCTAGGTCATCTGCGAGCCTTGTTTCGGCAGTGGCGGGAGTGTGGCCAGAGAGCTTCACTGCAGAGGGCACAGCTGTGGCAGGCCGCTCAGCACCACTGCAGGAGGCTACTCCAGGTCTGCTTGGCTCGCTGGAAGGAGCACCACTTGCAGTGTATCCGGAAGACGGTGAGCAGCCATGGGGTCCAAGTCTGGATGGGGAAGGCTCCAAGCCTGAGGTTTGCCTTGCCCCTTCCAGATGGCTGGTTGAGGCCAGGCCGGCCATGTGGGCATCCACCATGCCTGATTCAGAGAGTGGAGAGTGTATCTGCCCTTGAGGCTTTCCTTGGGGTTGTCCAGGAACCTGACCTTCCTGGAAGGGGAGCCAGACCCTGTTGCTTTCCCCTTAGCTCCTGCAGAGGCGGGGAGCCCAGCTGATGGCCCAGAGACTCAGCCGCTCCTCCTTCTCCACATGGAAGCACCAGGTGGGCTGCCTACATCCTCCCTCTGTCCACGGACCTCTTTGTCTCCTGGACCCCTTCTCTCTTCAGCTGTTGTCAGTCTTCTCTCCTCTCTGCTCTCTCCCATTTTCCACCTGGGCTGTCACTTGGGGGTTTTTCTCTCTTTCCCCTCCTTGTTCCCTCATGGGCCTGCCCTCCCCAAACGGCCTTTGCCTTCTCCTTGGTCTGTCTGACCCCTCGTCCTTGTCTTACAGCTTGGGGAGAGGCAGTGGGAGCAGCAGGCCACTGTCCGGGCTCTCTGGCTTTGGTCCTTCACGTTGCAGGGAAAGGTAGGAGGCCCTGGCCCTATGTATGTGCTCATACCTTCTCCCCAGGCTCTGACTGTGGCACCCCTGTTTGATGGGAGGATTCCTGGGCCCCAAGCCTCACCCAGCTGGTATCTGAACCTCTCTTTGTTGCTTCAGGGTCGCACCCTTGGCCCCCTCCCCTCATTGGAGCAGTGCTTAATGCCTGCCTGTCCTTAGTTGACACTGTAAGGTAATGGGGCGCTGGAATCCTGAGCCTGAGGACACTTGTGGCTCCTCCAGACCCATGTGGCCATGCTGGGACTTGCCTGTCCTACCCACTTCTGGCTTCGGACATGCAGGGACTGTAGGCGCCCATCACTTGGCCAGTGGTCACATGGGCTCCCTTCTTGAAGGTTTGGGCAGCTTGGCTGGGATTTGTGCTGGAGCGGAGGAGGAAGAAGGCCCGGCTGGAGCAGGCTGCGCTAGTCTACCATGGCGGTCTGGTTCACGAGGGCGTCACCCGCCTTCTGAGATTCCTGGCTGGCATGAAGAGGTTCCGTGGGCATCTCCATGCCCAGCAGCATGCCCAGGTGAGGCCCCTCCTTTGCTCCCGAGATGGTCAGACAAACTGGGCGGTGGGAGAAGGATTTCTCTTAACTGGTGTAGGGTGTTTGCTTTGGCTGGCAGTGGGCGACTGGACCCCAGGGGACACTGGGTCTCTGGCTGGGGTTTGGGCGCTGTTCCCCTGACCCTGAGAGGGAGACTAGGCCCCGGCTTTTGAAGTGTCCCTAGGCTTGCTCTGGCCTTACAGGAGATTGCTTTGTGTATTGCGCAGGTGGCCCACAATCTGCACCAGGTGGTCCATCGGTGTGCCACACTCTGGAAGTACAAAGCCCTGGCCAAGGACAGATCCTGCTCCTTGGGAGCCACTTCCAAGAAGAGAGTGACGTTCGAGGTCCCTGTTACTGATGTCCCCCCTGCAGCCATCAGGGAAGCGACTGTGGACGCAGAGCCATCAAGGCCACGCAGGGATTGGAGCTGGCCCCTGCATCTGGCTTCTGGAGACCCCTACCTCCCTGACCTGTGAGTGGCCCCAATCTCTCCCATGTCCTGAGCCTGGCTCTGGCCTGTAGCTATCCAGGGACCCCCAGACCCCTTGGACCCCAGAGAGCCCCGCCTTCCTCATCAGGTGTGCCTCTGATGGATTTCTGGCCACTTGTTATGTGCAGGGTGCCTTGACACCCACCACGTCAGCCGGCTGAGCCTCCTGGGGCCCTCGGGCTCCTTGGTGGGCGCCCCGCTGCCCATGAGCTCAGGCAGGAGGTCTTGATCTCAGCTTGGCCGGGTTTTGAAGTTGGCAATGCTGAATACAGTTTTTCCCTCAGTATTTCTCCTTCCCTCCCCCCTCCTCCTCTGCCCTTCCCCCACCTTTCCATGTCTGCTTTGGCTGAAGCCTTGACCTGCCAGGTCCTGGAAGAAAAGAAGTCACCTCATATCTGTGACGGTCCTGGGCTGGGGGAGGGGTGGGGAGTGATAGTGTTGGGGTGTGGAGGTGGGATAAAGGGCCTACTATGTGCTGAGTGCTGGGGTGACAGAAAGAGCCGAGAGCCAGTCTTGCCCTCGGGGAGCTTACGGTCTGCTGAGAAGGCAGGAGCCAACCTGGTCCGGCAGGGCTCCAGGAAGTGTGTCCTGATATTGGCCCGGTCTGCAGCATGAGGGGGCCTGATGGGCCCCTGCGCTCCTCTGGGCAGGGGGCAATCTCGCCATTTGTCTCCCAGGAATGTCACCCGGCCTGTGAGGAAGCAGCCCCGTTGTCCCAACTTCCTCTTGGACTCTCTGCAGAGGGATGGCTCTACCAGGTAAGAGGGAATATGACTTCCCTGTGGTGTGAATGAGGCAACAGGCCTCTGGAGAAGCAGTCCTGCTGAGCACCAGGGGGAGGGTGGGGGCCCAACGCCTCCCCCACAAGCTCTGTGACCCTTGTAGCTACCAGGGCTGGGTGTCCAATGCTTAGGTCTTCATGTTCACCCATGTCTTCCTCTCAGGGCTGACCCAGAGGGCAGATGGGCATCTGTCCCGTTCTTGGGCCCCCAAGGAAGCACAGGCCATGTTGTCATTTTGACCCCCTTAGGACAGTGTAGGTGTGCCCAGCTGGTCAGACTGTGGCCTTGAGCTGCTGGCCGGAGAGTCTGGATGATTTCCTGGTGGTGGTTGTCTTGGCCGGTTAAATCTCAGCCCCATATTACACACCTGGCAGAGACCAGCATGAGTGACCCATTGATGGCATCAAGGCCAATGCATCACCCTCATCTGGTTAAGTGCTGTGCTGGTCTGAGGGGTGCCCTCTGGGAATGTTTACTTTGGACATGCCCGACACACTGAGGGCTGATCCCAGTCCAGTCTTGCTGAAGGGAGGGGAGTGCTGAGCATCAGAGATGCAGGGGTTGGCACCGTCTATGCTCATTCAGTCCTCACAAATGAGGTCCTTTTATCATCCCTATTTTATTGGGGAAAATTGAGGCAGGAAGAGGTGAAGGGACTTGTCCAGGGTCACACAGCTGGTAAGTTCTGAGGTTGAATTTGAATTCAGATCTTCCTGACTCCTGCCCAGGAAGAAACTATGGGGAATTATGTTGGATAGTTGGGAAATCCTTGAATGCCAGGCTCAGCCAGCTTCAATTCCAGGGTCAGTGGAGAGTCTTGGCCCTGCCCTGTGTGACCTAGGGCAGGGCTGAGGCAATCGATGTTTAGCAGCAGCCCCCCCTACCTGTGCCCAGTTGCCTCAGCTTTGCCTTGTGTCCAGGAAACCTTGGGCTCTGCCCTTGGGAGCCTGAGGGTCTGAGCAGAGTTGGGATACCAGAAGAGTGATGGCCTCCTCCTTCTGGGCATTGGAGGTCTCCTCCCAACCTTCCCACTTGAAATTCTGGCAGCCTGTTCTCCCGGAGGTTGTCCTGTGACCTCTGAGGCAGAGAAAGGCACTAGGGAAGAATGCTTTCTGGTCACGGGGACCTGGTGCCATCTGCGTGTGCACTTTCTGGCTGACTCCTTGACGTGCTGGAGAGGAGGCACCTGCTGAGATTGGGTAGAAGCCATGGAGGATGCCATGCACAGTCAGTATTTGATTGAGGAAAGTCAACCCGGAGGGGAAGTGAGATGGTCAAGAAGGCAGTTGTGAAGACACGTGGAGATGGCGACAGTGGCGGCTGCTGGGAGAGAATCTCCTGACCCATGGAGACGTCGTGGCAGACAGGCACCATCCTCGATGCAGGATCTGGAGCCTTGACGAACTCGGGATGGAGACGTCAGGAGCATCCACAGCAGGTCCTGAGGAGAGGGTGACCTTAGGGAGAAGGACCTCTCGTAAACAGGAGAGCAGTCCAGGTCTGGAGACTGCTGAGGGAGCCAGCCTTGCTGGAGGAGAAGACTAGAAGCGGGGAAGACCCCAAGCAGGGGCCTCTGTGGACACAGAGGACTTGGCAGGTGGGACCTCTCCTGGTGACATTGAGAAGATCACAGACGGAAGAGATGCTCCCAGCGTCCCACCTTCTTTTCCTTTGACAAGTGTCTAGAAGGGGCAGAGTCTGCATATTGCAGACCAATGAGACTGACTTGTTCCTGCCCAAGCCGACTCTAGAGCCCAGAGATCCCCAGAGAGCCCAGGACTGGAAGGGCTGGAGGATGCGAGGGTGTGGCCCGTCCACCTCCCTTCAGCCAGGGGCCTGACCTTCTTGGGGAGGGACAGAGAAAGGCATTGGCTGCTCTCAGAAGTGGGTGGACAGGTAGCTCCTGGGGGTGGGGGGCAGCCGGACCTGGCTGGGGCCAGGTAAGCTGGGAGGGGTCTTGCCCTAGGCCTCAAGGAGAGAGGAAGGAGTGCCCCCTCCCCCCAGTCACTGGCTCCCCTGCTCTCATCAAATCTCATCCATGATACTCTCTTCCATTCTCCGCCTCCCCCATTTTTTATTTCTTTTTTTTTTTGCAACGTAAACGGGGTCAAGTGACTTGCCCAAGGCCACACCGCTAGGTCATTATTAAGTGTCTGAGGTCAGAGTTGAACTCAGGTCCTCCTGACTCCAGGGCTGGTGCTCTATCCACTGCACCACCTAGCTGTCCCTGCCTCTCCCATTTTAAAAATATAATTCTATTTCTTTGGTTAAATAATTCCCAATTGCATGTAAAAATAGGGACAATGTTTTAAATTTTGGAGCTCCCGGTGCCTCCCTCCTGCTCCTTCAATGCCAGCAGCTCAGTACCTACAGTGAGAAGAACCAGTAAAAAGGCTGCTTTGGCCTGCGGCAAGTCCATCAGTTCTCTCTCTGGAGGTGGACGGTCAGATCCTGCCCTGCTTGAAGGAGCTCATTCATCCATTCATTCATTCACACTCTTCATCCTTCACCATTGCCTTTAGTGTGGCCGGGCCTCTCCAGCTTCTGCCCGCCTGACTTGGTGTCCATCTGTGCTAGTCCACCAGGGTTCTCCGAACCCCCTGCCCCTCGCTTCTTCGGGCCTCAGACCCTTCCATTGCCATCATCTACAGCTTGTTCAGCCATGCCCCAGGCCAGGGGTGTACCCTCAGTTTCCAACTCTGTCCCCACCAAGAGCTGCTAGCAATCTCTTGGTGCTCATGGATCCTTTCCTCTAGGGTGAATCAAAGGGTCAAAGGTGTTGCCTTTGAGAAGATCATTGGCATGCTACTGAGTGTGAGAGTGTGTGGGGTGAAGGCCTGGGGAGGGGGGGATGGAAGACTTGAGTCCAGGCTATGGGAGGACCTGCTGCCCGAGGCTTATTTTACACAGGTGACATCCTACCAGGCTGGGGATAGGTGAGCTTCCTCCAGGCATTTGGGGGGACAGCTTTAGCTTTTTCAGTCTGGTCACATACAGGAGTGATGGGGGGGCTCCCAACTTGCCACCCGACAGTAGCCCTTGCTCATGGCGAGAGCAGATTCTCCATAGATGGGTTGCCCAGAGGCAACAGGTGTCCCATCCTCTGGGGGCTTCAGGGCAGTGGCAGGGTGAATGTTGCAGGGCAGGCTACAAGGAGGATTCCTTTTTGGGGAGGTGGGTGGACAGTGGGCATTGAGAGCCTCACTCTCAGATTCTGTAATTTTTGTACAGATGTGTTGACCAGCTGACTCTCTGTGTCTTAGGCTTTTGGCAGAAATTGTGACGCCTCCCTCCTCTGTCCAGCCCAGCCCTTCTGTCGCTCCGGGGGCACCAGGACCCGGCCTCAGGATCCACACAGGCTCTGGGGGCCTCCCGAAGGCCCCTAGCCACGGAGCCTGCCACACTGGGGCTCTCTTGCCTCCCACCTTCTCCACAGCCAGTGACCGGGACTTGCTCGAAAGTGTGAGTTTGCCTCCCCTCCCCTCCCTTTCCCCTCCCTCCTCCTGGGAATGACCAGGATGAGCCCTGGGCCAGAAGCCCCCACGCCCCACTATCATCCCCCTACATGTGGCTCATATGCCTAAAAGGAAAGTTTTCTAAAAGGCTGGAGAGAAATTACTCAATTATGGTGAAGGTTTGGTTGGGTCATTTTTGACCCCTCCACCAAAAGCTGACGTGGCCCTGATGGTCATTCGTATTGTTGGCCTCCCTTTGGCCTCCTCTGGCCCTTTTTTTTTTTTTGGTTTTTCGTTTTTGCAAGGCAGTGGGGTTAAGTGACTCCCAAGGTCACGTGGCTAGGTGTCTGAAGTCAGACTTGAACTCAGGTCTTCCCAGGGCTGGTGCTCCTTTTGTCCTTCTTAATCCCCATCTTCTCCCACAGTCCAGGAAGGGGGTCAAGGACGACGTGGCCGATCGTCTTGTTTCTGCAGTTGAAAGTCCAAAGGTTCCCAAAGCCCCAGCTGTGTGGGTGCCTCTCCCTGTTTCTTCTGGCGTGGGAGCCTGAGGGCAGCCTCATTCCCAGCCTCCCTTGGGGCCTCCCCAGAAGGATGTGGTGGAGAGTTATGTGACCCGTCCTAGGTCCCTTTGGTCCTGACCAGGAGGAAGGGACAGGCCAGGGTCAGTTGGCTCTTGGGAAGGAGAAAGAGTCTTTTCCCCTGGCCCTGGGCTGTTGGTGCTGGAGGTTCAGGGGCCAGTGAGGCCAGGGTCGGATGGTTGGAGCGGAGGGGAGGGCAGCCCAGAGAGATGGGCATTGCCTCCTCTTCCCCTCAGACCCCCTCATTTTACAAGTGTAGGAGAAAAGTCATACCTGCAGGACCACCAGCACTGCCAGAGCCAGGCTCCTGGCAGGTGCCCAGCTCAGTTCTGTCCGATGGAGGGGGCCGTGGGCTCCCGCTCCCCCATCCTCAGCCCCAGAGGTGATCTGGGATCCTTTCCTTCCAGCCCGCGGTTGGGATGGCTCCCTCTGAGTCAGGCCCCCAATGTGTGGCTGCTGGTGCCATGACAGGGCGTCTCCAGCCTGGTGACCACCTGCTTCTTCCCAAGGATTTGTTTGGGAGTCGTGGGGAGCCCAGTCTGGGCCTCAAAGCTGCAGGTAGGTGGTGCCCCATCTTCTGCCTGGTCACTGAGGGCCCAGAATGTGGGTGAGGGGAGCTGGGTGGCCATGGACAGACCTCAGGCTGGGAGCACGGTGCCTCATGGGTCATGGCCTGTCTGGGGGTGCTGGAGCTCCAGACAAGAGTCACAGTGGGACCCTTGGGGCGGGGGGGGATCAGGGTGTGGGGCTGCCTCTGCAAGCCCCCCGTGCATTAATGGGTTTGTGAGCTTCTGGATCCTGGCCTCCCCATTGGCAGAAATTGCACCAGGATTGCCAAAGGACCCTCAGGACCATATCTGTGAGTCCCTCTTTTTACAGAGAAGAAACCATGGCCCAGAGAGTTCCGGGCCAGGGCCTGCCAGAGCAAGACTGGCCCTCCATGGGGGGCTGGGGCAGGAAGGGCAGAGGGCAAACATCCCAGGGCCTGCTAGGGACTGAGCGCTTTGTAGATATTTGGTCCTCTCACCAACCCTCCGAGGTCGTGGCCACGTGATCCATGTCACAGAGGAGGAAGTTGGGGAGGCAGGTTAAGTAACTTGCCCAGGCTCCCACCCCTGAGATGGATCTGAGGCTGGATTCGAACTCGTGTGTGCTGACTCCAGGCTCTGGAGCTGCCTCAGTGTGGGCCCAGAGGCCTCTCCTAGTTCATGACCAAGGCATCTCGGACCCTCCTTGAATCCTGACAAAGGCAGGGATGGTCTGGGGATACCCCTCTGCCCCCCACCTGGAGAGCTGGCAGCCTGGGCATCTCTATCTCTCATCCAGGGGGCTCGCAGACCAATGCTAGAAGGGAGCTGGGCATCCTGGCAGATGGCAGTGGGCTGGAGGCCGAGATCCAGGAGATCCAAGAGATCCAGGAGAAATTGTTCAGTTACCAGGCCAACAAGCAAAGCCTCCGGTGAGCCCCTGGCCGTCCCCTTCCTCAACCCGATTCTGGACCAGTGGGGGCACGGCTGCCTCCTAGAAAGCCCTCTCCCACTAATCCTTCTCCCCTTGTTCTTTTGTTCAAGAATCTCAGAACGCTCCTCTGTGCCCCCAAGTCAGTGGCAGCCTCTCCCCTGATGCCTGCCTCCCAGGCGTTTGTGGTGTCAATCCTAGTGCCACTGGGTGGGCATCCCTGGCAATGATTAGAATCTGAAATCACTTCATGGTGGCTTGGGAACTCTCCTTACCTGCCACCCAAGGGCACCCTTGGCTAAGTGGGAAGGTCCCAGATTTGGGGGTTAAGTCTAGGTTGAGACTCCCAGGTGGTGATGTCCGTCCCAGATAGCCGGGTAGCAGTGGAGAAGAGCAGCCTTGAGACTGGAGGGGACCTCAGAAGCCTGTGAGGCCCAGAGAGGGGAAGAGATTGGTCCAGGGCCTCCCTGGAGGAGGAGGAGGTGGGGGGTGGGAGGCAGAGCTGGGGCTTGTGACTGGTCTATAAGCTACAGAGCTCAAGGGTCCCAGCTCTGGCCTGGATTAGCTTCCTACAGGAATTGCCTTCCTTCCTTCCTCCCTTCCTCCATCATCCCATCTGTCTACCCAGCCTTCTATCTCATCTATCTCTCCATCCAAATTTTACTGATTTGGCTTTATACATTTTTAATTGAAATGTCATTTTTCCAGTTACCTGCAATGGGAGTTTTTCAGCATCCATCCATTTGCACATTTATGAGTCACTCATTTTTCTGCCCCCTCCTCCTTTGCCACAGAGGCAAATAATCTGATGCAAGTTGTGGGGGTACATCTATGTTGGACGTACATGTTAGTTTGTGAGAGAGGAATGGGAAGTCAGCGGAAAGGAGGAGCCGTGAGCAAGGAAGGAAAAACATAAAAGAAGTTCTAAAAAAGGGAACAGAGTACGCACTCTGGTGGCTTCCTCTGGGGGTGGATGGCATTGTCCCTAGCGGGTCTCTCGGGGTCATCGGTGACTTCATCTGAACCGCAGAGAGGAGCCTCTAGCAATGTGACTCTTGCGGTGTACGTGGCGCTGCGCCCTTCCCTCGGCATCGGCTCACCAGGTCCTTCCAGGCTGTTCTGAGGCCCCATCCCTCATGAGTTCTTCTAGGACAATGGTGACCCATCTCATACATCTACCACAACCTGTTCAGCCACGCCCCACTTGACGGGCTTCCCCTCAGCTTCCGATTCTTTGTCACAGCTGTAAATCTTGACCACGGGAAACTTTTCCCATTCCGTAGACCCAGTAGTGGTATTGCTCTTCGGACATCGTTCCAGACGGCTCTCCAGGATGGTGGGGCCAGTTCACAAGCCCACCAACAATGCACCAATTTTCCCGCATCCTCTCCAACGTTGATCCCTTCTGCCATCTTTAGCCAATCTGATAGCTGTGAGGTGTTTTAAATTACATTCCTCTAATCAGATCTGGCTATAGTTTGTGACCAATACCCAATGGTTAAATAAGTGATAGTTTTGAACCAACATCAGATGATTGATGACTGTGCTTTGAGATCTAGAAGGCCCAGTTCCCTTTCATCCAGCTCGGTTTCTTTTCATCTTTTCTCTTGATATCTAGATCTTTTGTTTTTTCCAAATGAATTTTGTTATTTTGTATTCTTTTGATAATTTGATTGGTATAGCAGGAAGAGTAAAGTAATTTTGGTAACATTGCAATTTTTGTTCTATTAGCATGACCAAACCATAAGCACTGACTATTCCTCCAGCTCCTCCAAGTGCTTTTCTTTAAGGGAGCATTGAGAACACAAGTCTCCACCTATTTTTATACATGAAATGGGATTTCCCTTCCTATTATTGCCTCTTGGGGTTTGTTACTATTTTTGAGGATTTATTTCTCAGCCAGGAACTTTCCTGAATTTATTGTTAGTATGTGATGATTCCCTAGAATTTTTTGCATGCGCCACAGTGTTATCAGATAAGAGTTGTCCTATCTCCTCTTTCTTGATCTTCTCTCATTTCTGCTTGCTTTTGCAGAACTATAGAAAATAATAGTGAGGGAAAAGGGCATCTTTGCTTCATTTCTGTATTTATTAGAAAAGCCTCTAGGGTCTCTCCCTAGCGCATGTGATGCTTTGGCTTTTGGACATTTTCTTAAATGACGTGCTACCCTTTGTGGGGTTTTTGCCATAGCAGAGGGGTGTCCTTTATTAGATCTTTTCTGCATCTGTTGAGATGGGCTTGTGGCTCTGTAGGTTTTGGTTTTATAGGATTCCTTAGGGTGATTGTTTTGCTAAAATTGAACTTTCCTTGCATCCCCAGCATAAATCCCATTTGGTCAAAACAAATGATGAATATTCATTCATGACCTTGGCCTATAGTTTTGTTTGATCCTTCCTCCATTTACAGGATGGGCCTCTGACTTGTCTCCTGGTTGGGGGAAGCTACTTTTCTTCACAAGGCTGCCCCCGAGGAGGGGCCCACTCTCCTGTGCCCCCCCATGCCCACTGGCTCACTTGGCCATTTCTGGATCATCAGTATCTGAGCTGGGGGCTTCTCCTCCTTTGTGACTCCAGAAACAGAGGACTGGGGAGGGAGAGGGGGATGGGAGGAGACTGTGCTCTCCCCCAGAGGGTGGACAAGCAGCCCAGCAGCCCAAGGGAGGCCCTGGTTCAGCTGAACCACCTTGAACAGATTCCTGAGCCTCAGTTTCCCTGAGCATTAAGATGTCGGGGGCTCCCTTCCAGCTGGACCCCTGGGGCAGAATGAGTCCCCACTGTGGAGAGAGAGGCACCCCTCTCCCAAGGCTCTGAGGGCTGTCTGACCCTTCCCACCAGGTCCTGGCAGAGACAGGCAGGCAGCCTCAGGAAGTGGTTGGAGCTGAGCATGGAGGACCCCCGGCCAGAGGAGGAGGAAGTGGGACGGCAGGTTCAGCAGGAGCTTCACCAGGTTTGGTCTGAATTTGACTTGAGCACTGGGGCTGACGGATAGGACCCCCACCGCCGGCCTCCCCCCATCGTGGCCCGCAGGCCCCACAGCACCCCAATCCTCGCTTCCTCTTGCAGGTAGAGAAGCAGATCAGTCGTCTGGCAGAGGAGCTGCAGGCGCAGCGGCAGCAGGTGCAGCAGTGCATGGCGCGCCTCCGGACCCTGAGGGCGGCCTTCGTCTCCCCATAGCTCAGGGGCTCCTGGGAGCTCCAGGGCCTGCACGTTCCTCTTCCCCTCCCCCAGGCAGGAAAACGCCCATTTGGGGCATTGGCTTGATTTGGATGAAGATGGAAGATACAGGTTTACCCGGTTAGCGGTTGCAATGTATTTTTTTATTTTTTGAAAATGTTTGCAATTAAATGAATGACTGTTCCCGAAGTGTCCCACTGACGTACGTACAAAAATACTGCGCTACTGATACAGTTGAGGATTCAATGGCTTCTCCGGGCAGGAGAAATTCACAGCATCATCAGCATCATCAGGAACCGAGTGCCGGGAGCCGTGGCCCAGCCAGGCCGCGTCTTCCAACACCAGAGCAGCCAGACCCTGTGTCTTCCCGGGGCAGGGTCCTAGGCGGGGCTGGACCCAGAAGGGGAGGGGTCTCTCCTACCCCTTGTCAGTCAAGTAGCAAGCAGTGGGGGTCCCCCAGGGCCAGGCTCTTGGGGCACTGGGGCAGAAGTAAACTTGGGGAACTCTGGAGAGCCAGGCAGGTGTATATAGGAGGGGGTAGCCCCTCCCCCCAGATGCCCAGGCTTCCCTGTTCATGCACAGCCTCCCCATCGAGCCCCGACAGACAGACAGACAGACAGCCGGCCCATGTTGGCAAGAAAGTGCAAAGGAACATTTGGCTTTCCCCCCACCATTTCCCTAGTAAGTAAATGTTTAAAAAAGAAGCAAACACCCCCAAACCAGCCCCCAGCCGGACGGGCTCCAGGAACTGAGCTTTTGGTCCACAGTCAACGCAGGCTGCATGTCACCCCATGCACCGAAAAAGCTCGTCCCGGAGCCCTGGCCGTGCCCAGGTGTAGCCTCGAACCCAGAGGACAAGGCAGTGGATTAGACATTGAGAGGGATGATTAAGGCCTGAAAATTATCCAGGAAATCGGGGAGTCTTTATTGGGAGGAGGCGAAGACACTGGCCTACATCCCACAATGGCCACTAACGGAAAGAATCAAAATGCTGACCGCCTTCAAAGAAAAATCGTCACCCAGGGAGCCCGCTGCGGCAGGAGCTGGCAGCCCCAGACCGTCCAGGTCACACGGTTGGGGCGGAATCCAAAAATAAACTGGAGTGTCTAAGGCAAGGTTCCCCCTTTCTCCTTTCTCGAAGGCTTGACTGGTGGAGCCAGGGGTCGGGCTGGGTCTGGGGCCTGGGGCCCCACGGTCCCTGTGGCTTCCCCGGCCGGGCTCCGGGCAGCTCCCAGGCCAGTTCGGGCCAGGCTCTAGAGGGAGCCCAGAGCTTCTCCAAAGCGAATTTTCTGGCCCGGCTTCAGGTGAAAGTTGAAGTCCTTAGGAGCCTCGAAGATGAGGACGATGGTGGAGCCCAGGTTGAACTCGCCCAGGTGCTCGCCCTTCCTCATGGGGATGCCCTCCTTGTTGCTGTGTGTGATGAAGCTGAAGTCATTGTAGGAGCCCTTGCTGTACCTGGGGCTGTTGGTGTGGAGGTCCTGCAGATGGGAAGGCGGCCTCCGGTCAGACCCTAGCACCAGTCACTTCCCCCTCTGTGCCATGGGGCGAACAGCGCCTGCCCCCCATGGGAGTGCTTCCTCCAGTGCAGGCACCCCCCCCCCCCCCCGCTCTCCTTGTTATTCGGGAAGAAGGAAACACATCTGCCTATCGGGCCTGGACCCCTCCCAGAGCAGGGCAGACCATCCCAAGTTGAGGTTGTCGTCCTGACATCTACTGCTTTCCCGAATGAACAGTTTTAAGTTAGTGAGCTTGGAGTCCACTGGAACCCCCAAATCTTTTTCAGATCTTCCCTGCGTCCTCCTCCCTGGAAGTGTTTGGGGATCTGGACCCAATCCAGGCTTTGCTGTCCCTTCTACCTGCTCCCCATCGCCCTACATGATGGTACCCATCCCCACCTGGACCCCCCACCCCGTCTCTCCTCTTCACACCCTCAGCATGATAACCAGGACCCCCTGGGGGGGCCTGGGCTCCACTCACCCTATCGAAGTAGATGCGGATGGAGCCGACATTGGTGGCCCCCACGGCGGTGAGGGAGAAGAAGCCGTGCTTCCAATCCCCGGTCAGCACGACCCTCTCGTTGTGGCAGAAGAGTTCCTTGATCCAGCGGGCAACCCCTGGATTCACCGACATCAGGGAGCCTGCGCCAAGGAGGAGAGGGCAGGGCACAGGACACACTTGGGACACGGTCCGGCCAGCTGGCCCCCGCAGCACGAGCCTGGCTCCCAGTTCTCCCTGCTGGGGCAACCCCAACAACTAGTCTGACCCAATCTCGCCTTTCTTGGGGATTCCTGGGGGGCCTTCTGGGGCAGACCTCTCCCTCCTCACCTGGGAAATGGCGCCTGTGGGCCACTCGCCAATCAGTGGGGGAGTGGAAGCAGTGGTAGTCCCCAGGGGCCAGGTAGATGACACAGTGGTAGAGCTCGTTCCCCTCCTTGGTGACCAGCTGGTTCTGGAAGGAGTTGTGAGCCGCGGCTGCAGAAGCTGAAGAAGGGGAGGCCAGAGGGTCAGGCCGCCTGCTCTGGCCGGTTCAGGGGCTGGTTGCAGCCACTGGTCATGGAGGAGGGGGAGGGGCAGGGTCTCCTGGGCTGGTCTTCTAGCTCCTCCTGCCCCAAGGGGCCCTCACTCCTCCCCAACGAACCTTCTCTTCCTTCTTATGAAATGGGAATAATACAGTCCTAGCTGCTAAATTTGGCGAGGAGGCGTATTGATACTCCCAATGAACAGTGGAGGAAATTGAGGCTTTCAGAGGTGAAGTGACAGGATGGATTTGAGAGCCAGGGACCTCCAAGTTGCTGAGCTGAGGACAGAGGAACCCGGGCAGAGGTGGGGAGGGGGCCTAGGCCGGACTGGCCCAGAGGGCACCACTGCTCCTCCCCCAGCTGACTCACCATTGCCACCGTTGCCGCCACTCCTGTTCCGGCTGAACGGCGGGTTGTCTGTGGGGTCTCGCGGGCCCAGGAAGGACTCCAGGGAGTAGGTGACCCCCTTTACCTGCTCCACTTCACAGTTCTGCACTTGGCCAAAGTTGAGGATCTTCCCGTCAGACGGGCTGATCTGGGGGACACCAGAGGAACCAGCTCCATGAGCCCCCAGGGCCTTGCCCTCCCCACACGGCCCCTCCCCCTTGTCTCCCCCGGCCCCAGGGCAGTTCCACAGTCTTCCAGGGGCCTGTTCTCAGGTGCCCAAGAAGGCCAGTGGGGAAGAGCCCCAAGTTCAAATGGCTTCTTCTGTGTCCGTGACCCAGGGTTCTCTAAGGCCTCCCCCTCCACCAGCCCCACAGGTGCCCGGCAGGTAGACTACCCCGGCGGCCCCCGGGCCTCACCACACTGTGCAGGCCACACACGGGTCGGGCCTGCGGCTTCAGCTTGCGGCTGAAGAACTCGCTCAGGTTCCTATAGTGGTCGAGGTCCTCCACGGCGGCCTCCTTCATGTTCACCCCAAACGTCCAGATGTAGAGGCTGTACACAGGCTTCCGCAGCCACGTGGGCAGCTCCACCTGGTTCAGCCGCCCCCAGGCCCGGGAGAGCAGCCGCGTGGGGACAGACTTGTAGAGGGCCACCTATGAGAGGATGGCAAGGGAGGGCAGTCGGCTGCTGGAAACTAGCCTGGCACTCCCTCCCCCCCGCCTTTCTACTGGGTGCCCCCCCACACTTTTCAGTCTGATGTGCCAGCCTTGGTCTGGCTGTTGGGGGGAGTAGAAGTGGGGGTGGGCACAAGTCCCACAAACAGCAGAAAAGGCCCTGGAGTTGGTGGCCTCTGACCCCCACATCTGGAGACTTCCCACCTCCCCAAGTTTTGTGATGTGGATAGTTCTAGAGGCCTGCATTTCTATAGTAACCAGATCCCCTTCCTTCCCTGGGGAGGGGCTGATCCCCTGACTTTTCAGGGGGAGAAAGGAAAGATGACAGGTAGCTTAAGACAGACCCCAAGACTCAGGTTTTCTGACCCCTCCCCAAGGGACTGAAGGCAGAGCCCCTGGTCAGGGTCACAAGGCCACCCGGTAACCTGGGCAGCATTCCTTCCCACTGGACCTTCTAGGATGAAGGGCAAGTTCTAGAAAGAGCAGTAGGCTTGCACCCCAAGACCAAGATGTGGACTGGCATCTGGTCTCTGCTCCTCACTAACCCTTTCTTTCTGTGGACTTCCATTTCCTCATCTGTAAAATGACAGATGGGTAGCCCCCAACATATCCAATGAACCTCTCGGGTCCCTGGCACCCAGAGCCAGGTCAGCGAGGAGCTGCTTGCCTGGGGCAGGCCCAACATCTGGGACCCCTGGCCAGCCCGGCTCCCCCAGGATGTTCTGATCTTTCTGTCACTACAGAATCCCACAGCCTCAAAAGCTATTTGATTCTAAGGGCTGAGGAGGATGGTCCTCTGGGCTTTCCCAGGCAGCGTCAATGCATGCTGGGAGCCCCCAGGCAGCGCCCTGCCCTGGCCAGAAGCCTTGGCTATCTGCCCAGTCCTAAGTGGCTTTTCCCCTGGGCCTGTGGGCTGGGCCCTGGCCACCCTCTGGACAGGAGAGGGAGAGCAGCATGTCAGACACCAGAGGGCCCTGAAACTCTGAGGCTCCAACCATCCTGTCCCGGGGGGCAGAGCATCACCTGTGGCCCCAGCCCCCTCCTCTATCTACTTGCTGGAAATCCCTGTGGGCTGGCACCCTCCTCGCCAAGTCAGGCAGGACCCCCAGCCTGCAGTGGAGCTGGGTGGGAGGTACTGTCACTCGGCCCCTTATGGGCTTTCCTCACCCGCGCCCCCTCCCGTGTGCTGGGGAGGTAGCGCCCCCACTTACCCTGCTCACGGGCCTCCATCCTACCCTGCTCAGAGGCTTAAGGGCACCGAAAGGCAGCAGGTAATAGAGGATTGTGAGAGGCCAGGAGCGGAGTTTCAGAGCGGGCCTAGACATGCAGCTGAGCTGGCCCAACCTTCGCCTCAGGGCCAGCTGGGGGAATTGCAACCTGTGGGATCACATACAGGAGATCAATGGAGGCTGCCCCGGGGGGGGGGCGCCCTAGGGCACTCCCTTGCCTCCTGACTGCCGGGGTGCCCCTGCCCAGAGCACGAGATGGGGAAGAGTTAAAGAGGGAGCGGTTCTGTGGTCTGCACGAGCCCCCCACCCAGGGGCCATGGGCTGGGCTGACCAGGGTGAGCCTCACAGGTCTCCCTTAGCTGGACATCCTGGGCCGCCTTCTGTCCAATGAGAGGCCAGTCGTGTTGGCCTCCAAGGGCCCCACACCTCCACGGACTCTCACCAGAGGAAAGTCCACCAGCCAAAACGGACTTTGGCTCAGCCCGGGCCAGCCAACACCACTCCTGGGCCTCCTCTAAGACTGAATGGCTGGGCCTCAGCAGAAGCCTCCTGACCCCTCCGGGTTCACCACCTCCAGCCAATGAGGCCCACAGCTCTCTGCCATCCCCTCCTCCCGGAGCCCATGGCAGATGGCCAGCCCCCGGGGCTCCCGGGATGGGAAGGGCAGCCCCCTGCCAGCATCCGGCTGCACGCCTGACTAGCCAGTGGTCCCCATCGGGAGGCCGGCAGCATGAGCGGCGGGGAGAGGCCAGGCCGCCCAGCTGCCAATCTTCCCCCCACTGTGGCGGATCCATCCCCCCAGCCTCTCGGAAATCATCTCGGTGGCACCCCAATGTGAACCTGCCTGTCTTATCTCCCAGGGGCCCCATTCCAGATCTGGCCGCTTTTCTCTGACGTCTCAACCAACCTGGACGAGTTCTACCATCTCCTCCAGTGTTTTAGGGTCATTCTCCGCCTGCCCGTCCCACCCCGCGACTGGACTGGAATCCCCTCGTGGGCCGGGGTCCGCGGGGCCCCCCTCCCGGGCCAGGTCCGCGGCATCCCCGCAGCCTGGAACCGCCACCAGCTGGTGCAAGGCCGGGCAGGACCTTCCAGCGGCCGACCCGGAGTCCGGGCTGCGCTGTCCGTTCAGGACTGAAGCAGGCTGGGCTCCGGGGCCGGGGCGCCCCGGGGGCTGCTGGAAGGCAAGGAGGGGAGGCCCGGGGCGCCCGCGGCTCCCTCCTCCTCCTCCTCCTCCTCCTCTCCTCCCCCCTCGCTGCAGAGGACGACGGACCAATCCCTGCAGGGCTGCGGGTGGGGCAGGGCAGGGGCCCCCCGGGCCGCCCCCCCCCGCGGGCGCCCCGGACGGTACCTGAACCGAGCTGTCCTGCGGGCCGGGCCCCGCTCCTCCCCCGGGGGCCCCGGGGGCCCCGGCGCCCCGGCCCAGCGGCTGCAGCGGCCCGCGCGCCTCCGGCCGTGGCCCTGAACTCGGTGGAGGTCGTAGCAGGGGGGAGGGGGGGGCCCCGGCGCCCGCGGGCATCTCACCATTTCCCCTTGTGCAGGTCGGCTCCTCGCAGGGGGTTGGGCTGGCACATCGTCAGGGCCCGGGCCTCAGGGCCGCCTCTTCTCCCCTCCCCCAGCGCCGCTCCTAAGGGCCCCGCTCCATGGGGCGCCTCGGCCGCGGGGGTCGCGGGGGTCGCGGCTGTCGCAAACAAACAGGCCCCGGGTGACTCGGGCCGCCCCGCACCGCGGCCGGACGCAGGGACCCCGGGACCCCCACCTGGCGGCACTGCTGGTGCCGAGTTCAAATGCGGCCCGGGATGCTGCCTTCCAGGCTCCTGGCACAGAGCCTCCTTTCCTCCCCCCTCCCTCCCCCAGGACCACCCACAGATTTGGGTCCACTAAGGCCCTCGCCAGGGAGAGCCCAGGGCCGGGCTCCCTAGGCCCGCCCCCCAGTCGTGACCCTCCCGCTGTGGGGGGCTCCTCCGCTTCTATTCAGAGGTGGCTGGGTGCCCATCTCGGCTCGGCCCCTCCGCCAGCCTTTACCCGGCAGCCCAGCTTCTGTCTGTTCCGGGGGCCCACACACTCCCCAACACCTCCTGTCCGCCCCCTCCTCTAACTGCCCGCTCCGAGATGGCGGGGGACACACTCTCCAGGTTCTAAGCGTCTGGGGGGCTGTCCCCCAGGAACCCCCTGTAAGCATGGCTAAGACCCTTCAGAAGGCAGAGCCGGGTTCAAGAATCGCCAGACTGCCGCAGAAAAGACCGATAAAGATGGACGAGCAGTCTCCTGGGAGAAGGGCGGAGTGGGGGGCGTGCAGGTGGCCCCCTGAGCAGGTGAAGCTGGGGCGCAGCCAGCCCCCTTTTCAAATGCCGACCAGAGCCTGGACCACAGGGGGCGGTCTCTCCCAGGCGGAGGGCTCCCCCCTGGAGTATCAGGTAACCCTACTACATGGGTGCCATCCTACTGACCCCATTCTACACTCCCCAACACCTGCTGGCACCTTCACAGCATGCCACCAGGCATGCCCCAGGCGGACTTGGAGTCAGAAGGGAAACTGGGGGGATAGAGTCAGGGAAAGGGGCCTTCCCAGGAGCTCCTGTCTCCTCCAAGAAGTCGACACCCAGTCACCAACACCGCCATGAGGTCTCTGTCACCCTGCCAGTCCTGCAGGGCCTCAGAGGGCTGCCCCTCCACAATCCCCCCAGGAGGGCATGAGATGAATGTACCCCCCACCACGCCAGTGCAGGCCAGGCCCTTGGGGCCATCGGCGATGCCCCATCTCCCCTCGGCTAGACCAGGCCTAGGATCAGGGCTCACCCCTTCAGAGTGGGCATCCTCTACTCCCAGGGGGCTGGGGCAGAAAAGGGAGGGCATCAGTGGCCCTGCGCTATCTCGTCCCTCCATCTCAAAGCTGAGGAACCAGACCCAGGGGCCAAGCAACTGGGCCCCTGGAACAGACAAGGCAGGTTGCCCCCCCCCAGGCAGAATGCTCTAGCATTAAAGAGGAAAGCTGACCCCCACTTAATCACCCTCTCCCCAAAGGTCCCCCCAGTGGCTCCGAGGACATTAAGCCGAGGGTGATTTACAGCCGGGATTAACCATGCAGAGAAGCTGTCAGCAAGACCAGGCCAGCCCCTTTCAGAGTCTGAGGCTCCCAGCCCAAGGACAACCCAGAGGCCGCGGAATGATCTCTGGTCCACTGAAGTGGAGGAGTGGGGGGAGCCCTCTGAAGTAAAGAACCTGCTCTTTCTGCTACCAAACAATTAGCTACCTGGTGGTGTCCCTTTCCCAGCAGGCACCTGGGGTGGTCAGAGGAGATAGGGAAGGAGTGCCCCCCTCAATCTTAATACTGCCCACAAGGCTCCTCCATGGCAGGGGGCTCTAACCTGGCAGGACCCTGAAGCCCTCCTCGCGACATTTAAAAGCATGAAATAAAGGATGGAGAATTTCCCAAAGGGGAATGAAAATAAAGTGAACTCTCTCCTCTAAATCCAGAAATCCCTTGAAATTTCTCTATGGACCCCTTAGAGGGGAGGGAAGGGGGGGGCAGGTCCAGGGTCAGGAAGCTGAGCTTCTGCCTCAATACTCCCTCTGATCACCATCCATTTCACATCACCAGAATGGTCCTGGGCCAGGAAGCTCCCCCAGGCCCAAGGCAGCCATCCCACTGGTGGAGGGTCTCTAGGCTTCAGGCATTTCCTAACCGTGAGCTGAAATCTGCCCAGAATCATGAAAGCGAGAGCCTTCAGGACCACCGCAAGACAACCTCCACTCATGCCCTGGTCCAACCAACCTAACCCTCTGGATAAAGAGATTGGCTCCAGCCACGTCCCTGTTTGCGGAACCCAGGACAGGGAGTAATGATGACTTCTACCTCATGGCCTCACCTACTGTCACCTGCTGGGAGAGGCCTCCTGAAGTCCCAAGTCAGAGCGGCTCATGGGGCCTGCTCTCGAGGGGACCCACCTCACGCGGGTGGCCAAGCCCCGGTGGGGCGGGGAGCCATCAGGCCTCTCCTCAGCCCAGCAGCGGACGCTGGCCCTGACTACTACTGGGAAATGCCTCCACCAGCCAGTGAGAAAGGGCTGACTGGGGTGGGAAGTGGGTGAGAGGAGGAAGCGGCTACAAGAAGGGGACTGCCAGACAGGGCTTGAATTTCTAACTTCCTGTTTCTGCCCCAAAGCATGGGTACCCGAGGACATATTAGGTTGTTGGTCACCCTTTGGGTGACCCAGGTCACTGTAGAGATCCAACAACCCCCCCCCCCCCAAATCTAGCTGAAAATCTGGGCTGTGTGACTTGGGAGAGCCCAGGGTAAAGCAGGATAAAGCCTCAGGAGATAGCCCACCCTGGTTCTAAAGCCATCCCCGACCCCCTCCCTGACCTCCCCAAAGCAAGAAGTGAATGGTAAAAATGCAAAGTGGTCCTGATGCCACTGAGGCCGATGGGCTCAGCTCCTTCCGATTGGTGGGGCGCCTCGGATCTGGGGGGCCTAGGTCAGGAAATCTAGCTGAGGGCTGGGGAAGGGGAAAGGGGCAGAGAAAGAAGCCACGAACTTTCCTTCCTCCTCCCACAGAGGGAAGGAAAGTGGAAGATGGAAGGCGAGGGCCAGCACCGGCCTTGGGAACCACCAGATTACTGTCCAGCTACTCAGCCCACAGAAGAGGGGGTGGGGGCCTGGGCCTGGGGTGCGGAGGGAGTGACCCTGCCCCTGTGGCCCCTCCACATTCCTGAATGCCCGCACCTGGACCTCGGGGCACCTACGGCTCCCCACCCTCTCCCCCAGCCCAGGCTGCCCTGGGGCAGGGGCAGGAGAGCTTCCGGAGGCCGGGAGGGAGGGGGAGGGACGAGGGGAAGGCGGTCAGAGCCGGCCTGGCCAGGCCTGGCCGGGCCGGGCCACTCCTCCGGGAGGGACAGCCGGCATTGAGCCGGAGGCGGGGGGAGCCAATCTCAGGCACGACTGGCCCGGCCCAGGCCGCCCTGGCTGCCGGCACAAGAGACCCCGGTTCCCAGCCCAGCCCGGGGTCTGCGGCCCCCGCCCCAATGGACAAAGCGGCGCCCCCCTCCCCAGCAGGAGGCGGCCCAGGCCTTCCTGGCAGCTCCTCACCTGGCAAGGCCAGGCCGGCTCCGGGGGCAGCAGCGGCTCCGCGATCGGCTCCCTCCCTCTGGTCCTCGCGCCCCTCTGGGGAATGCTGGGGCTCGGGCGGAGGGAGGGCCCTGGAAGCCGCCGGGTCTCTCCCCCACACCCAGCGTCACCCTCTTTCCTCTTTAAGGAGGAGGAGCTAAGGTCCAGGAAAACTGAAAGAAAGTGAGGAGGGGACTAAGCTCATGATGTCACCTCCCTTCCCCACCTCCTTCCTCCCGGCCACTTCCCGGGGGCTGGCGAACCAGCGGACTCATGTCAGGGGGCGCGGGCCACGGGGGGGCGGGGGGCCCCCACCGAGGACAACCCGGCTACCCGGCCCCAAGCTGGAGCCTTTGCTCCCCCCCAGCCACGAGTGGACCACACGGAGGCCACCAAGAGCAACGGCCAAGCAAGGCGGGCACTGCCACTCAACCAGCACGCGTGGTGGTACTCCTCGGAGGCGCTGTCCTCCAGCGACCCAGTTTATACAAGAGAAACTGAGGGTTTCACCCAGCCAGTAGAGGCCCAAGGCCAAACCAAAGGAACCCAGTGCCTCCCTACTCCGAGTCTGTCTCCTAGAAGGGAAACTGAGGCACAGAGATCACATGGGCAATGGGCCCCCAGTTCAGCCCCACAAAAAGTCCAAGCCCTCACAGGAACCCTTCCCCCATGGAGGACCACCCATACCTAGAGCAGACCACAGTTCCCTGGCCCTGTACAGGACTGCCGCAGAAGCTTCCAGAAAGAGGCCAGACTCGAAGCCCACCCCCACCCCCCCCACCCCCGCAAACTGGGAAAAGGACAAAGAGGAAGGAGGCCAAAGGCACAAGTGCTGGGATGGTGGGATGCTGGGTGCTGTGGCCCAGACACTGGACCTCACAGCTGGCAGGTCTCTCTGGGCTGGATGCTGGGGCGCCCCAGGGGTTGTGAACCACCCCACATTCTCACTGCAGCCCAGAACTCCTCTGGGTGGGTTGCCCAGCTTGCTCAAGGATGGCAAAGAACCTGGATAAATCTACTTGAAGAGCTTCTTCCCAACGAAGGGTGCCAAGCGCTTCTATCGGCCCTGTTCTACTAAGGAAAAACGGATCCCAGGGCTCCCAGCACTTCCCCACACCTCCTGCTCTGTCTGCAAAAGCACCAGAGCAGAGTCCGGACCTGGATTCCAATCCCACCCGACTCACTAGCAGAGGAGGCGGGGGCTGGACCTCTGGCCACTAAAGTCCCTTCCAGCTCTAGACCTGTGATGGGAAGGGCCCTCCTGGTTGACTTCACCTGCTTCTGAAACGCACTTTTCAGGGTAAAACCTCCACCTTCTCCCCATGTCGCTTCTCCTTGTCTGGGTTATTTCTTGCCACACCAAACTATCCTTCCCTGGGTGGAGCTGTGAACTAGCCTGGCTATTCTAGGAATAATCTAGAACTATATCTAGCAAGTGACTAAACTGTACCTTCCCTTGACCTGGCCCTCCTGCCACTAGGCCTGCACCCCCAGAAGATGCACAGATGCATACAGGTATTGTTGGCAGCAGCTCTTTTCATGGTGGCAAAGAACTAGAAACTGAGGGGCTAACCATCAACTGGGGGGTGGCATTGGAATATAACGGAATCCAACTGATGTAGGAAATGAAAAGAACCCTGAGAAGACGTACGTGAACAGATGCACAGCCGGATGAGCAGAACTGCAATAACACCTGAAAGTTCAACCAGGATTCTGGAGCCCCCCAGCGGAAGCCCAGGGCTACCTGCCTCTCAATAAATGGCGCACTCAACCATCGCCACTACAGGCATCAGGTCTGGCTTAACCATGCACATTGGAAACAAGGATTTGGGTTTTCTTTTTTTTCTTTTCAATATAGGGAGAGGGAGAGAGAAAATGAATGCGGGCACTGAATATGAAACAAAAAACTTAAGTCACATTAGAAGAATTTAAGAAAATAAAATGAATGCCACACTGTCCAAATCAAACCATCCCAAGTCTCCAGGAGCTGCTCCAGTACCACCTCCTCCTTCATGTAATCTTCCCGGGCCACAAAGCCTTCTTTTTGATTTTCAGCCCTCAATTCTCTTCGTCTTGCACACGGAGAAAGCAGATGATCTCACAATAACCAGACCAAAAGACCCCTGCCTTAATTTGCCTCTGGATCCACCAGTTCCTGTGTCAACCCAGTCCTCTGGGACCACAGAGGTGCCAAGTTTTTCGGAGCTGAGTCTTTACAATATTGTTATTCTATAGTCTTCTCCTGCTTCTGTTCATTTCCTTTGCATCAGTCACAGGGATCTTTCTTCCAGGGCTTTCTGAAAGCATCCCCCCAGTACAATGGTATTCAGTCCCATTCGTGGGCCATACACCCATTCCCTAGCTGAAGGGCCTCAGTTTCTGATTCTTTGTTCCATGAAAATAGCTATCAGTATTTGTGTTCACAGGGTCTTTTTCTTCTTTCTCTGATCTTGCCACCTTGTGACTTTGCTGGATTAAAGAGGATAAACAGTTTAATAGCTCTTTGGACTGTATAAAGTTTTATATTACTGTTGTTCAGTCATTTTTCAATCATGTCTGACTCTTCCAGATTCCATTTGGGGTTTTCTTGGCAAAGATACTGAAGTGGTTATACCATTTCCTTCTCATTTGAGAAATGAGGAAACTGAGGCCCACCGAGTGAAGTGACTTGCCCAGGGTCACCCAGCCAGGAAGTGTCTGAGGCTAGATCCCGACTCCAGATCTGGTGCTCTGTCCACTGCATTCCCCTAGCTGCCACCCATAGTTCCATGCATATACCCACAGACGTGTCTACAGTTATGTGTGTGTGGTTACAACTCACTTTCCAGAATACCTACGGCTTGTGAACTCCTAAAATATTTCTTGCCAGTCCCTTCACAGGGCCCTTAGGGAGGGACAACAGATTTCTTTCTTAGGTTATGGACCCTAACATTTTCATTTGACAGAAGAGGAAACCGAGGTACTGAAATGCTTGGTGAGTTGAACTCTAGGTTAATAGTGGATGTTAAAAGAGAAACTCTGCTATTCCAAATACTCTCCAGAGAATTGCATCCAAGAAAAGCCTAGGTCTATCAGATCTTGGAGAAGCCTTCTTAGTGACTTCAGTAAACCATCCTATAGCACAGAGAGGGCCGCTGGCACCGCTGTCAATTGTCCTTATCATAGGTAAAGCATCTCAGATGGATCCCAGAATTAAAGTCAGGAGAAAACTTAAGATTGTGTTCAAGACCTCTGAGAGGACACTGAGGGCTAGACAGGGGGGACTTGGCCTACAGAGTCCCACCCTCCATCCCAAGGATCTTCCCCTACACCAGGACACCCCAATTCTCTGGTTCCTTCTTAGCACAAGGACTCACCAAGACCCCAAATGAAGGTTTCACAGATTCACAGAATGTCAAAGTTACAAGAGAGCCATCTAGGCCACCCCCTGCCTCCTTTCACAGAGGCTGAGGGGGCAAGCAAGTGGCTTGTTTCTAACCAGACTGCCAGCTACCATCCTGGTCAAGGTGATGCCATGGGGAACTTGGGGAATCCCCCTGCTCTGATGTGCAGAGCCACGAGGAGGGCCTTGGGAGGGTGGGTCCACATAGGACTTCAGCTGAGAGCAGGAAATTAGAGGAAGCTGCTCAGGCTGAGCTCTGAGCCATCTTAGGATTCCTTCCAACCAAAACTTAGGACTCAGGAACCTCAACCATCACTGTTTGCCCAAAAGTCAAAATGGGGGTGGTGGTGCTGGGAATAATATTTATAGGAACAATGGAAGTCAGAGGTGAAAAGACCTGCAATGAGTTTCCAAGCAGAAATTGGCCCAGTGTACTTAATGGAATTGTCTGTAATTTCAAAGGGATCCCAATAAAACGTGACCAGTAAAAGTTGGTAGTTTAATAGGGAAGGTGGAAGAGATGGAAACAAGGCAAGTTGGAACTTGGTCTTCTGGTGGACTGCGAGCTCAGAACCAAGCAAGAATTTGCCAAGGCAGCCAAGGAGGCCAGGCCCACCAGAAAGGAAAAGTGTGGCCCTCCCGGCTTGGCCCTGGCCACCACATTTTGAGACTCTCTTCAGCTCTGGACCTGGCCTTCCAACCAAGGGGCCAGGGCTGGCCTTGCCCTGCTCAGGTAGCACCTCTTCTCCACAGTCTTGCAGTCTCCATCTTTCCCACTGCTTCCTTTGCCTCTGCCCCAGCCCCGGCCCCCAAACCCTTCACTCCAACCATCCATTGCCACTGACTAGCGCACCTGGAGAGGTACTCAAGCAGGGATACAGTAGGCGCCACATAAAGGCTCCTTCAAAAGGCCTTGGCTTCCTCTGCTCACCCTCACTCTTTCTGCCTTCCTTGCTCCAGTCGCACTGTCCCTGCAGAGTCAGCAGCAGCCTCCGACACGCCGCGGGGCTCTTTCCTGGTGCTCCCGCTCTGCCCTCTTCCTCCCTCTTCTCCCCCTCTCTCCTTCCCCTCTCCAGGCTGCTCCTCAGTTACCTGGCCAGCTCTTCCCGTAGGTCCCCCTGCCAGTCATGGCTCTGGTCTGCTGCCTTCCCTGTGTAGATCGGGCTCCCCAGGACTCAGTCTGGGGTCTGGCCCACAGCTGAAGGGCCAGGAATGCTGAATGTGGAGAAGAGGAGGCTCAAGTCTAAAGGAGAAGCCTCTTCAAGTGGAGCCCAGCACAGCAACGAGGAACCCCCCCCCCCCCCCCCCCCCCCGCCGACCATCTCTGGCCATCACCTTTGAGCTGCCTGACGGCCTCCAAGACTGAGCTCCACACTCTGAACAAGGCAGACAATGGGCCCCGTTTGGGGTGGAGGGAGGTGAAGAAATACCAAAGCTGGCTGAAAAGGCCTGGGAAGCAAAATAAAGCCAAGCCAGCCACAGTGTCGTGCAATTAGTGAAGGACTCTATGCATGATGGGAACACGCAAAGTTCAGGTCTGCACAGAACAGGAAAGCAGCTGCAATGTGTCTGGGCTCTGTGCCTGTCTGTAACGCAGGTCACGCAGTTGGGAATCACACCGGCCCCATTTCAGAGAGGGGAACATGGAGCCTCTGCCTCGCTGCCCCAGCCCTCTCTTGGGGGAGTCCACCCCATCCCCTCACATCAGAGTTCAGGCTCCAAATTCCCAAGGAAACATGGTGGAGTGTTTGCCGCCCCAACCTGCTGCATTCGGCTGGGCCCATCACAAGCTTCTGGAGGCAAGTGCCCCGACACGGAGTGCGCTGCCCCTCCCCATATGCCTCAAAGATGGGAAGGTCATGTATCAGCTCTGTCCCTCTGCCTCTCAGAAACCCCATGGTCCTGCTGGGTGGTCTCAGGTACCACCCATGGTGCTATGCTGTGCTGGTCCCCACCAGTATTGGCATCTCTTCTCAGCCAATCACCACAAATCCAGATGAGACCCTGAGATCCTGCAGGGCAGCAGCCATCTCTGGACTTTTAATACCTCACCCATGGTGGGCACCAAGGCCTGGCCTGGCCTCTGGGATGAGGCCTGCTCTCACATGGGCCTCCTGACCCTCCAGATGCCATCCCAGGTTGACAAACCTGTGCACTGTTCCTCTCTCAGACCCTGAGCTCCTCTTAGGTCCCTGGTTCGTGACAGCCACTAGGGGACACAAGGACAGGAATGAAATTACCTCTGGCCATAAGAAGTGTATATTCTATCCAGAGACAAAGAAGTCAATAGAAAAAGTCCTGAGGAATCTGTCCGGGGGTGGGAACCCTGGCAGCAGGGGGCATCAGGCAAGGCCTGGGCTGGGCAGGGGCCCTGAGAGCTGGGGCCAGGAGTGTGGGGGACAGCCTGTACAAGGGCCCTGAGGCAGCGGGCAGAAGGCCACTGTCCAGGAGCAGCAGGCAGGGCCATTTAGCTGGAACTCAGAGTACATGGGGGAAAGGAGGAGAGGGTGGACCAGGGTGAGACTGGCACTTCTCCAAGAGGCACCTGGGTGCTGAGGACATACCTGGTGTGGCAGCGTGAAGGGCAAGGTGGGGGAGTGGAGGACGCTTGAGAATCAGGAAAGCTCAGTGGCAGGGCCAGAGATGAGACCCCAGCCTGGGGCACAGCCTGCAATGGGAGGTGAAAAGGGCCCCAGAGACAGGATCCAGCACCTGGGGGGAGTGATGAGAGCGAGGGTGGGCAGACGACAGTATGGCAGGGCTCACTGGCAGAAGGAACATGAGGAAGGGTGAGCTTGAGGAAAAGGTCAAGGTCCTGTCCTGGATGTGAGGGCCATGGCCGGCAGCAGCCTCAGGGTGACCGGGGAGCCATCCTCACAGAAACCATGAATCTGACCCAAGTTGGGCCTTTCTGCCCTCTCCCAGCTGGTCCCTCTGGAGTCCTTGCCTCCACTGTCATCAAGCTCAACATGGCAAAAGTGGAAGAACATGCAGAGGGAGGCAAGACCCGGGTTCTAGTCCTGGCTTAGCCATGAACATGCTGTCTGACCTTGTACTAGTCCCTCAGTTCTTGTTTGCCCATCTCTAAAACAAAGGGCCTGGATTCCCTTCCAACACTGGCATTGCCCTGTGCATGGTGTGCCATACTTTCTGGGGTGCAACATCTCACACCCCCCACTAGACCCATGCCCAAGGATCTCACCTCCCACCAGATCGAAGCTCACTGTTGGCAAGCCTAATGATGATGATGGTATGTATCAGGCCCACTGGGTGTAGCCAGAGATGGACAATAGAGTGCACCTGGTGGGGAAAGATGAGCCAAATGTCCAACTCCTGACAGTCGGCCCTGCATTCACTTGAAGGTTATAGGGCCTCTCCCCTTTACACACCTCTTGGCAGCTGCTCCCCCATCCCCATGGAGCTGGGTGCCACCTCTGCTGCTGAGGTCCATTTCGGGGGAGGTCCTGCCCTCCAATCCCTCAGCATGCTTTCTTATGGCCACTTGGCTGCTCGGCCCAGATGCAAAGTTTTCCCATTAGCTAGAAGAATGTGTGGACATCACGTCAAGTTCTGTGGGACATCCCAGTGTGATGCCTGTACTCATGAGGTCATGCCTCCTGCATATGGTTGTCAGAGCCACCCAGAGCAGCAAGGGCCAGGGCAGAGGGCAAGTCTCTTCTGGGGGCTTCTGTCCTGCCCACTTTTGGGGCCAGCAACGCTCTTCCCGATTCCAGATTGTCTCCCTGGTTGTTTGCCCCCCCATCCTCCTTGACTCTGACCAGTGATCTCCCTGGCTTCCTTTTTTGTTGTTGTTGAGTTGTGTCCACCTCTCCATGACGTGGGGTTTTTCTTGGTAGAGATCTTGGAGTGGTTTGCTAGGTCCTTCTCCAGTTCATTTTACAGAGGAGGAAACTGAGGCAACCAGGGTGAAGCAACTCATCAGGTACACACAGCTAGAAAGTGTCTGAGGTTGGATTTGAACCCAAGTCTTCCTGACTCCGGGCCCAGCGCTCTATCCACTGAGCCACCTAAGCTTCCCTTAATCCACCTAAGGTCCCATCTCCCACAGGAAGTTTTCCAGAGCTTCCCCCCATTTCTCCTGTACACGACTTGCTTTGTATATATTTACTTGTTTCCTCCATCAGATTGCAAGTCCTTGGCCTCCTTTTCAGTTATTACATCAGTGTTTGACGGCTATGACTAGAGTCACACAGGAAGGTGACGAGAAACCCCACTGGGCCCTGCACTTGTAGGAGTGCGTGCAGTCCCCAGGAGGCCTTCCCTAGCTCTTCCTCCTGATCATGAGCCCATCCTCCAGGTGGGAAGCTGCCAGTCAGGCAGTGCCAGCTGTAAGCTCTGTGCTCCCTCACTGCTGCCACCCCACACCAACCTGCCTCCCAGCCGGCTGCTCCCAAGGGTCTCCTCCTCACTCTGGAGCACAGCCATGAGGAGACAATCCACACAGTGTGTCTGCTCCCACTCCTCTTCCATGCCCTCACTATTCTCAGAAATGTCTCTGCTTCCTAAGTATCACTGGACTCATGTCAAGGAGGAGGGTCCACAGAGCTATGTCCAAGACGCCAGTGGGAACCAACCATGGCATGGTCTTCCCTCCTGTGGCAGGGAGTGGGCTTCTGCAACCCCCCTCCTCCTCAGCCATGGGCCTGGCAAAGGTGCTCAATGGCTATCTTACTGCTAGTGTTCCCAGGAGGATGGAACAAAGATGGAAATACAGCAGGAAAGAGCGGAGGACATGGAAACCTCCAAGCCCTCCCAAGTATCCATTGTGTCTGAGGAGGCTGAACACACCAACATCTGGTCACTAAACCAGTCGATGACCTCTGGGGAACCACAGATCCTGGCAGAGGGACAAAGGTCCTGAAGTCCAAAATAGAAGCAGAAGGTGGATTCTTCAACAGTCATGCCTCCCCCCCCCATCCCCAATCTGAGCATCCCACCTTTGACAGGAAGTCTCTCCTGATCCCCCCAAATGCTTGTGCCCCGCCTCTACAGAGTATCGCCTACTTATCTGGTCCAGAGTTTGTCTGGACATATGGTAACCATGGTGTCTCTCCCACTGGATGGAAGCAGGGTTGTCTCTGGCCTTTATAACTGAGCACAAGCCTGGCAAACAATAGGGGCTTAATAAATGCTTACTGACTGATTCACTTATGAAGTACAGTCAGACACGATTAGTCCATGAACTCAATGTCAATCTCAGGTAAAATTCTAGCACACATGTCTAAGATTCAATTGATGGGGGGGGGGGGGGGGGGAAGGGGTTAAGACTTAAAAGTGACCCAGCCAGAAGATACAGCAGAAAGAGCTAGAAATTCCATTCAAAGTAACCTCAGACAATATAAAATAGTATACCTGCCAAGGCAGACTCAAAAATTTTTTGAAAACAATTACAAAAGACTTCTCATACAAATAAAATCATTTTAAAATAACTAGACAAACATCAACTGCTCATGGATAGGTCGAGCTAATATAATAAAAATGATGATTCTACTTGCTTAGTGCCCTACCAATCAAAATTCCAAAAAATTACTTTAATGACTTAGAAAAAAGTTGTAAGTAAATTCATATGGAGAAATAAAAAGTCAAGAATTTCCAGGGATTCAGTGAAAAAAAAGTACAAAAGAAGGTGGCTTAGTCTTCCCAGATCTAACATTATATTATAAAGGTCACCCAGTCAGGAGGCATTTGAGGTGAGATTTGAATCTGGGTCTGCTCAAAGGAGCTTTCTAGGCCACCTTCCTTTCTTAGCTAAAGGACAAAGTCTTGTGACTCAAGCCTGGGCCTCCCAGCCCCTCACCAGGGTAACTCCAACAGAGGATGCTCGAAGCCTACACAAGGGGAATGGCCAGTCATTCAGCACCAGGCTGTAGGACAGGAGGCCCAGGCCGGTGGGTCCAGACTTAGCCAAGATGTCCAATCAGAACTCATCTGGGATACAGGAGAGAAACATGAATTGAATGACAGCAGAGTAAGATGGGTTCAGAGCTGCTGAAACCTCCCCACAGTAGCAGGTGGCTGGCACAATGCCAGTCTGGAAGCTGCCTGGGGCAAAGATGGGAGCTCCAGAATAGGAAAAAGAAGGACCTGATGTAGAGAAAGAGAGGCTTGGAGAGAGATGGGAGAAAGGACAAGGACACTTGTCCTCACAGAGTTCAAAATGAGATCTAGGGCAGCTAGGGGCTCAGTGGATAGAACACTGTTCCTGGGTTAGAAGGACTTGAGTTCAAATCCAGCCTTGGACACCTATTAGCTGAGTGACCCTTGGGCAAGTCACTTTACCCTGACTGCCTTGCAAAAAACTCAAAACAGACCTTGGGTTTCCTCTTGGAAAATAAAGGTGGATACTCTAGAATGAAGCCACTGCTTGTCCACCAAAGCAGCTATTTGGTGGCCTGATGACAACAGAGTTCTATTGACTAGCTGGGGCCAAACCTCCCAAGGATTATCAATGATCTACAAGAGAGACTAGAGAAGGGCTGGCACCAGGGAGAGGCGGAGGCAGAGAAGAGACGGGGGGGGGGGGGGAATATGCAAGAGAGGGTAAAATCAACAGGTTTCCAGAGAGTCTGAGATAGGTGCCCTGGCCAGGGGGAAGCAATCTCCAGGCCTTGGTCAGTTCAGATTCTGGGAAGCAGTGTCCTCAAGGCAAGGGCTTGCCCAGTGGCTTGGCTTCCTTTGTCCATACTACCCATAAGCCTTTCAATGACTTTGTTCAGTTCACCTAGGAACTGTCCTACCTAGGCCTTCTTCCCCAAATTATCCTATCCCAAACTTCCCTATTAGGAAAAGTGTGACACTTCAAAGTACTGAGTCCCTGGGTTCTAAACAGCTCTGAAGTGCAGGTGGCCCTACTCTGTGCTGCTTTGGGTTTCGTCCGCACATAGACTCCCTTCTGTGAGAATGTGGGGCGGGTGCTCTTAGATATCATAAACACACATCAGCTTCCCAAGAGAGGATCAAAGAAGGCAGACCACCATGACCTGAAAACACCTTGAACCCAAACCACTTTCCTGAATCAGAAATGTCAAAGCTCATTTGTCTTGTTTTGCATAGATAGGCTGTGGCACATCATGGTCACTGAGGCAGGAGACTGTCCAGTTCAAGAGTGTCCATGAGGCCTACAGGCCTCTCCCAGGAAAGGCGTTGGGAATCTCCCTCCTTGATTTGCATGTATCCACATCACAAAACTGAGTTCCCACATCAGACTGACAAGCTCGGGGCTGCCGTCAAGAAGAGGCTGGGGAAAACATGGACAGGAGCCCCAAGTTGCTACTTGGTGAGCCCCAGACAAGGAAGACCCAAACAACAGGAGCTGGCCCCAGGTGTCAGCCCCAGAAGGAGTCTGCGAGGCTGGCTGGCCAGCTATATGTGTGTGGGAGCCAATGCAAGGCTTCACAATGAGGACTCCAGGAGAGGGTTTCAATTTAGATTAGATGAGAGTCAGGGAGAAGGGAAAGGTGAGAGGGCAAGAAACAGGAAGATGGAACATCAGCAAGATTCCTACCTCCCACTCTCCTGCCAGTCTGGGTGGCACCTCCAGGCCCAACCTCTCCAGCTGTCGATCCCTGTACTTCTCGTACTGACGGTACCCTGCATACCCACCGCCTGTGGCCACCAGGAAATGGAATGGGCGCAGGCGGAACAGGACTCGTGTAGGAGCTGTGTGGAACTTCCTGGCATCTGCAACAAAAGCCAGGTAACTTATGAGCTGGGGGAGGGCATGGCTTCAGAGAATGGTCAGACAAAGGCAGCACTAAAGGAGTCCAGGGAGGGAGGGGCCTCCATCCATTAGCTCTAAGGGAGGCTGGTGCCATCCTGCCCAGGAGACATCAACAGAGGAGTAACCATGTAAACACCTGGCCCTGCAGGCTTCTGGGAGATCAGAGACTCTGACAACAACTATGTGGGTATTCTAAAAGCAGAGGATATGAAGCATTTTTGGTCATAAAAGGCCTTTCCCTCTCCCAAGGTTATTTCCAAAGGATCAAACGGTCTCAGTGTCTGTCAAAGAAATTCAGTGTCTAGCCTTGTTCAGCAAATTTAGAATGGGAGTGAGTGGATCCCTTCAATCTCTTCCCCCGGCCAGGGCCCATCTCAATGAATGCAAACACCAGGTCCAGGAGCACACTAAAGCTGCCTTGGAATCCCCTTGCTCAAGCCCCGAGGTGGCCCTTGGGTCATGAAAGCAGGTTCAGGGAACGCAAGCCCAAGTTGGAGGGCTGGCTGAGGTGCAGCACAGCTCAGCCATGAGCCTCGTCAGGAAGGGATGGACTGGGGAGTTATGGGGGCTCACAGAACAGAAACACCTTCCACCCCCAAATATCTCTTGGTTCAATAAAATGGGCTTTTTTTCCCGTTGTGGCACTGTTTTTAAACTGTCCACAAACTACATGCATAAGAATCATTCAAGAGAAGAGAGGTGGTTAGGCTACAACCAACACCAGGGGAAGTAGACAGTAGTAGCCACCCATTTCTGAAATCACAGACCAGTCTGGTCTTCCTGATCTCCTTCATCTTCCTTCTTTCTGAAATCCTGAGGAAGAACAAGCTTCTTCCCCTGACTGAACCATAGAGCTGACTGCTTTCTCTACCCATGGTCAATTCATATTTCTTTTCTGTACTTCCACTTTATCCCAGTCAGGTGTGTATTTCTCTCCCCTTTACCCTACTCTTTAAACACCTTTACAACCTCTAACCCAGACCAGGAAGGGAAAGCCAGAGTACTCTTCTCTTCTACCAGATAACATGTGGGGCTTGGGGAAGGGGGATGCAAGCAACCATCTCCAACTGTTCTCAAGTCAACTCCCTGCCATGTGGAGGTCCTACAAGGAAAACATCCATGTCCTTTTAAAAAAATTCAGCTACCTACCTTTCATAGCTAAGGTGAGGAAATGAAGTGTTAACCAAAAAAGAGATAGAGGCAATGACAAGGGATAAAGTGGAAATCTGGATTGTGTGAAATCTAAAAGGTTTTTGCACAAACAAATTTAATATATCTATGACAGGAAGGGAAGCAGTAAACTGGGAAATATATATATATATATACATATATATACATATATATATATATATTTACAATGGTCTTTTTTTTTAAGTTTTTGCAAGGCAAATGGGGTTAAGTGGCTTGCCCAAGGCCACACAACTAGGTAATTATTAAGTATCTGAGGTCGGATTTGAACTCAGGTCCTCCTGACTCCAGGGCCGGTGCTCTATCCACTGCACCACCTAGCTGCCCCTGGGAAATATATTAAATAAGGGTTTGCTATCTAAGATATGTAGACATCAGAAATGTGTAAGACCAAATGCCATTCCCCAACAGACAAATAGTTAAAGGATATGAATGATTATTTCTCAAAAAAAAAAGACTTCTAAACTATTACCAATCATATGAAAGAATGTTCCAACTCACTAATCATCAGAGAAATGCAAATCAAAACAACCTTAATGTTTCAGTCCATATCCAGCAAACTGAGAAAGAGGTCTAAAGATGGGAAGAGTCAGTGGTGGAAGACACATGAAGAAGGCACATTAATCCACCATAGGTGGAATTGGGAATTGGAAATGGGAATTCAAGAGTTTTAGAAAACAACTGGGAAGTATGCAGATAAAGTGGTTAATCAATTCCACTGCTAACCAGATACTTCCAAGTAGGACACTGAAAAAAAAAAGAAAAGCTCCATATACACCCAACAACAAAATGTTGTTCATTAAGTCCTTCTATGGACCAATGTTTTGGGTGGCAGCAAAGAACTGGAAACAAACAGATTAAATGCCCAGACAGGGGGATAGTAAAACCAATAAATGTAATAGGATATTCTTGCGCTATAAACATGTGAAGATTATGATAAACAGAGAGAAGCTTGGGAAATGGGAAGCTTACAAGGACTGATGCAAAGTGAGGTAAGCCAAGTCAAGAAAATAATAAATACAACAACAACGTAAGAAAAAACCATAAAAAAAATCAAAAGTGAACATCATGAAATGGCCACAATCATGATCCCAAAGAAGAGACACAGGAAGACACTCTTTCTTCACTCCTTTGCAGAGGTAAAAGGTCCACACAGGTGAAACACTGAATTGATTTTCTGAGCGTTTGATTTATTAATCAGTTTTGCTCATGTTTTTTTTTTTCTTTAGGAATAGTCTATTATGGGGTGGCTAGTTGGCGAAGTGGATAGAGCACTGTCCTGAAGTCAGGAGGACCTGAGTTCAAATATGGCCTCAGACACTTAATAATTACCTAGTTGTGTGACCTTGGGCAAGTCACTCAACCCCTTAAAAAAAAAGAATAGTTATTGTATATGTTTAATATTGATCAGTGTTTAGTATAGTTATAAATATAGAGTTAAGATCAAATTGCTTTCTATTAGAGGAAAGGGCGAGGGAGAAAAATTGTAAAACTCAAAACCTTGTTAAAAAATGAGTGGTAAGGGGCAGCTAGGTGACGCAGTGGATAAAGCACTGGCCCTGGAGTCAGGAGTACCTGGGTTCAAATCTGAACTCAGACACTTAATAATGACCTAGCTGTGTGGCCTTGGGCAAGCCACTTAACCCCATTTGCCTTGCAAAAACCTTAAAAAAAACAAACAAAAAAAATGAGTGGTAAAAGCTATCATTGCATATAGTTGGAAAAAGAAATAAAAAGATTTAAAAAAAGAATAGTCCATTATATAGGATGGCTCTCCAGAAAGGGAAAGGATAATTGGGTAAATTTTGACAATGTAAAAAAAACAATATCTATTTTAAAAAACAAAACAAAAACAACATAAAAAGAAAATGACTATTGTAAAATCATAAAAACCAAGCTTGTCCCCCAAAAAGAAAAATATGAGGATACCTGCTTTTGTTGACAGAGGGAGGGAGGGGGGAGAGAGGGAGGGAGGGAGGGAGAGAGAGAGAGAGAGAGAGAGAGAGAGCACGCACTCAAGTTTAAGGATGGAGCACTGCAGAGAACATCACATCTTTTAATGAACTGATTACTTTTGCTGAAGTCACTTCTAAGGGGAAGAAGAAGAATACAGAGATATGTCGAAGTCAAACAAAAACAAAAGCTATTCATGAAAATCTAATGAAAATCATAAAGCAACTCATCTTCAGCACTTTCTGTCACTCTTCTATCTTAGTGTCCAAAGAACCATGGCTCACACCAATGACCCTTCCATATCCTATGATGATGGTATTGAGGCAAGGCCTCCTTCCAACCAGACAGAACTCAACCCAGCAATAATTTAGGGAAAGGTCTTGAGAGTATCTACAGCCCAAACTGTATGGCTCTGATAGTGGCTTGGCTGGCCACCTGCTACTCCAGGCTTAACTGAGTTGGCTGGGCCTGGCCTTCTCTGAAGCATTCCCAGTGTCCTGCATGGCCCTGTAGGGGCTTGCCTTGGCCACCTGCTACTCCAGGCTTAACTGAGTTGGCTAAGCCTGGCCTTTCTCTAAAGCCTTCCCAGTGTCCTCCACCTCTCAAGGGTCCTTGAGCATCTGGGAGCATCTTACCTTACCATGGGATGGTCCTGGAAGAGGACTTCAAGAGACATGGAAACGAAAGCCAAAGAAGTTTCAACTTCTTGGCAGGGGGAAGGATGCTAATCTCTGCCTTCCTCAGGACCCTCCCACTTTGCTCCTTAAGTTTCCATAACGTGGCCACTCAACACCCAGGGAAGTCTTAGTACACAGCAAGGTAGGGAAGGGGACGCCACCAAGATTCCTTTTGGCAGTCATACATTTAAGAGGACATAAATGGCAGTAGGTGACCAATCTGATCATGAGTCAGCAGCTGCCTCTAAGGGCCCAATGGGGGTGTTCTGGCTGTGTGGACAGCAGCAGAATCTGCCAACCAAAGCGCAAGAGTGGAACTGCTACTTACCGGTATGAAATGTGTGGGCAGGGAGCTGCTTCCAGGGCAGGAGAAAATGGCTCAGGAAAGAATTTCTCCACGAATGGAGGCTACAATTAGACACAAAAGGCACAATGAAAATACAGTTTTACAGAAAAGTGAAAAATTCACCAATTGCCCACTTGGTGCTAGGAATTGTAAGGGATTCAAAGAAAGAGAACCTCTGACCCCAAGAGCCTACTACAGTTTAAGAGGGGCCCGTAAGCAAGCTCTTGTCCTTATCTCTGAGTCTTCGTTTCCTCCCCTGCAAAATAAGAGTTCGACTACAATATGGAGAGAGAGAACAAATGGCAGACTGTTCCGATGCAGTATAAAGGCTGAAAGAACTAGAGGAGATCGGTAAAGCAAAAAATAACTTGCTTCTGACTGGGGAAGCTAGTAGAAGGCGGCTTTCCAAAAAGACGAGCAGTATGGGTGTTGGAAGAAGAGGCTCTCTACAGGCAAGTGATTGGGAGCCAACGTGGGGGAAGAAGAACATTCTTAGAAGAAACATCCTAATCTCAGCAAGGAGACATCAAGCACATCTGGAGAATGCAGAGTTCACCAGTGTGGCTGGAAAAGAAGACACATAAATAGTCACAGAAGAAGAAAAGAGCTGGGAAGGCAGAAGACCAGGCCAAACATGGCAAGAATATCAATTAGGAATAAAAAGGGTCTAAACTAGGACAAAGACTGCAAAAAAAAAGAAAGGCTCCCATTCTGGGAAATGTCAACTAAGAAAATCTTATCTATCATATAATAGGATTTCCGATCCTTTGGGGCTGAATTTTTTTTTAAATGGGAGGAGGGTTGGGGACAGGATCACTCCTTGTTGACTTACAGTATTTGATTTGCCTGGGAAAACTAAGTATCATCTAAGCATACAAGTTATTATGTGTCAAGAGATGGATTCAGATCTTCCTGGGGGTATTTACCCTTTCAAACCCTCAGCTACTAAGAGTCATCACAACTAGGCTTCACTTTGTCTAGTCTCACCATGTCCACACATCTGACATGAAAAGAAAATACCATACTTAGGGTGGCTAGGTGGCGCAGTGGATGGAGCACTGGCCCTGGAGTCAGGAGTACCTGAGTTCAAATCCAGCCTCTGACACTTAATAGTTACCTAGCTGTGTGGCCCTGGGCAAGCCACTTGACCCCATTGCCTTGCAAAAACTAAAAAACAACAACAAAAAACCCCATACTTGTCTACCAGTGTCATTTCTGACTCATCTGCAAAGAGCAGGGTCTGTCAAACCATATTACCTATAACAAGGGTTTCATGAGATGTTTTTAATTAGATTTTTTTCCCCCACACTTGAAGTTTAAACTAAAACATTTCTAATTTTGGGTTTTTTTTGTTTATTTTTTAGTTTTTTGCAAGGCAAATGGGGTCAAGTGGCTTGCCCAGGGCCACACAGCTAGGTAACTATTAAGTGTCTGAGACTGGATTTGAACCCAGGTACTCCTGACTCCAGGGCCAGTGCTTTATCTATAATTTTGGTTCTTTTCCTCTCTAGCTCTAAAAGAGGTGAAGGAAAGAAACATATGAACTAGGAGTCAATGGCTCCGAGATCCATCAATAACAACATGAGAAACAACTCTGGCTGAGTCATTCTTCCCTCTTTTGTGAAATGAGTTGAATGGGATAATCTCTAAGGTCCTACCGATGATCTACGTTTAAAGTCCCTTCCAATTCTGAATTCAGTGTTTTATTAGGAAATGTACTGAAAAACAGGAGAATATCCATAAATATATAACCAGGATGATGAAGGGCCTTAAGTTGCTGCCATATATAAAAAGACTGGGGAAAGAACTGGTGTTCAGCTTAGAGAAGCCTCAAGGGAGACAAGGAAACTGGCTTGAAGTGTTTAAAGGCCTGGCATGGAGAAGAGGAATTAGCTTTGTCCTGATTGATACCAGAAAACAAGCACTAAAGACAATGGAGAGAAGTTACAAAAAAAGGAAATACAGATTTAATACAGGGAAAAACTTCTGAACAATTTCCAGATTGAATGGAGCTCCCCCTCCCCTGGAGGCCTTCAAATAAAAGCCAAAAGATAACAATTCATCAGGTATGTTGGAGGAGGATTTCACTTAAGTTCTGGTTTAAAAGCCCTTCTTCCAGGATACCTGATGAATGAATGGTTGTTGTGGAAGGGATAACTGCATATAACCAGCTATAAAGTCTCTGCTCCCTCCATCTTCTCATCTACTCTCCTTTCACACGACCACCATCATAATGCAAAGCTTCACCATCTCCTCAAGGTCTTCCTGTTTCCAAGCTCTTCTCCCTCCCATTCATCCTCTCCAGAGAGCAGCCAAAGCGAATCTATTCCTAAAGCAGGAGTCTGACCATCATACTCCCCTGCTGAACTAATTCCACTAGCTCCTTGTTTCTTCTAGGATAGAACAGAGACCTCTTTGCTTAACTTTAACGTCCTTCAGTCTGTAACCCCCAGTCCACCTGTTCCAAAGATTCTTAGACATGACTCTACTTCACAATTCCACAGTTCAGTATGTTGGATTTTCTTACCACTTCTCACACACATTCCATGTCTCTTATCTGTGTCTTTGAATTTCCATGAGGGAATTTCTTCCCAGCATTTCTTGGAAATTTATGTTTTTCTGAATCCCAAATTCTGAGAAAAAAAAAAATCAGACAAGAACCTGGGGAAAGTATTAGAATTCTCAAGGGAGAGACATTAGTGGTCCAAAGGAATCCACTGACATCCAGTTTAAAGTGAGAATAAGAATGGCTGACAAGCAGAGTCAAAGAAGGCCACAGCTTCCTGGAACTGGGATGCAGCCCCTTATCTAACCAGTCAGCTGGGCTTTGAAGTGCATGCAGCCCTGGTCTAAGTAGCTGTCAGCTGCAAAGCATGAGTCATTCTGGAAAATCAATGGTAATTAGTTCACATGCAGAGTAGACTTTATTCTGCCAGTGGTGGTCCAAGGAATAACAAGTCTGGAAAGCAAAATAAGTCCTTAAATTGGTGACTCTGACAAGGATCTGTGTATTGTGATTAAAATCTTGTGGGGAGATCTGAATACCACACAATTATTTCACTGGCATTTTCCAGTGTTTGAATATAACAAGCAATATTTCTTATTTATAAAACTATTTTTTAGATATCCATAGTGATGAGTAAAGAATATGAAGAATGGTAAAAGATTAAGAATAAAGGCTATTCTTCAACCCATTTTTAGATATTTTAAATCATTGTTAAATATGGAGGTTCACAATAACTATAAACTGTGAATTTATTATCATCTTTTTTTTTTTAAAGAAAACTTTTAGGACATAACCTTTTCGAAGAAAAATGACTCACTCATGATTATAGTCATTCATTGTTACTTAGGTAAGATGTTTTCCCATTCAGCTGACCTAGATTTCATGATCTCCAAAAACTCATCATTCTGTGAGATGAAATTAGTTCTGAAACTCCCACCTCCTTAACTCATAGTGAGGGCCCCCTCCCCTTTTCCACCTTTTGATTGGGCTATCTTCCTCCATTAAACTGTGAGCTCCCTGAGGGCAGGTCCTAACTTAAACCTTTCTTTGGAACCCTAGCACCTGACAACCTGTCAAGCATATAGCGAATGCTTAATAAATGTTTACTGATTAGTGACTGAGAAAAATAGAGGATTTATGACTGGGAATTCCCTGGAATTTAGAATCCCAAATTCCAAAGATTCTTATTAGTCTGGAATTTGGGGATACATTTGTACAAGCTATTTGTCAGGCCTGAACCAATTCCTTTCTCCTCCCTGCCTCCCCTCTTAAGGGACTTAACTACAATAATTTTATATTAAAAAACATAATTTCCTACTTACTGAAATTGTGAAACCTATAAGAACTCATTTCTATCAAAGGAAAGAAAATTAACTACAGTGAAATCACCAATGTTGGATTTTTTTTTTCACTGTTGGCAGACCTGCCTTGGACCTGCAAATGGCATCTCATTCAACTGTGAGCTTCAGCATGTTGTACTAAGCTGCAAAGGTTTTCCTTTATTTTTAAAAATTTTTTGCAAAGCAATGAGATTAAGTGACTTGCCCAAGGTCAAGTGTCTGAGGCTGAATTTGAATTCAGGTCCCCCTGACTCTAGGGCTAGTGCTCTATCCACTGTGCTACCTAGCTGCCCCCCAAAAGTCCTCAATAGTCAGGTCAGATAGATTGCAACTTTGGTCAAAGAACCAACCTAATCACTAAGGCAAGTCTAAGAGCATCTGTAAATGAATTGAAGGACAACAAGAATGGTTAGGATGGCAAACTCTTCAGCAACAATGATGCACAAGCCCCAGAACAGTTTGGGATATTGGAAAATGTCAGCATCACATGTGAAGATCCTGGGACTCACCAGTGTCCTGCACCCCTCCAATAGCAAGGCCCCCATGCTGCCTCTTCAGGATGCCTGTCATCTCTTTATTCTTCCCACTTGGATCCTTCCATCACCACTTCCCCCATCTTTGTGCTTCCTCTCCTGCATTGTCTTCTGCCATAATTGGCAGAAGATTGTCTTAGAGTCATATCTGGTTCAGAGTAGCATTTAAAAAATGTTTACTGATTTGGAAATGATGCTCAAGAAAAGAGGAAACAATATTATGCCTCACCTAATAAGACATACAGAGGAGATTATTTTAAAGACAGATCAATTTTCCACTTCTCTAAAAACTGAAAAAATATCTAAAAGGGAAAACTGATAGTATTAATACCCTCAAAAGATGGCTTAAAATATCAGTAATTACCAAATAAGAGGTCTTGTTTCCTTGTCTCTACCAAATCTTTCTAGGAGTGGTCTATGCACATATGAAGGATATCTGAAAACATTTAAACTGAGCAGACCCCATCTCTCTTTTTTTTAATAAAGATTTTGAGTTTTACAATTCCCCCCATTCTTGCTTCCCTTCCCCACCCCACCCCTGAAAGTATTGTGTTAGTCTTTACATTGGTTCCATGTTATACATTGATCTCAGTTGAATGTGATGAGAGAAATCAAATCCTTAAGGAAGAAAAATAAAGTATAAGAGATAGCAAAATTACATAATAAGATGATGGGTTTTTCCCCCCTAAATTTAAGGTCTTTGTTCCAAACCCACAACAATTCTTTCTCTGGACAGATCCCATCTCTTCATCATCAAAATCAATACTGACAGCAATACAGAGGGACCTTGAGGTCTAACTGCTCTTTAGTTATTTTGCACTTTTCAAGATTCTCCCTTAAAAAAGGGTGAGGAGTGGAGGCAGCCACTCTCTCAAAAGCTGAGAACTTCTCTGAGCTCTTCCCAGTTTCCCTCAGGAAACAACACTAATCAAGTCTCTAACTAGATTCTGGAGTGACACAACCCATAAAAAAGACAGAATGGATCAATTTTCCTGCCTAAGCTATCTTGAAAGGACTTCAGGAAAGACCTGTCATTCTAGGGTAGAGGGGGCATATGGCCCAGCGAGTGCAGGCAGGTGTGGAGGCTCTCAGTCACAGCACAGATCTGCAATAGAGATTCAGCAAACTAACTGAGAGGCTTCCAGGCCCAGAATAGAAGGCAAATTGTGAGCCCCAGTACAGCTGGTGCAATTAGACCAAGCTACCCCAGTGCAACAGTGAAGCCACATACACTGGAAGTCCCAGCCTAAGTAAAGTCAGTGAACAGGTCTCTGACCCCCAACCCAAAAAGCTTGGGACAGTGTCCCTTGTGGCCCAGGAGCAGAACTCAATTTTTAAAACCACAAACTGGGCTACACGTGGAAATAGTTAACAGAAAAAAGCCCTAGAAAGCTACTACTGCAATAAGGAAGATTAAAATATCATCTCAGAAGAGGACACTGGCAAAAGGCTTACATGTGAACACACAGAGGGGAATATGAATTGGTCCTATGCACAAAAAAATCCTCTTTAAAGAGCTCAAAAAGTAATTTTAAAAATCAAGTGGAAAAACTGGGAAAGAAATGAGAAATATGCAAGAGAAAGTCAACACTTGGAAAAGGAAGCACAAAAATTGACTAAGAAAATAAAATAACTCCTTAAAAAAATAGAATTGGCCAAATGGAAAGGGAGATTTAAAAGCTACCTTATGAAAACCATGATCAAAAAAAGAGCCTCTTTCAAGAAATTAACAAGGAAAATTGCCCTGATATCCTAAAACCAGAGGGTAAAATAGTCATTGAAAGAATCCAGCAATCACCTGCTGAAAGGTTCCCCAAATGAAAATGCCAAGGAATATTGTAGCCAACTTTCAGTATTATTGAGTCAAGGAAAAAATACTGCAGGCACCCAGAAAGAAACAATTCAAATTCCAAGAAACCAAAGTCAGGATTACACAGGACCTGGCAGCTTCAATATTAAAGGATCAGAGGGCTGGAATGTGATATTTGAGAGGGCAAAGAAGCTTGGATTACAATTAAGAATCAACTATAGGGGGCAGCTAGGTGGTACAGTGGATAAAGCACCGGCCCTGGAGTCAGGAGGACCTGAGTTCAAATCAGGCCTCAGACACTTAATAATCACCTAGCTGTGTGGCCTTGGGCAAGCCACTTAACCTCATGTGCTTTGCAAAAAAACCTAAAAAAAAAAAATCAACCATAAATTTGCATACTTGCATACTGCAAAATTAAGCATACTATTTCAAGGCTAAAGTTGGGCATTTAATGAACTAGGGTACTTTCAAACTTTTCTCATGAAAAGACCAGAGCTGGTCCAGAAAATTAAATTGTCAAATACAAGACTCAAGAGATACATAAAAAAGAAAACAGGAAAGGAAAAAAAAATCATACAATAAGATTAAACTGTTTTACGTCCCTACACAGAAAGATGATACTTGTAACTCTTGAGAAATGTATCTCTATTAGAAGGAATATATTCAGACAGGGGGTGTGGCCATAAGTTGATTTTGAAGAGACCATATTAAAAAAATTTAATTAAGGAATGAAAAAAAAGGATTGTATTAGGAAAAGAGGAAAGGGGGAGATACAATAGGGTAAATTATATCACATGAAGAGGCATAAAGAATCTATTACAGGGGTGGCTAGGTGGCGCAGTGAATAGAGCACCGGCCTTGGAGTCAGGAGTACCTGAGTTCAAATCTGGCCTCAGACACTTAATAATGACCTAGCTGTGTGGCCTTGGGTAAGCCACTTAACCCCACTGCCTTGAAAAATCTAAAAAAAAAAAAAGAATCTATTACAGTCAAAGGAAAGAAGGGAGAGGGTGAGAATTGTTTGAATCTTACTCTAATTGGATTTGGCTCAAAGAGGAAAAAACATATACACTCAGTTGGGTTTAGAAATTTATCTTACCCTAGAAAAGGGAAAGAAATGGGAGGAGGGGCTGATGGAAGGGAGGGCAGAAAAGTAGAAGTAGGAGGGGAAAGGGGAAAGAAAAGGGAGGCAAGCACTAATAGAAGGAGAGCAGACTGAAGAAGGTTGTTGTCAAAAGCAAAACATTGGTGAGGAAGGGTAGGGTGAAAGAAGAGAGAAAAATATAAATGGGGGTAAAATAGGATGGAGGGAAATACAGAATTAGTGATCATAACTAGTAAATGTGAATGGGATAAATTCTCCCATAAAATGGAAGCAGAGAAAGCAGAGTGGATTGAAAACCAGAATTAAGAAACACATTTGAAGCAGAGAAATGTGCAAAGTGAAAATGTAAAAGGCTGAAGCAGAATATATTAGCTTTAGCTAAAGTGAAAAAAGCAGGGGTGGCAATACTTACCTCAGACAAAGCAATTACAAAACCAGATCTCATTAAAAGGAATAAGGAAGTAAGCTACCTCCTTCTAAAAGGTACCACAGACATGGCAGTAATTACAATATTAAACATATATGCACCAAATGGTAGACATCCAAATTCTTAGAAGAGAAATTAAATGAATACAGGAAGACACAGACAGCAAAACTACACTACTGGGGAACCTCAATCTCCTCTCTCAGAATTAGATAATTCTAACGACAAAATAAATAAGAAAGAAGTTAAAGAGGTGAATAGAATTTTAGAAAAGTTAGCTATGATAGCTCTCTGGAGAAAACTGAATGGGATAGACAGAAATATATAGGTTCTTTGAGCAGTACATGATACCTACATAAAAACTGACCACATATTAGGGCATTAAAAACCTCACAATCAAATGAAGAAAGGCATACTTTTCAGATCATGATGCAATTTAAAATTATGTGTATTAAAGGACCTTCAAAGATAGAATAAAAATTAAGCTAATTTTAAAGAATGAGTGCATCAATCAACAAATCATAGAAATAATCAATGATTGCATCCACCACAATGACAATAATGAGGCAATATAGCAAAACTTGTGGGATGCAGCCAAGGCAATTATTAGGGGAAATTTTATATCTCTAAATGCTTACACATGAATAAAATAGAGAAAGAGGAGATCAATGAATTGCACATGCAAATAATGAAGGTAGAAAAAGAACAAATTAAAAATTCCAAATTGCAATTCTGTAAATCAAAGGAGAGAGCAATAAAATTAAAAGTAAGAAAACTATTGAACAATAAATAAAACTAGGGGTGGGTTCTTTGAAAAATCAATAAAGCTGATCAATCTTTGATTACTTTGATTAAAGACAGAAGAAAATCACATTACCAGTATCTAAAATAATTACCTTTTTTTAAGGTTTTTTTTTTTTTGCAAGGCAGATGGGGTTAAGTGGCTTGCCCAAGGCGACAGGACTAGGTAATTATTAAGTGTCTGAGACCGGATTTGAACCCAGGTACTCCTGACTCCAGGGCTGGTGCTTTATCCACTGTGCCACCTAGACACCCCAGTATCTAAAATAAAAAAGGTGAATTTGCCACTAATGAGGAAGAAGTTAAAATAATAATTCAGGGCTATTTTGCCCAACTGATGCCAATAAATATGACAATCTAGGTGAAATGGATGAATATCTATAAAAATATGAAGCCCAAATTAACAGAAGAGAAAATAAAATATTTAAATAATCCTAAATCAGAAAAAGAAATTGACAAGTCATAAATGAACTCCCGAAGAAAAAATCTCCAGGGCAAGATGGATTCATAAATGAATTCTACCAAATATTTAAAGAAAAATGAATTCCAATTCTCAATAAACTATTTAAAAAATAGGGAAATTCTGCCAAATGCCTTTTATGACACCAATATGGTGCTAGTACTCTACCAAAAAAAGTCAAAACAGAGAAAGAATATTATGGACCAATTTGCCTAATGAATACTGATGCAAAAATTTTAAGTTAAATATTAACAAAGAGATTACATCAATTTATCACTAGGATAATACACTATGGATCAGGTAAGATTTATACCAAGAATGCAGAGATAGTTCAATATTAGGAAAACAATCAACATAATTTATCATATTAATAAGAAAACCAACAAAAATTATGTTTATCTCAATAGATGCTGATAAATCCTTTGACCAAATACCTTCCTATTAAAAACACCAGAGAGCATAAGAATAAATGGAGTTTTCCCTAAGATGATAAGCAGTATCTATCTAAAACCATTAGCAAGCATTATGTGTATTGGGTAAGCTAGAAGCATTCCCAAGATCAGGGGTAAAACAAGGATGCCATTATCACTATTATTATTCAATACTGTATTAGAAACGTTAGCTTTAGCAATATGAGAAGAAAAAGAAATTGAAGTAATTAGAATAGGCGATAAGGAAACAAAATTCTCATTCTTTGTAGATATGATGGAATACTAAGACAATCCTCAAGAATCAACTAAAAACTACTTGAAACAATTGACTTTAGCAAAGTTGTTGGCTATGAAATATATCTACATCAATTGGCAGCATTTCTGTATATTACCAAAGTCCAGCAGTAAGAGATAGCAAGAGAAATTCCATCTAAATTAACTATATACAACATAAAATACTTGGGAGTAGACATTCTGAAGCACCAGAAACTATATGAACGCAATTAAAAAACACTTTTCACACAAATAAAGTCAGATCGAAACAAATGGGCAAAGGTCATGGTTAGGTCAAGCTAATAAAATAAAAGTGATAATTCTACCCAAATTAAATTACTTATTCTGTGCTATACCAATCAGACCACCAAAACCTATTTTACAGAGCTAGAAAGTCTTTCTGGTGCCTGTTCCTGGAACAACAAAAAGTCAGGAATATCAAGGGAATGAATTAAAAAAATTGCAAAGGAAGATGGCCTAGCTGTAGTAGAATTAAAACTACACTATAAAGCAGTAGTCATTAAAACTGTCTGGGAGGGACTGCTAGGTGGCGCAGTGGATAAAGCACCAGCCAGTCAAGAGGACCTGGGTTCAAATCTGACTGTGGGCAAGACACTTAACCCCATTTGCCTTGCAAAAACCTAAAAAAAACCCCAAAACAAGAAAAAAACTGTCTGGTACTGCCTGAGAAATAGATAAGTGGGTCGGTGGATTAGATTAGGTTAAAAAAAAGTAATAGTAAATGACTACAGGAAATCTACTGTTTGATAAATTCAAAGACTCGAACTTCTGGGATAACTGCTCACTTTTTTTTTTCCTTTCACTTAATTTATTTTGAATTTTACAATTTTTCCCCTAATCTTGCTCCCCCCCCCCCCACAGAAGGCAGTCTGTTAGTCTTTGATCTAAGTTGAATGTGATGAAAGAGAAATCATATCCTTAAGGAAAAAAAATAAAATATAAGAGATAAACTGCTCACTCTTTAACAAAGGAAAACTGGAAAACAGTATGGCAGAAGCTAGGCACAGACCAACATCTCACAATGGGGGTTCAGACATAAGGGGGTAATACCATAAGTCAATTAGGAGAATAAGGAATAGTTTATCTTTCAGATTTATGTAGAGGGAAGAAGTTTATGACCAAGCAGGAGATAAAGAACATTATAAAATGCAAAATGGGTAATTTTGATTACATAAAATTAAAAAAAGTTTTATGCAAATAAAACCAACATAATCAAAATTAAAAGGATTAAAGAAAGTTGGGAAACAATTTTTATAGCTAGAGTTTCTGATAAAGGACTCATTCTAAAATACATAGAGAATTGACTCAATTTTTAAAAATTATTTATTTTTCCCAATGTAAAGACTGGAAAATTGCCTTCTGTTGGGGGTGTGGGGAGATTAGGTAGAAAATTGTAAAACTCAAAATAAATAAAAATCTTTAAAAAATTATTTATTTTTCCAACTACAAGTAAATATAATTTTCAACAATCTTTTTTTTTGGACTAAATTCCACATTTTTCCCTCCCCCTTCTCCTTAATAGAGTATGCTAATGTAAGTTATACATGTATAAATATATTTCTACATTGATCATGTTGGGAAAGAAAAATCAGAACAAAAAGGAAAAACCCATGAGAGGGGAAAAAAACATAAAATGAAAAAACAAATTGAAAAAATTGAAAATAAGCAATGGTCTACATTCAGATTCTACAGTCTCTTCTCTGGATGTGGATGGTATTTTCCATCACAAGTCCTCTAGAATTATCTTTGATTACTGTACTACTGAGAAGAGCAACTCCATCATGGTTGATCATTACGCAGTTCTGCTGATAATGTATACAATGTCCTTTTGGTTCTGCTCACTTCACTCAGCATCAAGAACTGACACAAATTTATAAGAATGAAAATTATTCCCCAACTAATAAATGGCCAAAGAATAAGAGCAGGCAGTTTTCAGATACAGAAATTAAAGTTATACCATAGTCATATAAAAAATACTCCAAATCATTATTGACTAGAGAAATAATAACTCTGAGGTACCACCTCATACCTATCAGATAAGCTAAAATGACCAAAAAGGAAAATGACAAATGCTGGACCAGATGTGGGAAAACTGGGACTCGAATGCACTATTGGTGGAATTGTGAACTGATCTAACCATTCAGGAGAGCAATCTGAACTATGTCCAAAGGGCAATAAAGCTATGTATACCCTTTGATCCAGCAATACCTCTACTAGGATCTTTCTGATCATAAAAAGGAAAAGGAGAGCTACACGAACAAAAATGCTTACAGCACTTTTTGTAGTGGCATCGAACTGAAAATTGAGGTGATCCCCATCAACTGGGAAATGGCTGAAAAAACTGGAATACGAATATGATAGAACACTACTGTTTAAGAAATCATTAACAGGTAGTTTTCGGAAAAATTTGGAAAGACTTAACATAAACTGAAGCTTAGGGAAGTGAACAGAACTAAGAAAACATCATAACATTAATGTCAACACGATCATCTATGACAGACTCAGCTCCTATCAGCAGTTCAATGATCAAAGACAATTCTAAAAACTTGTGATGGAGAAAATGCCATCTGCTTCCAGAGGGGAAAAAGTCCTATGAAGTCTGAAGTACACCAAAGTACAATATTTTTACTTTCTAAAATTTGTTCCATGCTTTTCCCCCTTTTGTTCTGGTTCTTCTTTCTCAACACGATTAATATGAAATATATTAAAACAGGCTTGTACATATACAACCTATATCAGATTACTCATGGGCTGGGGGGGGAAGGGAAGGAAAGGAGAGAGGCAGAAAAATGGAACTCAAATCTAACAAAAAAATGAATGTTGAAAACTAACTTTACATGTAAGTGGGGAAAAAATTAAAATTAAAACAAAAACAAATGTGAGGTGCTCTCCAGCATACAGGTAAAAGTCCTTGCTAAACAGACACACAGACCACTGGATCCAAACATCATCTATTAATGTCCAGCAAGCCTACTATTTTGTCACCTTCATTTCATAGAAAAGGAAACAGTGTGACTCACTAAGGTAAATAGATTTATATAGGATCACAGTGCCAGTAAATGGTGGAAATGGTAGAATCAAGACACAAGCTGGGGCCTTCTTAAATCTTCCCATAAGACCAATTAATCGATAAGCACTTTAGCAATTATACTATGTGCTAGGAGCAGAAGGGACAAAGAAGAGACAGCAGGAAGGTGCTCATAAGGAGCATGGGCAGGCCAAGGACACAGCTTACTATAACAAGGGAGACTGAGGAGTGCAGAGGAGAGATCCAGACAAAGCACTACAAGAAATCTGAGGAGGGAAAGATCATTTTCATGTAGGAATGTTCCTATCCCTTTGCATAAAAGATCAGCGAGGAGAAAGCTTCTATTAGTAGCCTGATGCATTAGTAATTTTTTCATAAATTATTTAAGAGTGAAGAAAGGCTTTTAGGGACTAACAAAGATTTTTTTTTTTTTTGGTTGATCAACATCATTAATTGCCAGGAAACATTATGGAGCCTTGTGGAAGACATGAGACTTGTGTACTGTGTGACCAAGGTGCTGAACAGTGAAATAGTTCATGTAAAAAATAACTTCTGAGAGTTGGCTAGGCCCCTTAGAGCTGGCAGAGTACTACTTATCTGAATCCAGGTAAGGCCTGCCATCTAGTCACTAGTGTGGTCTCCTGGCACACAGATCACCTTATAAATGAATACCTAAGATGTTGTTAATTAGCTAGTACCCACCTGGTCCCAGTTATTTATACCTGCAATTTTTTTTTCTTTTCCTTTCGGAGGCAATCAGGGTTAGGTGACTTGCCTGGATCACACAGCTAGCGTGAGGCTGGATTTGAACTCAGTTCCTCCTGACTCCAGGGCCAGTGCTCTAACCACCACACCACCTAGCTGCCCTACACGGCAATTTCAAAACTCCAGAATCAGTCATAGCCACTGGATTCCCCACTGTTGGTTCTTCCCCTCCTACACAACCATGCTTGGGAGCTTGTTCCTCTGCAAACTCCACTTGAAAGACCCAGGAGGAGGCTCCCCACTCATTTTTTATAGAGAATCACTGAATTTTGGGGGAGGCTAGGTGGTACAGTGGATAGAGCATCAGCCTTGGAGTCAGGAGGACCTGGGTTCAAACTCAACCTCAGACACTTAATAATTACCTAGCCATGTGGCCTTGGGCAAGCCACTTAACCCCATTTGCCTTGAAAAAAAAAAACCTGAAAAAAGAAAAAAAAAGACAATCATTGAATTTAGAGGTAAATGGATCTTGAGAAATCATCTAATGCAAATTCCTTATTTGAGGGATGAGGAAGCTGAGACTCAAAATCACAAAGTAGGAAGAGCAGAGCTAGGCTGATGCCAAGGACCTCTGATTTGTAACACAGGTCTTATCGGCCACCGCTGCCCAAGAGATGGCCATTCTCCTCCATCTCCGAAGGTCTTTTGTACAGAGGTCTCTGATTACGGCTCCTCTTTCTCTCCATCCAAATCTATCTAATCCATGGGACATCTCTTTGTGGATGTTGTTCAAAAACGTGATTAATGAACCATCAGCTGTATTTCTAACTTCTTAGGGAACAGAATGTGTTCCATTGAACAAAGGAGATTAAATTTTGCTGTCCTGTGTCTGATTATTAATGAAAGAAAAATGGACAAAAGAGAGGCATTCTTTCTTTTTAAAGTGAGATTATTTACTTTGCAAACATGAACTTACTGGACCCTCTACTAGATCCACCCTAACTGCACCTTCCTTTCCACAAATCTGTTTCAAAAGAAGTGGTTACCTCTGTAACACTGTTTATCTTAAGCTTTACAAAACATGATTCTGAAGTTTCATCAGAGGATCCAAGGGGAACCATCTTAGTGACCTGCTTGGGCACTGGGAGGCGGTGGGTCATCATTTAGAATGTGACCAGTACTGGGCTAAGTGGTAGGGATTCAAAGAAAGGCAAAACCCTAGCTCCTGTTTCCAGGAAGCTCCAATTCTAATGGGATGAAAACAGGAAAGAAACTATGGACAATAAAGCTATCTACAGTGTAACTGGAAGGAAATCTCAAAGGGAAGGGACAGGGATAGGAAAAACTAAGACAGGCTTCCTGCCAAAGTGGGGTTCTGAGCTAAATCTTGAAGTGAGGAGGCCGAAGTCTAGCCATGCTCCTGCCACAAGGTTATGTCCAAGGAGAGAGAAGATGATGGATGAGAGATGCTGTGGAGGCAGAAACAAGACTTGACAAGCAGACCCCTTCTGGGGATGGTCAGCATATCTGTAGGGCCCAGGAAAGGGGTCTGCCAATAACCAAGGTCCAAAGATCAGAGACATAGGGGAGATGATAGAATGGGGCTGTTAGATGACTGGAGGGATGGAGGATGCCCATAGCCACCACTTTGCTGTGAAACCTGGTGTCAGAAGAAAGAATCCAGGAAGACATCCAAGTGATGGGCAACAAAGAGGGGAGAAAAAGGAGCTCGATAAATACCACCTAGATTTCTATGGGGAAGTATGAAGCAAGGGAGGCATTCTACTGGGAGCACATGGGAGGAGGCTAGAGGAATGATGAAAATATGTGTGGTGGGCGGAAGAGTGGATCATCCCACTGAGACCCAACAAATCTGGGATGGATTCAGGCAGCAATTTCTTGACTTCTTCCACCTCTGCTCGGTAACACATGACCAGGAGGGGGAGAGACAGGGGTGGAAAGTAATCCATGGCTGGGATTTGGCATGAGGTGACCCAACACAGGACAAGAGTTTCCAACACATTGTGCAAAACTGAACTGATTAAGCCAGGGTCAAGAGAGGGAAGAATAGCCAGTATAAGCCAGTGAAAGGGGAATAGTCGGGGAAAGAACTGTTTTGTATGACTACAGATTTGTAATAGGTTTTATTTGTCTTGTCTTCTCAATGGATAGGGGAGAAGGGAATTCAGTTCAGAATTCAAAATTGAAAGTAAAATTGAAATGGAAATTTCTTTTAAATAAGGAAAAAAGAAAATAAAGTCACATAAATCACTGACATTGGTATGCAGAATGACTCAAAAATGTTAGCAGTCTTATGCTTTAAAAGCTTAAAACTGCATTAAGACTGGGAGTCACTCTTACTATAACAAAATCCAACAAGAATTCAGGAGAGTGCTCAGGGCACCATTTGTCGATTTGATAGTCATCTCCCTAGACAAAATTATTGACCACATAGGACCTGGTGAGATTACTCAGAGAAGAGGGCCTTGCCCAGAGCCTTAGACACAAGCACAGGGTGGGACCGAGATGATGGCCTTCAAAGGAGACTGAAAGGACATCAGTGGGCTTGAGGGAAAACCAAGCAAGGAAAACTGTCCAGAAGCAGGGCAGTCAGCCATCACAGCAACAGAACACCCCTCCCCATAAGGTTTATTGCCTGTCTCCAAGCTCCATCCACCTACGCCCCATAAATCACAAATATGCTTTCATCTCAACCTTCTATACTCTTTATGTTCTGGTACTCAATGAAACCCAATGCCCTCCTGAATGTCTTCCTTGACTGCCCTTCAAATAGGGTCTGTGTGCTCCTTCCTATGTCCACACCCCCCCCCCACTCCAAGTTGGGATGGCCCCTCTTCCTCTTACCCACTCTCACTCAGCAATCTTGTCTCCTTTAGGGTCCACCATCTTGAAGCTCGATGACCATTATCAATCAGCTCCTAGTATATTCTTATTCCTTTCGAAGTGAGTTCAAGACCTGGCTCACAGAATCTCTCCATCACAGCTCCTGTTCCCATAACCATCTGATGTTCCCTCAAATACTCTAATTTCCCAGTTCCTCAGTTTACTAAATTTCTGGCACCATCTCAGACCAGAGATCCCTTGATCTTGGCATCACTCCCGAGTCTTCTACTTCCATGAATTCTGAAATTCCTTTATCTGACCATGACCTTTTGACATTCTATCTTTCCCCCCATTCCCTCCAGTCCCCATCAGGCACAGCCTAAGAGAAGAAGTTTGAATCTACACTCCCAGTTCATCAGTTTTCCATCTGGAGGTGAGGAATTTTTTGGACCTGGAGGGATCAGTGTTGACCTGAGCTGCTCAATATTTTAGAGTTGTTTTGGGGGGGTTGTTTTTGGTTTTTTAGTTTTTTTGAAAGGCAATGGGGTTAAGTGGCTTGCCCAAGGCCACACAGCTAGGTTATTATTAAGTGTCTGAGGCTGGATTTGAATCCAGGTACTCCTGACTCCAGGGCCGGTGCTTTATCCACTGCGCCACCTAGCTGCCCCAGAGTTCATTGTTTCAGACAATATTGCTGTAGACTGTTCTCCTATATAAGATTTTTCTGAAGCAATTCCCTTTATCAATTCTCACAGAACCACACTGTGAAGTTCCTTCTATCCTACAGCTTTGCTACATTTGTTTCATTAAGTTTTTGTTGGCTCTTCAGAGTTTTCTAAGTAAATCAAATCAAATGGTCTAATAAGGCAATAATTCAGTTTCCTCTTTGCCTGTGACTATTTCTTTAACTTCTCTTTCTTATTCTCACAGTTCTTACATTTAGGATTGTGTTAAAACAATAGAAGTGATGATGGATATCCTTATATATCCTTAATCTTATCAGAAAGGTCTCTAACTTTTCTCTATTACATTTTATATTTGCTGTCAGTTTAAGGTAGATAATGTTAAGGAAAGAACCATTTATTCCAATGCTTGTGTGTGTATGTGTGTAACAAATATGGATGTTGGATTTTATCAAAAGTCCTTTTCAACATCAAATGATATAATGATGAGGCTTTTATTATTTTAAGCAGTCAACAAATATTAAAGACTTGATATGTATCAAGCACTATCCTAAAATACTAAAGCTATCAAAGTAAAGCAAGAGACAATCTAGGTTCCCAGAGTTCAGTCAAATAGAGGGAGACAACATGCAAAAAGTTATATACAAACTACATACAGGATAAATTTGAAATAATCAGGATAAACTTGAGATAATAGAGAGGTGCTAGAATTAAGGAAAAGCTTCCTATAAAATTCAGGATCTTAGCTGGGACATGTAAGTAGTCAGGAAGCACAGATGAGATCACTTTAGGTATGGGGGGGTGGGAGAGTCAGTGAAATGTCCAGAGTCCAGAGATGGAGCATCTTAAAAAAAAAAAAAAGATCAGGAAGGCAGGGTCAGTGGATTCAAAATTACATGGGAGATGGAGTACAAAGTTGAAATAGACTGGAAAGGAGAAGTGAAGCTGGGGCTAGATTATAAAGGGCTCTGAATGCCAAAGGATTTTATATTTGATCCTGGAAAGGCTAGAGAATATTGGATTGAGAAGGGGGGGGGGGATTGTGGTCAGTCCTTGCTTTAGGAAGATTCCCTTGACAGCTCAGAAGTAAGGAGGGCCTGTACCAGGTGATACCAATGTCAGAGGAGAGAGGGATACTAGGAGGATAATTGTAATGAAGCAATTAGGAAGCAGGGAGTTTACTATTTGGGGGAGGGGAAGATAATGAGTTCCATTTTGAACACGTTTAGTTTAAGCTATCTACACATGGACAATGGATAATTAAGAGCTAGTAGCTCAATAGATACAATGCCCCAGGCCTGGAATCTGGACCAGAGTTCAAATCTGGCCTCTGACACTTCCTAAGCTGTGTGACCCTGAGAAAGTCACTAAACCCTGTTGAACTGTTTCCTCATCTGTAAAATGAGCTGGAGGGGCGGCTAGGTGGCGCAGTGGATAGAGCACTGGCCCTGGAGTCAGGAGTACCTGAGTTCAAATCAGGCCTCAGACACTTAATAATGACCTAGCTGTGTGGCCTTGGGCAAGCCACTGAACCCCATTGCCTTGCAAAAACTAAAAAAAAGAGAGAGAGCTGGAGAAGGAAAAGGCAAAGCACTCCAATGTCTTTACTAAGAAAATCTCAAATGGGATTTGGAAGTGTAGAACTCAAAAGACTGACCAATAAGTAGATTTAAGGCTCCTTAGAACAGAGATGATGGGGGTTGATAACATCAGTGCGTGAAATAGCATAAAGAGTGAAGAGGACCTGGACCCAGATCTGGGAGGATACCCAGTTAACAGGCATGAACTAAACTGACTATCCAAATACATTAAAAACAAGAAATATGTGCAATTCATATATATTCATCATTTACTTATGGTGTTTGTCATTCGCTAGTAGAAAAGCAAGTATGATGAAAATCCAGCAAAGGAGACTGACAGATACTTTTGGTTATAGTGTGGGGGTGAATATATTGCTATCGCCCATTTGCTAATGTTTCATTTAAAATTTGTGCATTAATGTTCATTAGTAATAGGGATCTACTTTCTCTGCTTTGCCTTCCTGATTTAAGCATCAAGACAAAGTCATGGAAAAAGATTGGAAGGACCTGTTCTTTTCCTATTATTTCAACACTTCAGTAATTTCAGATTTAGTCTTTGAAGGTCGGATAGAATTCATTGGTAAATCCATCCATTCCTGAGATTTCATTTATCACATTCATTTTATTTCTGACAGAGTATAAATCAGCTATCTCTTTGATTACCCTTGGTAGCTTGTTTTTGGAAGGATTCCTTCATTATTTTGGATCTCAGTTTTGCTAGAATATTTGCAAAACAGTCGATAATTTCCTTATTTCTTCTTCAATCGTTATTATTCCCTCCTTTTAATTCTTGATATAAACAATTTGGTTTTTATCTTTTTCAAAATCTGATTGGTTAACTGCTTATCTATTTTATTAGTTTCGGCAATTCAATGGAAGTCTTTTACCTTCAATTCTATTAAACTCTTTTTTGGATTTCAGAATTTCTCTTTTGTTGCTCAGTTGGCTTTTCTTTTTTCAGGTTTTTGCAAGGCAATGGGGTTGAATGACTTGCCCAAGGTCACACAGCTAGGTCATTATTAAGTGTCTGAGGCTGGATTTGAACTCAGGTCCTCCTAACTCCAGGGCTGGTGCTCTATCCACTGCCACCACCTAGCTGCCCCTGGTTTTGTTTTTAATTTACTGTTCAAGTTTTAAGTTATGACTCCAACTGGCCTCTCTTTTGCTGACAAAAGTATTTAGAAATATACATTTTCATCTATTATTCTGGCTCCTCCCACAATTTTGGTATGTTGCCTCATTTAGAAATCTTCTTGAATCAAATTTGTTTTCACAATTTGTTCTTTGACCATCCAGTATAACAAGTATTTTTTCTTTCCTCAAAAGTCCTTTATTGACTATCATTTCTATTGCATTGTGATGAATGGTTGAGGTGTTTCATACTTCTGCTTTTCTACTGTTGTTTTTATGTCCATCTATTTGTAAAGGTGGCACATATGGCTTAGAAGTCTATAGATTCTTTTCTCTTCTTATTCAGTATTTACCAAAGATCTATCATTTCCGACTTCCTCAAGTTTTATTTGGCCCTTTAGCTTTGTTTATCATTTAGAACTGCCTTGGTCTGAAAGGAATATTTGGGTCCTTACTATGATAGCTTTTCCTATCTAGTTCTCCCTCCTTCCATTGTGTCTTGACTTTGGCTTGAAGTTGGACAATTTGGTGTGTCTACATTAAAGTACTGAGAGAAATTCATCATCTTTGGAGTCTTTGATAAGGATCCTGGCTCCTCTCTTATTATCAGCCAATACGGATTGTAGCTTTATCCGAAATCAAAATTGCTCGCCCCACCGGATGCGTTTCAGACAGAATAGATTCTATTCTACTTTTGACTTTAGTTTTCTTTTTTTTTTTTAGTTTTTTGCAAGGCAATGAGGTTAAGTGACTTGCCCAAGGCCCCACAGGTAATTCTGGGCTGGATGTGAATTCAGGTCCCTGCAATCCGTGTGGCCTGGGGCAGCCACGGGACCAGGGGCGAGGACAGCCGTGGGCAGGGCATCCCCGAGCTCCGGCCGCCGCGGCCCCGGATCCCGCCCGGCTGCTGTGCTCCTTGGGGGGCCCCTCCGCCGGGCCCCGGGGCTCCGGCAGGCCTCGGGGAGCAGAGGCGCGGGGCTGCCCCCTGCTGGCGAGGGCAGGACGCGCCGGCCGCCCCGGACAGTCGGGGACACCGAGGCCAACGGCGGGCGGCGCCCTCCCACCCGCTCCGGGGCCGGGGGGCCCTGGGCTCCGAGGGGGCCCCGGGAGCCAGGGGGCAGCCGCGGGGAGGCGCTGAGCGCGGGTCCGGGGGGCGGCCGCTGCCCTCAGGGAGCGCCCAGGCTGGGGGCCGGGCCCAGGTCCGCGAGCGGCGGAGGGGGCGCGGGGGCCCGGCGTGCGGGCCCCTGGCCCCGGGGCGGCCCCCGCCTCCACAGCTAGTGAGCGGGGCGCCGGGCCGAGCGGCGCGGCCTGGGGGAGCCGCAGCGGCCGGCGCAGGAGGCGCCCCGGGGAGGGGGCGGCGGCCTGGGGTCACCCCCGCCACAGCAGCGGCCAAGCCCGAGCGCCCGGCGCCCCCGCCGGGCCCGGCCCCCGACCCACCTGCTCGTCCTCGGCGCGGCCCGCAGGCCCAGCACGGGCCCCGCTCGGCCCACGGACGCCGCCATCTTGTGCCCGCCCTCCCCAGCGGGCCGCCCGCGCGTCATCACGCCGCGCGCCGGGGCGCGCCGTGACGTCACCGGAGGGCGCCCGCGCCGCAGCCAATGGGGCGGCGCGGGGGCGGGGCGCGCGGCGGCGCACGCGGAGGCGCGGGGGCGGGGCGCGGGTCACGTGGGCGGCTCCAGCACCCCACCCCCACCGCCGCTCTAGCGGCGCCTCGCGTGGGGCAGCTCAGTGTCCCGCGGGCCCCGAGTGCGAGTCCGGCGGCAGACGCGCGGCGGAGTGCTAGCCGTGTGGCCTGGGCCAAGCCTCGCCAAACCCCAAATAACAATAATGATCATGGCCCGGCGGGCGCCCGCGCTCAATGCACGAGCCCAGAGCAGGCAGGAGCCTGCGGGTGGCGGGTCCGGTGCCACTCACCAAGGGCAAAGGCCGCGTCTGCCCTCGGGGGCAGCCAGCCCCTGGCAGGCCTTCCCTAAGCCGGACGCCCGGAGACTAAGGTTCCTGCCAAAGCTGCTAGGGAGGGAGGCCCGGGCACGGCCCTGCTGCCCGCTGGCCAGCCTCGGCGTCCTCCAGAGAAGGAGCCGGCACCGTCCAGGGCCAGGCCCCAAGAGGGACGGCCACGATGCGGCCCTGACCCGGCCCGCCCTACAGGGGCCTGATGCCATCCAGAATCACTTCCAAAACCGTAAGGGGTAAGCAATTCCCAGCTTCCCCCTGAGAACACACACTGCCTTTCCAGGTGTCAAGGGTAAAGGCCTGACTGGGGCTCCTGAACCCCAACCGGCGGGCCCTTCTTTATGTCACAGGAAGATCTTAGGCTTCTTCACGAGGGCTGCGCTTTCCCTTTTAATGTTCTAACACGGATGTGAAGAATAATGTGAAATGAGTTATGTTTAAGAAACAGCAGGAAACTGAAAAGTTCCATTCACCTGTTCGTTCCGATGCACCTGGAAAGGAGTCCTCCCCGGGTGTGCAGACTGCAGAGAAACCTCAAGAGAAAGGGGGTAAATGGAAAACTGGCAGAGATTCTTGGGCAATGGTTCTCTTTGGGGAAGACACTCCCCTCCCAAAATCTATCAGCAGCTATTCCCTGAAGCAGTGACCATTAAAAAAAAAGCATCTTTTTCTCACTCTTTTGTTTTGACATTAGCTTCATTTCCAAACAATCTCTTCCACCATCTCAACGGGCTGACAGTATATGGGACACCTCACACCCATAATCCCTCACCTTGACAAAGAAGGGAGGAAGGTACATTTTCTCAATTTCTTTCTAAGAGCCTAACCTAGTCATTATAGAGCATGCAGGCTCACTCACTCACTCTATCTATCTATCTATCTAGAAAAATAAATTTATCTATTTATTTGTTTGCTTTTTGTTCATTCATTTATTTATTTGAAGTGAAGTGACTTTCCCAAGGTCACACAACTAGGTCATTATTAAGTGTCAGAGATCACATTTGAACCCAGGTCCTCCCTCACTCTTTTATTTAAAGAACTGTTAAAGAACCCTTAAAGCAGGAAACCAGCCCACCCCACCTTACTGTAGCAGAGAAGTAGGCCTCCAGCTTCTGCTTGAAAACTTCAGAGGAAGATACCCACCCACCATGTTTGGAGGCCATTCATTCTCTAGGACAGCTCTCAGTGTTAGAAAAGTTTTTCTGGGGCAGCTAAGTGGCACAGTGAATAAAGCACCTGCCCTAGAGTCAGGAGGACCTGAGTTCAAATTCGGCCTTAGACACTTAATAATGACCTAGCTGTGTGGCCTTGGGCAAGCCACTTAACCCCATTGCCTTACAAAAACTAAAAAAAAAAAAAAAAGTTTTTCTGAACCTCAGCTGATCTTTTGACAGCTTCTAGCCATTGTTTTCTGTCATGACCATAGACATCGATTCAACAAGGGCCTACTGTGTGCTAGATGGGAAGCTAGGTGATGCAGTAAACAGAGTGCCAGGCCTGGAGTCAGGAAGATTCATCTTCCTTGAATTCAAATCTGGCCTCAGACAAAATCACTGTATGATCCTGGGCATTCACTTCAGCCTATTTGCCTCATTTTCCTCATCTGTAAAATGAGATGGGGAAGGAAATGGCAAACCCCCCAGTGTCTCTATCAGGAAAACCCAAATGGGGATGTGAAGAGGGGCCAAGATGTAAAAGCAACTGAACAATAGCATGGGTTAGGCTCTGACCTAAGCTCTGGACATCCTTTTCTGTCCTTGATCTTGGTTCCAGACAACACTGACTCATAGCAACACCACAAGTAATGACTGCTATAGACAAAATGGCATTCTTTGTGAGTAGACTAGACTTGAGGGCTGTTGGGATCCCTTCCAGCGCTCACCCCTTCTGATTCCATTGTAATGTATCATCGTCTACTATCTCAATCTTCATCTTTTCCAGAAGAATAGCAGGAAATGCTTTATTAAAAGCTTGGCTAAAATCTAAGTAAAAGAGGTCTAACCATTCTTCTTTAGCCTCTCTCATTGTCCTATTTCTCCTGTCTATAGCTTATTTGTCCATATTTGTTTGCTTGTTGTCTTCCCCAATAGAGTGTAAGCTTCTTGAGGGCAGGGATTATCTTTTGCCTCTTTTTGTATCCCCCCAGAGTTTAGCAAAGGATCTGGCATATAGGAGACACTTGATATATGATTATTGAGAGACTGATGTGACAGCCCTCCAGATAGTTGAAGACATTAATCACATCCCTCCTACGCCTTCCCTTCTCCAAGTAAATATCCATCCAGTTTAACCTCTGCTCCACTGGCACAGACTCAAAATCCTTCACTATTCTGGTTGCCTTCCTCTAGCCAGCTTCTTGATAATCAGTGACTTCCTGAGGCATGGTACACAAAGCTGAACTCCAGATTGAATCTGCCTAGGGCCATATGCAGAGGACCATGCTCTCCTGCTTCCCACAAGCTCTGCCTCTGTTAATGTCACCCAAGATCCCATTCACTTTTTTGACTGTCCTGCTGATTTGTATTGGGCTTGTAGTCCAGACAAACACCCAAATAGTTTTCAGAATCATTGTTGTCTCTCTTGTTTCCTGATTTCCTGATTTTTTCATCATGAAGTTGATTTTTGACCTCCAAGTACAAGAATTTACATAATCTCTATTGAATTTTATCTCCCTAGATTCAGCCTAACATTATCTAGTCGGTCAAGACTCTTGGATCCTGGGTGTCATCTAGCCTAGCTCTTTGTCATTTGCAAATTTGATGAGCATGCCACCCATCACCTCCATGTACCACACCTTGTTTGAACAGTCTCCAGTGGACAGGCATCTTCTTTGTTTAACCATCATTAATTCCAAAAAGAAGGGTAGACATTTGCCTGTGATGTTTCTATGAGTCACCAAGAGCAAAAAGGACAGAATAAGGCATGTCCATAAACTGAGACATGGCCAAGGTGGGATGGTCAGAAGCCAATTATAACTAGAAGATGAAGAAAATGAGGTTTGGAAAAACATGTATTCTCTGAATTAGTCATGCCCTTGTTTTGGCCAAGGTGATTCTTACAAAATGGAAACCAAAGGAAGAAGCGAGGCCAAGGAACTGAAGAGGAATAGAAGAGCCCAGCACAGTCTGAGGACTCCAAGACAGAAGGGCTGAGGCTGATCAGAGAAATGGAGGGGCACCAAGGGAATGGGTTCAAAACCTTCTTGAGCAAAAAAGAACAAGTTCAAATGAATGAAACTTCTGTATGGGGAAGATGGGATATTGATCACTGATTGTACGGATGTTCAATTCTTATATGGCTTTTGTGGTTGCCACTTCTGCACAGAGCTGATGTCCAATCAATCAGTCAAATCAAGAAATATTCATTAAAGTGCCTACTATGCACCAGGCACTATACTCAGGGATACAACAAAAGGGTTCAAATCCCACCTCTGACCCCTACTATCTGTGTGATCTTGACAAGTCAATTTTCCTCTCATAGCCTTGGTTTCCTCATCTGTAAAATGAGGGGAGTGGGGTTATAGCACCCATCTCTGAGAGTCCCTCAAGTTCTAGATCTAGGATATAATAATAATAATAGTAACAATAGTAATAATAATAATAAGATGATGATGATGATGATGATGAAGAAAAAGAGACTACTATGTGAATAAGTATTGAAGATACAAAGACAAGAATGAAAGTCTTAAGGAAATAGTCAGAAAGTACTTCCTCGTTCTTAATAAATTCAAGTCATCTGCCTCAAATGAGCTATATTCTCAGGTACCAAGGTAAATGAATGCCAAGCACCAGTCAAGGATATTTGGAGGATCATGATGAACAGGAAAGGTCCTGAAATGAGATCATACTCAAAATGTGTATGATCTTTGCAAATCTTAAAACAAACACTATATAAATGTTAGTTATTTATACTAGTATAGTGGTAGAAGTGGTGGTGTTGATGGTACTGAAGTGGTAGCATGACTAGTGGTGGTGGTTATAGCTGTATGATGGTGATAGTGTAGTGGTGGTAGGAGAGGGAGTGGTGGTGGTAGTAGTAAAGTGGTGGTAGAAAAGTAGTAGTGGTAGTGGTGGTGGTGGTGGTGGTGGTGGTGTCTATAGTGCATAATGGTAGTAGAGGAAGTAGAAGTGGTGGTAGTAGCAGTGTAGTAGAAGGAAGAGTAGTGATGTGGTGGTTGTAGTTGTATGAGGGTAGTAGTGCTAGTGGGGATAGAAGTGGTAGTATAGTGTAGTAGTGTGGTTGTAGTAGTAGTAGTGGTAGTAATGGTAGTAGTAGTACTGGCAGTACTGGTAGTAGTAGTGGTAGTAGTGGTAGTAGTAGTGGTAGTAGTAATAGTGATAGTAGTAGTGGTAGTAGCAGCAGCAGTGTTAATACCAAAAGACTGAAGGATCAGTGTCACGTTCAAGAAAAAAAGGATAAAGACTAGTAAAATTTCTGACCTATTCACTAGTGACTTTGACTTCAGCTTCTGAGAAAATTCTAGAACTCATGAAAGAAAGCATTACACAGTATCTGAAATAGGAAGTAGTGACCACAGAGAGTCAGGCGGGCTTGGCCACATTTTCTTTTTCTCAGGGTCACTAAACTAGTGGGGAGTGGAGCGAGAGCAACTGTAGCTGATCAGACTGACACGAACTCAGAATGCTCTATCACGGGTCAGATACCAAGAGTCCATGCGAGCACCTGGGCTAGGTATTCTAAACTTAGAGTAGCTAGATTGAACGGGACGTTTGATGGATATGCCAAACTCTTCTCATGGAGAAGACGGAGAAATGTGCCCTGGACATTCACATCATTAGGGAGATGAAGAACCGGTTGGATGATGGGCCAGCCAGGGAGGATCTCAGGATGTTCGATTTCACAGGTTTGTCAGTGACTTGGACTGAGGCATCTCCGGCCAGCCAAGGCTCTGTCCAAAGTCCTACTGGTTTCTGTTCTCCCCAGTAATGTAATGGTGGTGGTGTAACCTCTAGCCCTAACTCCCAGAGCCAGTTACATCATTTCTCAGGGTTCCTAAGAGGCCATCCTGTCTCTTCTCTACACTCATCATTTCCTTAATCTCCCACCAACTGTTACACCTATTGTTAAGGATCAGTGACAAGCACCCCAGTTCCACTCAACCACTTAACCATCAATTGGGGTTTTTATTGGCAAGGCAATGGGGTAAAGTGATTTGCCCAAGTTCATACAGTAAGGTCATTATTAAGTGTCTCAGATTGGATTTGAACTCAGGTCCTCCTGACTCCAGTGCTCTATCCACTGTGCCACCGGGCTACCTCATCCACTGACTATATGCTTCAAAGCTCAGCAAGAAGAGGTGGCTAGGTGGTGCAGTGGATAAAGCACCGGCCCTGGAGTCAGGAGGACCTGGGTTCAAATCCAGTCTCAGACACTTAATAATTACCTAGCTCTGTGGCCTTGGGCAAGCCACTTAACCCCATTTGCCTTGCAAAAAAAAAAAAAAACTAAAAAAAACCCAGAATTGATCATCATGCAATGTTGCTGTGACTACAATCTTCTTTGGGGTGGCTAGGTGGCATAGTGGATAAAGCACCAGTCCTGGAGTCAGGAGTTACCTGGGTTCAAATCCTGGCATAGTGGATAAAGCACCAGCCCTGGAGTCAGGAGTTACCTGGGTTCAAATCCGGTCTCAGACATTTAATCATTCCCTAGCTGTGTGGCCTTGGGCAAGCCACTTAACCCCTTTGCCTTGCAAAAAAAAAAAAAAAAAAAAGAACCTAAAGCTCAGCAAGAACGTTTTCCCTACTACCTTCTAGGCATATTCTTTCCTAGCTCACCTTGATTTTAAACCCCAAAAAGCTCAGTTCCAACATAACATGGTAGGAAATTGTTGGGGTGTTTGGGGGGGCAGTACCTCTGGTGAGAGGGCTTACTGAGCACAGTTCAGAGCTTCTCTTCTACCTTTGGTGTCCACTGCTACCCAACTCTTACCTGTGACTTCAAGAAGCTGTAGATTGATCAGTGGCCACACCCCGGGGAAGACCACATCAGAAGACCGGTTAGACCAGGTGGCTGGTAAATCAGCAGTCCTCAAACCCATTGGTGACTTAGGGGATATGAACCCCAAGCGTGTAAAGACTTCTCTGGATGAATGGGTGGACGAGAACAATTGTTCCAATGGCCCTGAAGGTGACTGAAACAGGTGTTGTGGAGAGCTAAGAGCTTGGTCAGATATCAAAATTCAGGTCATCCAAGGTCGTTCACTGCATCCTGGGCTCTCCCCAGGCATCTTGACCTTTGTCTTGCCACTCGAAGAGAGAGTGAGACTGACAACTTCCTGCAACTCTGCCTCTTAGATCCAACCAACAAATTAGTCAAGACTTCATCCTGTGATGTCATCCATGGGTGCCACCACTCCTCATCCAAAGGTAGCATCTGAAGATAGCCCTGCCGCTTGAGGAGTCCTCTTTTAGCCTAAGTGTAGAAGGTGACTCTGCTCTCCGGGCACCAGTCCTAGGTTGCCACCCTCACCTTAACCCTGACCCTGGAATCTAGGCACTGGAATAAATGTAATTCCTAAAGAAATGAATTTTTTTTTAAGAAATGAAGTTTTAAAAGAGGCTTTCTGGACAGTTCCTTTTAGGGGGAAAAAGGCAGCTAGATGGCAGGGAGGAAAGCTTGCTGAGCCTGGGGTCAGGAAAACTCATTTTCTTGAGTTCAAGCCTGGCCTCAGACACTTAGTTATGTGACCCCCAGGCAGTCATTTCACTTAGTCTGTCTCATCTGTAAAATGAGCTGGAGTTTCCTCAACTTTAGATGAACTGGAGAAGGAAATGGCAAACCCTTCCAGGATCATTGCCAAGAAAAGCCCAAAAAGAGGCTTCAAAGAGTCAGATACAACTGAAAAATGACTGAATGACAAATTTTAGGAAATCAAAACAGGGTGGCTATATAACTCATCAAATGTTCAGATAACACAAAACTGGGCAGCATACCTAGTACCCAGGATGACATCATTATAACCCAGAAAGATCAACAGGTTCTAGGATTGGGATGAATTATTTAATAAGGTGAAATTCTTTGGGGATAATGTAAAGTCAGATGCTGGGGGGAGGGGTGCAGCTACTTGGACCAATGGACAGAGCACATTCCCTGAAGTCAGGTAGACCTACATTCAAATGTGATCTCAGACACTTTTTTTTTTTTGGTTTTTGCAAGGCAATGGGGTTAAGTGACTTGCTCAAAATCACACAGTTAAATAATTATTAAGTGTCCAAGTTCAAATTTGAACTCAGGTCCTCCTGACTCCAAGGTCGGTGCTCTACCAAACTGCCCCTGATCTCAGGCACTTGAACCTTGATAGTGGTGTGACCCTGGGCAAGTCACTTAACACGAATTTCCTTGACCCTCCCCCCCAAAAAAACATCTTATACTTGGGTTCAAAAAATCAGTTTCATTATTATGAGATGGGAGAATAATGAAAAAGATTGAGGGTCTTAGTAAACTACAGTATGAGTGAAAGTGTGAATAGAGCAGCCCAAACAAAACTACTAATGTGATCTTGCTTTGCCTTGAGACTATGAACAAAATGGCGATAGCCCTTCTGAGCTTGGTCCTGCTTAGAACACATTACTAGAGCCATGCCCACTTTTGAATGCCCCAGGAAGGCCACTAGTAACATGGAAACCATCCAGAGGAGTATAACCAGAATGGTGAAATGTCTCAAGTCCATACCACACGAAGATTGATTAGTGAACTGGGGATTAAATTGAAGGAGAGACAACTGAGGGGAAAAACATAACAATTGCATTCAAGGCTATTACATGGAAGAAGGATTAGACTTCTGCTTTTTCTTCAAGAGGAAGAAATTAGATGTGGAAGTTATAAGGGGGGTCATTTAGAACTGAGTCAAATTTATAGATGAACAGGTAGTTTTCAGATGAAGAAATCAAAGCTATCTATCGTCATGAAAAACAAATGCTCTAAATCACTATTGATTAGAGAGACATACAAATTAAAAGAACTCTGAAGTACCATCTCACATCTATCAGATGAGGCAATAAGGTAGAAAAGGAAGATTACAAACCTTGGTGGCCATATGGGTGGAGTTGTGAACCTGAAGAACAATTTGGAACTACATACAAAGGGCTATAAAAGTGTCCATACTCTTTGACCAGACAATACCACTACAGTCTGTATCCCAAAGGGATCAAAAGAAAAGGAAGAGGACCTATTTATAGCAACATTTAGTGGTGGCAAAGAACAGGAAATTGAGGGAATGGCCAAACAAGTTGTGGTCTATGATTATGATGGGAAGACTATTGTGCTGTAAAAAATGACAAAGAGGATGTTTCAGAAAAATTTGGAAAGATTTAAAATGCGACATTGTACTCATTGTAGACAGCCACATTGATGTTGTAAGGGTGATTTAGCTCCTCTGATCAATTAATGATCCAAAATAATTCCAAAGGAATTTTATCATGATTGTTTTAAACTTGCCAAGGAATTTTATCCTAATTATCATGATTTATACTAATTATCACACTGCTTAGTAAATGCCTTTTGTGCAAGCTAATTAAGTGTGATGGTTTGTTTTGTTGATCACACAAACAGATACACACACACACAGACACACACAGACACACACAGACACACACACACACACACACACACCCCTAGTGCTAAAATACTAAAAGTCAAAGAGTGAGTAGAAACCACCCATCTTGGGACTCCAAACCATGAGCGTGAGTACAGGGGAAGTAATGGTCACAAAAGATGTGCTACAGATGTAAGAGAATTGGGAATGTCCATTTTCCAAAGTACTTCCCATGTCTTCTGATTAACATTTACTCCTAGTGCCATTTATTTCAGAAAAAAAAGCATTCTTCCTTTGCCAGGAAGCATGGAATCTTGGGCTCTGTCCAAAGGCCCTCTGTCTTCCATTTGCCTCATAGTTCCTCTTCAGAAGGATAATGAAATCCTGGAATTTTAGAGCCAGTTTCCTCTCTTGGGGTCTAGCTGAGATTAAAGAACTATCCACTGTAGGCTCTTTTGAGGTTTTTTGGACACCTAATTTGGGAAAACCAAAGGACATATTATCTGAGCTTTCCATTCTTTGCTAAGTAATGCATTTCCATTGCTGTACATTATAATTACATTAATTGCCTAGTATTACGTGTGATGCAAACCAATCAACGAGAATTTATTGAAGTCCTACTGTGTGTGAGGCTCTTTATTACTGGATGAAGAACCAAAGACAAAAGATAAAATACTCCTTGCCCACAAGGAGTTTACATTTCAAACAAAGAACCATTCCCTCCTTGGAATCAGCCAGAGATGGTCAGTCCATTACCTTATGGCTGTCACTGGTTTCTAGAATCTCAGAGGTAATCCTCTTGGATGACCTTCTTGGACCCAGGATTTTCTTTTCATAACTTCCATCCAGAGACAGTCCTTCCACTCAGGTCACAAAACAATCAACTGTCTTTGGTCAGATTGAATACCCTGAAGAAGGGGATGGTCTGGAGAAACCTGAGAAGACTTGTATGGACTGATGGAGAGAGCAATGAGCAGGTGTACAATAATTTATGCAATCATAAATTATATTATAAATGCAAACAACTTAGAAAATGTAGAAACTCTGATCTATACAATGACCAATAACAATTCTAGAGGATTAATGAAGAAACATGAAACCCAACTCCTATTAGAGAAGTAAGAGACGCAGAGACCCTTACTAGAGTCATATTGGGTCACGTAATCATAAATATAGATACACATGTATAAAAATAAGTGTGTGTATATACATATTGGACATGGACAATGTAAGAATTGCAGGTCTTATCTATTTGCAAGACCTCATTCTCTGAAGGTCCAGTTAAACTTCTCCTCTACCTGACCGAGCCAATTCTACAAAGAATCTCTAATCTTAGTTGAATGCCATTCAGTTGAGCTTGGGTAGAGAGACATATCCTTTTGTCTAGCTAGCCCAAAGCTGTGAGTGATATGAACCTAAAAAAAGTTTCTCAGTCCAAGGATGACAAGATGTCACTCTTAGTCCTTCATTTTAATATAGCTCACCTCCTTCTTTTATTATCCAATCAGAATTGATTGCCATCTCTCAGGAATACCTACTCTTTGAAGAGTATAGAAACTGAATCCAGCACCATGATTCGTCTTTCCTCTAAGAGAGAGATGGCCAAATAAGCAACCTTTTATTAATAACCTGCTGTCCTTATTAATAAAATGATTAAATTACCCCAAAACACTATCTCTCGAATCTTTTTAATCATCACATATTCTCCCATTTTCTTCTTATAATTACTCTTTCAGAAAGAGCTATCATCAATTCCATTTTACAGATAAGGAAAACAAGGCTGGTGGAAGTTAAATGTTTGTCTTGGGTCACACAACTATTAAGAATCAGAAGTGATACTGGAACTCAGGTCTTTTGGACTGTAAGCCCAAAGCATTATACACTGTACTCTTAGTATAATGAAATGAAGGAGTGGAAGAATAATGAAGGAATAAACAACTCTGGGGCCTATCCCTCCAGTGACATGGAGGTGAATCTGGTCTCTCAAAGGCTATGAGGGTAGAATAAAATCAGCTTCATATTTTGAAGCAAATTTAGACCAATGACCAAGAGCCTCAAGGAGAAGACTGATGAAGAATCAACTCCAAACCTTAGTCTTTCATCGACATAGTCCCTAATATGAAACTCTCCTATGTTCCCCACTTAGCACCCTACACAATGAAGGAGGGCTGGAGACAGAACCATCTTGCTGAGTTTGTAGATTCTGACTTCATTTTTTCATTGTTCAGTCCATTCTTCATACTACTGCCAAGGTCATTTTCCATAAGTATGGCTCAGACTAAGTCAGGATCTCCCACTCAACTGCCACTGGTGGTTTCATGTTACCTCTAGGGTAAAATACAAATGTTTCTGTTGGCTTTGAAAGCCTTACATGACCTAGTCTCCACTGACCTTTCCAACCTCCCTGAACATTTCTCCCTTTCTTTCCTACCAGGCTTTCTTTCTATTCCCCATATTCCCTTTGCCTTGGCACTGGTCATTTTCCTAATCTTGGAGGCTCTTTCTCTCTTGGGCTCCATTGGATCCCCTGGGTCCTTCAAGACACAACTCAAACACATCCCATCTGTCATTATTCACTGCCTCCTTCAGCTGCTAGGTCCTTCATTCCCAATACCTATCTTCTCTTATTTATCTGTATTGATTCTCTTTACAGTTTTTCTGTATATACTTATATCTACAGAATTATCTTTCCCACTAGAATGTGAGTTCTTTGTAAATAGGGATTGTTTCATTGAGGCCAGCAGGGAGCCTGGCACACTTAGGTGCTTAATTACTTAATATGTCTCTTGACTGATTCTGGGATATCCCCATTTAATAGCTGAGAACATTAGAGACTGAAGAGGTTCCATGACTTGCCATCAGTGTTATTGAGGAGGTTCATAAGTTCATGCATCAAGGTTTTGAAAGGTCTCACATTCTCATTTTACAGAGAAGGAAACTAAGGCCCAGGGGATTGTCCATAGTCACTACGTGGAGATTATCAGAGGTGGGATTCAAACCCAGATCTTCAGAGCCAGTTGTCAAAACCAGGATTCAATGATTATCCATGTATAACCTATATCAGATTATTTGCTAACATGGGGAAAAGGGAAGGAAGGAAGGGAGGGAGGCAGAAAAATATGAACCTCAAAAGCTTACAAAAAGATGAATGTCAAAAATTATCCTTGCATGTGATTGAAAAATAAAATAAAATTATATTTTAAAAATAAAAATTAAGGGGCAGCTAGGTGGCGCAGTGGATAGAACACCAACCCTGGAGTCAGGAGGACCTGAGTTCAGATTTGGCCTCAGACATTTAATAATTGCCTAGCTGTGTGACCTTGGGCAAATCACTTAACCCCACTGCCTTAAATAAATAAAATAAAAAAAAATAAGAATTAAGCTCCTTGAGGGCAAGGACTAATCTCTTTTTGTGCAGCTTTATATCTAGCACTTTATATACTCTAGTGTATACTATTACACAGGAATCAATAAATGCTTTTTTTGATGGATTGATATTCTATTTTATTTTTCCAATTACATGATATGAACATTTTTCAGCATTCATCCATTTGCATACTTATAAGTTACACAATTTTCCACCACCTCCCCCTTCCCATCCCCCTCCCCTCAGCACTGAACAGGCTAGTAAAACTTGTACATTTATGTTTAACACATTTATATACTAGTCATTTTGTGTATGAAAATCAGGACTAAGGGAAAAGAAAAACACCATAGGAGAGGAAGGAAAAACCATCAGAGAAAATTTTAAAAGTAAATGTAGTATTCATTCAAATTCTGTGAGGTTTTTTATTTGCTTGTTTATTTTCCTCTGGATGAGGATGGCGTTGTCCATAACTTCTCCCAGGGTTGTCCTTCATCTCTGAATGACTGGGAGGAACTGTATCATCAACGTTGCTCAATTCACAATGTTTTTGTTAATGTGTACAGTGTTCTCTTAGTGATGTTGGACAATCCCCTGGGCCTTCCCATGAAGTTTCAAAATCCCATGAATTGATCTCTTGGTTCAAAGCCACCCCACCCCCAATCCATCCTTCTGGACACCCACTTTCACAAGCTTGGAATTCTCCTTGACTCTTCCCCCTCCCCATTCATTCCTTCATCTAGTTAGTTTCTTCATCTTGTCTCTGGTGTCCTACCCCTTCCCTCCCCTGGGCCTTTGCTCAACATCAGTTCATGTAATTCTTTTCATGCTTCTCTAGAGTCCACCATTCATGGTTTCTTATAGAACAATAAATGTTTTTTATATTAAAAAAAACCACCAGGATTCAGAACAAACATTTCTGGCTCCATCATCACATCAAAAGCTGATTGGTATAGGTAATTAGGTTGACCCCTGGCCCCTGATCACTGCAGGTAAATAGGATGCCTCCTGCTGGGTCCTACACAGGAAGCTCCACATCAAAGGACAATCAACTTATTCAAAGAGAGAATTGATTTAACCAGCTTTTATCCTGCAACTACATATTCAAGACACTGTTTTGGGATGCCAGGAATCCAAGGAGGAGACCTGACCTGTGCACAGCTCTGAAGGAACTTACAAGCCCAGGTTATGTTGGAATGTGATTGAAAAATGCTTATTAACTGAGACACCCTCTATTATGTCAATAGGTCAGTAATCATTTTAAGCATTACTCTTGCCTGTTAAAAAGAAAGGGAAAAAGTTCCTATCATTAAGGAGCTTTCAGTCTAATGAAGGGGACAACATATAAACAACTGTGTCCACATGGGCTGTAGACAGGATAAAATGGATATAAACAAAAAAGAAGGTACTAGAATTAAGAGTGATCAGGAAAGGTTTCTCTAGAAGATGACATGGCCTCTGAGGGACCGATGGGTGGCCATGGACAAGAGACACACTAGAGAATGGGGAAGAAGGAATGTCGATCACAATCTGCCAGGTTCACAAGCTTGGAATTCTTCTTGACTCTTCCCCCTCTCCATTCATTCCTTCATCTAGTCAGCTTCTTCATCTTGTCTCTGGTGTTTATCCCCTTTCCTCTATGTACAGGACCCTCTTTGGTTCCTCATTATTTCTAGTGCAGTTTTCTCCTAGATGATGTCCCTGCCTCCAGTTTCCATTTTACCTCACCCCCAATCCATCAGTTCTGAAGAACACACCTGGCTCTATTATTCCTATATTCAAAAATACTCGTTGGCTGCTGTGGAAAATTTTCAAGATCCATAGCTTGGCTTTCCAAGGCCAACACGTTCTGACCTCCACCTAACTTTCTTGTTACTCTCTTCAAACACTCTCTTTTCTAATTATACCATCCTATGAATTTCTGTTTTTTTACAATAATCTTGATCTTCCACCTCTATTTGCACAAATGGTTTTCCTGTTTGGAATATACTCCTTCAGCTTTTATAGTCAAGACACAGGAGAGAGCCGAATTTGAAGGTATAATTTTTTTTTTTAAATGGAGTCATTGTAGTAGCCCTGTTTGTGGTGGCAAAGAATTGGAAATCAAGTAAATGTTCTTCAATTGGGGAATGGCTTAGCAAACTGTGGTATATGTATGTCATGGAACACTATTGTTCTATTAGAAGCCAGGAGGGATGGGAATTCAGGGAAGCCTGGAGGGATTTGCATGAACTGATGCTGAGTGAGATGAGCAGAACCAGAAGAACATGGTATACCGTAACAGCAACATGGGAGTGATGTTCAACCTTGATGGACTTGCTCGTTCCATCAGTGCAACAATCAGGGACAATTTGGGGTTATCTGCAAGAAAAATACCATCTGTATCCAGAGAAAGAACTGTGGAGTTTGAACAAAGACCAAGGACTGTTCCCTTTAATTTAGAAAAACTAACTGCTATCTTGTTGTCTGATCTTGTTATCTTTTATACTTTATGTTTCTTCCTTAAGGATGTGATTTATCTCTCATCACACCCAATTTGGATCAATGTACACCATGGAAACAATGTAAAGACTGACAAATTGCCTTCTGTGGGGGGTGGGGGGAGGGAAGTACGATTAGGGAAAAAAATTGTAAAACTCAAAATAAATAAAATCTTTAATTTAAAAAAAATGAAGTTAGTGGGTGAAAAGGAAATGTACTGAGAGAGAGGGAAAGGAGAGGTAGAATAGACTAAGATATTTCATGTAAAAGAGTCAAGAAATAGCTTTTGCAATGGTATGGAAGGGAGGAAGGTGAGGGGGAATGAGGGAGGCTTCATTCTCATTGGAAATGGCTCAGAAAGGAAACAACATATATACTTAATAGAGCATAGAAATCTAGAAGAAAAAGGAGAGAAAGGGGATGGGAGAAAGGGGACAGGAGGAAGGGAGGGGGGGAGGTAGGAGATAGAGGAGAGAATAATCAGATATAATACATTTTCTTTTTTTACTTTTTGCAACGTGGTGGGCTTGGATGGCCTGTCCAGAACCACGGAGATGGGTGGTTGCTGGGTCTCTGGAGTGGGATGTTGTCTTGGGGTCTCTTGACCCCAGGGCTGGTACTCTGTCCACTGTGCCACTTGATTGACTCACAGCAAACTTTTGATGAGGGACAGAGTGAAAGGAGAGAGAAAATATAATTGGTAGTAGGGAGAAATGGATGGAGAGACAAGCAGCAACAGCAACTATGGAAATTACTTCTCTGGTGGACTTATGATAAAGAATAATAAAGGAATGCCCTCTTTCCTTATCTCTGGTGCTTGGAATCCTTGCTTACTTTAAAGCAGAACCCAAGGGCCACTTCCCGATCCCCCATTTTCTTCTTCTTCTTCTTCTTCTTCTTCTTCTTCTTCTTCTTCTTCTTCTTCTTCTTCTTCTCCTCCTCCTCCTTCTTCTCCTTTTCCTTCTCCTTCTCCTCATCCTCCTGTTCCTCTTCCTTCTTCTCCTTTCCCTTCTCCTTCTTCTCCTTCTCCTTCTTCTTTTCCTTCTTCTTTTCCTCCCCCTCCTCCTCCCCTCCTTCCTCCTCCTCCTCCTCCTTCTCCTTCTCCTTCCCCTTCTCCTTCTCTTTCTCCTCCTCTTGCTCCTGCTCCTCCTCCTCCTCCTTCTTCTTGGCTAGGCATTGGGGTTAAGTGGCTTGCCCAAGGTCACACAGCTAGGTAATTAAGTGTCTGAGGCCGAATTTGAGCCCAAACGCTCCTGACTCCAGAGCCAACGGTCTACCCACTGTGTCACTAGCTGCCCCTCTTCTACAAATTGCTTGGTATTCTTAATACATACTTGTATTTATTTGTGTTTATGTGGTTTCTCTCTGGAGAACAGGAGGTCTCTGAGAACTACAACTTGAATCATAAGCAGAACTGCTTTTGGTTGACTTGACTGAAGCACATGGAAATTTGATATTCTTTGCCACTATGTGTGACAGAACTAACCCTGGCTGAAGTCAATTCTTGACTCCAAATCGATGCACCCCAACTTGTAACTTACAAAGCATTTGGGGAAGGAATAGGATAGACAGGGAATTCCATTAGTACCAACAGTGCTATCATCAGGATGGGTCAAGATTGGGCGATGGGCTGGGCCAAGAGAGAAGAAAAATTATTACAAATCCCAAGGAAAAAGCCAAAAAACAAGACCAGGGTGACTGGAAAAAATTAAAAGTTAAATCATTGAAGTACACAAATTAAGAGCTGGAACAGCCCCTGGTAGCTACTGAAGCCAACCTGTACTCTACAAGGAATTCTCAAGGCAATGTCTCTGTCAGAGGGTCCTCCAGCTTCATGCTCAAAGACCACCTACGAGTCCATTCCATTTTACCACATTTCAACTGGTTAGGATAGCTAGATGGTGAAAGTCAAAGATAATAGAATTCAGTATGCAAATGGAAGTGAATGCAAAGCTGTTTATTGAAGGAAGGAACAGAGGGTTGGGTCAGAACAGACTCCAGCCCCAGGTAGATGGCAGAGCATGCCTTTTATAGGGTGAGTACTATAGGAAAGCAGGGTATTGTGGTTTCTATGGGGTTTGAGAGTTGTTTGTGGTCTTCATGGAGGTTGTGAGTCTTTGGGGTTTCCATGGAAGTTGAGAGTTTGGGGTTTTTATGGAGGTTAAGATTATATGAGTTCAACTGAGCAAGAGTGAAATCCAGAATTGCATCCAACATTCCAGCCTTTTGTGTTAACTTTTTGGGGACTGGTTCTTGTCCTTTGTTCTAGAAGACCAAATGACATCACTATATTTGAGACAAATGACAGTGTGTCCAACTGTAGCTGTTCAGAACAAAATGAGCTCACGATGCTCTACCACAGGTCGGGCACCAATAGTCCATGTGAACACCTGGGGTGGATACTATAAACTTACAAATGTCATATTTCCTTTGATCTGCTTCAATTCTGCCTTCCTCATAGAGGGCAACTCCCTCACTGATGAGGGCATGCCATGCTGGATGGTCCTGTGCCAGCATCTCCCCTGCTTAGTCCTTAAGAGAGACCTTCAAGGTGTCTCAGTATCACTTCTTCTGAACCCCTTGTGAGCACTTGTTCTGGGTGAGTTTTCCATAAAATAGGGGGGGGTTTTGGCAGGCGTATGTCTGGCACTCTAACAAAATGCCCAGCCCTTCATTGTTGCATTCTCAGCAACATTTGAATGCTTGGCAATTTAGTTTGAGAAAGGACCTCAGTGTCTGGGATCATCTCCTGCCAGGTAATCTTCAGACAATTTATTTTTTTCAAAATTCAAGAAATCTTTTATTGGTTATTTTTTAAGTAATTTATGCCATGAATTCATAGGGGATTGGTTCCAACAGCTCAGGTTCCTTGCCATTGGTTCTCACAAAGTGTGCTTCTCTGGGTGGAGCAGGCTGGCATTTTAGTTGAACCCAAGTACCTTTTTGTTTGTCTTCTTTCTTCTTCTGATCATTTTCCTTTACCGTGTTCATCCTCTGTGAGGGCATTTGATAACATGGCTGAAAACATCATGTTAAAAAGAATGGGAGCAAGGACACATCAGGTAAGCATGCCATCAGGAGATGATGCACGTATTGATGTCTCCAGGAAACCCAATGTTGACATAATTTCCCATAAACTCTCTCAACTTATGGTGTCAAAGACCTTACAGATATACAAACGTTTTATCTACAAATGTTTTTCTCAATTCTGTTCTGGCATCTCTCCTGGAGTTGTCAGGCTGCAAACACCATATTGACTGTTCCTCAATCCTTTCTGAAGCCACACTATCTCTCAGGGAGGTGACCAACTTCCAGGTGAAGTCCTATTGAGGGAGGACTTTAGCAAGAATCTTCTCTTCAATGACTAGGAGAGAAACACCTCTGTGATTGTCACAGGACGATCTACTCCCTTTACCTTTATAGAGATGGATGATGGAGACATTTTTGAATTCTTGGGGGATAGCCTCTTCAGGTCATATAACATGGAAAATTTCAGTCAGTTTTTGGATGAGCAATGGACCCCCACCCTATAGATCTCAACTGGAATAGAATCAGGTGCTTTGACATTGAAAGGAGCCTAAGGGCACAAAACCTCTACTTCAGTTGGAACTCCAGTTAGGGACAGGTTGACTTCAATTTCAGGTAAACAGTCAATGGTTTCTATACTGATTGATGATGGTCTGTTAAGAATACTGTGGTGGGGCGGCTAGGTGGTGCAGTGGATAGAGCACCGGCCCTGGAGTCAGGAGGACCTGAGTTCAAATCCTGCCTCAGACACTTAATAATGACCTAGCTGTGTGGCCTTGGGCAAATCACTTAACCCCATTGCCTTGCAAAAAAAAAAAAGAAAGAAAGAACATTAGGGAAGTGTTCAACTCATCTCTCTAGGATCTTGTCCCTGTTCATTAATCAATGTGGCTCCATCAGCAATGAGTAGTTGAAATGCATCATAGGTCTTTGGCCCATAAATAGCATCATCAAAGCGAAATATTGCTGTAATCTTTTTCCTAGTAAAAATTGATTTTTTTTTTATGTTTTTGCAAGGCAATGGGGTTAAGTGGCTTGCCCAAGGCCACACAGCTAGGTATTATGTGTCTGAGGTCAGATTTGAACTCAGGTCCTCCTGACTCCAGGGCCGGTGCTCTATCCACTGCACCATCTAGCTGCCCCCTAAAAATTGATTTTTAAAAGAACCACTATCAAGTAAAAATTTGATGATTTTTTTGACTAACTTCTTTCAAAGACGCAGAACAGTTGTTTCCAGCCTTGTCAAGATGGAGTAAGCATTATCAGAAGTGACAGACCCTTGAAGTATAAAAGGAACAAAAATAGCAACAGAAAAGTTTTCATGTAAACAGAACTGGATTTGATAAGGAATTTCTTTTTTAAATTAATTAATTTATTTTTCCAACTATATGTAAAGCTAGTTTTCAACAATCGTTTTTTTGTTTTTAGGTTTTTGCAAGGCAATGGGGTTAAGTAGCTTGCCCAAGGCCACACAGCTAGGTCATTATTAAGTGTCTGAGGCCGCATTTGAACCCAGGTACTACTGACTCCAAGGCCGGTGCTCTATCCACCGCATCCCCTAGTCGCCCCATCAACAATCATTTTTAATAAGATTTTGAGTTCTACATTTCCCTCCCTCTTTCTCTTCCTTCCCTCGTCCCCTAGAAAGTATTCTAATATAGGTTATCTTGTTGAAATATATTAAATATATTTTGATATTAATCATATTGTGAAGGAATCAGAACAATAAAGGAAAAATGAGAGGGAAAAACATGAAACATAAAACAAATTGAAAAAATTGAAAATAGTAGGGGCAGCTGGGGGCACAGTGAATAGATCACTGGTCCTGGAGTTAGAAGGACCGGCCTCAGACCCTTAATAATGACCTAGTTGGGTGACCTTAGGCAAGTCACTTAACCACATTACCCTGCAAAAAACAAAAAAAAATAGAAAATTGTATGTTTTGGTCTGCATTCGGACTCTACAGTTTCTTCTCTGGATACGGATGCTATTTTCCATCACGAGCTCTTTAGAATTATCTTTGACTATTGTACTTCTAAGAAGAGCAAGTCCATCAGAGTTGATCATCATACTTTTTACTGATCTTTCCTCTGATTTTTTGGGAAAGGGATTGGAAATCTGAGCTCCAGCTCTGGCTTCACCACTTGCATTAGTCATATGACCTTGGGCAAGTAATTTCCTCTGAGTCTCCATTATCCTCACCAGTAAAATGAAGGGATAGGAGTAAATCATAGAATAAGGGGTAAAAGGGGTAGGAGAGGGGCGGCTAGGTGGTACAGTGGATAGAGCACCGGCCCTGGAGTCAGGAGGACCTGAGTTCCAATCCGGCCTCAGACACTTAATAATTACCTAGCTGTGTGGCCTTGGGGAAGCCACTTAACCCCATTGCCTTGCCAAAAAAAAAAAAAAAGGGTAGGAGTAAATCATAGAATAAGGAGTGAAAGGGGTAGGAGTAAATCCTAGAATAAAAATCTGGAAGGTCCCCCCAGAGCATCTTTATTCTAGGATTCTGTGGTTAGAAAAAAATGAAGATGGAAGGGACAGGAAGCAAAGAGCCCTATTTTCCTGTGGCATGAAACATAAACCAAACATTTAGAAAATGCCAATGGCAGATTTTCTCCTGCCCAGAGTTTTGGTCGCTTGCTGAGTTTGGAATGGAGAGAGGTGATTTCATAGAGGCAGACAGAAGGGCCATGCTGACTCCATATGGCCCATACCCTGCCCACTGAGTAGGGCAGAGAAAGGCAAGAGAAGTGGACAGAGGGATGCTGAAAGCCTTAACCCTTTGAAGCCCTGTGTAACCTTAATCAAGACAAACTTCTTATGGCAGAATAAGCTCCTTCTTCTTGTCCTGTTACCTCCAGGTTAAAACAAGAAACAATATGCACCATGACTGTAACGATGTAAAGGGAAAGAACAACCACAACATTGACACAGTGATTTGAAATGATAAAAGTAAAGCTTAGCCCCACAGAAGAGTTGTAAGAAGACACCAGCCCATACATTTTGAAATTAAATTCTATTTTATTTTTTCTCCAATGGATATTTTATTTTATTTTTCCAATTACATGTTATAAAAGTTTTTCAACATTCATCCACATCCACATGCATATTTATGAGTTACATAATTTCTTTCCATCCTGCCTTCTCACCCCCTTCCCCTCAGAGCAGTGAACAGTCTGGTGAACATTATTCTTTTACATTTGTGTTTAGCATATTTACAGATTAATCATTTTCATATGAGGAATTGGAACCAAGGGAAAAGAAAGAAAACATAAGAGAAAGTTTTAAAAAGTGAATGTAGTATTTGTTCAGATGTTTGTTTTGTTTTGTTTTGTTTTTTCCTTCCTCTGGATGGGGATAGCACTGTCCACAGCCAGCCTCCTATGAGTTGTCCTAGGTCTCTGAACTGAGAGGAGCTGCATCTATCAAGGTTGATCAACTCCCTATGTTGTTATAAATTTTATTTTATTTTTTTAATTTTTTTTAGTTTTTGCAAGGCAATGGGGTTAAGTGACTTGCCCAAGGTCACACAGCTAGGTCATTATTAAATGTCTGAGGCCGCATTTAAACTCAGGTCCTCCTGACTCCAGGGCTTGTGCTCTATCCACTGCACCACCTAGCTGCCCCTAAATTTTATTTTCTAATCAATAAAAATCTCCTGTTTGGAAAATAAGAGTCCTTCCCAACCTGGTCCTTTCCTACATAACCCCTTTCTTGTAGTTTACTCCCTGCTTTCCACAATTCAGTCAAACTGATTGTTTTGCTACTTCTTATACATCGCACTCATCTCTTACCTCTAGGTCTTTGCTGTGGCTGTGCCCTCTTGTCAGGAAGGTGCACCATCTTCACTGTTATCTCTTAGAGTTTCTAGTTTCCTTCAAGTCAACAAACATTTATCAAACCCTTACTGTTACCCAGACACTGAATTAAGTACTAAGGAGTCAAAGAAAAGCAGAGACTTACATTTCTAATTGGGGGGGGGGTACCCTGCAAATGGAGGCAACCACCATAGGCAGACATGACCCGAGCAAAGATCCAGCAGAGCAGGTTGAGAAAGTAGGAGGAGAAGCAAGATGAAGCCCTAGAGAGCAGAGAGGAGGAGGAGAAGGGAGGAGAGAGTGGCCTGTAGGATCCCAGGCTGCAGAGAGGTCAAGGTGAAGAAGGAGGGAGAAGAGGCCGTTGGACTTGGCAACTGAGGGATCATTTTGGAGGGACAAAGGCAGCCGTTGGATGATGAGGTTGGAAGCTGCATTGTAGAGTTAAAGAAGAGAGGAAAGAACCTCAAAGTATTGGTTGAAGAGGCCCTGAGAAGTTTAGCCACAAAAGGGAGGAGAAATAGAGAACACTTTCTAGTGTGGAAGGATGACTGAATGAGGTTTTTTGGGGGATAGAGAAGCCATAGGCATGGTTTGTGGGCAGCAAGAAAGCTGTAAGTAGAGAGAGGGAGAGAGAAATGGAAGGTAAGAAAGTTGAAATGATAGAGGTGGCAATCTGTTGGATGGAATGAAGGTCATTTGTATCAGGGTCAGCCCTGGCAAGGCTAAGGAAAGGGCCATGTTATATTGTGAGAAAGATGGCGGAGACCATGGTGGAAGGTAGTTGAGTAGGATGAGATGAGGAGGTCAGGGGAAGAGGGAGCTGTTAGGGAATGGTCTCAATTTTTTTCAGTGAAAAATGAGACTCATATTTCTCAGATGAAAGGGAGGAAGGAGAAGAAGTAATGGGAAGTTTGAGAATGCAAAAGTTTAGAAAGGATGATGTGGTGAGTGGACCAGTGAATCGATTAGCATGGTATAATACCGTACCGAGAGGCCCGGAAAGGTTGTGGATAATAAATTTATGTAGCCCCAATCAGTATAGTTCATGCTTTTCTCCAGCATCTTGTTTTTGAAAACAGAGCTCCCCCCCCCCGCCCAAATCTGAAGTTGTTCTGGAGAGAAATTTGCTAGGTCAATTGGTAGAGAAGCATTAGCCGGCAAGGGAGTGGATCTCTCCATCAAAAAGCATTTTGACAAGGGTTTCCAGGCAAGACCCCCATGTACCCCATGTACACAGTAAAGCAATTTTACTGAGAGGGTAGCCTAGAAGCAAGTAGATTGAGGTAGACATATCTAATTGTAACCCAAACCAAAAACATGGGGTAGACGCCCTCAGGAATTCCTGAATGTGGTAAGCTCTTGCTCTGAAGGATTAGATCTAGGAAAACTGGAAATACCTTATAGTCTTCTCTGGCATTCCTAGAAAGTTTCTGTGGCCAAGTGATAGTCGGGGTGTGAAGAACCTTGAATCACACAAAGTTGGATTTAAACAGTAAAGTCATTTTTTCCCTACAGAACAATAAATAATTTTCCCACAAACCCCATTCAGCATTATGGAAATAGAAGCAAAGACAACAGATGATAAGAGTAATCCAAGACTGGAGGTTGACAGGGCAAGAGCAATGATAGGATAAAGAGACAAGGGACTCGAGAGCACTGTGTAGAGTTGAACTGCTTCCCCAAGGGCTCAAGATGGGAAGAAAGGAGAGTGGGGCCAATGCTTGGGTGATAGCCTAGGAAAGAATTGAGAAGTCTAGAAACTGGAGGTCAAGGTGAAGATGAAATTATAAACCAATAGTCGATACTATGCAGATAAGAAAAAGAAAGACAATTCCTGGCTCTAACAAACTAATAGGGGAAGGCAACAAACCAAAGAGAACTAAATAGCTGGGGGTGGGGTGTGAAAGGCACCTGACTTGGGGACCCTCCTAGCAAAGTGGCAGAGACAGAAGGTACATGCACCAAAACTGATGCCATCTTGTAAGATGATGAGTATCTGGGGGAAGAGGTTTCCCAGAATGATGCCAATAGGTATGCCAATAGGCCAGGTATGCAATGGGGGCTGGCCTATGAGCACTCTTTAAACAGAGGCTTTGGGAGTTCTTTGCCCTGAAAAAAAGGCAAAGGGAGGGGCGGCTAGGTGGCGCAGTGGATAGAGCACCAGCCCTGGAGTCAGGAGTCCTTGAGTTCAATTCGCACCTCAGACACGTAATAATTACCTAGCTGTGTGGCCTTGCAAAACCCCATTGCCATGCAAAAAAAAAAAAAAGGCAAAGGGAGAGGTACAATGACAATATATTTGTGATCAGATAAAGGAATGTCATAGTTCATGAACACAGAAGTGGTTCCTTCGAGGGTGATGACAAGATCAAAGGTTTGAATGTTTGGGGGAGTGGAGGCCCTGGGTAATGAATAACTTGAGAAACTGGGAGGTTGGAGTATTTAAATATCAATGAAGTCCCCTAGTTTCGGGGTAGGTAGCATGTACAGCAGCCACACCCTGGTAAAACCATCTTGATAGATGGGCTAGGCCAGGTTGGGGGGGGGGGGTAACCAATGGGCCTCAAAACCATCAATGATGGGAGTGTTTACCCCAACCAAGCAGCAACTGTCAGAATCTTGATTGATTGACTGGTAAAGCTGAATTGAAATGAAACTCCAAGAAGGAGGGGTGATGGAGTGATGGAGGTGGAGGAAGAGATGATGAGGAGCAAGGAGGATTCCAACTCTCTCAGCTATTGGTGAATCAGAGAAAATGAACTCTCGGGGCAGCTAGGTGGCATAGTGGATAAAGCACCAGCCCTGGAGCCAGGAATAGCTGGGTTCAAATCTGGTCTCAGACACTTAATAATTACCTAGCTGTGTGGCCTTGGGCAAGCCACTTAACCCCGTTTGCCTTGCAAAAAAAACCTAAAAAAAAATGAACTCTCCCAGCTATTGGTGAATCAGAGAAAATGAATGGAAAGTGAGTGAAAATGAGCAAAGGTGTAGCCAGGTTGGAAAGGGCTGGTCAATCAGAAGGGGGACAAGGCTCATGGACTGCAAGAAGATGGGAGGGATTGGAAAAGACAAAGATTTGAGATGAAAACAAGTTTGTTACCTACTAAGCAGGTAATTCAGAGAGGGTGGGCTGTTCTTGAATGAGGATGGGGATAAGAAAACAGGCAGTAAAGGATGGGGAGTGGAGTTTATACCCCAGTCAGGGCTTCCGAATCCTTGGGGTGAGGAAGATATGATGCGAGTGGCAGTATGCTAATCATTTAGCTGAAGAAGGCTATTGCCCAGGGCCAGTGTGACTGCATACACGGGTGGTAGAGTGGGAGTGTGAAGCCAGGCCTCCTCACAATATGGAGGTTGCAGGTTGGGACTCAATAATCACTGATTCAGCTTCAGGGTGTAGCTATCCCAGGTCCCAAGGCAATAGTGTAAAGCTAGAAAGTGGCAGGGTGAGGGGCATCCAGCCAGTGGGCAAGGCATCCAGGGTGCAGTTGTAGAAGTCTGGAAAAGATGCTGGAGTTGTTGGAGTGACCGGGCTGGGAAAGGAGCCTTCAAGACCCAGTTCCCTTCTTGTCTAAGGTCTTCATAAATCCTGGTGGATTGGTCTAGTCCAAATCCCCCCCACAGAATATCAAAATTGCCCGGGGAAGGGGTTTTCTCACTTTTGTCTTTACCTGATACATAGTGGTGTATCAATTAACAAGATCAATGCTGATCAATTGATTGGAAAATCCAGGGCAAGAAAATCCTATAACTAACTATATGAAGGCCAAGGACAGAGAATTTAGCTGAGATTTGAAAGGAAGAGGGAAGTTGGGGGGTGGACAATGCCCTCTAGCTCTAGATGTCGCTCATGGTTCTGTCATCTGGGATTCTCAGATCTTTTTCCTCTAGTTTTATGGATTGAAGGACCATCTCTGTGCTTCTGATTCTCCTTTCTCCCTATCTTGCCAGCATCTCTGCTGACTTCCAATCTCCCATCTCCAATTGCCTCTTAGACATCTCAAACTGGATGTTCAGTAGATATCTTAGACTCAACATCTTTCCCCCAAACCCTTCCTCCTTCCTATTATTGTAGAGGGCAACACCATCCTCTAAGTACCTTAGTCTCCCAGTCTATGAATCATCCTGGACTCATTTTCTCTCATGCCCCCAATCCCCTCATTTCCAACTTTTTTCTTGAGCCTATGAATTTCACTTTTGTAATATTTCTCCAATCTGCCCTCTCCTCTCCTCTGACCTTGACCCCACCCCTAATCCCCTCACCTCTGCATTATTGTAATAGCTGTTGGTGAGTCTGTCCACCTCAAGCCTCTCCCCTCCAGTTCATCCCCCATTCAGCTACTAAAAATTTTCTTAAATACAAGTCTGATCATGTCAAATACCCTCTTCATTTGCCAGTTCAATAAATACCCAGGGCTCCCTGCCTCCAGAATCAAAGACAAAATCCTCTGCTTAGTATTCAAAGTCCTTCATACTCTAGTCCCCTCCTACCTTTCCAGTCTTATTAGTCTCTGACTTACACTGGTCCCTTTCATTGGCATCTTGGCTGTTCCACAGACACTCCATCTCTCTGCTCAGGGCACTTTCTCTGGCAGGTGTCCCACATCTCTTCAGGTTTACCTTCTAGTTACCATTAAATCCCAAGGAAAAGCCTATCTTCTCCAGGAAACCTTTCCTAGCCCCTCTTAATCCTTTCTTAATGATTTCCTATTTCTCCTGTCTATAGCTTGTTTGTTCATGTTTGCTTGCTTCTTTTTTCCATTTGATTTTAAGATCCTTGAGATCAGGGACTGTCTTTTGCCTTTTCTTGTATCTTGAGCTTAGCACAAGGACTAGTTCTTTTTTTTTCTTTTTTAGGTTTTTTTTTTTTTTGCAAGGCAGTGGGGTTAAGTGGCTTGCCCAAGGCCACACAGCTAGGTCATTATTAAGTGTCTGAGACCGGATTTGAACTCAGGTCCTCCTGAGTCAAGGATTGCCTGTGCTCAATCCACTGCACCACCCAACTGCCCCAAGGGCTGGTTCTTAATAAATGTTAATTGACTGACTGAGTGTCCCTCCCCTCCATCAGAGGACCTAGATTCAAATCCGACTTTTAATGGTTTCTAGATAGCAAGTGTTAACTTGAATGTGTCTGGACCTATTTCCTCATCAATAAAGGAGGACTGTGCCAACTTTGAGGGTCAAAGCTGAAACCCTCTCTTTTCTCCTCCTCCTTCCCCTGCTGTTCTGGCCTCACCCCAATCCTCCCTTCCCTGCTCCTCTCCTCCCACCATGGGGTGAAGCTGAGTTCTGCTCAAAAATCCATGCACAAGTTTTTCAAATCTGAACTAAAGATAAGATGTTTCTACTCCTGGAAGAAGTTCAGAGAAGCACTAAGACCTTAATTTATGGATCGTTTTGGCTGGGACAAGGAGCATAATTGGCAAGGCCAGGCAAGCTATGTAGTGATGTTAACACAACAGATTATATCAAATAATGGGTTCATCAGGTTCTTGGCTGCATGTATTCTCTTTTTGGTTTGTTTTAGGTATTTTTGCAAGGCAAATGGGGTTAAGTGGCTTGCCAAGGCCACCCAGCTAGGTAAGGCTGCATATATTCTTCAACAGACGTTTTTTCTACATATATATATATATATATATATATATATATATATATATATATTAAGTTTTTGCAAGGCAATGGGGTTAAGTGGCTTGCCCAAGGCCACACGGCTAGGTAATTATTAAGCGTCTGAGGCCGGATTGGAACTCAGGTACTCCTGACTCCAAGGCCAGTGCTGTATCCACTGCGCCACCTAGCCGCCCCTGCATAAATTCTTAAGTCTGAGGTGGGGTAGGAGTGGGAGTTTCAACCAAACACCTAAGGAGTTTTTATTTTCTTTCATAAACTTCTTATATATGTGTAAATTTTTTTATATTTTCCAATGAAGAGAAAGTTCTTCATTCTAACAAAGGTACAGTTTGGTGAAGTACAGGGGTTTTAAAATATTTTCTATTATGAACACCCCTTTTCCTTCTCCCCTCCACATGTAGGCAGTCTGGTGAAGCATATGAATCACTCCTGAGAATATTTCTAAATCGATGATGATTTGTCAAGGAAACCAATAATTCTTAAAACAAAGTTTTCAGGGTGGCTAGGTGGCGCAGTGGATAAAGCACTGGCCCTGGAGTCAGGAGTACCTGGGTTCCAATCCAGTCTCAGACGCTTAATAATTACCTAGCCGTGTGGCCTTGGGCAAGCCACTTAACCCTGTTTGCCTTGCAAAAAAAAACCTAAAAAAACCCCCAAAGTTTTCAAAATATTTTTAAAAAATGAGTTCAGTACCTAGCTTTGTGGTCTTGGGCAAGACACTTAACCCCATTTGCCTTGCAAAAACCTAAAAAAAAAAATGAGTTCAGGAGGGGCAGCTAGGGGGTGCAGTGGATAGAGCACCGGCCCTGGAGTCAGGAGGACCTGAATTCAAATCCGCCCTCAGACACTTTATAATAACCTAGCCTTGGGCAAGTCACTTAAGCCCATTGCCTTGCAAAAAAAAAAAAAACCTAAAAAAAAAAAGTGACTCCTTCATAGACACCTAATCTCCATGAGAGTGGCAAAGTTGACATGAAAGGAAAATGATAAATGCTGGAGATGTGGGAAAAACAGGTACATTAATGCACTGTAAGTGGAGCTGGGAATTAGTCCACCCATTCAAGGAAGCAATTTGGAACTATGCCCATAAAGCTACTAACTGTGAATAGCTTTTGATCCAACTACACCACTACCAGGTCTGAATCCCAAAGAGACCAAGGAAAAAAGTCTCAAATTTGCAAAAATATTTATAGCAGCTTTTCTTTTGTGGTGACAGAGTTAGAAACTAAGGGGATGTTTATCATTTGGGAAATATTTGAACAAATTCAGGTAATATTAATGTATTAGAATACTTTGTGTAAAATGAAGAAGGGGATGGCAGGGAAACCTAGAAAGACTTGTATGAACTGATGCCAAGTGAAGTGTGCAGAACCAGAACAATTTATTCATAACAGCTATAGTTTAAAGACAACTTTCAAAGACTTAGAAACACGATCAACACAATAACCAACCAGAAGATTCTTTTTTTTTTTTTAGGTTTTTTGCAAGGCAATGGGGTCAAGTGGCTTGCCCAAGGCCACATGGCTAGGTTATTATTAAGTGTCTGAGGTCGGATTTGAACCCAGGTACTCCTGACTCTAGGGCCAGTGCTCTATCCACTGTGCAACCTAGCCACCCCTGAAACTTTTCTTTAACAGAGTGATGTTGTTTTGGCCTTCTTTGATAATGCAGGATAAGAATCAACTCATAACAAACAGACAAGAAGAAGAAATTGAGAGAATAATTTGAACTAAAACTTGTGGTACCAAAGAGGAAATGGAAATGGAAATGGAAATGTTGGAATGTACCTAAATGTACCTAAATGAAGACTAGGTCTTGTTCCTTCATTCCTTCAGATATAGATGACATGGCTTCTAGAGGACAATATGTCGTATTGGGCAATCGGGGAGAAACTAAGTTAAAGGAGATGTCCTTGTTCTTAGGGGTTCCCTGGAGCTGCCTCTAAGTCTCCCATCAGCCTCACCTTCAAATGAGCCCCTGCCCCTGCTTCCCCTTCCACTTGAGCCAGGGCATCCCACAGCAAGGACAACTGAGCTGGGGTGTGGAAATGAAGATGGTTCCCCAAACCAAGCCCCAAAGAGTCACACAGTTGCAACCCCACCCAGGTCCCTCCTTAGCAGCAACTGCTTTCATTGCCATTTCTTACTCATTTTCTTTTTTTCCAAGTGATATAAAATGGAGTAAGTAGAGCCAGGTAAGCAGCATAATAATCTAAGTGGAAACTATAACATAAACTCAATGGAATGGAATGCTTTTGAAATGATTAAGAAAAAGCTTGTTCCCAAAGAAGAGCTATGAGAAAATAACTATGGAGGTGGAACATTGATTATAGCATCAGATTTCTAAACTATTTTTTACTATGTTGGCTGGTTTTACAAAGTTTTCTCCCTTCTTAAAAAAAATTCTTTGTTTTAAAAGAAAGATTCTTAACTGTTTTTAGGCCAGATATCCCTTTAGTACATAAATGTCTGGCAAAACCAATAAGTTCCTTTCTCAAAATAATGGTTTTTAATTCATAAAATACAGAGAAATAAGAAGGAAGCCAATTATACTGAAATACAGTTATCAAATATTTTTAAAAAAATAACCTCAGGTAATTAACCCTGCTATGAAGTATGACTCTAGGATGGCGAGGAGGGGAGGATGCAGTAGAAAATATGGTGATACAAAAACAAAGATAAAAGATAAAACTGCATTTTAAAATTAAATATACTTTAAGTTTTTTCTATGATCTAATAATGGAAACAAATATAACCTATATCAGATTGTTTACTTTCTCGGGGAAAAGGCAGGGGGAGGGAAAGGATAGAATTAGGAAATCAAATTTTTTAAAAAAATGTTAAAAATCATTCTTACATGTAATTGGGGAAAAACCAATCCAGCCAAACTAATCAACACTCTGAAAATGTGCAACTTTATACACCCAGTGTTCCTCACTCATGGGCTCCTACTCTCAAGCTATTTCAAATTCCAGGCTCTGAAAAGGCCAGGTGATAAAGTGATAAAAAACACTTCTAAAGGCCTCCATTCAGATTCTGCTGTAACTTCCTAGCTATATCCATGGGCAATTAATTTGCTTAACTTCAGCCTCAGTTTCTCCCTCTGTAAAATATGGAATTTGGATCTCTAAGGTCCCTTCCAGTTCTAAATCCCATGGTCCAAGGACTTGGTTAAGTAAGCAAAATGTAACAATGAGAGAACTTTAACTTCATTGAAGACAGGATACCAGATTCTTAAGTCTGATTCTGACTCTCCTTAGCCAGGTGGCTTTGGGTAACTCACTTCTCCCCTCTCCAACCAATTTTATCAGGTGTAAAATGGTGGTGATAATAATACCATTTCCTAGGGTTATTGTAGGGACCAAATGAGAACATTAAGACAAGATGGTTATAGTAGCCATTTTCATTATTTTATTGTTGCTGTAGAGTTGGAAAGGTCCCTGAGACAGAGAGAGAGAGAGAGAGAGAGAGAGAGAGAGAGAGAGAGAGAGAGAGAGAAGGAAACTAATACTCCAAGAGCACAGTTGATTTACTGAAAGGGTCATGAGAAGCAGCCCCAACATCTGGAATTGTTTTAGAAACGATTAAGTTGTTTGGTAGGGGAGAACCAGAAAGAAGGGCCTCCAGGCTTTGGGGGATCACAGTGTAGAGAGTTCAAAGGGGTAAGGACACTTGTCTGATCGGCTTCAGAAAGGTATTCTCTAAAGGGAGGGAGACAGAGAGAGAGGAGAGACAGAGAATTCTCCTATTTCCTTTCTCGCTCTTTGCCTGTCTCTGTTTCTCAGCATCTACTTGGAGAACCCAAAACACAAGCTTTAGGTGGAATCCAAAACAAGACTTGATCAGACCCCAAACAAGCAACTGGGGGAGATCTAAGCATTCCTTAAAACCATCAGACTTCCCTGGAGTGCCACTGAGGTCATCTAAACCTCTGCTACAGTAAGCTTTTGGGTTAGACAATTTTCTAGCCACATAGGGATAGATTCAGCAATATTAATAAACAATCCAAAACAATATACCAATATATAATTCATCCTATTTATCTCTAAGAACACCATCTACATTATCATATAATATTAAGCACACTATTGCTAATACTCATAAGAACAATTCTTTCCCAGACCATTTCACACCTTTCTACTGGCTACCTTCTCCTACCTTCCTTCTTCCTTGTCTTGATCTTTTTGGGGAACCAATTTAACTATCTTGTTCTCTAAATCCCTCACCCTATTACCAATCCTTCTGTAGTTCCTACAGGCTACACATAAGTATTGGATTCTGGATTTGAATTCAAGTCCTTTCACTCCAGAGACCTTATGTATCTACCAGAAAGTCACTGAATTTTGGTCCAGTCTTATGTTTAAGGACAATAGATAGTCCAAAGTCCTCTCTGGTTAGGGGCCCCTCCCTAACTTGAGACAATGACTTCAAATTTGCTCTGCTGGAACCCCAACACTGCATGAGGAGAAATCTGCCCAACACTGGAAAAGGGATCCCTTGAACCTTCCTCTTCTTCCATGCCCTAGTGGGTCTCATTCTTCCCAGGCAACTATCATAGAGACCATACACTTGGGTACGGGTAAATCTGAAATCTTCAGAGACCTTGATGGAATGTGCCCTTTGGAAATGCCTTTTCCTGTGATGTCCAAAAATATCTTGTGCTTCAAAGATGTTCCATAATTCCCAAGGACTTAGGAGAATTGGTTGCTTCAAGAGAATAGATTGAAACTTTAGAATGTGAAATTTTGTTTGCCATTACTATCTAGAATGGGTTTGTTTTTCTTATCTTCTTAATGGATGAGGGAGAGAATTTGGAACTGAAAAAAATGCTTTCTACACTTTGAAAAAAAATTAATACAATTTAAAGAATACCAAAAAAACCTTCTTCTGCCAGTCTTTAATTCAGGGCTTAATTGATTCAAGGTTTCAAACACTATTCAGACATTTTCCTGTTCACTTTAATTTCTAAAATAAAATTCTAAAAACTTGTTGGGTGACTCAAGTGTGTTTAAAATAGGATTACAGATCTAGAGCTGAAAGGGATCTTGAGGGTCCTTAAGTCCAACCCCAGATGAGGAAACTAAAACATTCAGGGGAGTTGCCCTTAATTCTTTCCCAGACCATTTCCCACCTTTCTACTGGCTACATCCTCCTACTTCCTTATCTTGATCTTTTCTGTGAATCAATTTAACTATCTTGTTCTCTAGGTGATGCCTTTTTGTCCTTTTCTGGTTTTTGCAAGGCAGTGGGGTTAAGTGGCTTGCCCAAGGCCACCCGGCTAGGTCATTATTAGGTGTCTGAGGCCAGACTTGAACCCAGGTACTCCTGACTCCAGGGCTGGTGCTCTATCCACTGTGCCACCTAGCCGCCCCTTATCTTGTGCTCTAAATCCCTTGCCCTATTACCAATCCTTCTTTACCAAAGCCCAAGCTCAGAGTTCCCTCCCATTGCTCCAATGCATGCTCCCTAGAACAGAGGAAATCACAAAATTTATGCTATTAATCTTTTTTTTTGGTTAGGTTTTTTGCAAGGCAGTGGGGTTAAGTGGCTTGCCCAAGGCCACACAGCTAGGTCATTACTAAGTGTCACCTCCCTGGTCATGGTCTTCTTCAAGAAGGAAGGACAAGCAGTAGCATCTCCCTTGCAGGGTAGCTCTAAGGGCCACAGGAGATAGTGAATCTTATTTATATGTACTTCCATATGTATAAGTTGTTTCCCCTGATAGAATGGCAGGTCCTTGAGAGCAGGCATGGTTGATTACTTGAATACAAAACATGTTGCAAACTTTAAAAGTGCATTATTCTTCTTATTTCTCCCAAGTTGTGATCTAAGATCTCTGACTAGTGATTTCATTGACACTCTAGTATTCTGACATAGTTATGAAACAAATTCAACTGATCCAACCATTCTGGAGAGCAATGTGGAACTCTGCCCAAAGAGCAATAAAACTTCATTCCCTTTGAACCAGCAATTCCAATACTAGATCTATATCCAGAAGAAATCATTAAAAATGGTAAAAGTCCCACATGTTCCAAAATATTCATAGCAGCTCTTTTTGTGGTGACAAAGAATAGGTCTGGAGATTCAGCTTCTAAAGATCAAGGCCGGGACATTTTGTTGCCTATCGTAGGCAAGCATGAGAAGCTGTCTCTAGTTTCCTCCCGCCCCCAACCTCTGGCCTCCTCCTGGGTAGTGCTCCTGACCCTCTGGAGCACCATCTTTTCTGGTTATCTTTCTCCACTCTTCAGACTAAACATCACCCTGTCTTTACTGGAGATGGTTAAGTTCTCTGGATTTCCTCCCAGTCCTGGGCAAGCTCTGCAAAAGAGACAGACTGTAGAGTCTGAGATTTAGTCCAGAGATGGTTTTTCCCTTTTTGTGAGACAATGGGGTTGACTTGCCTAAGGTCACACAGCTAGTGAGAATCAAGTGTCTGAGAATACCATCTGTATCCAGAGAAAGAATTGTGGAGTTTAAACAAAGACCAAAAACTATTACCTTTAATCTAGAAAAAAAAATTATTACCTAATTTGCTCTTATACTTTATTTTTCTTCCTTAAGGATCTGATTTCTCTCTCATCACATTCAGCTTAGATCAGCTGTACAGCATGGAAACAATGTCAAGACTAACAGACTGCCTTCTTGGGGGGGGCATTGAGGAAAACAAGATTGGGGGAAAATTATAAAACTCAAAATAGATATAATCTTAAAAAAAAAAGAATCAAGTGTCTCAGGTCTAATTTGAATTCAGGTCCTCCTGATAGAGCCAGATGCTCTATCCACTATGCCACCTAGCTGCCCCAAGTTGAGATGATTCTTGTTGGGGGGTATGAGAGAATCAAATGGGAGTAGCCCAAGTCTGGGGATACTTGGTGACCCTCTCTAAAGGCATCACTGGAAAATGGGTCCAAAAAGGCTAAATAAGAACAAGAAGGCAGTAATAGAAGCTTTAGATAGAATAACATTCCTCATTTCTCTCCACTGATTGCATCTATCACTCCAGAACAGGCCCCTCACCCCCCACCCCTGGCTGGATCTTCCTCATCTGTTCCTGTTCCAATCCATTCTCCAGTTAGTACCCTCACCTTCCATTCAATAATTCTAGAAACATCACATTCTTTCTGAATCAAAATAAAATCCTGTTGGTCCTTGGCATCCTGACCCCTTCTCACCTTTCGTTTACTTGTACCTAACAGCTGTCTACTGATTACTGGCCTTCTTGACATTCCTCATACAACACCCTCCCTCTAAGTCAGGGCCCCATCTTTCCTTGCCTCAATTTCCTAGCTTCCTTCAAGACTCAGTTTAGATCTCTTGTGAAAAAGGCCGTTCTCAGTGCCCCACATTGACAGGGCCCTTCCTCTGAGATGACTTCTGGTCAAAGTCTTCATTGGAAGGATGCAGTGGCATACTTCCCCAACAGAATTGAAGTTCCTGGAGCGCAGGAACCATATTTTTTCTGTTCTTTTGAATCTCTAATACTTCACATAATGTGTAACACATCATTAAGTGATTAGTAAATTGTTTATTTTGTGCTTACCTCTTCTCCTCTTATAAGTAGCCATGGCCTAGATGGGCTTCTGGGGTCCCTTCCAGATCAGTTACTAATCAAATTAAGAAGCATTCATTAACTGTCAATAGTGTACCAAGCACTGGGCTAGAAGGGAAGGAAGGAGGGAAGGAAGGAGGGAAGGAAGGAGGGAAGGAAGGAGGGGAGGAAGGAAGGTAAGAAGGAAAAGAAGGTACATGTATTTATTTTTTAAAAAAACTTTATTTAAGGCAATGGAGTTAAGTGGCTTGCCCAAGGCCACACAGCCAGGCAATTATTAAGTATCTGAGGCCACATTTGAACTCAGGTTCTCCTGACTCCAGGGCCATTTCTCTATCCACTGCACCACCTAGCTGCCCCAGGAACATGTATTCATTAAACTTTCTAAGTATCAAGCATATTGCTGATACAAAAATACATAATCCCTGATCTCAAGACCTCACCTTGGATTGTGGGAAGCCACACTGCACATATATGGAACAATAGAATCTAAGCATCATTAAGATAAGGCAATTGAGGTACAACTTATTAAGAAAGCTGGTAGACAGGGCACAGACTGTTGTCTGGCTCATTCACCCAACCTACTCATCAGATTTGTTCTGAATAACTGAGCAATATGTGAAGAAGCAAAGTTGAAGCAATGTCACCACTGAGAAAGAAAGGGCCTCCCACCCCAGGCCCAGAGGGAGGTTTCACAAAATTCAATCAATGACCATCCAAAGCAACACAGTGAGTGCCCAACAGTTGAAAAACCCACCAGGCAGTGTTCACTGCAATGTGCAGATTGAAAGTCTTATGGTTAAAAAATTTCTTTCCTTCCCCCAGTCATATTTTACTCCCTTTACTGCTGTGGCCACAGGAAAGAATCACATGGACTGAGATTATTTTTGAAATTTTTTCAAAAAAATTTTTTTTTTATTTTCATAAATTAATACATGTAACAGTGGGAATTTCAGAGTCACAAACTACCCAACAGAAATGAAACTGCAAGGGGTATGACTGATGCCAATATTACCAAAAATGTACAAATTTCACTGAACTATTTCTCATAAGATAGAAACACTTTATTCAGGCAGGTACTGGCCTTGTCCAGCACCAGAGATGCTGAAACATGTCACCCAGAAGTCAGCACCAGAAGGTGGCTTATGAAAATGCTTTGGACCATCAGCCTGTGCTGGGCCCATGAGACACCATCTCTCCCCCACCCTGTGCCCACCCTCACCCTGCCCCCACCCCACCCCACCCCACCCACCAGGAAATCCAGAAAACTTTTGGGGGCTGGGTTTGTGGCTCAATGGAACATTAAACTCTGATTTCCGTCAGCTGAAGCCTCCTCCAAGTGGTCCAGTGATTGGACAGAAGGAGTTCAATTCTCTTGGCAGGGTAGGTCCCATCCTAGAAGGTACACAGGAAAGGACACTTCTGCCAAGTTTTTGTAATGCTTTGGATAAAGCCACCTACAACGTGGTACATCCTAGGTCCTTTCACAGACACCAGAAGAAAACTTAAAATATTTTCCCACAGGCATTAAAGGAAAAAAAAATAAAACAACTATCTTTCCTCTGTCTTGAAGTGTCCAGAGAAAAGCATCATTGCCTAAAGGTTGATCTTAATATTTAGAGTTTTTAATGAAAGAAGATCAAAGCTTTGCCTGGAAATTGAGAGGGAGGCTCCAGAACCCATGTCCAACCTAGGACTGGCTGCAGCTGAACACCTGGTGGGTGGAGCAGGCAGGCGACCCAAAGAACAGATGTGCCCGTTCTCTCAGTCGGCTCCAGCTCGGGCACACCCTTCAGGCAAAGGGATGACCAAGTGTCATGATCTTCACAGCTGGGGAGGTGTGTGGGGGGGATCATGTTTTGGGATTCACAGCATGAGTTTCTGAGCTCATTGGGCTCTGAATAAGGCAAATGCTACATGTCTCTTCACTGCACCCCCCCCCCCAGTAAGACAACACAGACATGATCGGCTTGAATGAGGTACTTTCACACCAACAGAGAAAGGAGATTGAAAAGAGGGGGGGAAGACAGCGTGGAGAAGGAAAGGAGGGGAAAGCCAGCCATGAAAAGCCTGCTCAGACCTGAGTTTTCTCCCCCAGCCCAAACAGGGGATCCTAGGGGCCAGAGGTGCCACTTCAAAGCCTGGAGACATGAAGACAGGGGTGACTAGGGTGCTGCCTGCACCCAAGATCCACTGACTTCTTGTGGGTGATTCCAAGCCTGACTACATCCTCAGAGGGGATGGGAAAGGTCTCCAGGTAGATGCCTTTCTAGCCCCTTTCAACAATTAGAGTGTGTGTGTGTGTGGGGGGGGGGGGGAGGCTGGGCAGAGGGAACCTGGAAGATAGGGGCAATCAGATGACTGAGAAATATGCAGAGGGCCCCTGGATCCCTTCTCTCTCCAGTGTTGCCAGAGCTACCCCAACTCCAATCCCTCTTCATCTGGTCCTCACAAGTCCCACTTCTGGCTATGCTCCAGCTCTAGCTGAAATGACATCTCCAATCACATCATCACAGACACTGCTTCAGTGGCTGCCTTCTGGACCACCAACTACCTGACTGAATGGTCCCACTGGAACAAGACAGCTGGGTAGGGGGCTATCTGAAATAAGGCTTAAATGGGCACACCAAACTCCTCAAGGGTGGTGCACAGCTCCTAGAGACCCTCATCTTAGGCAGAGGTATCAAGATGACATGCAGCTCCTGATGATACAAGCCTCTAGAATTTGGCTGGTCCACAAGGGAAAGACCAAGGCCTGGGGTATGCAGAACTGAACTGGTCCAATCTGGGGGGGGGGGGGGGAGATCTGGTCCCATTGGATTGTAGGGGTGCCTTTGATTTATATATCCAGCCTGGGAGCTTCCAAGGGAAAAAGCTTACACTCTCCCAAATTGGTGTAGACAGTCAACCTGCAGAGACCAACTTCCTCTCTTCCCCATTCTAACAAGTTACTCCCAAGTGGGCATATGAATCTCACGTGTGGCCCCCTGGAGGCTTGTTGGATACAGGTCTTGAGGTACCCCACAGAGATGGAAAGAATTGCTATGAGTTTGAAGGATAAAGGGAGCACCCCACTGACTAAGAACCTCAGCTCTCTCCACCTGTTTCATAGGAAGACCTGCTTATGAGAACGACAAATGCAGAGGGGAGAGGGAAGGAAGAAGACTGAGTGGATTATGAGAAGGGCACCTAAATGAAGACAGCATCCTTCTGACCAAAAAGTCCCGTCAGTACTAAGGATGAACTAGCACTCGCTCTCCACCTCCACAAGGCTTCAAGTACCTTTCACAAACACAGTGACCCAGAGTGCTGGGTAACCTTGCCTGGGGCTGGTGAGAGCTGGCTTCCCTGAGGCTTCCCTAGCAAGGAGTGGAGAGTGTCCCCTCCTCTCCATGGGAGCAGATGGTTTTTCACATATTTGGAAGCTTAGAGAGTAAGGCTTGGAACCCAGCCTGCCCCAGGATTTAAGTCCATCATTGTCCACCATTATTGTTTTGGCCATAAAAAACCAGTAAAATCCCACCTGATTCTAGTATAGTAAAAACTACCTGGAGAAGAACCTGCTCTCTGACCTTCAGTCCGTTCACATGGAGGGTGAGAGCCAGACGGCCCCGCCGACATAGCAGGTACCCTCCTTTGTGGGCGGCACAGCCGAGTACGTAGGGAAGGAACGGCTCAAAGGAAGGGAGGGGGACATAGCTTCCTGCTGCCCCCGGAGAGGCTGTGTCAGAGACACATCACAAAGCGACAGTCTTTGCTAAAAACAGATAATAGCCTTTCTCCTCCACATGTCCCAAAATAAAAATACAAACCAAATCACATTTAAAGGCTCCCAACATGCAGCAATAATAATAATAATAATAATAATAATAATAACATGACAACGACAACAACGATAATAATAAAAAGAGGGAACACCACAACATTGAAAAGTGCAACTGACTTGGAATGGGGCCTTGTGGGCTCCTCTGGTGCCTGTGACTGAGGTCACAAGCCAGTGGGGTAAGGCCAGGTGAGGGCTGGGGGCAGGGCAGGCCACACACAAAGAACCCAGTTCTAAGCAGACTCATTCCCAGGATTTAAGAACATAATCAGTACAAACCATTCCCCAACTCCTCCAGTGAGTTGGGGGATCCCAAGAACAAGGTGATTTCGCTTTTGCGACTAGCACCGCTGTAAACAATGGAGAAAGTCCACAGGGACGTGCAAAATGAGGTGGGTGGTCCTGGGAATCCTAGTGTTATCACAGAAGGAGGGCCATTCAGAGCCCTGGGGATGGAGAGGGTGGGCGGGTCTTCCTCAGCAGCAAAGCCGAGAGTGCCTCTCGACCAGACATAAGATGTCTGCACCTAGACAGAGCTTGTTAACCAAGGATCACTCATGTGGTTTGAGTGGTTTCAATGACCAGGAAAAGTCAAGAGGCCCTTGCTAAGAAGGTTCCAGAGAATGACTAACACAAGGTCCCCCAACTCCTCCACGGCCATGACTTCTCAGCAGCTGGATGTTGGCTCTTCTTCTCCCTCCTTGGCAAGGAAGGCCTCCAGATCCATTAGCTTCTGAATCAAAAGGGCATCAAGCTCTTGGCTTTGCAGGGCAGCCTTTTTGGCCCTGGTAAAGCTGCCTGTCGCCTTGATCTTACCACGATTCCTCCTCTTCCGGGGGACAGTAAAATCCTGGAACTCCAGGACCCGCTTTCTCTTCTGCTGGCTGACTGAAATGAGTGCCCCATTTCTCTCTTTGGGCTCTTCAAAGATGGTCTCTAAACACCTGGGACCAAGAGATCCAAATGGTGCCATTAGATCTGCATTAGAGGCTCCCCTCTTTTATACCTCCAGAAACTGTGACTGAGAAAGATCTGCAGGGGCCAAGGGAGGCTACTTAGATTTGTCCCCAGGCAGGAAATCCCCCTAAATTGTCCCTGACAAGGGGTCCTCCAGCCTCCCTGGGAAGACCCTGAATGAGGAACTCACCACCTCCCCAAGTAGCTCATCCTCCTTCCAGAAAGCTCCTCCAGCATGGCACTAAACCTAGACCTGCCTCTTTGCAACTGCCACCCTCATTCCTAGTTTCACAACCTGGGCACAAATCTGGTCACCTTGGTTGTCCACCTCTGGCAGGGATCTGCCTTTCCAATGTGTACAAATTTGAAGTATCTGACTCCCACTGGGGTCAATATTTTTTTTTAATAACTGCCATAAGTATTATTGCTATCATTATTACTTATTACTATCATTATTCCCTTTATCTGGGACATTGCAGAGAGAAGACCTACACTGACTTCATTTCTTAGCAGCTTGGTCCTAGGAAGAGTCATTGAGCTTTGGCCCTGACCTTCATTGGAAGTGCTCCAACCCCTTAGGAAGCACCCATTGGAACAAGGTCTCTGGACCATGCTTCTGCATTTCCCATGACCCCATTCAGCCAGAGTCTACTCTGCTCTTAAACTGTGACCTTGTAGAGAGAAGGCAGAGCCTGACTTGCTATTGCCCTAATCCTGTGGGACATACCTGGATGCAGGAGGGGACTTGTAATTCTTATTGGTGTATATTTCTTCCAAACTGAATTCCTTCTTCTTCAGTCTGAAAAAAGAGAACATGTGTTCACCCTGAACACTCCTCCTCTGTTTACTCATGGATGGAACCATTCCCAAAGCTCTTGCATTAGCAGGAGTTTATCTAATCCTCTGAACCATTCGGTGAGGTGAGCAGGTGATGTTATTCCCATTTTCCAAAGGAGTATAGAGAAGCCCAGTGAGGCTCGGGGAGTCTAAGAGGCAGAACTGGGACTAGAACCCAAGGATTGCTTCTCTTAATCAAGTATTCTCTGCCTGTAAATGAGGAAACCTCTCATGAATACTCAATCCCTCAAAAGAAAATATATTTCCAGGGAGGCTAGGTGGCTCAGTGGATAAAGCACCGGCCCTGGAGTCAGGAGTACCTGGGTTCAAATCCGGTCTCAGACACTTAATAATGACCTAGCTGTGTGGCCTCGGGCAAGCCACTTAACCCCATTTGCCTTGCAAAAAAAAAAACAAAAAAACACCAACCTAAATATATATATATATATATATATATATATATATATATATATATATATATATATATATGTTCCCCTGAATAGGGCAATGAAGGAGCATGTCCCCACCAAAGGAGTCCAGAGTAGGGGTGAAGTTGTATGTCTCTAGAACATTATGAAGGTGACTCAAGAGTTCCATGGGAAGACTAAAGGAGTGGCCACTTTGAGTGGATCCTTCTTACAGGAAGAGGCAGGTGGAAAACAGGAGCAACTGGCAGACAAGGTCACAGTACTGTCCAATGTAGGTGCTGGCCAGCTTGGTTAGGGTTCTCTTCTCAAACCTGTGGCTCATAGGTTTACATAAGTTTACATAGGTGTTTACACCTGGGCAGTCAATTTGAGATGATCAGCTATGTTCTCTTTATTAACAAAATATAAAGGCAGGCCCATCTGAAAGACTTGAATGAAGAGGGAAGAAGGGCCTCTAATGGGTCAAAACACAAGGGCAATGTTTGCCAAACTACACTCACAGTAAGAGTAGCACAAAGGCAACTAAAATTCTATAATTTCTTGATTATAGTCAAGAATCAAAGTCTTGTGAGCAGAACAAAAAGAACACTGCCCACCCTCACAGCAACATGGGGGCAATGATTAACCTTGATGGACATGCTCATTCCATCAGTGCAATAGTCAGGGACAATTTGGGGCTGTCTGCAATGGAGAATACCATCTGTATCCAGAGAAAGAGCCGTGGAGTTTGAACAAAGACTACCACCTTCAAATTAGAAAAAAAAACAAACAAACATTATCTTATTATGTAATTTTGCTCTCTCTTCTACTTTACTTTTCTTCCTTAAGGATATGATTTCACTCTCATCACATTCAACTTAGATCAATGTAAAGACTGCCTTCTGTGGATGATGAGGGGAGGGAAGCAAGAATAGGGGGAAAAAATGTAAAACTCAAAATGAATAAAATATTTCTTAAAAAAAAAAGAATCAAAATCTTAGTTGCTCTCAAGTTGTGGGACTTCTTCATTCCAGAGAAAAAACTCACCTTTTGGGTCGAGGCAGTCCCATCGGGGTGAGGTTAGGGTCTGGCTTAGGAATGGTTTTCCGGATTCGAATCTGTGAGACTTTTTTTGGTCGCTTCTCTGGCTCAATCTATTTTTAAGGATTAGGACAGAGAGGACAGAGTAAAGAAAAAATAAGAAACAACAATGAAACAAATAAAGCAGCTTTGTAGGAATTCTGAGATATTATTTCACTGGGTTTCTGAATTACTAGGACAAGTCAATTTGTTCCTCAAGAGGCTGTCATCAGCCCTGTCAAAAACCTCATTTATGTGACTGGAACACAATCTCACGATTCAATTGTGAAACTTGGCATGTGAAAATTTTTCATGGACTTCCCATTGTTTTGTGCTCTCTTGCCCACCTGGGATCCCAGCTTATTCTGGGAATGTCCAAGAGCACAAGGGTCAGGTTGAGGTCAGAATGAGAAAGGCGAGGTCATGGGACAGCAATGCTGTGAAGTGGAGGAGGCCAGGAAAGCAAACCATGATGGCAGCTCTGGATGTAGGGAACTCACATGCATATTCACCTTTACAATTTGGGTGGCCTATTGCCAAATGGTAGGCTCAGACAAGAGGTCGCTAGGAATGCCAAGACAGATGGCATCCTCATGAGTTGGTCGGAAGAAGCCCCAGACTGGCAGCACTAGTGGCAACATCCAGAAGAAGCTCAAGGGACATAAAGTAAAGAGAGAGTCTTGGGGTGCAAAGGCTGTTATCACAGATTATGGAATTCTGGTGCTCAAAGGGACCTCTGGAAAGATATTCCTCTGCATCACTCCCAGGAAAAAGTGAGCCAGAGTTGATCTGAAGACTTAGAAAGCTAATTGCTGAAGCAGACCACTTACTGACATTCTCTCTGATACATTCCCCTATTGTTCCTAGTTCTACCCTTGGGGTCAGGCTGAACAAGACTAACCAATTCACCATGGGAGTGCTTTTCAAACACCAGGAACAAAGCATCATCCCCATTTACCTCTTTCTGAGTAGCACTACTGTGCTGACTGGAACCCACAGAGGGGACCCTCCGAAGCTCTTTAAAAGCAGGAATCTGGAAGTCAGAGGTTGAAAGCCGGAGCACACTGACCACTGGTTCAAAGGCTAAGCAGGACTTTGGTGCCAAAGGAGAGAATAGAGGTCCTGGCCTGAGAGAATGAAAGGAAAGAAGACAGCGTTAAGAGATGATCATTTCTTTGTCCCATTAGCCGAGGGACAAGCAAATTCTTTATAGGGCCCCTTAAGCTAAGAAGTAATTTGCCAGCTCCTAGTCTAACCTGCCAGATATTCAAAGCATGACTGAAGGCAAGATGAAATGGTGCTGTAGTTCTAACCCAGTAACTTCCAGGGATAACACCTGGAGGCATTTTGGATCTCTGAGGAATCTTCTATGAGTTGTATATAAGTAAATAGGCAGAGATTATCACTAACTCCAGAGGACCCCAAAATGCTTTCCTCTTCATGTTAGCGAGGCAGGAAGCCCAAGTCTGATCAGTTCCATTTTAGGAGGAAATGTAAGGCGTGGGGAGGAAAAGTCCTCAGTCCTTGGTAAGGAAGGGATGGAGCCAAGAGAACACAGTCAAGTCTCTGTCCTCAATTCTAGAGCCCTCTCCATGACCACCCTCTGCCTAGAAACTTCATGATGTCCATGTCCATGGCACCTTTTAGAGGAGGTGGAGAAAGAAGAGGCAGAATTGCAAATATCTTTTGTAATAAGGACAGAAACTATGCTGACGAGAATTACTGCTCTGAGAAGGGTGGGCTAAGCCTTCATTCACATCAATGGGTATTGTGAAAAGGGCCACCTAGTGCCTAGGGGGGCTTTTTCACATCCAAATTCATCCTCAATTTGCCTCTTTCCCTCTGGGCCATGTAGTGCACACTGGGTTCCCCCTCCCAATCCGCACCTTAGTAGGTGATATAGGACAGATGGTACAAGGCTTACCTAACTGGACTGCCTCTGGTCCTAGCAGTGGCGGCTTCCTGGTCCAACAGAGGCACGTGTGGTATGATGGCATGGCTGGGGTAAGGGAGAAAAAGCGTAAAAGCAAGTAGGTTATGGACAAGCAGGAAAAAAAGGTAATCCCTAGGGTGGTTTTAGAAACCCATCCTAATTTAGAATTCCTAAGAAGAAAAAAGTCTGAGGCATCTTAAAAAAGCAACAACAAAAAAGGAGAAGAAACCCAGCAAACCCACCATAACCTCCCAGTCAAGAATGCATCCATCTGCTGGGTATTCTCAGGAACTTGGGGAGGTTGGTCATGACCCTTCCTTAGATCTTAAGAAGAAAGAAGACCTTAGGATGCCAGAAAAGGGAAGGGAGTGGTGAGACGAGTGTGAGTGTGAGGGGTGGGGAGGTAGACTTCAACCATTCATTGTTTCTAACAGAGAACATCTTATTAAACTGTGACTCAAAGAAAATCTGTGCAAAGATGAAGTGCGGACATAGGGAACACTCCACGGGCAGTCCAAGCTGCTCTTGTACATGGGATTTTCTCATCTGCCTTGTGGATGGCAGAGGACAGTCTCTGAAGCAGGAATCTGTGGAACAGGAGTGGGACAGCAACTGCCAACAGGCCTAGTACCTTTCTGATAGGTGGCTCTTTTGACCCCCACACCAACTCCGCTCTTGAAGCTGGGAAGGCCTTGAAGCTATCCCAGGAGACTGAGTCCATTATTGTTCCTGGACAAAATTCCAATTTTGATGACCTCCAGAATACTGCTTTGATTATTGAGGTACCCTCATAAGTGTTATGAGGAAAGTTCTCTGTAAACTAAAGTCCCTCATGGTAAGCTGGAATTATCCCTGCTGGCAATTCAGGTAGTGCTATGTGAAGGTGCTTGGCCTTGGCCTTCTAGTCCCAGTTCTGCCTTTGCTTCTCTTCCCTGGGTGGCTTTAGGTTGGGTACATCTCTTGAGTCTGGCTGCTCTAAATAATTTCTCTCATCTAAATGTGGGAAAAATACCAGGCATTGACAAAAAAAGGCATGAAAAGTCTTTGTCCACACAAAATTTTAAGGCCATTTGATGTCAGGTCCATCACTAATGTGGACAGTCTATCATTTGCAGAAGTAAACTGTGGTATCATGGGTAAGGCAACTTTTCTTCTATGTTCCTTTTTTTTTTTAACCCTGATCACATCTTTCAAATGTGATTCTATCTGCTCATCCCATCTCACAAGGGGATGTCAAGGCTCAAAGGAGGTTTTGAAAATGTAACAACATGAGACACATGTATATTATGATTAACAGAAGTCTTGGTTGCCCAAAGCTACCCATACCAATTGGGTTAAAAGATTGAGACTATGTGTATTCACAAGCCCTCCTTAGGGAAGGCATCAAATCCCCTAGTGGGTGTCTATTAATTAGTTAAAGTCTTTCTAAAGTCTGTAAAAACATGAGGTTGAGAAATGGAAGGCAAAGAACTTTGAGGGACCTTCTTGAAAAGCACATGGCAGGATGGGAACTTTTAATGATTGTAAGAATCTAAAAATTAAGAAGAAACTCTCCTTGTCATCACAGGTGTCATTGTGGCAGAACAGTCTCTTTCTTCCTTTGTCCCTCCCTGCCAGCCCCCCCCAAATATTTGTACATCATAATTCTAAGACTCAAAGAGGCAGAGAAATCGAGAAACAAGAGAGAGATGAAGGAGAGACGGAGATGACAAATGTGGAGTGTGCCTGTCTGGGACAGAAAATTATATGGAAGAAAAAGAAGTCTGGTCAATGGTTTAGTCAAGAATCTAACAAACTGAATGATTTGTGTGTAAAGAGAGCAGCTATGAGAAAAGTCAGAGGCCCATCGAGAGCAGGGCTTCTGTCATTCTGCAACTAGATTTGTTCTAGAGGGATGAGTCAGTAAATGGGCCAATCCAAGGGGCACAATCCACAGGGGCTTGACCCAAGGATCTTAGCTGGAATTTCTTAAATCACCAATTGCCTCATTCTCAAAATCTTTAAGGAATGAATCCTGAGGATCTTGGAAATTTCTTCTGGGCTTTTATTTTCATTTTTAAAATTCCATTTTCCTGGTAAGCCCCCAAAACTGTCAGGCCCAGAAAAACATTCTAGAAGCAGAAGACAAAAACCTGAATGAGTTTTCTCTACAACACAAAGGACATTTATTTAGTCTTGGATCCTTAGCACTTTTAGAGGATTAGGAAGGTGGTAGTGGGGTTTTAAAATTGACCCATAATAAACTGTGTGACCTTGGGCAAGTCACTTAACCCCACTGCTTTGGAAAAAAACTAAAAAAAAAAAATTCATCTATAATAATGTGTCCTAATTGAGAAAATGTCTGCTCAGCTCACTTAGAATTCAATTAACTTCAATTAACTTTAACAAATGTTAAATTAAGTGCCTACCATGTGCAAGACCCTGGCAATAGAAAAACAACAAATGACCAGTCTCTGCCCTTGAAAAGCTTACATTCAGGGGCAGCTAGGTGGCGCAGTGATAAAGCACCGGCCCTGGAGTCAGGAGTACCTGAGTTCAAATCCGGCCTCAGACACTTAATAATTACCTAGCTGTGTGGCCTTGGGCAAGCCACCTAACCCCATTTGCCTTGCAAAAAAACCTAAAAAAGAAAAGCTTACTAGAATGTCTGGTCCCCAGGAAATGGCAGACATGGAGGAGGGGATTTTTGGTCTTCCACAGTCAACGTTTCTTTATGAATTAGAAGGTGGAAAGCCAGGCCAATTATCAGTGAGAGCAGAAGTTACCATTCAAATTTTCTTTCTCTTAGTTTTCAGGAACAAATCATAATAGATGAGACTACTGCCAACCAAGAGGAACAAAGTGCTGTCCTCTAAAGGGAGAGCAGAGCAACTCCTTTCTAGGTCTGTCCCAGTTCAGATATTATACAGGGAATCCTTCAAATCTCTTTTCCAGCTTAAAAAGGTTCATGAATTAAATTCCATCATGCTTGGGTAATGAAGTTCTGTGATCTCTGTAGAAAGGTGATACTGTAGAGATCACATATGTGAAGCATAGGGCAACAACAAAAGTACTTTGCTTTACTGTTACTATTACTGCATCACAGCATCATTTCATCTTTTCTGATGAAGTTCTGATGAAAATGGTCAAAGGATGTCACATTATTATTTATTTACTATTATTATCATCACCTCTCATTGATAGATTATCAGGGGTATCGATTCATGTTGAGTTTGGGCAGGAAGAGGAAAAAAGATGGAAAAAAAAAAAGAAATGGGAGTTTCAAGAGTGAAGAGAATCCAGGAAATGAAATCAGAAAGAGAAGAGCCCTTTCAAGACAAAAAAGGGGTTTAGACAAGACTTCTCATTGGCCTTTCTCTGCAGAGTTGGCCAGATTATCAGAAGAGGAAGGCAGAAGGAAAAGTTCTGAAAGAGTTCCATGCTTCCCACTCAAATTCAGTCCCCATCTCCTTTCCCCAACGGCAGGGATTATACAGTGAACATTTGCAAAAAAAAAGCCGACTTGGACATTACCTGTTCCTGATGCCCAGAGTTGGTGGCCACTTGCTGTGTTTGGAATGGAGAGTAGTGATTTCGAAGGGGCAGGCAGAAGGACCATGCTGGCTCCATATGGACAGTACCCTGCCCACTGAGTAGGGCAGAGGAGGGAAGAGACTGTTGGACAGAGATGCTGGAAGCCTTAACCCTTTGAAGCCCTGTGTAAACTGAGTCAGGAAGAGCCTCTGGATGGTAGGCAAATGACTGGATAAGCTCCTTCTTCTTGTCCAGATCCTATAACATCCAGGGGAGGAAAGTGCTAAAACTGTATGAAGGCCAAGGACAGAGCAATCAGCTCTGACCTTCATGATAGCATTGCTTCCAGGGGCTTGCCCGGGGGAGAGGGTCTGCAGAGCAGGATGGGAGAGCAACTCACAACCGAGCTCAGTGTCTTCCCTGAATGTGGCTGTCCCTGAAGAAGCCTGGGACATATGGAAGGAAAAGGTCCACTTTGGAGGCTGAGGTGGGTGTATGGGATCCCCTCCTGGGCTACTCTCAGGAGGGGAACAGTGCTCAGAAAAAATCCTCATGGAATCAGTTGTGAGCTCTGAGTCCACATTAATGTGAAAGGATAGTGGGAAGATTTGGGCATTGAATTGCAATGATGGCATTTTGTTCATCAAGTCTAAGAAGCCCACTTTGAGGGCTTCGAGGGGATAAAGTGCCAAAGTCTGACTGTCAAGTGTCTTGTTGCACCCATCATCACCTACATGGAGGTTTAGCTGCATCATATTGTATGGAGATTCATCCTGGAGCTTTTTAAACCTGAGCCGTTTGTAGTTCCCAGCCACTGGAAGAAGTTCGGCAGAGCATAGCTGAGATCCTAACTCACAGGTTGCTGTGGATGTGGCCAGCAGCTTCCGGGCCAGAACAGACAACTTGTTTAGCAAGGCCGACTCTTTGGTAGGTTTCTGAAGTCTTGTACTGTTCAGCAGAAGGCGTCTCATGGCTTTCGGCTTGGGCATGTGACTGGCCACAGAAGAGGAGGGCGGAGGGGCAGTAGAGGACCAGCTGAGGACTTTATGTTCTTTGACTGAAATGGTTTCCAAAGCATTCTTTAGAAGAATCCACTTTTGGACATCATTCATTTTTCTTCCTGTCTTGATGGGCTCATAACTGATGCTTAATCCTTTCTTAGATGGTGGAAGAGATTTTCTTTGATATGGGGTAATTGCAAACGTATCCTGTATTTTATCACATCCAGTACCACTGATATCTTGGGGTGTCATGGTGGAGATGGGGAAATGCAAACCTAAAGATGGGTCAGTGTTGGGAAGTAAAGGAAAAGTTTGTCTTCCTGCCTCTGAATCATCCATCTTTAGAAACCGAGGAAAAGGCTCATCCTTGGTCAACACTGCTCCTCCTGTGATATCTTTCAAAGTGCTCTGCTTGTGTGCATATCCCTTAAGGCGGCTTTGTCTTGTCAAGTCTTGTGAAGATGGGCCCACTGTTGGCCGGATAAAAGGCTTGGCATTCAGTGGTGCTTTCTGCTGGGAAGAAATTCCTCTTTTCTTTGGCTGCATGCCCTCTTGTCCTCCTTTAGGACATTTGCAGCCCTGGACAGTTTGGGCTGTCTGTGCTTCAGTCTCTCCACATATCCTCTTTCGTTTAAAATGTGGTCTATGAGCATCTGAACTCTTATCACCACCATCTCCTTTCAAAGTTTTTCCTTCAAATTCTTCTCTGATTTTTAAATCATTTGGTGTTCCTGGATGCTCTTCAGTTTCTCTTCTGTTCATTTTATTTTCTGGATTCAGTTCAAAAGATGGAGATCCACTGGAGACTGGATTTGGCTGGAATGTTCCTGGTGTACCTCTTTTGTCTCCTGTATCAATGTTAGGTGTTCCTTCAGGTGGATTTTTCTTCACCTTGGTCTTCAATGTGCTGTTCCTTAAAATTACAGGGAGTACTCTGACATCTGATTCAGGAAGAAGTTTTGTTTCAGCTTTTTCACCCAGGGGATCATCTGAACCAGAGGATGGATTTTCTTGGAAAGAGATAAGCAAAGGCGTTGTTGTGGCAGAGTCTAACATATGGTCTTTGGAATAAACTTCTTCTAAGGAATCTTCATTATCAAATGCAGAATTGGTTTGTGGCTCTAATCCGCCAGTTGTCCCACAATGAATACTCTCTAACAACACATTCACAGTATCTGATAACTTTGTATTTGTTTCATAACTGGTAACAGATCTTATTCCATGGGACGAGGAGCCCACAGGCCTATTTGTCTCCCTGTCTTGACATAGCTTCTTATTCTCCCAGCTCACTGCACTGTGAAGGCCATGATCTCTCTGTTCACCTGATAATGTCCCTTTACCAGATGGTATGGTTTTCAGAGATCTTATATTAATGGAGTCAGAAGCACATGGTGAAATAGAATCCAGGTCATTCAGTCCTTCAAATGGAATGTGGACTTCTTCCTGAGGCTGGTCACTCCTCAAAGGCCTATCTCGCTGAAGCAAGGAGGACTCATCTTGCTTTCTGTGACTACCGGCTGCATTGGATTTTTTCATTTCCAAGTCCTCTTCTCCAAGTTTATTACTAAGATGAGCAACATCTGCTCTGCACACAGATTCTTCATTACCAAGAGAGGTTTCAAAAATATTTTTCTTTGGAAAACTGCAAGATTGTTGGATGTTGCTTGAGTCTTTTACTAGCAGTTCTTTGTGACTGGGGCTCAACCCTTTGTTAGGTTTTGCAACATTTTTGCTCTTATGATTATCTGTGTGTTGGACTTCCAAGATTCCAGTACCGAGATGTTTGCTCATGGAAGATATACTTTCACTCCAACATTCAACTGAATTATTAAGGTCACACTGGCAATTAAGGCCTTGATTTGTCCCATCTGCTTCTTTTATAATCCTAATACCTGAATGCTCTTTGTTAAGACACAGGTCTTTCGCCTCTTTAGGTCTCGGGATGTTTGAGGATAGATCACTTTCAAAAATATCATGTTCAGAGGCATGGGATTCACAAGGTAATGCAGTTTCCTTACTATGTGTTCTCAATTTATTTTCTTCTAAGCCTACCTTTCCGGCTGATCTTGCTTTGAAATTTCCAGGCTTAACATGGCTCAAGGCAAGTGTGCTGTTGTTTAAGGCTCTGCTGAGTATTGAACGTGAAGTCACTTCATTTCTGATCTTTCCTTCTTGAAAACGACCTTGAATTACTTCTCTAAAATGTTCATTTTCCCCTGAGGGATGTCGCACACTGAGTATGCTTTCTACCAGACCATTTTTTGTTCCTGCACAGTGAGGTTCCCTGGGCACCAATATGTCTTCACAGATCAATACAGACTGAATCTCAGCTTCTGGGGAGGTTGCAGTGGATTTATTTGTAATACCCTCTGAGCACAAGTCACCTTTTGGGGTGTTGTCAACTCTATGGTGGCAACTACGACATCTCTGCGACTGAACATTTTCATGTCCTAAATCAGAAGCCTCTTCAGTTAATTCTGCTACTTCTTTATCAAGGCCTGACATCACTGCTGATTCTCCTATGACTATATTGCTTGGCACTCTGTTGAAACTTACTGCTTTAGCATTGATATCATGATTCTTGGAAAAGGTATGGCAGGTGGTGGTACCTGGGTGGAAGATATCCTTCACATTTCTCTTTTGGGCCAGAAGAGGCTGATGGTTGGCAATGACCTTGTCTTCATCCTCCCATTCAGAGCTAGCCTGTTGCTGAGAAACACCACTTGTTCCCTCACAGAGATCTTCTGCATTACCATCTAATGACAACTCTTGGGGAGCTGTTGCTTCCTTATGGTCACAAGCACCAAAGGAAATCTTCCCAGATAAGAAACTTAAAAGCTTTCCTTTGTCTTCACTGGACTCAGCAGAATATGAAGCAAATTTGTTCTGCTCATTAAAAGTAATTCTCTGTTCATCTACAAATGTAGCAACATCCCCACTTAAAATTCTTATGGTTTCTTTTGCCTCAGGTTGGTAAGTAAGGTCACATTTTTTGTCTGTCTGCAGTTGAGGAAGAACACTATTGATCTCTGAGACTTTATTTACAGTCTTGAGCAGTTCATCTGGCACAGAACAAGTGGGGTCTCTTTTCTCGATATCACTTCCTAGACCTCTCTGGTTGCTGACCAAAGAACCAGGATTCTGAATGTCAATATTCTTGCCTAATACACTTAGGTCCTCAGAGATTGTCCTTTCTGATTCTTCAGTCTGCACTGTCAAGGAGTAACTTTCCTCCATGGAGTCTTCATCATGTTTATTACATAGACAAGTTACCCTCTTGCCTTTGTGTGTTTTGAAATTTTCTTGGATTTCTGAAGGAGAGTTCTCTTGCTGGAGACTTCCTTGAGTTGCTGGACTGGAGCTGTGTATGTGGCAGCTATCAAGGGCACATTCTCTTTGATCACTGGCATATTTCAAAGGAAGTGGGATGCTCTCTTCCCCTCTTGGCATGTTATCAACTTCTTTACTTTTGACCCTCTGAACTCGTTCATCCTTGTCCAGTCCAGAAGCTGAGCCTTCTCCAATCTGTACCTCTCCAGGCCGAAAGAGTTTTTCCATCTTCTGTAGGTCATCTCTAGAGCCACATTCATCAAGGGAGATACTTCCAGATCCCACAGATGATAAGCTCAATGAGAAACATAACCCTTGGGGATCTGCTTCCAAAGGAAGAACATCACCTTCCTTGCTCTTCACCTGAGGAATGCTGGTCTTGGAAGGACTTTCAATGTCATAGCCACAGTTATGTTGGTGATTGTCATTGGCTTCATGGTCAAGGCTCAATCTGGAGAATACTTCTCTACTATGCAGTGGGAGGCTGGAATTGTCTTCTGGTGATGACAACCAAAGTGGACGAATATTAGATGTTTCACATTCTTTTTCTGTTGAAGGCGCTTTTGTCAATCCAGGTTCCACAGAGCTTAAAGGTTCTAAGGACACTAGAGTGCTGGTTTCTGAAACCTCACCACTGGACATGATTTTGTCTACATCTGGGCAGTTGATGCACCCAGGTAGGAGACTTTTACTCACTTTGTTATTCCTGTGTTCTGCATTACTAATCATCTTAGTCCCATTGACCTTCATACCTTGGCCTTCTTCAGTAGGTTTTGGCAGAGTTTCTGTTGTAACCTGTACGTTTCCTTGGTTTTCTTCTGTACAAGAGAAATGAACCCAAATCAGTATGACATGCCATTTAATAAAAATGCCCCAATCCTTTTGCTTTCATTTTATTAACAAACATTAGTGTGGGGCAGGAGAAAAGTGCTGGATCCAGAGTCAGGAGATCTGGGTTCAAATCCCAACTCTGCCACTTGATACCTGTGTGACCTTTCCACTAGCCTGCTAGCAGGTCCCTGTGTTTGTTGTTCCATCTCTAGCCTCTGTGCCTTGGAATAAGTAGTCTCTCATATCTATAATGTAATTCTCCTTCACCTTCAGAATAATCCCTGGGTTCTTTAAAGACTAAGGACATACATCCTCCTACATGAAGCCTGTATCATTTGCAAATTATGAACACATTCACTTTGAAATGGATTTGAATAGATCTGTGCTCATGTTGCATCCACCCAGTTGAATGTATGTTCCTTGAGGGCAAAGACGGTTTCATTTCGATTTTTGTATCCACAGTACCTGGTCCATAAAAGGTACCTCGTAAATATTGGTTACTGAAGCAAATTGGACAAATCTCCCCACCTCCCTGGGCCTGCATTTCCTCCTCTGTAAAGTGACAGAGTTGGACTGGAGAACCTTATAAGGCCTTTCCAGTGACAAACCTGTGCTCTAAAGAAGGATTTGTTACGTGAAGCTGACGGCTGCCACTATAATCTGCAAAGCCCTAGAGACAAAGGAGGGACCACCAGAAACAAGTGATTTGGGTGAAGGTCTTCCTGCAAATAGTATTACTAAGTCATTCATCCACTATCCATAACACACTGACTGTTGCACAGATTCCTCATCATTATAGAGCTGGGCCAATTCAGCCTCCCTGAAAAAGAAATACATAAATAAAAGACCTGAGGAAGGGGGGCCCACAGACTTTCCCCACAACTCAAGTTACCTTTCAACAGATTAAATCACAGGAGTTTCAAAAGTAGGTCACAGGCCTAACAAAACATTTCCAGAATCAGATCACCCCTGGAATACTGGGTTCAGTTCTGGGCACCATATTTGAGGGACTATGCTGCCAAACTACATTCCATCCATTGAGAACAGGGCAACCAAGCCATGAGAAGATTGGTTAAGAGATGAGAAGTGACTTGATACAATTTATTTATAGGTCTTTGGAGCTCCACAATTGACTGGACCTGGGCCCTTGACTCTCTACTAGTTTTCAAAATTATCTCATTCAAAAGATTAATTAAGGTTTGATTTAAAAAAACCTCATCAAGTCCTCCACCCTTTCTATCTCAATTAGATTTTTATTTCAACTATGTAGCTCTCTCCTATTGGGATACAAGCTTCCCAAGGGCAGGGATTATTGGCATAGGGTCTGACACAAGGTACACAATGAATAAATGTTCACGGATCGATTTTCTGCTCTATACAAACCCAAGCATTTCCTGGTTTTGATAAATAAAGCCTCTAAGTGAGGAGAAATACTATAGTAGTATTTGCGGCAATAACAAGACCTATAAGGCCATGTATAATATTCAAGTGTCAATTCACTGTCTAAATATTCTTTCAAGCTTGTCAATTATATAAATGGGGAGGAAGAGTGAATTCCAGTGAAGCTTCCAGTGTGGACAGAGTCTCTGACTCTTATTTCTGTCCTGTGAGGTCATCATAAGTATGGTCATATGTTGATGAATCTTTGGGTCACAGTAACTCAAAGAAAGTGGCTACTAGGCTATAGAAGGGGTTGAAATCTACTGAAGGGGCTTCTACACAAATAAAATCAGAGATCTTTAAAACCCTGAAGCATATCCAGAGGTATGATAAAGAGGTCTTCTTCTGTTATCTCAATGTAACATAGAATTGGAGCTGGAGACATCCAGTCCTACTACTTCATTTGTCAGATGAGGAAACTGAGGCCCAGAGATGCTACGTGTCATTAACTACTAAATTTATGTCCAAACCAGGTTCTAACTCCAAATTCTGCACTTTACCCAATACAGCATATGCGGATGGGAATATTCTGTGGCCATCTAGTCTAACTCAAAAAAACAAAACAAAACAAAAAATCCAAACTTGGTGAGCCATATTTGGTAAATGACCCTTTAGGCTCTGCTTAATATGGAAGACAATTCCATATTAAGTCTGGAGATGTGCATCATCAAAAGGTTGCTCAATGAGAGTTGAATATCTTTGACTGCATCAACTGGAGATGACCATCTACCAAGACAAGGAGAGTAGAATCTACAATGGGGAAAGGATTTACCATAGGTATGAAACAAGAACTCCCTGGGAGTTACAGGGATGAAGGTTTAAATTGAGACACCTGAAGACCTATCAAAACAATTTAAAGGTGTGGGAACAGGTAGATGAGCCAAGGTTCATACAAATACATTGCTTTGACCCAACAGATGCTGTGAACTCATCCATGCACAGATTATTTAAAAAAAAATGCATGGGCTAGCATATAAAGATCCAAATGGGGGCGGCTAGGTGGCGCAGTGGATAGAGCACTGGCCCTGGAGGAGTACCTGAGTTCAAATCCAGTCTCAGAAACTTAATGATCTAGCTGTGTGACCTTGGGCAAGTCACTTAACCCCACTGCCTTGCAAAAACCTAAAAAACAAAGATCCAAATGATCTGGATTTAATAGACATTAGAGATTTGGTGGGACATGGATTATGATAATGACTGCTGTACTTTATAGATCTCACTTGATCCCCTATTAGCACCTAAAGCTGGTCAGAGATAGGGCTAGGGATGTTCTATAGGAGATTCTAGGAGAACCCAATAGCAATATTATCAACTGAAGGCATTATGACAGAAATGCTATGCTGAGCTCTGGAACCTGTGGTAGAAACAGCCATGTGACAGTTGTGAGAGTTGGCCTCCTCAGAAAGGTCACAGAGGAAGTGGGAAAGTGTGGTCACATGGCAATAGTGAGGGGCTTAAGAAGTATATCCCAGAGCCAGAGGGAGGGAGGGAGGGAGGGAGGGAGGGAGGGAGAGAGAGAGAGAGAGAGAGAGAGAGAGAGAGAGACACAGAGACAGAAACAGACTAGAGAGTATCTGGCTAAAGCCTCTGGCTTTTAACACGAAGAAACAGGTTCAGAGGCTGCTCAACCATGCTGACTCCCCAGTTCACTTTGATTAAATCCGTTCATGGTACTCTGTCAAAGGTAAAAAGACCAAAATCAAATTATTCTTGCCCTTAGGGAGTTCCCACTCAAATATACCTGCCAACCTCCTGACCTGGCTTTGTGTAGGTCAGATGTGGAATTGTTCTGGATTTGCTTCTGAGCCCTAAAGAAGTCTCCTTCAGAGGACTACAACACAATGAAAATCAATGTCCTGGGGAGAAGTTGGCATCTCCTCCTCTTCTTGGATGCAGGGAAGAAGAAATAGACCCATGGTTGTGGAATAAAGTGTGGGTCTGTTCACAAATTTTTTTTCTTTCTTTGTCATAAGAGATGGTTTTCCAGGAGAGAGACAGATGAGAAACAGATTAAGAAACAGCAACTAAAATGTATTTTTAAAAAAAATCTTTAAACCTGGAAAAAATTCCAGGGAGAGGGAAAGCCAACATCATTCGTGCGCTCAGTTTTAGAGAAGAGAAATAAGACTGACAATAATGATCATGTCACTAAGGCAAAAACCCAAAGATGCCTTAGTCAGAAGGAAAGGCTCTATTTTTGCCAAAACATTTTTAATAGCACTTATCTTGGGAGTAAAAAAACTAGCAACAATAGGGGTAGCCACTAGCTGAGGAATCACAGTAAACTGAGATAAATGCACATCATGCCAGAAAAAAACAATGAATATATTGAATTCAGAAAAACTGGAAAAAAAAAACAGGCAAAAGGAAAAAAAAAGTCAAACTGACCAAGAGAATGTAAAGAAAAACACTTTCAAAATGTTATCAGGCTTCCTGTCAAAGCAGGAATCACATGACTGGCACAATTGTTCCCTCCTCTGACTCAGATCGAGGAAGATTAAGGGCATAGTCCATGTCTCAGACTATTGTGTTCTCTTTGTCTCTCTGTCTCTCTCTCACACAATCACACACACACACACACACACACACACACACACACACACACGCACGTATGTTATATATAATATAGATATAATGATATAGATATATCATTACTGACATACATACTTAGACCATTTGAACTCCCTGAGGGCAGTTTCTGTCAAAGTCTACAAAACATTTAACCTAGTGCCTAGCAGAATAAACTTCTACCAATACTTGCTAACTGACCAACTTTTAGAACTTATACTTCTACAGGCAGTGTGACTGCAACAGGACAGGGCTGTAAAAAACATATCAATAATACTTTTGTAAAAGGCAGGAAATAAAATGAATTGCAAATATATATGGAGATAAAAAGTAAATTTGAAGTAAACAATCTGAAGAAAATTTGGAGACTTCTTCCAACTTCACCTAAGCTACCTGCCATCTGTCCTGGATCTGGACCAGGCAAAGGGTGGGGGAAATGGAACTATTAACAAAACCCTTCAATCCCCTAATAAAAAGGAAGCCTGATTCCTATAGGGACAAGCTGCTGCTGTTGAGTGGTCCAACTCTTCATGACCACTGATTGGGGTTTTCTTGGCAAAGATTCAGGAGTGGCTTCCCATTTCCTTCTCCAGTAGGAAAGCAGGCAAGGTAAATGCTCTTATTGGTCTCAATGGCAGAGGAGAGCCACAAGAGCAAAAAGTTACACTTGGAGAGGATGATGAAGTTTAAGATGAGAATCAATCACCAGATGGCCTCATAGAGGTTGAAGGAAGTCAAGATTTGACAGGAAGAGTGTTACAAGTTTCTTAAGTGGTATGGTGTGGTGCAACAACAGTCAACCTTGAACTTGAATCCTAACACTTATTCACAGGCTCTTGGACAAGTCCCTTCACTTTTTGGAGTCTTTGGTTCCTTCATCTTTAAAGTCTTTGTGTCTTCTATAAAATGGGGACAATGTCATTTGATTATACCTTTTTTTACCAAGCTTTGGGGAAGAAAACTTGTTGGATTCCACATCATAGAAGGTGACAATTGGAAGGGATCTCTGTGGCCATCTAGTCTAACTCAAAAAAACGAAACAAAACAAAAAATCCAAACTTGGTGAGCCATACTTGGTAAATGACCCTTTAGGCTCTGCTTAAAAACCTCTCACCCCCTGGAGCTAACCTGCTGTGGGCAGGACATTTTTCCTAAAATGAAGCCTAAATCTTCCACTTTCCTACTTTTTTCCATTGCCCCTAGTTCTACTCTCCAAATACTTAAAAAAAACTTAAAATACTGATTCTTCAGCTGATCCTCAGGACATCAACCTGAAGCCTCCAACATCCTGGTCAGCCTCCACTCAAGATTCTTACCCAGACCTGAATATCACACCCCTTAAAGGTTTTGAGGAAAATGTTTTATGGAAATATCCTATCAGAGGATGAATTTCATTTGGGCCTCCCATCTGGAAGAATGGTGCTAGAGTAGCACCTGGGAACTACCCAACAGAGAATTTGATATCTATCTGGCTAGTTGTTTGTAATTATAATAAAGGGTAGGATTGCTGAACACATAAGTGGGAATAACTTCGATAAAGAAAGGAGGCAAGGTTCTTTAAGTGGAAATCATCTTTGTTTACTAAAACTAGAATTCACTGCTGAATAAAACAAATAATGGCTAAGGAGGAGTCAGCTGACATCATTCAGACTTTCATAAAACCTGAATAGGTTATATAACAAAGATGATCCCCCCTTTCCTCCCCTCCACCAAATTAACCCACCATGGGACAAAACTGTGTGTCATGGATAGGAAAACAACTTAGGCCTGGGAAACAAAAGAATAAACAGGCATTTCTGTACATGGAAAACTGTCAAGCATCAACACCACCCCCCCAACCTGATTTGGTTCAATATAAGGGGGGAAAAAAGAACCATAGGATCAGTTACAAGGGAGAGAATGACTCCCAGAGTCGGCTCAATAGGCTGCCACAAGGAAGCTCTGTCCAATACGGGCACAGACACAGAGAAGCTCCAGAAGGGCAGCTAAAGTGATGTTGGTGGTGATTATAACAATCGTTATAATTGTTAACATTTATACAATGCTTCCTGTGGGCCAGGCAGTGTGCTTCACCACTGCCACTCATTGGATCCTCAGAACAACTCTGGGATGAGGAAACTGAAGCAAACAGATTTGAGTGACTTGCCCAGAGTCTTCCTGATTCTACTCCCAGCTTTTTATCCCCTGAGTTCACTAGCTGCTCTGAAAGAAATGATGGGCAAAAGTTGAGGGATGTTTTTATATAAAAGGGCAAATTAAAAACTAACACCAAAATGACTCTCAACCAGGAAATGTGCAAGTTAAGGAAGTTAAGATTGAGGAAGAAAGGTGATATTCAGATTTTAAGAGTGAAACCTTTCTTAGCTGTGTTTCTGGAAATAAGCAGGTTAAAAACAATAAAAACCAAAACAAAAGCATCTAACATGTCAATGTAGGGATGATTTCCAGGCCCAAAGCTGGTTGCTTAACTCAGTCTCAGTCACATGGCAGATGGCTCCCTTCCCAGAGGTCCCTTCAGGAATTCCTAAATCTCAGCAGACAATCCTAGCAAAAACCAACCTAAGTTCAATGTCTCCTGTTCCTGAAGGACATCATCCCTTTGCCTGCCCTTTGTCAGACCAGCTCACCCCCGTTTGACCCTTTCCCATGTTGTAACTTCTGCACATCTATCCACACACACCGTCTGGATCAGAAGAAACTGACCCTATGAGCATCTTGGTTTATACATTATGACTAGGAGCTCCTTGAGGGCAGAAGCTGCTTTTGCCATTGTCTCCAGCAGTTGGCACAGTAGAAGCTTAACAGATGCTACTGAATTGAAAATGCCACTGCTTGTATTTCTAGTGGTATTTACTTTTTGGGGTTTCAATCATTGAGCCTGGGGCTTGTTACTGGGGCTCAGAACCTGGAAGAAGCACAAAGCTTTGAATGTTTCATGTATCTCTCCTGTGGCACCCTGGTCATTAAATCCAACCCATGACAGACAAACATGCTCTCATTTTGGTCTGTATTGTGTTCAGAATGCCTTTCAGCTTTATCTCTTGATCAATTCTAGATAGGCCATGTCTGTGCTCAGTTCACGTTTACCCAATCTTTTTTTGGATTACGCTTTTAAATTTTTTGTGACTTTTTTTCAAGTGACTCATCTTTTGTTTAAACATCACCTTTATTTCTAAACACATCTCCTCATGAACAACCCAAATCTTTTCCTCTAATAAAATTTTTAAACAAGAAAAAAGATCTACCGTGTCCCCTGACACCACATGTAGTCTTCCACATCCATAGTTTTCCTGCTTCTGCAAAGAGCAACACATGCATTCCCTCATCTTTTCTGGGGTCAAAATGGGTCATTATGATCACAGAGCACTGGTTTATTTTTTCCATTCTTGTCATTTCCATTGTTGGCTTTCCTTTCTATCAGTTCATCTGAGTCTTCCCAGGCTTTTCAATTTTCAAGTCTTCATCAAATTGGTCATTTCTGGCTTAGCTGCACTTTCAAAATGTCTAAGTATGTGCTGCCTTGGCTGGCCACCTTTCCCCTGACCGGTCCAATAGGATACATCGCCTGAGGTCTGGCAGGAGCAGAATGAACGGCTGGCCTTCTGCAATACGACAACCCTCACACCAAGGGGATCATCCTGCAAATATCTACCCCAATGTCAGACCCACTCCCAAGACCTCATTCTTAGGTGCTGTGTTTGGAATTGGCCCCCTCTTCTTCTGGCATTTATGGTTTTAAAACAGATAGGGGGGGCGGCTAGGTGGCGTAGTGGATAAAGTACCAGCCTTGGAGTCAGGAATACCTGGGTTCAAATCCGTCTCAGACACTTAATAATTACCTAGCTGTGTGGCCTTAGGCAAACCACTTAACCCCATTTGCCTTGCAAAAACCTAAAAAACAGATAGGGACAAGAGAGAAAATCTTATACAAGAAGGAAAATTGAAAAGACCACTAAGTATCACTTATTAAACCTGTGGAAAGGTGAATAACATAAGATTGTTAGGTATTTAAATCGCTGTATTGCATATCTTGTCAAAAGATGAAGTCTTCCTTAATAAATTTTATGATACTCATTTTTAAAAAGTGGTCGTTTCTTCTAACACAACAATGTCCCCTTACATTCATGTACCACAATTTGTTCATCAATCCCCACACTGTGTTTCCTCATCTTTGTTATTTCAAAGTAGGTTAGTACAAATATCTTCATGCCTTCGAAGCCTTTCTTTTTGGCAATGATCTATGCACACTGAATTTCATCTGATTAGAATCATTATGTGGATGTTGTCATGATGAGAGACTCTGATGTCAATGCTGCATGCATACAAAGATTTGTATGGAGGTGCTTAAGAGGGGAAAGACCTCTCAAAGGCTCTGTAAGTCACACAGTACAAAATAGAGTGATGTCTTACCATGCACTCTCCTAATATTTCTAGAAAGCAAATAAAACAAACAAAAAAGGACAATATCTTCAGGTCTAATTTGTAAAAAAAGTCATTGTAAATGGATCATGAGGAAGCTCCTGTCCCGGCTTCCCTTCAATGCTGGAGCAGGACCTCAAACTCATTCTGAGATCAGCCCAGTAACCCCCCCCCCCCAGTCTGGTGGCTATTCTGATTCACAGATGTGTTTTTTTTCTGGCCACCAACTTTATTGGGGGCAGAGAAGTCAGTGACCTCATTAACTCCAGGTGAATTGGTGGGTGTTGTCCCCCTTATGGCTGCCAGCACTTCCAACCTGACCTGCCCTCCTCCGGACAAGAAGCATCCCCCTTTCCCAGGTCTCCTAAAGTCCTGCATTGCCTAAGTACACAGAATGACAGGCCTGGAGTTAGGAGGACCAGGGTTCAAATACTGTTTCATAGATTCAGGAACTGGGTGGCTCTGAGTCACTTCACGTGTGTCTGCCTCGGTTTCCCTATCTGTAAAATGAGGATCAAATAGATGACATCTATCCAGAGCTTATTTAGCATAGTCCCAGGCACACCACAGTCTCTTGACTAATGATACTGTTATCACTGTGGCTGCTTTGAAGCCAGGCTGGATGCATCACTCCCAAAGCCAAGGTAGCACGATGGGACCCAAGGCTCATGTGTTTTTGTAAATACTTGCAGAATTAATGGGAATTTTCCAAAGGTTTTGCTGCTATTTTGTGAAATGCTTTTCTACCCAGAAGAACTCAAGCCCTGGAGGTGGTACCTACCTAGTGCACACACCCAAAGACATGAGGGGAGGAAGAAGTATGTTCTTTCTAGAAGCCAGAGGCCTGTTCTGGGATCCTGACTCAGGCTAGTTGGCTAGGAGCCACCAATAACCCCCCCCCAGCTTTCTGAGCCTCAGTCCACTAAGCTTGCAACATGGGGACACAGTTTCTTGCCCCCTAGGTCTTAAAAAGGAAGCATCTCAGCCTTTGACTTCTGTCTTGATCAACCTCCTCAGGAAGACTCCAAAGTGTTACTCCTCTTTTGTTTGCTTTTCCCTTCCCCTCATTTTTGTGCCTCAAAAGTTCTCTGAGCCATGTGGTCATATCTATGTACTAAGTGTACCAAGTGGACAAAGAAGAAGGAAGACAGCACAGAAGAGGGGAGCTAATTAGTGGTCGGTCCAAGGTCTGGTGTTCCTGGAGGAGCCTGGCCTGGGTCTGGGACAATGCTCCCCACTGGCAGCAGAGCAATGGCCTCAAGGGGCAGAATGAGGCACCTTCTACCAGATAGAGTTAAAGAGCTAAATTACTTTGCTTGACTCTATCTGCTGTAAAAGAGGGCTCCTAAGGCAGGAGGGGCATGAATCAGTGGCATGTGTTAGCAATGGGAAAAGAGCACTGAAAGTAGACAGAAGAAAAGAAGTTCTTACCATCAGTGTTGATGAATTGTGCAAGGTAAATGGCATAAAGGAATCATCACAAGTATGGTCATAAGGGGGGAATGAAAGGAGCCACTGAGCAGCAGATACTCCCTGGGTCAGTCTCAAAGGGACTGAGGGGCAGGTTCCATTGAGGACAAGACTGCATCAGGTGAAGAGGTATTGTAAGACCTCTCATGAGGTCATTCAGTGAGAAGAACAGAAGACTCTTTCCCTTCCCCTGTCTTTGTCACACACATCTTACACCCACACCCACCCATCTATTAATTCCAACTCCTCCTTTGCTCCCCAATTAATAAGACTCCTGCTTTTTAAACCAGTGGAAAGCCCTGTTCTCAGGGAAGCCCAGTGCTTTTGGGTTTGGAGGTCTACCCAGGCAGGGATAAGGGACCTTTTGAGAATCCTTCCCTGTCCACCCCCAAGGCATATGAACACAAATGTTAGTGATTCCAATGGTGATTAAGCACTTGAAACAGGAAAAACTCTGAATAAGTTATATTGGTCAGTTTTCTAACTTTCATCCAAAAGAATTTACATTTTGAATTATTTTAAAAGACATGAATTTAGAAACCCCCCCCCCCGACATAAAGACCACATATAAACCCAAACAGAATCCTGCAGGCTAAGGCTGGTTTGTTGTGGGGTTGGGACAATACAAGTCTAAAGGAAAACAGAAAAAAACAAAACCAAGCCTCAGGAGTAGGTAAGGCACCATGGCTTTATTCAGCATCAAAACACTGCTCTGAATGAGCTAAACCAATGCAAGTTTAAAAAAAAAGAAATGCAATAGCATCTATACATAATCACTTGGTGTTTTTCCCACAGCAGTACACCAGCAAGTGTCTCCCCTTCGAGCTGCCTTTTGTCCCAAGTCCTCTTCATTTAGTGCCTCACTAGTCTCCAATGCTGCTGTCTCTCCCACCCACCCCCAAGTCCCAGTTACACTGGGCTTCATTCATCCCCCAAACCACCATATCATTGAACTCTTGTGAATGGATATTTAAATCTGGAGAAATGGGGAAGTCTTGGTGTCAGACACCCTTAGTTCAAATCTCAGCTCTACCACTTAATATCTGTGAGACCTTAATTTACATGGCTTCTCTGGGGCTCAGTTTCCTCCCCTGGAAAAAGTGTTGGACTAGATGAATTTAAAATCCTAAGATCCTAAGACCTGGAATCCAGGTTTCATTAAAAAATATTCTAAGAAATGATAAATTGTAATAAGAGAACAGATTTACTAAAACATTGGAAAGGTGAGAAGCAACATGGAGCAGTGACTACAGCCTGGCTTAAGGAAGTCCTGGGTTCAAGCCTTGGGCAAGCTGCTGCTTGGCCTCAGTTCCCATTACTGCCCAGAAGTGCCAGACAGTGGATTCTGGACACTGATGCAATCATAGGCCCAACACTCCTGTCCACCTTGGAAAGAAAAGCCATAAAGGCAGCTTTGGGGAATTTGGGAAACAAACCACTGGTAAAGAGGATGGGACAAGCCAAGTAGGGCAGGAGAGGTCTGGTCTCCAGCTGGTCTACCAGTTAGTGATGGCCTTGGGTTACCCTCCTTCAAGAGTTGCTGTTTTTGCTGGACCTGCATGTGCTGGCCCAAATGCAGGCCATCCAGGGGTGGAAGGGGAGAAAAGAGAGACCCTGGAGTCAAACCTGGCTCTATCATACTTCCTAAGGGTCAGTGTGTAGAGTATGGGCAAGACCGACCTCTGGAGACCTCAGATAAGAGAACATCAGAAGGCATTTTAGATCTCTGGACAGTTGGGAGGTTAGAGCCAAGCAGAGCTGCAGAGAGTGGCAGGGAGGGGAGCAGGGGGGAGAAGGGCCAGGACCTGCAGGGAGGAAGCTGGAAGGGCTCCTAAGGCACACTCCCTTTACCCCCCTCCCACATCCCACTGAGAATCCCCTCTGAGTCTCCACCTCAGGTGTGGGCCACCTTGACCTCACTTGGACATGTAACAGAGACCAGCAAGAAAGAAGCACCAGCCAGTCATTAGGTCAAATGCTTAGAAAGAACAGGCCCAAATGGACAGTCTGGGACCTGCCAGGGTCAAAGAGCCACACACAGAGGGACAAGTTCTGAATCCCAGTTCTGACCCAGCGCTCACATGAGGATCCCTTCTGGACCCATTTCCTTCCCCTTGCCTTCACCAACTCTTGGGGAAGGCTTCCCTCCTCAACTAACACTTCTGAGAAAAGCTTCCATCGAACAATATTTTCAAGAGAGCCCCAGAAAACTGTTGCAGAAAAGTAGCCTTGGCTCCATCACATGAATGAAAGTTTGGGGAAAGGAGACAGTGGACGAGGGAAGGTAGGGGGAGAGAGACCAAAGCTGAGACAGGCCTCCTGGGAGGGTGTCTCCCTGTCCTCCCCCCACCCTCCCAGACTAAGGCTCCTCTCCAAGAGAAAAGCTAGGCCAGTGGCTAGCTGACTACAAGGACAGGAAGGTCTGCCATGATCACATCACACTAGAGTGTAAGCTCCTTGAAGATAAGGGTCTGGCCTTCTTGGTCTTTGTGTGCACAAACTGAACAAAGTGGGCACAGTGAGAGCATTGGTGGACCAAATGTCTAGACCAGGAAGGCATCTAGTTCATGGTCCTCATTTTAAAACTAAAATTCCTTCAAGTTTTACAAAGAAGTTCCTCTTGTCTACTGGCCCTTAACCACACAAGCTGGCTAAACAAGGTCCCTCCTCAAAGTGGGTTCACACAATGATCATAGCCTTGCCCAGAAGGGAGACTTCCATCAGGGACCTGAACAGATCACCTTCAGGAAGCCGAGGAACCAAAGGATCCCAGCAAAAGATTGCCGCTGAACAGGAAAGATCCAGAATGAACTCTTATTTGGTGACACCCAACATTCCTTTATCAAGGGCCCACCATACACCAGGCATGGGAGCAGGTCCTGGGGATACAAGACACAGGGTTTCCAGCAGTTGAGGGGTTGTTTTAGAGCCCACACTACTCTTCCCTTCCATCCATCTCCCGTGGGAGGCTGGTGAGCCCCGGCTGTCAACTCTGCTCCCAAACTGGGGCCTGATGACAGGAAGTCACGGGAGGTCCAGCCCAGTGGAGGGAGCACCCCCATAGACTGAAAGCATCCTGTGGGTGACAAATCATTCCCCCCAACAACAGAACCACTGAGTGAGTGCATCACTGTCACATGACAGGAGACAAAACAGGCAGGGAGAAGTGGAAACTCAAGGGCAGCGCACACTTCGAGGAATGGCAGAACAAATGATGGTTTATGAATGGATGAAATACTACTCTATTATAAAGAAAGGATGAAGGGGGAAGTTACAGAGAATCCTGGGAAAACTCAGATGAACTGATGCAGGATGAAGATTCATTTATATAGTAAATGCAATCCTGTTAAAAAGACATCTCAACTCTCCTCAACACAATGACCCACCACAATTCCAAAAGATTCATGATGAAACATGCTACTTACCTCCAGTCAGTGAAGCAATGGCCTCAAGAGTGAAGATGGAAGCAGATTTTCTTCAATTTATTTCTTTTCCCTCGAATTTGGGAGGGTGGGGTGGGGGCAGGGTAGAAGAGATCTACCTAATGCATAAATGTTTTTCACTCTAAACATTTGTAATGGATTTGCATTTTCTTCAATTTCCAATGAGTGGATAAAAAAAGGGGGAGAATTTAGAAGTGAAAATAAAGCTGATTTTCTTTAAAAGGTTAAGTCTAAGGATGAAATAGAAAGGCTGTTTAATTTTCTTTTAGATTAAAGCTCCATAAACCTCCCTCCCCATCACAATAGGGAAAACAAGACTAGCCATGAGGGAGAGAGAACTAGAGAGGGGAGAAAGCCCCGAAAAACCCATCCCTACCTGTGTGATGCGGCTCATCCTCAGAGGGGCTCAGGCTCAGGTCTTGCTTCAGTCGTTTCCCAAGGACTACCTAAAGAAAGAGAGTATGAGTCAGCTGTGTCCAGAAGCCTTCCCTCAGACCCTTCAGGTCTCAATCTACTCAGTTCCACCCTCAATCACTGAGGAAGGTGATTCTTATCCTGAAGTGACAACACCAAGCACCAGATGACAGACAATTCACTTTACTTTCCAAAAACAATATAGGGGAAAGACAATCGCCCATGAATGCCTTTGGAGCTAGAGGAAGATTGGTTTATACTCCACTGTGGTTTGATTATTTAAGACAGGTATACATGTATGCCCACTTATGTAGTCAGTAGAGCATAATGAAAAAGAGAAGTGGCATTCAAATCAGAAACCTTGAATGGAGAACAAACCTATCCTTGTGGAGGTCACATGACCCCAGCTTTGAAAACTATAGAAATCAAGTCATCAAAGAATGGAAGCGATCAGAGAAACCTCATCTGGGAATGAGACTTTTACTACTTGTTCATCTCAGAAACCTCAGTGTGCTAGAGGACTCCATTCTCTCATGGTCCTTCCTTCATCATCAGCTCTCTCAGGGCCTAGACAGTTGAGAGATATCCTGGCAGAGGAATCAGAGAACTGAACATAGAACCAGAAGCAAGGGGTCAAATCCCCATCCCTCAAAGGCCACAGGATCCCTTCAATAAGAGCTTTACTTTTCTTATACATAAATGGGGATGCTGTATGCTTTACTGCTCCGGAGTTGAAGCTCCAATGATGTCAAAGCCAGCTATTATCATCATCACTAATGAGGAATGAAGATGATGGGGCTGGAAAAGGAGAGGGTGTCATACACAACTGACAACTGTGAATTCTGGTAATGCATGGGGAAACAGGAATGGAAGGAAAGAAGAGATTCAGGGGCAGGAGGAGGCCACCAGGTAGATTGTGAGGAATCTTAGTGAACAAACAGACCAGATATTTGCTTGGACAGTGTGTTTCTTTTTGTTCATCTTTTGAATTAGATTTTCTTATGTACATATTTCTCAAAAAATCTGTTTCAATTTAAACCTTACTATTGGCCTAAAATCCACTTACCATTGCCATTACTATCCCATTACCTATATGTTCAGGGAATATAAGGGCTCTAAGAATCCTTAAAGAAATCCTGGCTCCGAGTAGGAAAAAAGTTCTCAGCTTCACCTCCCTCCCTCACCCACACAAAAAAGAAAAAGATGAATAAAAGTGCTGTTCTTCCTAAAAAACCCAGTGACCGTCCTTCCCCAATTCAACTGGAGATCTTCTATTTATACTTGTCTTGACTCTACATCATCTTGGACACGTTGCCTAGTCTAGACCTGTTGTGCCACTGAGAAAATAATGAGATTAGATTAGCTATTCCCTGAATGCAAGGGGGGGGGGGGGGGGCGGCGGCAGCAGCATCACTGCATCCTATATCAGACTTCCAGGCTGGTTATATTCTAACTGCAGGGGGAAAAGAGAGGCACCACTTCATCCCATGGGGGTCTCCCTCTTGCAGGGGACTAAGGGAAAGCAGCATTTCCTAACATACTGGTGTCCTGGACCATTCCTCCTTGGAGAGAACAGAGAAATGCCAATCTATCTTGGTCTCTTTGCCTTTGTCCTGACCTGTTCTACCTGCAAGGAAAGGAGAGAAACAGTATTCCATCAGTTCCCCCCAAGTGATTCCCTCACCTGAGATACCTAGACCCCTGACAGTGAAGGTTTCATGATGATGATAAGACATCTGAATTCACTTCAATGACTAATACATTTCCACCATCATACTTCTGAATCCCCATGTGTCAGGCTGTCAAGAAACATTTTTGATGTGTTGCCCCATAGATATGGACCAGCACAAGTACTGACCACTCCTCCCTTGCTCTAGACCAGGAAGGCATCTAGTTCATGGTCCTCATTTTAAAACTAAAATTCCTTCAAGTTTTACAAAGAAGTTCCTCTTGTCTACTGGCATGTGCTTTCCTCTGGTCCTCCCCAAGGGCACCTCACCCCACTCACCTTCACATCATCCCTCCTGCAACTTCTAGCTGGCCTCTTGCCTTTGTCCCTTCCCCTCTTTGAGGTTCTCTCCAACCACATCTCCCTTGGAGCTATGCCCTCCAGGTCCTCCCCCTGGACTTCTGGCCTTCAAGGTCCCTAATGATCTGGTATCTATGTCTCACACACTGAAGGTGAAGGTCAGTAGTTGTCCTTTTCCGTCTTTGTATCTGTGGGTCTCAGTACAAAGTCCTGCCCTCTTGTTGGAACTTCATGGATACTTACCGAATGGATCTGCTCATTTTAGGAACCTTGTTCCTGTTTTCACAGTCATCCTTTCAAGCTTGCTAGACCAAAAAGCTCTCTGGAGCCCCAAGTTCTACACTCTTCCAGATGTTTACCCCTATGCCCTGATGGCATGCTCTCTCCTTCCTAGATTCCCCCTGGTATTCTATGCCACTACGAGCCAATTCAACAAACATTTCTTAGGTCTACAGCAACAAATACAGAAACCAAACAATCCTTCCCTTCAAGGAGTTTACATTCTGTTAAGGAGAAGGGAACTGCATAACTACTGAGATATGGAAGGCTCTGTTCCGCTCAGCGTAGAGACTGGTTCAGTAAAATTCAGCAATATTATTCTCAATATCGTACTAGAACAGGTGAATTATAACAATAAGACAGGAAAAAGAAATTGAAGGAGCTTGAGAATATAAAATAAACTCACATAAATCATCAACAAAATTCAGTAAGAGATTATATTCTGCATGATTTCTAGATATAATTGATATCACATTTCTAGTCTTTTCAATGAGTGGGGGAGAGATGGAGAAAATTCAGAATTGAAAATTTTTTAAAAGAATGTTAAAGGGGCAGCTAGGTGACATAGTGGATAAAGCACCGGCCTTGGAGTCAGGAGTACCTGGGTTCAAATCCGGTCTCAGACACTTAATAATGACCTAGCTGTGTGGCCCTGGGCAAGCCACTTAACCCCATTTGCCTTGCAAAAACCTAAAAAAAACCAAATAAAGATCTAACCAATTGGAGAAATATTAATTGCTCATGGATAGGCTTAACCAAAAATAAAAATGACAATGCTATCTAAATTATTTACTTATTCAGTATCATGTCAAACTACCAAAGAATTATTTTAAAGAGCTAGAGAAAAAAATGGCAAAATTTTGGCAAAATTTTTCCAGAGGAAAAAAGGTCAAGAATACAAAGGAAAAAAATGAAAACAAAAAGTCATGTAAATAATGCTAAGATTTTAAACTAATATATAAAACAGTAATAATCATCATCACAACAATCTAGTGCTGGATAAGAAATAAGAGTGGTGGGTGGATCAATGGAATAGATAAGGCACACAATATGCAGAAGGAATAATCACAGTAACTTAAAGAGTTTTGTAAACCCATATATTCAAATTACTTAAGCAAAAACTAACTATTTGACCAAAACTGCTGGGAAAACTGGAAAACAGGTCAAGCAGAAACTAACAAAAGACCAACATCTCACACCATATACATATCATATAACAAGAGAAACTCAAAATGAGTTCATGACTTAAACATAAAAATTAGTATCATCAGCAAATTAGGGAGACTTAGAAAAAATTATCAGATAGATCTAAGAATAGAGAAGAATTTATGACCAAACATGAGATAGAATATCATTGTAAGTAAAATGGTTAATTTTGATTACATGAAATTAAAACTTTTGCAGAAACAAAACCAATGCAGTTAAATTAGAAAGAAAGCAGGACACTGGAAGAAAAAAAACTTACAGCCAATTTGTCTCATAAAGGTCTCATTTCTCAAATATATAGGGACTTGAGTCAAATTTCTTTAAAAAAAAAAGAGCATTCCTCAATTGATAAATAGTGAAAGGGCAGTTTTTAGAAGAAACGGTTTGCTATTAGAAGAAATCAAAGTTATCAATAATCACATAAAAATGTTCTAAATAAAAAAATATTCTAAATCATTATTGATTAGAGAAATGCAAATTAAGACAATTCTGAGACACCACTTTAGACCTATCAGATTGGCTAACATGACAGAAAATGGAAAATGACAAATGGAGGATGTGGAAAAACAGACACTAATGCATTGTTAATGGAGCTGTAAACTGATTTTACCATTCTGGAAAACAATTTGGAACTATAACCAAAGGGCTATAAAACTGCATTTCTTTTGATCCAGCAATATTACTAGGTCTATACCTCAAAGAGATCAAAGTAAAAGAAAAGAACTTGTATGTATAAAAATATTGCAAGGGTTGTAAACGAAGGGGATGCTTTTCAATTGGGGAATCGTTGAGCAAACTGTCACACATAATTGTGACAAAAATACATAAGATGTGAGGAACCTCTCTTGCTCTCTCTCTTCATATATATAAAAGACATGTGGTAATTGGACTAAGAGTTGGATTTAGAATTATCCTGGATGAAAGCAGGCTGGATGGATTTTAGGAAATTAAAACATCCTTTAAGGGCGGATAGGTGGCACAGTGGATAGAGCACCAGCCCTGGAGTCAGGAGGACCTAAGTTTAAATCCAGCCTCAGACACTTAATAATGACCTAGCTGTGTGGCCTTGGGCAAGCCACTTAACCCCATTGTCTTACAAAAAAACCTTTAAAAAAAAAAAAAGGAAATCTACTTTAGTGAATTTACTAGAGATGGTAAAATTCATACCTATGGCTTTTCATGTTAAGGACTAGCAACAAGTTGGAAGTTCAAAGATTGAAAAATCAATAAAAAGTAACTTCCAAACAGCGAATGTTTTCCCAATGAGTATGATTGCTATCTTGACTGGCAAAGGGATTCAATTTGTTCTGTTTGGTTCCTAAGGACAGAACCAGGAATCATAGTGAGCATCTGCAAAGAGGAATATTGAGGTTTGCTATTAGAAAACACTTTCCAACAATTAAAACTTTTCTAAGAAGAAAAAATTGCTGGGGAAGGAGGGGGGAGAGCACCTCACTAGAGGCCAATTAAAACAGATGGGAAGAAACTCCCACCTATCAATGTGTCAAAGATGACCAAAGAGGCAGTCTAGGGAGGCTGTGGAAAGAGCAGGAAAGATTCCTAGTCAGGAATGCATAGAGGTCTAGACAGCCCCAGTTGGAAACTGCATGAAACTTCTGGAAAAATAAAACCCTAGGCCAGAGCTCTGTTCCAGAAAAATCCAGTTATAAATGGGCTTAACATGCTTTTTGGGGTCCTCAAAGGTCTATCAAACACAATAAAGGACCTCCCTTTCAACTGACTTCCCAGATTTATGTTTGCATATACATGCACAATTATTAACTATAGTTAATAATGTTATAGAGTGCTTCACAGCCCATCCTGGACAGTGTGCAGATGCTTATGCTCCTCTTACAAAAGGTGAAATCAAGGCTTCTGCAGCTTGAAGCCCTGTGCGTTCTTATGTGAGTCCAGTGCCCTTTTAGAGAGAGCTGTTGCTCTGCTGAGTTTTACATGCCAGGTATTTTCCAGTTAACCCTGATCCTCAACACCAACCTTCTATAACCTGGCCTGATGACAAAGACAAGAAAAGCCGAAAGAACGAGCCCCAGCAGCAACACAATGGCCGCAATGCACCAGCTCTACCAAGCGAAGATGGGCTGTTGGTCTCTGCTCCTCATACCTGAGATTGATTTCTGACGGCTGGGTGTGTAGTTTCCATTTACAGAATAATCATCCTAAATTACATTATTCTGGTTCTACTTTCTTTGCACTGCATTAGTTCATGTTAATCTAATCATGTTTCTCTGATGTTTTCAGTCTTCTAGCACCTTTGCCAACTTGAGTTGAAAAAAACCCTTAGTTGTTTTATTAATAGTTCAAAAATCTCCTTTTTAATGATATGGAACACCTGTTCCATAGGGCTCTTGCTTGTTTGAATTTCTGCATTTGTTCTTTGACCTCCTGTCATCCCTCCATGACACCATCTCTGCATATGACTTGAAGTCCTGAATCTAAAACCAACAACAAGCCCTCCCCCTGTCATCTTCCAGGGCCCTAAGCTGTGTATGCATTAGTCCATGCCCCTAATATATTATCACTGCATGAATGAATACATACAGCACTTCCAAACAGCTCCTTTCCACCAGGCACTGATGGAACTAGAGGAGGGGGTGAGGGGAAGAACATTTCTTAAGCACCTCTTAGGTACAAGCTTGTGTCAAAGGCTTCTCTTGATTCTCACAAAGATAATCTCAGAAGGGAGGTAGGTGGTGCTCCTGACTCCATTTTACATTTGAGGAAACTGAGGATAAGAGAAGAGATAGGTCCAGAGAAGTCAGGGTGAGGCTGTAAGGAAACCTTCAGCAAAGGCCTCCCTCTTGGAAGAAAAAATGTGGGGGACACTGGCTGGTGACCTTCCCCATACATTAGCATCTTCAGACCTGGCAGAAGAAAGCCTTGTAACCACACACTTGAAATAACAAGAAAAATTATCCACACAAAATGCTCTTACCTATTGCTCTGAGAAAATAATTCTAAGTATTAAACTACAAAAGGTCATTTTTTGTTTTTTACTTTTAAAGGCAGTGAAGGCAAAATTTATGAAAAACAAAATTCTGTGAAGCCTCTCTGTCAAAGGAAGACCTTATTTGTGACTTTCTGGTTCCTTTTCCAATTTAACCTACATCATGCACAAGGCATGAGATCATCTGAAGAGCAGTCTGAACACCCTCTTCAACTGCCTGCCCTTCTTTGTTCAGGAGGGCCCTGCCACCAGTGCTGGTTGCCAGAGCTGGTCCCTGTGCTCTCCTCCTGGTGCACGGGAGAGGCTCCCAGCAGAGGGGAGGCCACCTGCTTGGTCCCCTTAACACGTGCTCCTCCAATCCCCACTGCCCAAGCTGCTAGGTCAGTGACCCCAAGTCAGGTCAGGAAACCAATTCAGGATGCACAAAAGTGTGCAGAAGGGGCCTTGGTGGTAAGGAGTGGCTGTGACCACATCTGGTCACAGGGCCTCTAGACATTAAGTGGCTGTGATTGGAGCAGCTTTCTGATACTATGTCTCAGAGGGCTAAAATCCACCTTTGACCCTCTGCCTTCAGAGGGGTTCTCTGATAGGGGCTTCTAAATCCTGGAAAATAGCTCTGAGGCACGATAAATGGCTTCTTCTTGACCCCATTTTGTTTTCAAGTCTTCTTTCCAATCCCACCTTTCTTGTCTCCCCCATCTTAATGGTCATTGGGTTAAAGAGGAAACAGTTGAGTTCTGTTCTCATTCTAGCCAGAAGGTCCCTGAGTATTATCACCAATCCCATTTTATAGTTGGAGAAACTGAGGCTTAATGTCAGAAGGTTCTGCCCTTGGATTCAGGCTCTGTTCTAACTACACCGTCTTCCCAGAACTGACAGGATGGAAAGGGATTTTTTTAAAAAATACTTTTGTATTGATAGCATTTGGTTTTGTATCATCTACAGCATTTCTGGGCATCAAGGTGGTATAACAGAATTCCAGGCTCACCTTTCCGAGTTCAAATTCAGCCTCAGACACTTCCATGCTGGGTGACCCTGGTCAAGTCCCTTCACCCTGTCTGCCTCAGTTCCATTCTTTGTAAAAGGAGCTGGAGAAGGAACTGACAAACACTTCCAGTGTCTCTGCCAAGAAAACCCCCCAATGGGGTCATGGAGAGTTGAACATGATTGAAAAATAACTGAATACCATATCCTCTCCCTTTCAGAGAGCCATTCCTTATAACCAAGAATTAAAAAAAACCAAAATAGTGTTATGGGAAACAATGCTACGCCCTCAAGTCTGGCATTTCTGAGGGCTCCTACCGCTGAGTGAGAAAATCCTTTCACATCCTAACCTGAAGAGTGCTCTAGCTATGGACCAAGGGATCCCTCCCCCCACCTTTTACAAAGACTTCTGACAAATCTCCAATAACGCACCTGAAAACATTTTCAAGAATCAAACAAGCCCCTGGGAGCAGGGGCTTCTGGCCCTGCAGTAAAGCCTGCCTTCCCTAGGAGTGTTCCCCAGGAAGAGTAGGAGCTCTTGCACAGTTGGGTCAAAATGGCTTTTGTTTTCTTGGCAAAGAGTCCGAGTTTCACAATTGCTTCTCATTCTTTCATTCACCTATTTACTCGCTCCCACAGTTCAGAATTCAGAAATGCCTCCGGTTGGTCAGTCTCTTACCTGGCTTGAGCCCCGCGCTCCTCCCGCAGCAGCTGGGGAAGCCTGCTCCTGGCCTAGCCCCACTTCCTCCTGGGGAGCTCTCCCAGTTCTTGTTGCTTCCTCCACTTCCTGCTCTCCTCTCTCTTCTGCCTTCTCTTTCTTAAGGACTCCTGAAGACAGAGGATCTCTGGCTGCACAGTCTGCCACTAGCTCACAACACTCTGGCTCTTCCCTATCACCCATGGGGTCAGTGTCTTGAGGGCAATTTTCCACATGAGTTCTCTGTGGTTCTAGAGGCAAAGTCCGTCCCAGGGAGCTCGAAGTTTCAAGTTTTGCACCTGGAATAACTCTTGGCTCCAACTCCTCAGGAAGTTCCGGGGAGACACTTAGTGGAAGTTTGGTGCACAGCTCCTGGGCCCCTGCAGCCATGGGGGCGTCAAGATGGACTGGCTGCGTCTCTACGCCAGAGGACAGCATGAGGACTGTGATGGTTGCTGGGGTCCAGTTTATCTATTCAGATGGTTCACCCTAGTACAGACCAAAAAAGGGGGAAAACACAGTGAAGAAAGACCCAAAAGTTAAACAATGAAAGAGAAGAAATCCCCACAGTATCATTAGTTATCCCCAGCATGGATAGCCATCCTAAGTATTTGAGAGAGGGAAACGCCACGTAAGCTACAGGATGAAGGAAGGCAGCTGTGGGATCTCAATCCAAAAGACCTCTTGCCCTCCATTCAAATATGAAGGCCAACAAACACAGAACAGAGTATTATCGTCATGGAATTTAGAAGCAAAAGGAACCTCTGAAATCAACTTGCCCAGAGATGCCATCTTTGAGATGAAGCAACTGAGATCCAGAGAGCTTAAGGCATGTGACCAAGGTGACGCAAAATGACTAAACACTCACCCCAGAACTCCTTGTTTCTGAGACAGACCCAGTCTCTACGACCATGGCAGGCACAAGCCACCTGAAGCTGGGGTTTCAAGTCATGTTCTACTGTGGAGATACCTTTCAGGAGTACGAATTCATCTTTATATCTAGCACTTTAAGATTCACAAGGCACTTTGCAGATGTCTGATGCTCCCAACAACCTCTTAAAGCAGCTACTTTATTATCCCCATTTCAGAGATGAGCAAACCGGGGTTCAGAAAGGAAAAGTTACTTGCCCAGGGCCACTAAGCTAGTAAGCTAATAAGGAGGCTGGATCTCTTCCCAGTAATCAAAACCCAAACCTCTAATCAAGCAACCCACTGTTCTGCCTCCTGGGAAGGCGACTGAGAAGGTGGCATATGTCCACAGAATGGTAACCAGGGTGGAAAGGGCTCTGAGATCATGCCGAATGAGACAGGCTGAAGCCATGAGGGACGTTTAGGCTGGAGAAGAAAAGACTTGGGAGAGAGATCTGTCCTGCTCTGCCTGGCTCCAGAGGGGCAATGGTACAAGCAGCCAAGAGCCCGTTTCTAGCTGGAAGTCAGGAAACATCTGCCCAGCAGAGGAGGACCTCCAAAGGAGCAGAGGGTGCTTCCTCCCCCCAACAAAGGCCGTTCCCTTACTGGTCATGGTGGAGACCAAAGTCTGATGCAGGAGTGGTCAGGATCAGAGCCCAGCATGGTGTGCCCTTATCAGTGAGTTTAAATACCCCAGGTATTCATGGTCTGATCAGCCACAGTCAGACAAGCTGACTTCTTAGATAAGGATGGACAAGAACCACCCAACTGGCTATGAGCCTTAGTGCTTCAGCAGCAAAGCACAGACAACACTATTTGGAGACACTACCTCACAGTTTAATTGACATGTGAGCAACTTTTAATTGATTTCCTTACTGGCTGAGCTAATTGCCTTTTCCAGGAAAAGTGACCTGTCCAGGGACAGTGCTGGACTAGGTCCTCATGACCACTCTACCATACTTCCTCTGGCTACATTTGAGAATGCCAGTTACTTCTGAGGGTTGGATGGCCCCAGTGAGTCCTTTTCAATTCCTTATTTCCTGTGATTCTATGAAAACCACCTCTGATTATATCGAGTCGTCCTGTGGAAAACAGATGCTACTTGTTCTCCCTGGCACTAAATTCTAGACTATCTGTGGTGCCCCAGGTGAGGGGAGTGCCCGAAAAACTTTGCCATATTGTGCAGCAACAAAAAACATTCCAAAGGAAAAAAGCAAGAGTTCAAAATGGCTGTCAGATGAGATTTTGCAAAGAGCAAAGATCAAAGAGATAGGGAAAAGATAGGATCAACTGAATGCTTGCTTGCCAGGTTCTTGTCCTTTGTTATCAAAAAAGATCAAAATGCTATCACTAGGTTTGAAACAAACGCCATTGTCTCAGACTGTGACTGCTCAGATAAATATTAACAAGTTGGACACAAGTAGTTCATGTGAACACCTGGGCTGAGTCCTCTAAACTTAGGGATGTCAGGTTTCCTTTAAGTTGCTTCCATTCTGCCTTCCTCATAGAGCGCAGCCCCCTCACTGATGCAGGCACACCATGCTGGGCTGTCCTGTGCCAGGGTCTCCCAGGCTGGACAGTCCATTCTAAAGTGCTTCAATGAGACCTTCTGGGAGTCTCGGTATTGCTTCTTCTGACCCCCTTGGGAGCGCTTCCCCTGTGAGAGTTCTCAATAAAATAGCTTTTTTGCAAACTCTCTGTAGTAATTGTGGAATGCCTGGTAATTTAGCTCGAGAAAGGATCCCAGTGTCTGGGATCTTCTCCTGCCAGGTGAGCTATAGAATCTTCCTAAGACAATTTAAATGGAAGCAACTGGTAGACTGTCCAGATGTCACACAGCAATGAGGTCAGCACAAGGGCTCTGTAAACCTTCTGTCCCAGTCTTTCTTTCAGAGCCTCCCAAATACTGAGCTAGCTCTGGCAATGTGAGTGTCCACTTCAATGTCAATGTGAACCTCCATGGGACATTGCCAAGGGAAGTAAACTTGTCCACAGTCTTCAAAACTTCTCCATTTGCTATAATCAATGGCTCCAGAAATGGATGGTGTGGTGCTGGCTAATGGAGCACTTGGGTTTTCTTGGTGTTCAATGTTAGACCAAAATGAGCACAGGCAGCAAAGAATTGCACCACACCTTGCTGCATCTCAGCTTCAGAGGCTGCACTGAGGCATAATCATCTGCACCAACCAACACCATCTCTACTTTGGTCTTGGCTTTTAGCTTTCCAAGATAAAGAATTTGCTATCAATGTTGGTAGCTGATCTTGAGGTCATGTTCATCCTCATTGAAGGCATTTGATAACATGGCTGAAAAGATCATGTTAAAAAGAATGGGACCAATGGCACAGCCTTGTTTTACTCCATTGGTGACCAGGAAATCTCAAGAGCATCATCCACTATCCAGAACCCAGGCAAGCACGCTGTCATGAGACTAACACTGATGAACTTCTCCCACAACCACATTTTGACATAATTTTCCATAAACCCTCATGACTGATAGTATTAAAGGCCTTGATCTGCTCTACAAATGTTGTATTCTGTTTCGTTTCTGGCTTCAAAGAACAATACAAAGAAACATCTTAAAAAATCTCTTTATAATCACTGGTGATAGTTTCTGTTCTAGAGCTAGACATCTTGGAGAAAGAAGTCAAGTAGGCCTTAGGAAGCACAGTTAACAATCAGACTAGTTGAGGGATAGAATTCCAGCTGAACTATTTAACACCCTAAAAGTGAGGTGGTTAAAGTGCCACACTCAAATTGCCAACAAATCTGGAAAACAGTGAGCATGATTTGGAAAAGACCAGTTTATATTCTAATGCTAAAGAAGGGCAACAGCCAAGACTGTTCAAAGTACTGAGCAATTGCCTTGATTTCACATGCCTGCAAAGTTAGGCTTCAGATTCTGCAAGCTAGGTTTCAGCAACATGTAAACTGAGAATTACCAGAAGAGCAGGCAGGTTTTTGAAGCAGAGGAACCAGAAACAAAACTGCCAACACTGAATGGATTATGGAGAAAATGAGGGAGTTCTGGAAAAAACATTTGCTTCACTAAAGCCTTTGACTGTGTGGATCACAAGAAAATGTGGCAAGGCCTCAAAGAGATGGAAGCACCAGATCATCTTGCCTGCCTCCTGAGGACCAGTATGTGGGTCAAGAACTAAAGCAAACATGGAACAACTGATTGGTTGAAGATTGGAAAAGAAGTATGAGGCTGTCTGCTGTCATCTTATTTATTTCTCTTATATGCAGAGAACAGCATGAGAAATGCCAGGCTGGATAAATCCAAAACTGGAAAGGAATTAAGAAGTCTCTTGATGAGGATGAAAGAGGTGGGTGTAAAAGCCGGCTTGAAGCTTATCATATATATATATGGTGGCTAGGTGGTACAGTGGATAGATCACTGGCAATGGAGTCAGGACTACCTGAGTTCAAATCCAGCCTCAGATACCTAGATACCTCAGAATGACCTAGCCGTGTAGCCTTGGGCAAGCCGCTTAACCCCATTTGCCTGGCAAAAAAAAAGAAAAAGAACTAAACCAAACGTGGAACAACTGATGATAGTTTCTGTTCTAGAGCCAGACATCCTGGAGAAGGAAGGCAAGTGGGCCTTAGGAAGCACAGTTAACAATCAGACTAGTTGAGGGATAGCATTCCAGTTGAACTATTTAACACCCTAACCTCATGTAGGGGACACAAAGGAGATTTCTTGTCTCCTTCCCTACATCTTGTGAAATAGTCCAAGCAGCTGGCAATGGAATGGCCACTCATTAGCCCCAAAGGTGGCCCTTTCAGTGATCCAGGCTCAGTGGCTCCTCCTCCACCCCAAAAGTGGGTTCCCTTCTTTCCCAGCAGGTCTATCTCAATCCCTCCAGTAAAATCCAGGCCCTGTTCCCCAATACACAAGGGGGTTTGGCTTCAGCAACTTCTGTAGAGAGGGATCCCTCTCCTTTCTCTCCCAGGTTACACTCAGCTTCCTGTCCAAACTCTTCTTCCTTTCCAATCTTCCCACATGATCTTGGGCAAGAAGCTGCCCCAAAAGCCTAGGACATTTTATTATAAACCGAGGGGGCTGCTGAGAACCTCTGGCTCAGGGTTTAAATCTATGATCCTGCAATACCATCTTTTCTGAGAGGTACTCAACTTCATTCTCTGCCTTCTCTTAATTTCAGTGAGCCCCTTGAGGATCCTACCCTGAGAGAGGGCAGCAGTCAGGGAGCCCAAAGGACAAAGGGGAGATCCAAGAGGATGGCTAACCTAAGGGATGAGGGAATGAGGGAAAGGGGGATTAGCAGGAAATACCTATCACTTTGTATGCAGGCTAGAAATCAAACACTCCCTCCTCTCTCCCTAGGCAGGACAGGATAGAAAACAGCTATCCCTTCATCAGGGGTGGGGAGGAGACAGTCTTGTCTTTTCTACTTCTGGCTCCTTTTGTGAGTTATCCCAGGAAATGGGGGGGGGGGGGGGAGAGAACAGAAGGGATGCTATTTAGAGACTCAGAGGGTTTTTCAGAGAGACAAGAGTCAATAGGTAACACTGACCTGTGACCAAACTGTACAAAAGGACCTGAGGTCAAATTAAGAGAGTCCTTTGAGCTAGCACTTCTACTGAGATAAATGCTGGGTGACTGTGAAAATAAAGAACTGAAAAATAAGTTAAAAAATGAAAAGAAAAACAAAGTCCCTTGGCCAGCAAGGGACCCATTTGAAGAAGGTGTAAGCTGAAGCAAATTGGGAGGTAGGCAACCCTGTCTGGGTGTGGGAGGGGGTACCTGGAGACTGATTTGGCCTAGAATCGCCCTGGGATAGTTGTCTGTGTCCCTGAAGCCTAACCCTACTTCACTGGCTTCTACTTGGCCCCAGAAGGCAGAACTTGGAGCCATGGAGTTAGTAACAGAGAAGTGCTGCAAGAAAAATGTCCTCATGGAGTCTGGTGAGGTGGCTGCCTTGCAAAGCAGTGGGCACCTGCCCTCCCTGGAGGGCTCCAAGCAGAGCCTGCTGGGGAAGGAAGGGGCTTCTTCTGGAGTCCCTGACTTGCTTCGGCTCTGGTCCGGCTCTGCCCAGCTCAAGCTGGCTTCCTTTGCATGGTCTTTTAGCCTAACTCCAGAGCGGCATCTACTGCAGGCTTTGCCGTGCCAAATCCTCAGGCCAGCAAACAGCCCAGGCTCAGGCCCCAACATTGGCTGCTGAGGGGGTTTACGGCTTCTTCAAGAAGAACAATGAAGGGGGTGGTTAGGTGGTGCAGTGGATAAAGCACTGGCCCTGGAGTCAGGAGGACCTGGGTTCAAATCCGGTCTCAGACACTTAATAATGACCTAGCTGTGTGGCCTTGGGTAAGACACTTAACCCCATTTGCCTTGCAAAGAAACCCCACCCCCCAAAAAAAACACCTAAAAAAAAAAAGAACAATGCAGAGAGAACGGGCACTCTCCCAAGCTGCTTCTAGCAGTTCAGATCCATTGGAGGTAAGTGGTCTCAGTTGGCCAGGGGGAACTTGTGAAGATTCAGTAAATCCAGGAAAATCATGGGGGGGGGGGGGCACAAGAGGGGAAGGAGAACTACAGATCCCAGCCCCTCAGACCTACAGAGGATCTGCTGCTGAAGAAGAGGCCTCCCATCTCAGTAGGATATGTATGTCCAACTGCTGTCCTTTCCCCAGACCAGGCAAACCTCCACATATGAGAAGACTGTAAAAGGGTTTTCAGAGGGCCATTGTTACTTCTAGAAAATGCCCACTAAGTGCTATCTAAGCCTCTTTCCCCTAAAGGGTCTGCCTGGACAGACTCCTTACTACCACTGCTGCTAACTCCCCAGCCTCCCAAACAGACAAACCCTATAGACAAGCTGGCCTTTCTTCTTTTGCATCTGTACTCCCACTGGAGTCAGGATGCCTGGATTCAAATTCTGACCCTGCCATTTTAAAATCAGAGAATTCTGAACTGAAAGAGAAGGGCAACTTGTCTAAAAGCCTCATGAAGAAGGTGGAGCCCAGGTTCATAGAATTTAAGGCCAAAAAAGGAATATAGGGATGGTCTCATCCATCACCTTGCTTTTATAGGTCAGGAAACTGAAGCTCACGGAATAACCATGTCAGAGCACAGGCTGTTGGTAGCTGAGCCTATATTTGATCCTAGAACTCAAGAGTCCAAAGCCCATACTCTTTTTCCTGGATTACGCAAGCCTGGCAAACCACCCCTTCCCCAGGACTTCATCCCCCACCCAAACTCAGCTTCAGTTTCCTTACCAGCAGAATGGGGCTAACACCCAAGGGCAACAAGAGCCACTAGGCAGAAGCAAGCTACAGCACTACAGCATATTACCACTGTGACAAGTGTCAAAAAAGCAGATGTAGACGAAATGTTTTCCAACACTAAAGGCTGGTCATGAGGCAAGTTGGCCCAGCCTCAGTGATGTAAGCCCCCCCCCCCCCCGCATGAAAAGTTTAAAGTTCAACAGGAAGGCACCAAGACCAAAGGAGCAGGTCTCTATGGAAAGCTTGTGGAAAGGCAGCCAAAGAAGTTCCCAATGTTGGGAACCACTCTAATGAGATCACATACCCAATGACTTAGTTCAATAAAACATGAACTACCCATAACCCATGGCAGAGTAGGCAAGTCATGGTTTATAGGATAAAGCATTGAGTCTTGCCTTAGACTCATACAAGCTGCATGATCCTGGGGCAACCTCTCTGTACCTCAGTTCCCTCATCTATAAGAGGAGAATAAGGCCATCTATCTACACACAAGGTTGTTGTGAGGATCAAAAACATTCTAAAGATGAAATGACAATATACTTCGTAAGCATTGGACATTATGCAAGTGAAAACAATTATAACTTGGAAATTTTGTAATTGTCCATCAAAATTTGTGAATGTCACATCAAAATCGAGGCAAAGCATTTGATTATTTAATCATGCAACATCATTCACTCAAACCCTGCCCAAAGGCATTTCCAGATGAAAGCAACACAACCTCAAACCTCAAAGTTATCATTGTTATTAAGTCTGAGAAACTTGAAATTGGAAAGGCTGTTTATAAGTCATCTTTTCTGGCTATTAAAATAAGTCAGATTCTTATTATATATACATATAATAAAGCTAAGGGACAGAATCTATAAGGTCAATTACTCTGGATCACACAAGTTGAAAAGCAAATTCTCTTGGAGAAACTTGAAACTGTTAAAAAGCAGAATCTGTTAATCTTTCTCTTGGATGCCCCAGCAGTTTTGTTCAGGGCCATCCCCACTCTCCTCTGGGAGTGCCCTCAGTGGTGCCAGGAGTCCCAGGTCTCCACTTAGGGTTTCACCCCTTATTCTGCAAGGCCCCAGATGTTGGATCTGGAGTCCAGGGCCTACAGTGTGGCTCTGGTCCCCAGTCTCACTTCCTTTCTATCTGTCTCATCCTGGGTCAATCCTCTCCTCTTTCTGGGCCTTTGCTTCTCTCTCAGTAAATTGAGGGTGTCACTAAGGGTCCTACTGCTCTACATCAGGGAGCCTTCAATTTGCTCTTTCCTCTTCTTGCTCCTTTACTACAAAGTGGCCTCATCTGATCATTCCTTCCTGCCTCTAAGCTTTCTTCCTTACATGGTCAGACACTATATCCAGGTGGGGCCTCCAGCAACCCCAACCACCTGGAATGTAGCCAGGAACATCTGGGGGGCAGCTCAGTGCAGTGGGCAGAGTTCTCTGAGATCTAGTGCCAAAAGCTCTGCTTTGCTCACTATGGTCATAATTACCTAAACACCAAGTCATGACTATGAACCATCTTAAGGTTAATCATTGACTTCAGGGTTAGATGTTTTAATGACTGCTGAAGGCAGGTTTAATGAGGAAGAAAGAGTACCAGAAGACAGAGCCAACTGCTTAGCTGGGGGCTAGGAACACCAAGTTTCTAGATCAAAAGTCACAGAAGAGTAACCACATTCTATACCCTATTCGTATGTTCCCCTTTTATTAGTCTATTATGTCTACAATTCAATGAAATGCCCTTCAAGGAGAACTTAGGGCCCTTACTGTGCACCAGCTTCTTCTCTCAAAGACCTAGCATTGGAGTCAGACCTGAGAAGCTAGGTTCAAGTCCCAGCTCATGGGACATCATGGTATCAGCTAAGATTCCATTCTTTTCACTACTCCTAATTCCTACCCTTCTATCTCCTGCCTCGACCTGGGCATTGGCTGACACTGATCTCTCCTCCCCTCTGCCTCCAGAAATTACTATTTTCTTTCAAAGGTTAATGACAATCAAGCTTTTTTCTCCTTTAGGAAACCTTCCCCTCAATAGACAGTGCCTCTTATCCTCCCTATTATATCTGTGAACATATATGTTGTAAGCAGCCAGTTGGCTCAGTGGATAGAGTATCTGGCTTGGAGTTAGGAATTCTCACTTTTCTGAGTTCAAATCCAGCCTGAGACACCTATTAGCTGTGTGACCTTGGGTAAGTCACCTCACTCAGCATGCCTCAGTTTCCCCATATGTAAAAAGAGCTTGAGAGGGACAATGGCAAATTTCTCCAACATCTCTACCAAAAAACCCAAATAGGATGATGCTGAGTAAATTATTGAAATGATGGAACAGCAGGAAAAAAAATTGCCTATATGAATGAGATAATTAAGACATGCTTTCCCCTTAAAGAGATTATTAGATTATAGGAGTGATCAGACAAGCTCATAAATAAAATACATTATTTGCAAACTGGTACCCTAAAGAGGAGTACAAAGTGCTATGAGATAAATGAGAGATGAAAGTCACTTCCAATCTATTGGCCCTCTCTCTTCCTATTTAATTTCCATTTGTTTCTTAATAAAGTTCAATGTGAAGGCCTATTTTTCCTGTAAGCCATTCCTGCTCCCAGCAGAAATGATCTCATACGTCATTCTGCCTCTGACTCTCACTGATCACACAATAAATGTTGTGTCTAAAGCCATCTATGCTTGATGACTTGTGATTCTGCTCTGGGAGAGCAGGGACATGCCCTACTCTCTGGATCTCTTAGCACCTCAAAATGAGAGTCATGGGCCCCACACAGGCATTTCATAAACATTCACTGTATGGCTAAATGAACTGCAGCTCCCGAGGGGCTCTTGTTGCCAGAGACAATCTCTGTTGAGGACTGGGCTTCTCTTCTAACCAAGCCACTGATGCAAGAGAAGGGTCAGAAGCCTCAGGTGTCTCCTCTGTATAATGGGAGAATCCCCTGCAGGCCTCAGAGTTGCTGCTGAGAGGTTCCAAGATTCAGTCCATCAGACAATTGGAAGGATGCTCTCAATAGCAACCCTTTTCCCTTCAGGCTAACTATCCCTCCCTGAGGGTCTCATCTTCCATGATTTGAAATTATGGGAAAAGACTAGGCATTTACCAAGCTCCCACTGTATCGGGTCAAGGGCTTTTACAGTCTCTAGGGATTATCTGTGCTGCCTATTAGGTTGTAAACCCCTTGAAGGGAGGACCGATCCCGTCTTCTCTAAACTCTGACCCTTGGGAGGCTGTTCTGCGGCTCTCTCCACTTCCACTTGATCCTAACAGGGGTTACTTAGAATCACCTCCTAGAAGTGGAGGTTCTGGTGATGCCCAGGAGGCTCAGAGCTGCCCAAGCTGTTGAGGCCCCAGAATTCTCTCCCTGGACTTTGGGGGAGGAGAGCTCAATAACCAAAGTGCTCCAGGATCAGAGGGTGGTCCACAGGAGCCCAGGGACAAAAACAGGCAGCAGATGGAGTCTGCTGGGCCTTGCTCAAGAGCTGTCAAAATGGTCCCAACTTTATGCTGTAGGCTGCAAAGGAACTGTCACCCCATTTCACAAACCCTCGAAGGAGAGGCCATGATCAGAAATGGCCCTAAAATTCTGGCAAGAATCCCTATACTCCTGGAGCTACTGTAACAGTGAACAAGGTAAAAGACAACAGTGAAAAACAATCAACAACTGTATTAACTCTCCTTCCATTTGACTTGGGGGGGGGGGGGTTTAGGCCAAGCTAGTCTTCACACCTTGATAAAATAGGTCTTTCCATAAGAAACTGTTCAATTAGAATGGAAGCTCCTTGAGGGCAGTACCCCACGGGTAGTCTGGGGAACCCAGTGCCTGGAGAACAGTAAGGGTCAGAGCTAGTAATGTGGACTGACTGACCAACTACCTGAGTTTGGTTCTCTGGTCCAAAGTATGAAATGAGGCAAACCTGGCAAATAGATTATCAGTTGGGGTAAATTAACTTCTTGTCTGAAAACATCTGGAGCAGAAGGTCAGAAACTTTGTTCCAGACTCCTCATAAAGTTTTGAAACGCATAAAAGGATTATGAAGTTATCAATTACACTAAAATATTTTTTTAAAATGCCAAGTTCAAAGACCCCAGTTATGAATCCAGATCTAGGAGAAAATTCATAAATCTCCTCTTGTCATTATTCTGTCCTCTCTCTCCTCTTCTCCCCCCAGTCCAAACCCTTAGCTACTGATGGATTCCTTCCCAAAAAGCTAAGAGCATTTTAAGGCTACCAGAGGCATGGAAGTGTGAACTCAAATCGGGTCTCTGGGACATGCCATTCAACTAAAGGGAATTCTAAGCCAATCACAGACTTTCAGAGCAGTGCCTCAAGCCACTCTCTAAAACAGTAAAAGGGTGCTGACCTGCAAACCCAAAGGAAGTTTCTACATCAGGATCCTCCCTGAAAGGAGAGATTCTGTTTACAGAATTTTGTAGTAAAGCTTAGATGGACCAGGTACAGCAATTGAGGTAATTTTTATAAATTTTCTATAATTTAATCCTATCTATGTAAATATATTTTAAATGCAAATAATTACAAGGGGGATATTCTAATTTGATTTTGAAATACAAAATTCTCTCCTACTTTCTTTGCCTTACAGTTAAAGGACAATGAACTCTTTGAATGTGTTTTTTAAATTCAGAGTCTTCTAGGGTTAAGATTTCCAAGGTGGTTTCCTCACAATGACTGCCAGGATCCCTAAGATTCTTTGCCACCTTTTATAGGTGAAAAGGAGAGTCTGTATGGGAAGGATTTTTTAGAATGGGTCAAGAGCACAGGCCTTGGAGTGAATCAGGAGCTCTGAGGTGTCCCCCCCCCTCAAAATGAATATTGCCTTCCTCCTGCCACTCTGGCCTCCTCTCCCTCGAGCTTGACTCTCAGGCCTCCAAAATCCTGACATTCTAAGTGCAGGTCTTTCCTTTTGGGAGTATACTGGAGAAGGACAGAACAAGGCTAGAAGTAATAACCTCCAGGTTTGCACACTAAGTAAACTAAGAATCCACTTCACTCAGCTGGGTCAAGAATGGAAGGTTCTTTCCCTCTGGGTATCAAAATAATAAGTTTGTAGGAGGAAGAAGTAAAAAAAAGAGTCAATGACTACTTCAACACAAGCAGCCTGTTTGATGGTGCCTATTAAAAGTGTGCAAAACATCCACTTTTACTGCAAATCTTTAAGTAGGAGGGGTGGCTAGGTGGCGCAGTGGATAGAACACTGGCCTTGGAGTCAGGAGTTCAAATCAAGCCTCAGACTCGGAATGATGACCTAGCTGTGTGGCCTTGGGCAAGTCACTTAACCCCACTGCCTTGCCAAAAAACCGAAGTTCTCCACAATGAACAGCAGCTGTCAAGCTCAGCAGGACAAACAGGCTCACAGAGGACGTGTGGCGCTGGAGATATTCTCACTTGATCTCCCCTCCAAGAAAGGGACTATTTCCCAAAGCTTTGGATGAGGCAACTGGGAGGAGAGACCCAGGTCTTCAGAGGCAGAACTGGGACAAGGGCCTTTCCTGGGCTTTGGGAAGGAAAACTTCAACCCAGAGGAGCTGGGGACAACCTCTCCACAAGAAACATTCTAGAAATCTCCAACCAAAGAGGGGCCATCTCGCTCTTGGTGCACCCTGGGAAGAAAGGGGGCTAAAAGAATGAAAATGCAGCGATGAGAGGGTGGTGGTGGTGGGATGCTGCGGGGAACCGGTGGGAGGCGGGATTGTTTCCGCCTCCCTCTAGGGGAGGGGGAAGGGGGAGCTCGCTTTTTCTTGCCGGGCCTTTTCAACCCAAAAGATCCCAGGGATCCCGAGTTTGAGCTAGAAGGACCTTAAAGACTTATCGAGGCCAACCTCCTGGCTTCACAGAAGAGGCAACTGAGACCAAAGGCGCGATGTGGCCAAGGTCGCCCCCCTTCCACCGTGAAAAGACAAAGGACACTGGGGAATGGGCCCTCTCTCCCCTTAGGAGGGGGAAGAGAGAAGTCTCCTCACTTTCCTCAAGGACAGAAGGGAACCAGCTTCTTTCTCGTGGCCTGGGAGGGAGGACAGGAAAGGCCGAGGTGGCTGGACAAAGCTCCTCAAAGAGGAGGTGGCAGAGACCCCCCTCAGAACGGGGTGCCTCCTCTCGGGAGGAGAAAAAGCAGTCCTGGTGGCAGACGCTCCCCCCCCAGCATTCGTGAAGAAAATGGGGCTCCCCGGCCCCCACATCCGGGGGACCAGAGGGCAGGGCTGGGACCCGGCTCCTTCCCTCTACGGGGGGGGGGGGGCTGTCGGGGACATCGGCGAGGCGGAGGGGGCTGGGGCCCGCACCCCGGGGGGGCGGGACGCGGCCCTTCCCCTGCGGGCCTTGGGGTCTCTGGGCCCGCCCGGGGCTGCGAGGGGCGGGGAGGCCGCTCTCCGCGCGGCGGATCTGCGCCCAGGGCAGCCCGTGGCGGGGCCTGGGAAGGGGCTCGAGGACCCGGGGGGCTGCAGATGTGGGGGTTCTCTGGGGCGCGGGGGGGAGGGGAGGGGCGGGAAGGGCCGGCGCGCGGGAGGCCGCTCCCCGCCCGGGGCCCCGGGCCCAGCCCCCGCCCGGGGCCGCCGCCGCCGCCTCTACCTGAGCCTCGCGAGGGACGGAGCGCGGGAGAGCCGGGCCGCCCTGGCCGCCGCCCCGGAGCCGCCGCCGCCGCCGCTTCTCCCGGGTCACCCGCACTTCCCCATCCGGGACCCGCGGCGGGCTGCCCGGCCGCGCACGCGCGCTCGGCCTGGCCCGCGCCAGCCACGCGGGCTCTTCCGCGCCCCTCCGCCCCGCCCCCCGGGCCCGCCGCGGCCCCGCCCCCGGCTGTTCCTGCCGCTCGGGCCCTCCCCCCGCCGCGCCGCCCCGCTCCCGCCCGGGCCCGGGCCCCGCCCACATCTGGGGCCGCCCCGCCCCCGCAGCCCCCAGGGCGCGGGCGGGGTGATGACACTCACCTTGACCTTGGGGCCCAAAGCCCCTCCCTGCCCTCCCCCTGGGCGAGATCAGGGAACCCCGGGACCCCTCCCCGGAGGACACCCCCATTTGAGCTCCGCGCTGCCCCCGCCTCGGCCCGCTCTTTCCCTCCCGGACTGGCGCTCGGGCGCCGGCAAACAGAAGGCGCTCAATGATTGCTGCCGGCCTGGTCCGTCTCCGGAGTGCACCCCCGGCTCAGGGCCCGCGGGCTCGCCCCAGGGGCGCCCTCCACAGTCGGGATGCCCCCGCCTGCCTGCCGCTGCCCCCACCAGCTCCGTTCTTCCTCCATGTGCCAGTGACTTGGCTGCCCAGTTCTAATTCACGACTTAACATCAATTAATCTCTAGAAAGGGATTTTTTGCTTTGAAAATAGAACAGGAGGGGCGGCCGGGTGGTGCAGTGGACAGAGCACCGGGCCTGCAGTCAGGAGGACCTGAGTTCAAATCCGGTCTCTGACCCTTAATAATGAGCTAACTGTGTGGTCTTCGGCAAGCCGCTTAACCCCATTGACTTGCAAAAAAAAATGTAAGTGGTGAAAATAGAAGGGGAAGAAAATGCAAACATGTGCCCCTAAGGAGTCAAGGGCCCAGATCTCAGTCTTCCCGAAGGAGAGTGGGTTTATTCTTCCAGCAGTTTCTACCTAGCCTTGGTCCCACCGGAGTCACCATCTCAGCTGCCTGGAGGATGCATCCCCAAGGTCATCCCTTGCTCCTTGGGGCATACTTGCTAAGCTGGCTAGAAAAGCTGGTGTAGATCCCAACTCCTGGATTTGAATGTCTTGCTCTTTTGGTCAAAGCCCCCCTACCCACCCCCTTCCCCTTCTACCTTTTTCACCTACAACTCCAGAACAAAATCAGAAATCAGAAAAGAGCCAGACCTGCCAACCTTTGTGGGGAAAACGGCTCATTAGCTAATATTTTTTTTAGGGTTTTTTTGTAAGGCAAATGGGGTTAAGTGACTTGCCCAAGGCCACACAGCTAGGTCATTATTAAATGTCTGTCAGATTTGAACCCAGGTACTCCTGACTCCAGGGCAGGTGCTTTATCCACTGCACCACCTAGCCATGCCTCATTGGGTAATATTTTCAAAGGAACCAAAATAAGAGTGAACCATTGAAAAGGGAAAATATCCCAGTTTCTGTCCCCTAATGTCTCAGTTCCAGATACCCAGGCCATCCCAAAGGTTCCTCCTTACCCTATGGGCAACAGACCAAGACCAGGTAAAGCATGGCTATGTATGCTCAAGTCTCCTCATGGTGCTCCCCTTAAATATCATCATAGGGGAGATATCAGAGAGCCAGCTACCATGGATAATAAATTCTTGTGCCCACAGAAATCATTTCCAGAGTGAAAGGGGCATGAGCCACATCAGAAGAGGGAGGCCCCAACCTAATGAAACCATCCATTTCTCCCTTCTAAGAGCCTTTTCATCTGTCCCCCACTGCTGTTGTCAAAATCTTGCACTTCATATTTCAGGTTTCCTTAAAGGGAGGTCCTCCTCCACCAAACTCTGGGTGCCAGCCACATTGGTAGCTTGGTCTGTTCTGCATCTCATTCTGCCCCCTTCTGTCTCGGGGTTTTTCTACAGTCTCTTCTGCTGCTATCAATGCTTCATTCTCTTTCAGAAAAAGCTCAGGGGCCATCTGCTCTGATGCCCAGAACTAGGAGTAAGTTCTCCTTCCATTCTCTCAGTTGCTTCTCAAGTCACTATTATGGGATCCAGAAGACACCCAGACCTTAGAATTCTAGAGGCAGAAAGGAATTTAGAATGTGGGGTCAATGATTGTTGTTCAGTTCTGTCTGATTCTCTGTGACCCTACTTGGGGTCTTCTTGGCAAAGACATTGTGTTACAAATGAATGAAAAGAAAAAGGCTGCTAGAGTGAGAGAAAATTGTACATTTTATTCAGGAACCTTACAAGATACACCTTGCAAGATACAGGTACCTCACTCCTAGGGGTGAGCCATATTTTAGTTTCAGGAGTCAGGTAATTTATTGTCCTCAGAAACTCTTTCCCCTCCCTCTTGGATGTTCATAGGCTCTCAGAGTTTGAGCTACAATGTAAAAGGTCCGCCCATTCCATGATATGGCCCTAATATGATCCCCCCCCCCCCACATCATCCAAAGCATGATATGCTAAAGAACCCCAGTCCTCACAGGGGGTGTGTGGGTTAATATTCAATTACCTAATTGCTCAGACTCAGTAGCATTAGGTCAAGCTCTCTAGGTCACTCTTGACCTTTGGGGTCTGGTATCCCTGGAATGAGATTAGGAAGACTCTTCCAGTCTTGTGATTGGCTGGGCCATTCCCCCTTTGTAATGGATTCCCTATGGGCTCCCCTCCACATCCAGTGAAGACCAACACCCTACATTTCTCACATTGGAGTATTTGCCATTTCCTTCTTTTAATCTTGTTACAGATGGGAAAACTAAGGCAAACTGGGTGAAATGACTTGCCCAGGGTTACATAGTTCCTAAGTGACTAAGGCCAGATTTGAACTCAGGAATGAGTCTTCCAGGACTCTGTTCACTTATGGTACCCCCTGTGTGATTTTTGAGGAAGACTCTTCACCTTTTTGCTCTTGAAATTTCTCCTTCTGAAAACAAGGGGATCAGATTAGAACTGCCCTCAGCTGTAGGATCCTTGACTCAATGTCTCTTTGTTTCCCGATCTGCAAACAGCCACTTCAGCTCTAATTCTGTGATGCTGTCATCTAGTCCAACCTCATCATTCTACATAGGATGAAAAATAGCCCCAGAAAAGCTGGCATTCACTCAATCCCATATTGCCTGTTCCATTTTCCATGGTCTTTCAAACATCCCTGTCACTGACTCAGTAATCACATCAAGTTTTTTGGAAAAATTTTTTTGACTGTCTGAACTTGCTCAACAGCATAAACGTATACAATGATGAATGGGGGAAAAAAAGACTTCTTATAAAATCAGAAACCCTAGTTATAACCTGGTTATATACTGATTTTAAAACAATTTCAAAGCTATCTTCCTGGCTTATATCCTGCTGAACTATCTGCTGTTTCATGTAACCTTTTTTTTTGTTTGTTTTAGGCTTTTGCAAGGCAAATGGGATTAAGTGACTTGCCCAAGGCCACACAGATAGGAATTAAGTGTAGCCAGATTCCAACTCAGGTACTCCTGACTCTAGGGCCTAGCCACCCCTTCATGTAACCTTTTAAACTATATGGTCTAGTGATTTTAAGCATATAGTTCCAAATCACACTCATCTTTTCAGCATCTGGACTGAGTGACTTGAATTCATCAAAACCTTTGTAATGTAAATCTCTTAATATTCTTTTATTCCCCACCCCTTTTTAAAGCATCAGTTTCACTCATCCCTTCTTCTCATCCAATTTTCTCCAACCAAAAAAATTTAAAACCTTTTCATAACCATTAAGTATTTGGAAACAAAACACGTCCACAGAGCAGCCATATCTCATTGTATAGCTCTAGCCCATCACCCTTCTGTGAGAGTGTAGAAGTAGTGTATTCTTTAGAGTAATGATTGGTCATTGCATGGATTAGAATTGCCTTCCCAGTTGATCTAATTTACAGAGCTGTGGTCACTGTATAAATAGTTTTCTTGGTTCTGCTCACTTTACCCTGCCTTAGTTAATTCAAATCTTCCCAGGTTTCTCAGAATCCATACCTTTCATAAATTCTTAAAACACTATAGCATATCATTAATTCATATATCATAATTTCTTCAGCCTTTCCCAAATGGATTCTTTGCTTCAACTCAAAGTGATTCTATGTTATTTTGTATACAAGAGTCTTTCCCCTCTTTCTTTCATTTCTTTGGGGCATATGCTGGTTTAAAGGTTATCTATGGTTGAGGGACTTGAAGCATATAATTCCCAATCACACCCATTTTTTTCAGTATATGAGGGTGTAGATTATCTGCACTGAATGACTTGAATTCATCAAGGAGAACTCTGTTATTGTTACTCACTTGGGTATCAGTAACCTGAGAACCATTTCTGTTTATTCTGTTTGGTAGAGAAAATCATAGCAAAATACAAAATGAGCAGGTCTGGCTTCTTTGTGTTATTCTTCCCCCATCCCCTTCTTCCATCAGTCACACCAAACAGTGGATTCAAGTTTCTATCTATAGAATCATGTTTTTGTTTTATTATTTATCCCTTCATTTCCATTTACTTTTTAAAAAGGACTCAACATATTTTATCTTATGTGACCTTTTAAATACCTTACATTGGCGTGTTCAGTCATTTTCAGTTGTGTTCAACTCTCTGTGACCCCATTTGGGGTTTTCTTAGCAAAGATACTGGAATAGTTGGCCATTTCCTTCTCTAGCTCATTTTACAGATGAGGAAACTGAGAGAAAAAGGATTAAGTGACTTACCAGGCTCACTAGTAAATGTCTGAGGCCAGGTTGGAACTCTGGAAGATGAGTCTTTCTGACGGCAGGCCCGGTGCTCTATCCACTGCACCACCTAGGTGTCCCTAAGTTTGTATAGTGCCTTATAGCTGCTGGGGCAGGTAGGTGGTACAGTGGGTAGAGTGCTGGCCCTGGAGGCAGGAGGAACTGAGTTGAAATCTGGTCTCAGACACTTGACATTTCCTAGCTGTGTGACTTTGTGCAAGTCACTTGACTTGATTGCTTCACATCAGGGGCCATCTCTAGTTCTCCTGATTCATATCTGGCCGCTGCACCCAGATGGCTCCAGAGGAGAAAGTGAGGCTGGTGACTTAAGCACAGTACCCCCTCTCTCAAATCCATTTTCTTGTCATGGCATCACCTCCCTGATGCCATGATCTTTGAGAATGAAGGATAAATAGGATCATCAGCACCTTAAATTTTTTTAAAATTTCTCCTTCCCACTGTCCCACAGTCATTGAAAACTTAAAAATCAAAACCCCGACAACTATAAGTAGTCCAGCAAAACAAATTCCTATTGACCATGTTCAAATATGCATATGTAATTCTAGATTTTAAGTCCATTATCTTTTTGGCAGGAGGTAGGCGGCATGATTCATGTTTAGACCTCCTGACTTGGGGTTTATCCTAGGATTAGTCAGAGTTCTAAAGTCTTTCCAAGTTGTTTTCTTCTTTAATGTTTTTGTCCTTGTATAAACTATTCTCCTAATTCTGTTCACTTTATTCTCCCTCAGATCTTGGAGGGGCTCCAATTTCCTCATTTCTTTAGGATAATCATATTCTAGTACATTCCTATTCCATCATTTGCTTTGCCATTTTCTTTTTTTTTATTTGTTTTCCAATTATATGTAAATATAGTTTCCAACATTCATTTTTGTAAACTTTTCTCCCTCCCACCCTATGATAGCAAGTAATCTGATATAGGCTATACACATACAATCTTGTAACACACATTTCCATATTAGTCATGCTGTTAAAGCAGAATCTGAAGAAAAATGGAAAAATCATGAGGAAAAAGCAAAAAAACCAAATTTTAATAGGTGAAAACAATATGCTTTGATATGCATTCAGATTCCATAGTTCCTTTTCTGGATGCGGATTGCATTTTCCATCACAGGTCTTTTAGAATTGTATTGCTGAGAAGGGCTAAGTCTGTCATAGTTGATCTTTGCTCAGTATTGTTAATTTATGCAATGTTTACACCTATTCAACGGATTAATATGACAGAAAAGGAAAATTATCAATGTCACAGAGAATATAGAATAACTGGGACACTAATGCACCATTGATGGAGTCCAGAACTGATCCAACCATTCTGTTTATTTTATTTTATTTTTTTTTTAGGTTTTTGCAAGGCAATGGGGTTACCTGGCCTGCTCAAGGCCACAAAGCAAGGTAATTATTAAGTGTCTGAGGCCGGATTTGAACTCAGGTACTCCTGACTCCAGGGCAGGGGCTCTATTCACTGCACCACCTAGCCGCCCCTGATCTAGCCATTCTGGAGAGTCATTTGGAACTATGCCCAAAGGGAAATAAAACTAGCCATACCCTTTGATCCAGCAACACCACTACTAGTTCTGTATCGCAGAGATAACAAAAAAGGGAAAAAGATCCACATGTACAAGATTATTCATAGCAGCTCTTTTTGTGATGGCAAAGATTTGGAAATTGAGGGGATGCCCATCCATTGGGGAATGAACAAGTTGTGGTATATGAATAATGGAATATTATTGCTCTATAAGAAATGATGAGTAGGCAGATTTGAAAACACCTGGAAAGATTTACATATTGAGTGAAGCAGCTGAACCAGGAAAACATCACCATTTTCTAATAGGTGCAAACTCCCTTTGTTTCTAGTGAAAAGAGCTGCTATAATCCTTTTCCTTTTTCTTTGAATTCTTGGGGTGATAGGGCCAAGAGTTGGGTCAAATGGTATGCCACAACTCAGTAACATTGGGAGAATCGTTTCTAATTGCCTTCCAGAATCATTGGCCATGTCCATAATTCTACCAACAAAGCGTCAGTTTGACTGCTTGCCTAAAGTTCTAACTTCTGTTCTGGCCTCCTTTACCCACCCATAAGGGTGAGAGGAAACCTCGGAGTTGCTGGAATTTCCAGTTCTCTAATTAATACTGATTTGAACCATTTTTCTAAAATGGTTATTGGTAGCTTGCATTTTTTACTTTTCAAAGTGCCTGTTCATGCCTTGGCACTGTTTCTCTACTGGGGCATGGTTCCTCTTACTCACATAAATTTGAATCAGTTCCTTATATATTTTAGAAATGAAACTTTTTTCAAGAGAAACTTACCACAAGAACTTTCCTCCTTCCTAATTACCTGTTTCCCTTCTAATTTTAATTCAAAATTTGTGTAAAACCTTTATAATTTTACATACTCAAAACTGTATAGACATTTTTCTTCTTGACCTATGGTTCTTTCATTTATCCTTTTATTTTTATTTTTTGTAGGTTTTTCTTTTTTTTTTTTTTTGGCAAGGCAATGGGGTTAAGTGGCTTGCCCAAAGCCACACAGCTAGGTCATTATTAAGTGTCTGAGACTGGATTTGAACTCAGGTCCTCCTGACTCCAGGGCTGGTGCTCTATCCACTGTGCCACCTAGCTGCCCCCATTTATCCTCTTTTAAAAAAATTGTTTATTCATTTTTCAGTAGTATCTGACTCTTTATAATCCTTCCTAGGTTTTATTGGCAAAGATAATGACAGGTGAAGGAACTGAGGCCAGCAGGGTGAATTTTGGCCATGGTCAAACAGTTAGGGAGTATCTGTTTTGAATTCAGGAAGATGAGTCTTGTGGACTTCAGGCCTGGCATCCTATAAACTATGATACCACATAGTTGCCCTTATCCTGTTACCAGTCCTTATTTCCATCATATGTGTGTGTAAGTATTAGGCATGTTTGTGTTCTGTATACATATATGCTATATCTGTATTGCTATATACATATATGCAATTATGCAGCCTCAGACACTTAATAATGACCTAGCTGTGTGGCCTTGGGCAAGTCACTTAACCCCATGGCCTTACAAAAACTAAAAAACAAAACAAAGAAAAATTCTACTTTTCCTCCTCTTTGGAACTGTTTCCTTTTGTGTCTTCAGAATTTGATGGTTTAATTTCTTCCATAATATCCCATTATATCTTTCATCCTTTGGTGAAGCATTTCCCTGTGAAGCAGCCAAGCCAATCTAGTTGAAACCCCCATCTTGATCACTCTCTCCCCTCACACCCTGATAGAGGCAGACCCAGCAACCTGAGCCCAAGCACCTTTGGAAATAGCCATGCTTCCAGCCCAGACCCTTCAGCTGCTATCCTGGGAAGCAATCTATGGGGAAATGCATCCTGGTCCTGTCCCTGTGGGGTTGCAATCACAGTTACAGAAGACCCTAAACAAAAAACAACCTGTTAACAAAGTCCTTGGCATGTTAATCATAATAATATTTATATAGTGCTTATCAGGTACTACGCTAAGCTTTTTAAATCATTATCTCATTTGATCTTCACAGCTTCTCAAGAGGGAGCTGCTATTGTTAGCCTTCTTTTATAGATAAGAAAATAGACAAATAGAGGTTAATCCATTTATCCAGTTGGTAAGTGTCCTAGTCTGGATTTGAACCTGGTCTTTGATGAGTTCATTTCTATTGCCAGTGCTTTGCACATAGTAGGCACTTAATAAACACTTCATTTATCTGTTCTTTCCCATAAATAATTTCCCCAAGAGAAATTTCATTCAAAGGATCCTACCTATGGTTCCTCTGAACCTTTTGACATGTGCTCTTCTAAAATCTAAGGAGGTCCTATTTCCTCTCCTTTTATGCAGGTTCTAGTAAGGAGTAATCCCTCATCTCCAATCTGGCCATCAATTCTACCCCAACAACCAACTCCTCTATTGTTTAATCAGATTTGAAAGAGACCTAGCTCTTGCTGGTTCTTCCACCTTTTGAAGCAAGAATTACCATGGAAACACTTCTGCTTTTGGCAAAGAAAGAGTGTGGGGGGGAGACAAAGACAAAAAAATAGAGAGAGTAAGAGAGAGACAGAGAGGGATAAAGATATGGAAAGAGACAGAGATATACAGATAGAGTGAGAGATAAGAGAGATACAGAAACAGAGAGGCAGAGATACAGAGAGCCAGAGGAGACAGATTTGAAGAGCACTGATGTGGATAAAATTGAAGTCCTCCATCACTGTTGCAAACTTGTCAACTGTAAACTTTTCCTCTCCTTTCTTGCTGCCTGGCGGTCTCTGGCGTAGCTGATGATAAAACCACTTGTTCCTGGCCCAGGGACTGCAGGCCTCAGTCCTTGCCCAGATGCTCTGATACCATTTTCCTCTACAATTCTCCTCCTCCCCCCACAGGCACATCTTAACATTCAGGGGCCGCTTTGGGTCCCTCTCTTATTCATTCTTCTCATCTTTGCTTTTCTCTGGGCACTTCTCCATTCCCTCCCAATAGGCCACTACTGCAGCTTGCCTCTGGCCTGGACCCTGCGGGGATCTGGGCCTAGACCCTGGCTGCTTCGTGAAGGGCTGGTGCTGGTCTCTTTCTGGGCCACCAGGGTCTGGCTTGTTGGGGCCACACAGCCCTCGCCTTCCTGCCTTCTTCTCTCTTTCCTCCTCCCTCCCTCCTTCCCTTCCTCCCTCCCTTCCCCCTCCTCCCTCCCTCCCTCCTTCCCTCCCTCCCTCCCTCCTCCCTCCTTCCCTTCCTCCCTCCCTTCCCCCTCCTCCCTCCCTCCCTCCTTCCCTCTCTCCCTCCTCCCTCCCTCCTTCCCTTCCTCCCTCCCTTCCCCCTCCTCCCTCCCTTCCTCCTTTCCTTCCTCCCTCCCTCCTTCCCTCCCTCCCTCCTTCCCTTCCTCCCTCCCTTCCCCCTCCTCCCTCCCTCCCTCCTTCCCTCCCTCCCTCCTCCCTCCCTCCCTCCTTCCCTCCCTCCTCCCTCCCTTCCTCCTTTCCTTCCTCCCTCCCTCCTTCCCTCCCTCCCTCCTTCCCTTCCTCCCTCCCTTCCCCCTCCTCCCTCCCTCCCTCCTTCCCTCCCTCCCTCCTCCCTCCCTCCCTCCTTCCCTCCCTCCTCCCTCCCTTCCTCCTTTCCTTCCTCCCTCCCTCCTTCCCTCCCTCCCTCCTTCCCTTCCTCCCTCCCTTCCCCCTCCTCCCTCCCTCCCTCCTTCCCTCCCTCCCTCCCTCCTCCCTCCTTCCCTTCCTCCCTCCCTTCCCCCTCCTCCCTCCCTCCCTCCCTCCTTCCCTTCCTCCCTCCCTTCCCCCTCCTCCCTCCCTCCCTTCCTCCTTTCCTTCCTCCCTCCCTCCTTCCCTTCCTCCTCCCTCCCTTCCCCCTCCTCCCTCCCTCCCTCCTTCCCTTCCTCCCTCCCTTCCCCCTCCTCCCTCCCTCCCTCCTTCCCTCTCTCCCTCCTCCCTCCCTCCTTCCCTTCCTCCCTCCCTTCCCCCTCCTCCCTCCCTCCCTCCTTCCCTCTCTCCCTCCTCCCTCCCTCCTTCCCTCTCTCCCTCCTCCCTCCCTCCTTCCCTTCCTCCCTCCCTTCCCCCTCCTCCCTCCCTTCCTCCTTTCCTTCCTCCCTCCCTTCCTCCCTTCCCCCTCCTCCCTCCTTCCCTCCCTCCCTCCCTTCCCCCTCCTCCCTCCCTTCCTCCCCTCCCCCTCCCTCCCTCCAAAGGAGCCGCGGGAAGGGCTGCGGGGGAGGGAGGAGGAGGAGGGAGGGGCTCGGCCAGGGCTGGCGGGAGAGGCGGCGCCACTGCGCACGCTCAGGCCCGGCCAATGGCCGGCTTGGCGGGAAGCAGAGGCGGGGCCGCGTCGCGGGGCCGCGTCCCGGCGCTCGGCCCCGCCCCCCTCGCCCTCCCGGGGAGCCCCGGATGAGGAAGTGAGGCGGCCGCGGGGTCCCGGCGGCCCGGGCGGGGGCGGGGCCGCGCCGAGGGGGCGGGGCCCTGGCGCGGGCGCGAGCGCGGGCGCGGGCGCGAGCGCGGCCCCTGCCCCCAGCGCCGGCTCCGGGAGCCCGGGTCCGGGTCCGGCGAGCGCGACCAGGCCGGGAGCGGCGGGAGCGGGTGAGTGCGGGCCGCCGCCCCCTCGGGCCCCCGCCGGCGCCCGGCCCCGGGGAAACTGAGGCCCGGCCCCGATTCGCCGCCTTCCCCCGCCGCCTCAGTTTCCCGCGGTCCTGCGCGGGCAGGGCGGGCCCCGAGGGCCCCTGGAGGCCCCGACTCTGCGGGGGGGGGGGGCCCGGGGGCGCCGCGCCACCTCCCGAGCCGCCGAGACGGGACTTGAACCCAGCACCCGGGCCCCGCAGGGGCCGAGGAGCAGGCTCAGCCCGTGGCCGCCGGGCTGGAGGGGGAGGGGCCCGAGGCGGGGGGTGCTCGGGGGTCCGCGCCGCGGTCCGGGCTGGAGCCCCGGGTGCCGGGAAGGCCCGGCAGCGGGGGGAGGGTCCGCAGGCTGGGAGGCGGTGAGGGGGCAGCCTGGGGGGGGGGGTGCCCACTGCGTGCCGAGGCCGCCCGGCCCTCGGGGGGCTTCCGGTCCGGGGGGTCCCAGGAGAGGTCCGGCAGAAGTGGGGGCCAGCCTCGGGGGAGCTGCCCACTGGCTGTCAGACCCCGCGCTGGGCCACGGCTACCCTTGGGCCCCACGGCCGAGACGGCGGTGACCTGGCCGGCACCCCAGAGGACTGCGGGCCCCGCTCCCTGGCCGGCTGCGCCCCGCTCCCTGGCCCTGGCCGGCACCCCAGAGGACCGCGGGGCCCCGCTCCCTGGCCGGCTGCACCCCGCTCCCTGGCCGGCACCCCAGAGGACCGCGGGGCCGCTCCCTGGCCGGCACCCCAGAGGACTGCGGGCCCGGCTCCCTGGCCGGCTGCGCCCCGCTCCCTGGCCCTGGCCGGCACCCCAGAGGACTGCGGGGCCCCGCTCCCTGGCCCTGACCGGCTGCGCCCTGCTCCCTGGCCCTGGCCGGCACCCCAGAGGACTGCGCCCCGCTCCCTGGCCGGCTGCACCCCGCTCCCTGGCCGGCACCCCAGAGGACCGCGGGGCCGCTCCCTGCCCGGCACCCCAGAGGACTGCGGGGCCGCTCCCTGCCCGGCACCCCAGAGGACTGCGGGCCCCGCTCCCTGGCCGGCTGCACCCCGCTCCCTGGCCCTGGCCGGCACCCCAGAGGACTGCGGGGCCACTCCCTGCCCGGCACCCCAGAGGACTGCGCCCCGCTCCCTGGCCGGCACCCCAGAGGACTGCGCCCCGCTCCCTGGCCGGCTGCCCCGCGCCCCTGTGGCGCAGACCTGGGGGTCTGTGTTACATAGTAACGGGCGAGTAGAGGCGGGAGCTGGGCCGGCCCTGGGTGCCTGCTTCCCCCCTCCTGTTCTGGCACCCTATGGGAAGGCCTCCGGTCAGTCGGACTTCCAGATTTGATTGGTGCAGAGGAGAGCTGGGGGTCCCGTTCAGAAGAGCCCCTCCGTTCTCTGCCTGTGGAATCTTGGGTGTCACTTCTTTCTTGGCTTTTGCCCTTGTGCAGTCTTTTCAGTCCTGTCCAACTCTTTGTGACCCCGTGGGGATTTTCTTGGCAAAGATACTGGAGTGGTTCTACTCCAGTTCATTTTACAGAAGAAGAAACTGAGGCAGACAGGGTTCAGTGACTTGCCCAGGGTCACACATCTAGTACATGTCAGAGGCCAGAGGAAAGTGAGCCTTCCTGCTGCCCTATCCTGGGCAGGGCTTCTTAACTTGGTCAATGCTATGGATCTTCTGGGCAGTCTGAGGAGGCCCTGGTTTCTTTTTTTATTTGTTTGTTTTGGTTTTTGCCAGGCTATGGGGTTATATGACTTGCCCAAGGCCACACAGCTAGGTCATTATTAGGTGTCTGAGGTTAGATTTAAGCTCAGGTCCTTCTGACTCCAGGGCCCATGCTCTGTCCACTGCACACCTAGCTGCCCCAACTTGACTTGCTGTTTTTAAGGTAGTCAGATCTGTAGCATTACCAAGGAAACCAATTTTGTTGAGATGCAGTTATGAAAACATTGAATAAAAAAATTCATGCACTCTGGGCTAAGAGCCCCCCCCCAACCTGATGATGTCTATGGTTTGGTCCAACTCTGACTGGCTATAATGTCAATGGTTAGTGCTTGCCTCTTGGCATCAGAGGAAACATTCAGAAACATAGACTTGGAGCTAGGCTCTGAGTTCAAATGTTGCTTGGGCATGTGACTTCCTGGGTGGAGCAATACTTTCAAGCTTTAAGGTCCCTTCCCTGGTCCCTTCAGGATTTGTTAGTTTATTAGGGGGAGCAGTTCCTTCCCTAGTTCTGATGTTAACCCACCTTTGCTTTCTCTTTCTGTGGATTTTTCCCAGTTTTTCCCCTTTGGGCTGCAGGCCTTCCTATGTGACAAGGATAATATAGACACCAGACAATATGGATGTATATTTCTGGAGATCCATCATGGTTAAGAGGACTCCAGGAGACTTTGGTTGTGTAAACCTGCCCACCCTCTTTCCCAGACAATTAAGATTTCCTGATTTTTTTTAATTTAATGCTTTTTTTTCTGAATCTTTAATTTTGTAACAGTAGGACCCCCCCCCCCCCCCCCCCCCCGCAAGTTTGCAGCTCTGGGACTCAGCATCTGAAAGCAGTTTCTGACCACCAAAGAGGTCAGGTGACTGACCCATTAGCACACAGCAATTGTAGAACCAGATAGGAACCCTGGGCTTTCCCAGGGTCACAGAGTACAGATGCACTGTGTTCTCTCATTCATATACTAAATATAAATTCTCTTGATGTGACACTGTGGTTTGCCAGATACTTTACTAATATCTCATTTCTTCCTCATAATAGCTCAGCAAGTGAAGTTGCATAGTTATTATCATGTTCATTTTACAAGGAGGGGGGAGACTTAGTATGCAGGTAGTGAAATGACTTGATACAGGTCATAACTCCAGTGTGTCAGAGCTGGAACTCCATGTCTCCTTACCCCAACTGAAAGCCTTCTTTTTTTTTTAATTAAAATTGATATTTTTTATATGATTGTAATTATCCCTAGTCTCCTCCCTTTTACCCCCAGAGGGCCATCCTATATAATAATGATTTTTTTAATACATGAAAAAGAAGCTATAAAATCAGTATAACTCATCAGTAAAGCTCCACAGTGTGCAATACCTTTGGATCTTTCACCTCTACAAGGGGCTGAGTTAGGGCTGTCTGCTCCTCTCATTTCCCTCATGCCCAACACTTACAGTTTTGTTTCATTGACTTCAGATGTTTCCACGAGTTGTCATTCTTTCCATTTACACTGTTGTTTCCTTGGCCCTGCAGACTTCACTCTGCATCAGTTCATGGAGCTCTTTCTAGGCTTTATATTTATCACATGGGACTTTGCATAGAGCAAAGGAATATTACATTTCAGTCATGTACTCCAATTTGTTTAGCAGTTCCCTCGGTAATGGGCATGGGCTTCTTTCCCAGTTTTTTGCTACCACAAAATGGACTGTTGTCACTTATGTTGATGTGGGCTTTCTCCAATATAAAACTCTCCTTTCTTGTTGTCATCCTCAGCCTTTCGGTACTCCTCCCTTACATACCACCTCTGGGTAAATGGATAAAACAGCCAGTTGCCAGAGATGAGTTTGCTGGATTAAGCATCTCTGAAGTATCTCTGCTCCATCGGGGTGGGTTGAGTCGAAGACTGGCCCTGTCCCTGAGCTCATTTCCTTTCGACCAGCAGCTTTGTTGTTAGTAAAGAGCTCGAGAGTCTGAAAATATCTCTTTGTTTATTATTTGATGGTAGGGCGGCATGATGATTTCTCTGTACCCAGCTCGGAACAGTTGAAGAAAGCACTAGGCCAAGATGAGAACCAACAAAGTCTACAAGCTGGTCATACACAAGAAGGGCTTTGGGGGCAGTGGTGAGTATTGCCTTGTGACTGGGGGCTTGGGGAAGGGGAACTGCTGGGAAGAGGGGGTCCACTCTCTGAGGCTAGCACCTGTGGATAGTTCAGAACATTGCCAAAGCAATGATCTGAATCCCAGGAGGGGAAACCTTCTTGGATGAGATCATTTTGTGAATTGGCCAACGTTCCCCATGGTTAGTGATCAGACAGCTCTAAAGTGTTGTAGTCTTCCTGATTGCATTGAAAGGCCCAACTTGAAAATAGAATAATAACTTTCATCTAATTTGAGCTTATGAATCATAGGAGCCTTCTATCCATCATCTTATTTGGACTTGCTATCACTCCTGTGAAATAACTGCTTTTAGGATTCCCATTTCACAGATGAGGAATCCGGGACCCTTAAGTCCTTTGATTTGGATTAAACAGCTCCTCAGTGCTGTGGGGCTTTCTGGCTTCAAGACTTGGCAGGGATTGTGAGAGCAAGTATACAGGAGAAGCTATTTATCTGATTGTAAAGGAGACTTTGGGCTTCCCTCTGCATGGACGAGTGGCTCACCCAGGGGTCTCCCAGCTGCAGCTTGCCCTGACTCCCCCTTCCCTCCCCACCAGCAGTGTTCTCTCTCCTACCAAGTTTCCTTGGATTTGCTCAGTTTTGTAGCTGGGGGTAGGGGGGGTGGGGAAGGGGGAGGAACTCTTTGGTTTTTTTAATGACAGTAATACTGCAAAGCCTCCTGGTTGGACTCTTCCCCCCCCCTCCAGATTCTCCACTCTCTGCTGGCAGAGCTCAGGCCTGATCTTGTCCCTCCCCCTCTTTCATTACTTCCAGTGGTTGTTTGCCTATTACATTCTGGACTTGTCCAGCCATCTCCCCCTACTGCCACCCCTGGTCACTCAGAGTACTCTAGGGTTCAGTGACACTGCCTCCTGGCCTCTTCTCATTTTCTTTGATCATCCCCAGATCTGGGGTGCTCTTTGTTCTTCATTCTGCCTCCTGACTTCACCTTCCCCTGCTGCAGGAAGGCTTTGCCAGTCCTTCCCTCTAAGACAGCCCTAATTCATCCTGTCTAGATTCTGTTTGTCCAGAGTTGTTTCCTTCTCTTCTTTTTCCCCTCATCAGACTGGGAGCTCCTGAAGGTCAGTCAAGGGTGTCCTTTGACCTTCTTCTGTAGTCCTCGAGCCTGGCATGGTGTCTTGTCCACAGTAACTGTTTAATAAAGAGTTGCTGAATTGGCTCAAATCTGGCTAGTTTGGAGGCAAGAGGAAGCCAAGGGATGAAGCCAAGAGAAGAGCCCAGCCCCTTGGCCTGACTCTACCAGGCTCTTTCTGTGTGATCTTGACCTGTTCCTCCACTTACCTGACCTTTGGTTTCCTGCCATCCAAAGAGAGGCTCCGCTTTTTTTTTCTTTTTTTGCAAGGCAAATGGGGTTAAGTGGCTTGCCCAAGACCACACAGCTAGGTCATTATTAAGTGTCTGAGATTGGACTTGAACTCAGGTCCTCCTGACTCCAGGGTTGGTGCTTTATCCACTGAGCCACCTAGCTGCCCCGAGGCTCCGCTTTTCTTGAGCTTGATGACTCTGAGGTTACAGGACAATCAAGGCCTTTGTAGCTTGTTTTTGATGTTTGGGGAAGAGATGGGACATCATGGAGTGTTGGAAAGAGCTTGAGTTCTGGCATCAGTCCCAGGATGTGGCTGCAATCCAGATTCAGCCACCTGATAGCTGTGTGACTTGGGACAACTGACTGAACCTCTCTGAGGTTTGAAAAGAAGGAGCTGGGCTGTGATCCTCAGTTCTACCTCTAAATTTTATCCTTTTGTTGTGGTTCAGTAGTCCTTTGGTCATGTCCGAGTCTTATCCCCATTAGGGATTTTCTTGGCAAAGATACTGGAATGGTTTGCAATTTCCTTCTCCACTTCATTTTGTCTATGAGGAAATTGAGGCAAACTGAGTGAAGTGACTTGCCCAGCTCTTAGGTGTCTGAGGTTAGATTTGAACTCAAAAAGAGGATGTCAGATGCCTGCCTGTGATGGCGCCACCTTCCTGCCTCAGTTTCACCTCCTCCCCCCCGACATGTTTGTTTGATTCTGCTGGTGAGGAATGAACACATAAGGATATATTCAGTGATGATAAGAGTCTGAGAAGTCTATTTTGGGGAGGCGTAGGGTATCAGCATAATATTCAACACAGTCAAAATTTAGATATTGACCAAGTTTCTCATATAGTCATTTGAATGTAAGGCCAATAGAGGAGAACTAGAAGTTTTTAGAGAAAGTTAGTGCTGTTGGGGTCTTAGTGGTTATAGTCCAATGGCTTCTTTTATTTTTTATTTTTATTTTATTTTTAGGTTTTTTTCCCAAGGCAATGGGGTTAAGTGACTTGCCCAAGGCCACACAGCTAGGTAATTATTAAGTGTCTGAGGCTGGATTTGAACTCAGGTACTCCTGACTCCAGGGCCAGTGCTCTATCCACTGCACCACCTAACTACTGCCCCCCCCCCCCCCCCCATGGCCTCTTCATGGAGGTGAAGGAACAGCCCAGGGGCTTGAAGCTTCTACCACTCCCAGACACACCAAGCTGATTGGAGATAGGAGAAATAGGCAGACTAAATCTTCAGCCCTCCTTCAGCCAGGAAGCAATGCTAGACACCATGGATGCCAAGATAGAAAGGAACATTTGATTGACTGTGTGCTAGGCCTTGCCCACCTCCCTGCTGGCTGCAGGTATGAATCCCTTCTCTAAGTCACCCTGCACTTAGCATATTTGTTCTATCACACAACTGCTGGCCATGGGAAGGAGGTTGTGCAGGGGGTGATTGTCTCCATTTTACAGGTGAGCAGACTGAGGTTCAGAGGAGTCATGGCTTGCCCAGTCTTACAGCTAGTTTTGTCTGAGGACCTGTCAGGGTGATGGTATGCCACACTAATAGATCTCCTTTTGTCCTCTGTATCTCAATTTGTTCCAGCTCTATTGGCTTTCTCCTTTTTTGGGGGGATCCCTATGAGGAAACAAGCAGGGAGACCATAAGCCTTACAAATATGACTCACCATCACAAATGACCCAGGCTTTTTGGGTCAGCCCCTGGTGTTGACTGAACCCCCTACTTTTCTCCTCAAGTGGAGTTTTTGAGTGAAAGACCCCATGGGATCCCCTGGGACAAAGCCTTTAACATCTGTTGGTATCACTTTCCTCAAATATAGAAAAAGGAGGCTGACTCCAAAGCCCCTGTAGGCCCTAAAAATTGCCATTTGAAATTGACTGGTGCATTTTTGGGGTCCTGTGGGAGGTTGTTGGAATCAGAAGGACAGAACTTGTAGCCTGATGCTTGTATTTACTTGTTCTGGGGCCTTGCTTAAAGGCCTGGCATCTTCAAATCTCAATTTCTTTGCTTATAAAAGGAGATCCCTTCCCATGACTGGGGGGGGGGAATCCCTTTGAGAAGCTTCTTATGGGAATGAGTTTGGGTTGGGATTTGGGATTTCACTTGCTGCTTGGGCTATTTTTTCTTTGCAGATGATGAGCTCATGGTGAATCCAAAAGTGTTCCCCCAGATCAAGCTGGGGGACATTGTGGAGATTGCACACCCCAATGACGAGTATAGGTAAGGGCTCTTTCTTTCCCTGGGGCCAGGCATCAGGGAGGCCATGTGGTTTTCACATGGTAGTGATCCCAGGACAGGCTCGGAGATGGGTGAGCCCCACATTGGGGTGGGGATGTTATGAGCTCTGAGATTTCTTGAGGAAAAGGATTGTTCACGTGCAGAGATAGACTGGGAATATTCTGGCAGCTCTCCTGCCTGGCCTGGCAGAGCAGTGAATGTTGGGGCACTGGGAAATTGCTGGCTCTCTAATTCCAGGGAAAGGGTTGTGGCTCAGGAGGCCTGGGTGGGAAGTCACCCTCAGACACTTGCTGGTTGTGGGGTGCCGAGTTCAGTTTCCTCATTTGTAAAATGAAAGCAGTAACACATTAACTGCTAACCAAGGTTCTTGTGAGGAAGGAAGGAAGGAGTGAACCTTTGAAGAGTAATTCATAGGGTATGAGGACACAGACACAAAAATGAGATAGTTCCTGCCCACAGAGAATTACTTTCTAATAAGGAAAGATAGAACATCTAGGGGAGTGGTTGCTAAGGAAGGGAAATTACCAGTGTGGTGGCTGGAACCACAGGATTGGAGACTGATGCCTCCTTTCCAGGAATGGTTGTACTGATATGGTTCCTGTTGCTGGGGTGGATGGGAGGCCTGGGGATATGGAGAGCTATGGGGAAGATGGGAGCATGAAGATAGCCAGAATGAGTCAGTGAGCCTGAGGGTACTCCATCTACCACACCCCAGGAGTGAAGTGACTGGCTCAGGACCTTTCAGACAGTGGAGAGCAGAAGCTACATTTGAACTCAGATCTTTTTTTTTTTTTTTGGCAAGGCAAGAGGGTTAAGTGACTTGCCTAACATCACATAGCTAGGTAATTATTATTTGAATTCAGTCCTCCTGACTAGGGCTGGTGCTCTATGCCATGTGCCACCTAGCTGCCCTGAACTCAGCTATTATTGATCAACTCCCCCATTAACAGTAATCCATGGTATGATCTTGGTGCCCTACAAGTCTTTGCCTCATTGATTCTGAGAGCTTCCCACTCCCAGTGGGGAGCTGGAAGGGTCTCTTTCGGTGGGTCTTCAAACTGGGAGGGCCAAGGGCTCTGGCCTAGAGTGTCTCAACTCTTCTGTCCCTTTCCTTTCTAGCCCTCTGCTCTTGCAGGTTAAGTCACTTAAGGAAGACCTACAGAAAGGTAAGATATATTGTGGTGGGTTTGCTGGTGTTGCCTTCAGGCCCAGAGCAAGGGTTTGATCTTTCATCTTTCAGAAGGGGATGGAGGGACCTGGATTTTAGTTTTTTGTCCAATTTAACTGGGAATTAAACAAAACAAACTACACACACACACACACACACACACACACACACACACACACCCAGTTACCACACCCCCCATTAAATGCAGACTTTGGGAGGGAAAGGCTTCATGCAGAAGCCTTGTCTTTAAGGATGAGAGGAAAGACTCAAGGCATATATGGCAGCATTTCATTGCACAGGCCTGGAGATGAGAATTGGAGTGTTCTGTGTATGGAACAGAGAACTGTCCAGGTGAACTCAATCATGGAGGGAAGGGAGGAGGAATCAGGGCCAGGGAGCAAAGGCCTTGAAAAACCAAGCAGAGGAGTTTAAATTTGATCCCAGTGGCCATAGGGAGCGGCAGAGGTGGTTGAGTGGAGCCATCACCCAGTCAGATTGTGCTGGTGACGGCCGTGTATGTGGCTCTGGTGGAGAGCAGTCTCCTTTATTTCCCAGAGTGGAAATATGCCTGCCTGGATGCTGTAGAGAATACGAGATTCCACTGTTAGCTGGCAGCCTGTCCATGCTCTCTGCATGGAGAAAGAAGACATTTCCCATTCTTAAAATCATACAAGATGTGATCAACACGTCTTAAATGCCCACTATGTGCCAGACCCTGGGGGATGCCAATTGGAATTAATTGTGTGACATGAGAGACACCGGCAGAGGACCACCCAGCATGTGTGTTCTTATTAGAAGAAGGTGCTGTATTCTATGAGTGAAGCAGAATTGCGGTAGTTCAAAAGAAACTAGAGATGTGCAAATTTGGAGAAATCTCCACTCCAAACGTTTCTATGGACTATTTGTGCCTGATGTGGCTAGGACCTCCCAAGCTTGTATTGGTCTGATCAGCTGCAGTAAGACACACTGTCCCTTGATCCTGACAGAGTGAGGTCATTTTGGTCTTCTTCCAGAACAAAGGACAAAAACCAATTGCCACCGAAGTGCTCCTCTAAATACTTCATTGTGCTGTGAACCTTCATCTCTGCCATTGATCTTGTGGAATCTGCTGAGTCAAAGAATATGGACAGTTCCATCATTTGTCTTGCATAATTCCAAATGCTCTGCAGAATGGTTGGACACATTCATGGCTCCTCTCACAGGTTATGAATACCTGTTTTCCCACAGTCCCTTCACTCTTGAGCTTTGCCAGTTCTCATGGTTTGATATAAAAAATTTTCATTCATCTTCGTGGTCTTGCAGAATTGATAGTTTTTGCAATTTTGGTATAATATGAAGTTGTTTTTAATAATAATCATCATAAGCATTTATATAATGCTTTAAGATTTGCAAAGCTCTTTACAAATATTTTCTCTTTTAGTTCTCATAACCACCATGGGAGGTAGGGACTGTGATTGTCCTCATTTTACCAGGTAAAGAAATGGAGGCAGGTAGACATTAAGTAACCTTCCCAGGGCGCACCATTAGGAAGTGTCTTGAAGCCAACTTTGACCTTGGTCCAGGGCTCAGGCCACCATAGCACCTCACTGCTCACTTCAGTCTGTATCAGTTCAGACAAATCTTCCCAGGTCTTACTGAAGCAGTCTCTTTCTTCATTTCTTAATGGCACAATAGTAGTAGTTGTCTCAGTCTCTGATGTCCCTGCAGCATCCACCATCCTTTTCTCTCTAGGTCTGGTGGTACTACCTTCGCCATTTGACCTCCTCAGTTTGTTTTCTTCATCTTTGGGTATATCTGATCCCTCTTTCCCCTTGGTGTTCTTAACCATTCACCTGGATTCATTTGCATCTTTATGAAGATAATATCCACATCTAACCCTAGTCTCTCCCCTGAACATTACTGACTGGACATTACCACCAGATGGCCTGCTGGCATCTTATATACATTGTGTCCAGAACAATTTATTTTGTCCCCCACAAAACAACCCCGTTTCCAGTCAATTAATGAAACAAGAAGCACTTGTTACATATTTACACTGTGCCAGTCTCTGTGTGGGGTGGAGTGGGGGGAATTCTGAAGATGTGGGTTCAGATCTCATTTCAGGCACAGCTCTCTCAGGGACCCTGCCAAGTCACCTACCTTCTCTTCTTTAACTTCATTTTTTTAAACTAGGGGATCAGACTATGTAGCCTTGTTCAGATTGTCATCCTGTGACCTTTATCCTCTCCCAGGTTTGCAGTCTGAACATCATCCCCAATCCCTCACTCTCACCCTTCCCATGCACAAACAATTGCCAAATTTGCTTCCTCTACACTCCCACAACAGCCACATGTGTACCGATCCTTGTGACCTGTTCCCCTGGACTGTGGTAATCATCCTTGGCCCTATTACATCAGGTCCCTCCCAACTCCTTTCCATCATCCATGCCACTGCCAAAGTACAGGTCTGAGCAGATCACTCACGACTCAGTAAATTCCAGTGGCTCCTTTTGACTGTAGGTGCCAATGTGGACTATTCCTCTTGCCACATAAAGCTTTTTATAATTTGGCCCACCATTATCTTTCCATTCTCATATATTAATCCCTTATATCGTCTCTGAAATTGAGTCGCACTGGCTTCACAAAGACTTTAGGGAAGTGGTCCCTTAGAGGAAGGGCCAGTCACCCACCGCCACCCCTGGCCATCTGTGGTGCAGATGAGCCAGCTTAGCTGAAACTGCAAAGCCCTGGGAGAGACAGACAGATGGGAGGATGGCAGGTCACAACCACCTTTACCACTCTTTCCCCAAAGCTCCCCATGTTGACCACAAAGGACTCTTGGGTACAGGAACAACTTGCTTCCAGCCTTGACCACTCACATAACATTGAGAAGAACAACCCTTGTGGCAAAGGGACCAGAATCCTTTCCACTACCAGCCTCAGTCACTGACCAGCTGCTACTGGGAGCCCCCAGGATAGTGTGCTCCCCAAGAGCACCAGCCCTTCTTTCATTAGGAAGCAGTCTGAATGAAAATAGGGCCTTGCTCCTGCTTCTTCCAGGACTACAACTTCAACCTCTTGTGCCAACACAGCTCCCACAGACCCAGAAGAGGCAGTTGTCACCCCCCCCCCCAAGTCCCTGTCCTGGAAGATGTTCAGCATCAGAAATTGAAAGGACTTTGTCTGTGAAAGAATAGGTATTGCCAACTGCTTTACTGCTCCCCTAAGCTCCCATGTGGAGCTGAAACTTCTAGCAGGGGGCTGTCTGCTCCCTGGGAAGGGGAGCTCTTTTGAGAGCAAGGACTGTCCGACTTACCTCTTTGTATTCTCAGTGCTTATCGCAGAGTAAGAGTTTAATAAGTGATCATTCATTCATTCATCCATCTTGTATTCCTGTGCGTTTGTCCTGGCTGTCCCTCTTGCTCAGCATACTTTTTTGTCTTTTAGAATCCCTGGCCTCCTATAAGATTCAGCACAAACTTTTTAGGATTTTTAGGGAACTGCAGGCCTAATATTTTAGTGGTGTGATGTGGCCATCATGGGAGTTGATTTCCTCTCAGACTGCATGATAGGGGCACTCCCTCTAGGAGTTAGGAGGTGATGGTCCTGTTGTTCTCTGGTTTTATGAGACTCCCATTTGGAGGATTGGGCTGAGTTCTGGGAACCACCTTGATAAGCAGGAGAGCATCTGGAGGTTGAGAAAGAGGATTTTGGAGAGCCCTGGTGTCATGAATGAGAGCATCTGTGAAGGAAGGTGCCTTTGTCTTCTTTTTGAGGCTCATCTCACAAGGTCTTTCCAGGTCCCCCAGGCTGCTTGTGTTTTCCCCTGGGGTTACATTCTATCCACTCTAGATGCATCTTGGAAATAACTTTTTTCTTTATGTATACTTTTTCCCCCTCAATCAAATGGAACTCTTTGAGGGTAGGCACATTAGACTTTTTATTTCAATTTCTATGCCTTGCACGAGTGTAAATTCTTTTTTTAGAAAGATTTTATTTTGAATTTTATAATTTTTGCCCATTCTCACTTCCCTCTCCCCATCAGAAGGCATCTGTTAGTGTTTACATTGTTTCCATTGGATACTGTAAATTAATAAATATTACTTGATTGAATGACTAGGACACATTTTTAAAATTTTTTTTAAAATTTTATTTTATTTAAGGCAATGGGGTTAAGAGTGACTTACCCAAAGTCACACATAGCTAGGAAATCATTAAGTGTCTGAGGTCATATTTGAACTCAGATCCTCCTGACTCCAGGGCCAATGCTTTATCCACTGCGCCACCTAGCTGCCCCTCCCTGACCAGGATATATTTAGCTTAGAGGACAGAAAGCTTTGTGGCAATATTATCTCTGTTGGGTCACAGAGGCTAGAACTAGGAGCAGTGAGTAGATCTTGCAAAGAAGTGAATTCCGCCTTCATGGCAGGACAAACTTCTTCATAATGAGCATAATGGACTGCCTTGGGAAGTGGGGGGTGCTCCCTCATTGGAGGCCCCCCCAGTCATGTCTAAGATAGTTACTAGTTAGGAAGACTTTCTTGGGAATTCCTTTTCAGGTAGGGCTTTGATTTGCTGAACAGTGTAGTCTTTTCCAAATCTAACTATTATGAGTCTGGAGAATTGATTGGAGGGAAGAAGAGACCTGGAATTGGGAGTGGGTTTTGGGGAGGTGGGAAGGGAATCCATTAGGAGAAGGCTGCAGGAATAAAGGTGTGAGTTGATATAGTCCTGAAGGAGGGGGTAGAAATGTCAAAGTGGAGTTGGTTGTGAGGGATGTTTTGGAGACAGGCTGCTCAGCTCTGTAAAACTGAAGTAAATATGGTAGTCAAGGGAAAGGAAGGATGGTCTTCAGCAATTGAAATGAGGAATTTTAGAGAAAAGATGAGCTTAGGAAGAAATATGAACTTTTTTTGAATATATTGACTTTGAAATTCAAATGACTCCTTTAGCTGGAGATGTCCTTTTTTTTTTATTTTACGATTAATAGCTTTGATTTCTTCTGCAAACTGGCCTTTGCAAATCTTTTTAACCATTTATCAACTGGGTAATGGCTTTTATTTTATAAGTTTGGCTCAGTTCCCTAAATATTTGAGAAATTAAAAAAAGAGAAATGAGGCCTGTATCATAGAAGCTTGCAGTAAATTTTTTCTCCCTTTCTCCCTTTTTTCCCTATTTTTCTTTTAACTTTGGTTGCATTAGTTTTGTTTGTGCAAAATCTTTTTAATTTCATATAGTAAAAGTGATCTATTTTCCTTCTATAGTCCCCTGTATCTCTGGTTTGGTTATAAACTCTTCCCTCATCCATAGATTTGACAGGTACATTTTTTTCTATGCTTCTCTTATTTTCATATGATAACATTCTTTATATCTAAAATTATATATCCATTTTGACCTTATCATGGTATATGGTGTAATATGTTGGTCTTTACCCAGTTACTGCTAGACTATCTTCTAGTTTTCATAGATAGCAAATTCTTGTCTCTAAAAACTTAGGTCTTTGGCTTTATTCAGTTCTAGATTACTATGGTCATTTACTACTGGGTATTGAATATCTAATATATTCCATTGATCCTGTATTCTCTTTCTTAGCCTGCACTGGATTGTTTTTACATTCTTCACTTTATAGTTTGAAATCTGGAACTGCTGGGCCACCTTCTTTCATCTTTTTTTTTTTCTGTTGTCTCTAACATGTGAACAATTACATACATACTGCAACTTAAAATATATCTTAGAGAGGAAGGTGCTCATTGTGGGGTCCAGGAGAGACCTCCTGTATAACATGGAATTTAAACTCAGACTTGAAGGTGATCAGAGAAATCAGGAGACTGAGATGAGGAAGGAGAGCATTCCAGGCATGGGGGTTGGTTGATTGTGGTTCTTGTCCTTTGTTATGGAAGAAGCCTAAATGACATCTCTATATTAGAGACAAGTTACAGTGTTCAGCTGTGACTGCTTTGACTAATACAAGTTAAAAATACTCTACCACAGGTTGGACACAAATAGTTTGTGTGAACGCTTGAGGTAGTTACATAAAACTTATGCAATTCATGTTTCCTTTGTTGTGCTTCGGATTCTACCTTGCTCATGGGGGGACAGCCAGGGCAGAGGTTTGGCAATGGAAGATGGAATACCATGAATGAAAGGTCAGAATGGCTAGATTGTACTCTTTTTGGGGGTGATTAAATACAGTAGACTGGAAAGTTAGAAAGCAGCCAGGTTATAAATGGATGAGAAAGCCATGTTGTTGTTTGTCCTTCATTTTTGAAGAGCACCAGTGATATCAGAATGGTAAAGTCTTGACTTTCAAGTCAAGATTTCAGGGAGGGAGGACTATTAGCCTCATGCTCTCCAGAGTCATTTGGGTCCAGTGACCAGATTTGGATCAGGCCTACCTGAAGATGGTCCTAGATACCCTTAGATATTAGACACTGACATACCAGGAAAATGATACAGTTTATATCCTCAAGGAGGTGATGATCTAAGGGGGAAGTAAGGAAAGAAGCGTTTATTATGTGCCTCAGAAGAAGATAACAAAGTAAAAGCTCCTCTATCCAAAGCCTCCCGGAAAAAATTGGGACCGGGCCATAGTTTGATGTCAGGACCTACAGCTAGGGCAGCCTTCCCCCATCCTTGGCTTCTCTCAAAAGGGACTTTAAAAACCAAGTCAGAGAGGTAGAAGAAAAATGGGGAAGAGAGATGAGATGCAAGAAAATTATACATTGTTAGTTTGTTGAAGGTAGGGAGAATCTTGTTTTTGTCTTTGTTATCTCTGGCATATAGTAGGCACATAAGAGTTGCTCGGTGAGTGGGTGTAGGTGAAGTCTTCCCTGATCTGCTCAGTGCTCAGCATCATCCTAGTCATATTTATCTCCTGGCTCAGCTGTGTGGGTTCCGTGTTGTTCACAAATATCTTTCCGTGTTTATCTGAATTCCTCCTATTTATAATTTCTCTCCAAGAATATTCTCTCACACTCAGACAACCCCCTTATTTCCATTTTTGGAAGATTTCTAAACTAACCACAAAAATTCCCCTTCTACCTTCCCCTGTTGTTCCTTATTTACAAAAACTTTTGAAATTTGTTTTTGATATTTATAAATTTGGCTGTGAGAGCCATGAAACATTTGAGAGCCCAGCAGATCATTCCCAATTATTATGGTCTCTGACTTGGCTTCCTTCTTTCAGAAACGATCAGTGTGGATCAGACAGTGACTCAAGTGTTCCGACTGAGACCTTATCAGGATGTCTATGTGAATGTTGTGGACCCGAAGGTACGTATTGGTTTGGATTTGAACTGTTTGTGGGAGTTTTGGGCCTGTCTTACTTCCCTGAGAACCAACATTAATATCCCAGCCCTGAGAAGGGCTAAAGGAGGCTGAGCAGGTGTGGCTGTGCCCCAGGCAGGGGTTGGAGGCCCAGCAAGCTTCTTTCCAAGAAGGCTTGGTGAAGTAGGCCCTACAAGGGTTTGGATTATGGAGGAGGCAGCAGAGAAGGTGTCAGTGCCAGGACAGGCTGGGACTCCCCACCCTTGAGGTTCAGCATCTCCTACCACTTCATGTGCATCACATACAGTCTCATTCTTTTCTGAACATTTTCCTACTATGCCCCATTCTGCTTTAAATGCATAAATAGAGCTGGGAATCCAGAATTGCCTAACTGTGGGCTGGAGCAGAGCCTCGGTGCTGACCCCAGATTGCAGTGATGCACTGGCCTCTGGAGCCCAACTTTTTAGAGCAGAGGCCTTTGCCCTCAGGGTCCTTTCTTCTATATCTCAGTCGGTCAGCTATTTGGGAGGATGCCCAAGGAAGGGGCACACACTGCCTTGCAGGGACCCGTTTCATCTTTGGACAGCTTTATGAGGAGGTTGTTCTCATGTCAAGCCAAGACCTGCCTCCGCAGACTCCTCTCCTGACTGGGCTCTGCCCTCTGGGGCTAAACAGTCCCAGGCCTCCCTTGATTTTTCTCTCCCACGACAGCCCTTCAGACACTTGAAGGCTCCTGTCTTCTTTCCCTACCTCCCCTCTCTCTACTTGTTTCTCGGTTGCCTCATGGGGTGTGGCTTCAAGGCCCTCTTCATCCTTCCTGCTCTTCTCTTCCCTCTCTGGTGTAACCATGTCTGTGCTAAACATGATGTCAGGACTGAACAGTGTGCAAGTACAGGCCAGTCATGGGCAGAGACTGAAACTCTTGGTTCTTTTCTCCCCAAAATCGTGCCTCACGTGCTGTAGTCCGCAAGAGCCCTGGGGTTGAGGTCAGGAAGATCTGAGTTCAAATCCTGCCTCAGACACTCAATAGATATTGACCCTGGGCAAGGCACTTATTCTTGTTTGCTTCAGTTTCCTCATTTATGAGATGAACTGGAGAGGGAAATGGCAAACCATTTTGCCAAGAAAATCCCAAATGGGGTCATGGAGAGTTGAACATGACTGAAATGACTGAACAATAGCTAATCAACTGTCTGCTTCTTCTTGAGCTTGTGATTCTCTAAAACCTGAATTTTTTCCCAGACAAACTACTGTCTGACCACACCTTCTTCTTCCCTTCTCTCTGTTTTTTGTGGTTTGCTTTTTAAATACAAGTGTAAGACTTGAAAGTTATTGTCATTGGTTTCATCTATTAAGTTTGGCCTAAAGTTCTCATTTGTTGTATCCTGACTCACCTCCAGTGTATTTGCTGTATTTCATACCCTTGTGTCATCTGCACATTTGATAAGGTTGCCATTGACCCCCTTATCTAAGTCATTGATAGAAAAGTTAACTAGCCAGATCAAGGACAGCTCCCTGGAGCTCTAGCCCTCTGTGACTGGAGGCTTCCTGCCCAGTTTACAGGTTGTGCTAAGACTAGCTTTTGGGTCAAGCTTTTCAGCCAGTGCAAAATCCAGTCCAGTGCATGGTCTCCACATGACTCCCCTTCAGCTACTTTGTCCAAAGCTTTGTCCCTGGTTTCTGATGTGGTCAGACAAGCTGGTTGTGGTGACCTGTTCTCATGCAAAGAAATGGCCTCTTGTTTTTCTGGTGTCACCTACAACCCCCCCCCACTTTTTTTTAATTTATTGTAAGACAGTGGGGTTAAGTGACTTGTCCAAGGTCACACAGCTAGGTAATTATTGTGTCTGAGGCTGGATTTGAACTCAGGTTCTTCTGACTCTAGGGCCAGTGCTCTATTCATTGTGCCACCTAGCTGCCCCTGCCTACCACTTCTTAAGGAAGAGCTCCTAAGCCTGGGCCATAGTTTGATGTCAGGACCTACAGCTGGGGCAGCTTCCCCCCATCCTTGGCTTCTCTCTGGGCTCGCCAAGATCTCGGAGCATGACTTTTGTTCTGATTTCCCAACTTGTCTTGGATTTCAGCAGCACAGTGGTCATTTTTCTTCTGATTTGTTTGGTAAATTTTATTTTTCATTTTGAACTTAGGAAGTAGCAACAAATGCAGTTATTTCAGTATGCAAAGAAGCAGAAAGCACAAGTGGATTCCATTATTACCAAGATTGACCAGCCCTCCCTCCCCCACGTGGCTGCTCTATTTGAATTCTCACTGTTTGAAGTTATAATTATGTAAAGCAATCTTGTAAAATGGCTGCAGCCCAACGGAAACACACTGTGGGAATTCCAATAATGCCATGACCGCTTCAGGGGGAGGCGTCTTAGCCCCTTCAGGACCCAGCTTCTGTTCCTGTGTGCACTGGTGTTTTTAACAATACCTATTGAATTTAGCAAGGTGGTTATTTAAACTACTCTCTCTGTTTGTGTCCCTCCTTGTGTCTCTTTTGTGTTTTCTCCCATCCTATTTGTCATTTTTCTTCTGTTCTCTTCATTTTCAAGATTATTCTCTTTGGCAGAGTGAGCCAGATGCCATGTATGCATTGTGTGGTTTGACCTTCCCTCAGTGAGGAGAATCAGCAGCATTTGACCTTGCCCCATGCTACACTTCTCCATTCCCCTTTTTCTCCTTTTGTGCCCAGCATCAACTACCAACCCTTTGTGGTTACCCTGAGCAATCTGTGCCAGCCTCTGTCCAGTCTGAGGAAGAGCACTATGGGAGAGCATCCTCTGTTCTTGGCCATCCATGCCAGCCTCTCTCCAGCTTGCTATCTTCTCCGTTGCTGTCTCTGTCTTCCGGTTTCATCATATTTCCATTCTTTCTAGAATGGTGGCCTTGACTCCATTCCCACATGTACCTTTGGGTTCACCCCTTCCTTTTCCCTCTTGTTGTGCAGTTGACCTTTCACCCAAGGCAGCACTGAAATGAAAGGTGGCAAGGAGAGTGACTTCTTGGGAGGATTCTGGACTACTTTGCTCTTGGTTGCCTTAATTCCCTTGGACTTGAATATTTCTCTCCTTTTAGCAACTCCACAGGAACCTGGTCTGAGCCACCCTTTGTCCCCTGTTCCTTCTGTGGTTTCTCAAAGCCTGTAGGAGATGGGAGGGCCCTGGAGGCCAGGGACTGTTTGACCTCAGTAGTCAACCATTAAGTGTGGCGCTTTGCATGTGGAATGTGTTTCATAAAAGTTTGAATGAATGAGTGAATGAATGGAGAAGTTCTTTGGATTGGGGAAAACATATTTTGTGAGTCCAGAGTTGGGGGGCTGAGAATCAGAATGGGAGTAAGACTGAAGCATCTCTCTTTTTTTTTTCAGGAGGTGACTCTTGACCTAGTGGAGCTCACTTTTAAAGACCAGTACATCGGGCGGGGAGATATGTGGAGGCTGAAAAAAAGCTTGGTAAGATGGGGTGGCGCCAACTCAACACACTTGGTCTTAGAATGTTTTCTTAGTGTTTTTTGTAACATGAGAGTTTCCCAACATCTCCCTCACCTCATCAGTACCAAAATATCCCACCACATATGCAACATTCAGATCTCGTAGCCCTCTATCCCTCTTCAGAGAAGAACCCCTTTTCAACATTTTTTTTTGGGCCAAGATTGATCACTGTAATCAATTGTGAGTTTAGGTGTTTTTATTTTGTCTTGTTTTCTTTTACATTATTGTAACTGTGGAACTTGCGTTTTGTATCAGTTTAACCTTTCCCACATCCATTTTTCTGCTCATAAGACACTAGCCTAACAATAGCCTGTCTCCTGTCCCCTTGGCCTCCAAGCTGTCTTCCCCTTTGATTTCCCCTAGCCCAGGTCTGATCCTTTGCCTCTCCTCCTTAGCAAACTTCTGTTGCCATTAGGGTCAGAACTTTATGTCCCCATTCATGGCAATGCCAGATACTTGCTCTGCTTCTCCAGTTTGTTTTTGGGATTACTCTCCCGTTCCAGTCCTCTCCATGTCTTTACATGACTTTTCTTGGTTTAGGAGAAGAAAACCATTCACGTTAAGGCTTCAACACCATAGTTATTGCTGGGGGGAAAATGTGTATGCATAGTTATTGATCTTTGTCCAATTCTCTGAAGATTCAATGGGCAAATTTATTCTACTGTTTTTGCAAACTTTTTTTAATGGCATTACTAGAATTCAACTTTTTGAAAAGTGTTTCCTGTTTAACAACAAATTCTTTTGTTTTTATTTTTTAAAGATTTTATTTATTTTGAGTTTTACAATTTTTCCCCTAATCTTAATTCCCTTCCCCCACTCCCCACAGAAGTCAGTGTGTTAATCTTTACATTGTTTCCATGGTATACATTGATCCAAATTGAGTGTAATGAGAGAGAAATCATATCCTTAAGGAAGAAACATAAAGTGTAAGAGATAGCAAGATCCGAGAATAAGATAGCAGTTTTTTTTTTTTTTTCCTAAATTAAAGGTAATAGTCCTTGGTCTTTATACAAACTCATAGTTGTTTCTCTGGATACAGATGATATCCTCCATTGCAGAGAGGCCCAAATTGTCACTGGTTGTTGCACTGATGGAAAGAGCAAGTCCATCAAGGTTGATCATTGCCCCCATGTTGCTGTTAGGGTGCACAGTGTTTTTCTGGTTCTGCTCATCTCACTCAGCATCAGTTCATGAAAATCCCTCCAGGCTTCCCTGAATTCCTGTCCCTCCTGGTTTCTAATAGAACAGTAGTGCTCCATGACATACATATACCACAGTTTTCTAAGCCATTCCCCAACTGAAGGACATTTACTTGATTTCCAATTCTTTGCCACCACAAACAGGGCTGCTATGGATATTTTTGTCCAAGGGATATTGTTACCCTTTTTTTTTATCATATAGGCCCAGTAGTGGTATTTCTGGTTCAAAGGGGATGCACATTTTTTTTTTTTTGCAAGACAATGGGGTTAAGTGGCTTGCCCAAGGCCATACAGCTAGGTAATTAAGTGTCTAAGGCCTGATTTGAACTCAGGTACTCCTGACTCCAGGGCCGGTGCTCTATCCACTGTGTCACCTAGCTGCCCCCTAACATTAACTTTTTAAAAACTTTTTGAGTTCCAAATTTTCTCCTTCCCTCTAGTCCTTCCTCCTTACTGAGAAAATCAGTAATATGTTATCACTTATTTATGTAAAGTCATACAGATTCACTACTGAAATTGGTGCATAATTTTCTTTTTCTGTTTCTACTCTTCCTAGTTTAGGTATCAGTATTATAATTGTTTCATAAAAGGAGTTTGGTAGAATTCCTTCTTTACTTATTCCAAATTATTTAATACTGCACTTGGTTGATTTTTAAATGCTTGTTAAAATTCAACTGTAAAGCCATCTGGTCCTGGTGCTTTTCTTTTAGGAAGTTCAGTTTTGGCTTGTTCAACTTCTTTTTCTAAACTAGGTCTATTTAGATATTCTATTTTCTCTTCTGCTAATTGTCTAGATTATATATTTTATATATAGATTTATATTTTTGTGAATATTCTCCATTTCACTTAAATCGTTCAATTTATTAGCATTTAATTAGCATTTATATTAGCATTTAATTGGGCAAAATAAATCCTTATAATTTCTTTAAATTCATCTTCTTTGGTAGTATTTTTCTCCCTTTTCATTTTTAATACTAGTGATTTGGTTTTCTTCCCTCTTTTTAAATCAAATTTACAAATTGTTTACTTTATTTCTTTTTTTTATAAAACCAACTCGTAGTTTTATTTATCAATTCAATGATTACTTTGCTCTCAACTTTATTAATCTCATCTTTAATTTTTAGAGTTTTTTAATTTAGTTTTTAACCATGGATTTTTCATTTGTTTTTTTTCCTAAATTTTAAATTGTATCCTCAATTCATGAGCTCTTCTCTATTTTATTGATTTAAGCATTTAGTGATATAAATTTTCCTCTAATCATGTCTAGATTTTCATGTTAACTCATTGTCATTATCTTTAATGAAATTATTTTCTATTTCTTATTTTTTATTTTTTCATGCATGTAAAGATAGTTTTCAGCATTCAATTTTTTGTAAGATTCTTGAATTCCACATTTTTCTCTCTACCTCCCTTTCCTTCCACCCTTCTCTTGACAGTGAGTAATCTGATATAGTTTATAGATGTATAACTATATTAAACATATTTTCTTATTAGTCATGTTGTGAAAGAAAAATTGGAATAAAAGAAAAAAAAGGCAAAAAAAATAAAACAAATTTTAAAGTAACAATAGTCTGCTTTAGTATGCATTCAGATTCCATAAGTTCTTTTCTCTAGGTTTGGATGCTAGTTTCTATCAAGTCAATTCTAAATTGTCTTTAATTATTGTTCTGCTGAGAAGAGCTGAGTCTATTGTGATTTGTTCTTTAATCCACTCATTCTTTAAGGTTAGGTTGTTTAAATGCCAAAGAGTTTTTAACCTGTTTCCTTGGTCCCTTATTAAATAAAATTTTTATTACAATATGATCTGAAAAGGATACTTTTAATAGTTCTGTTTTTCTGCTTTTAACTATAAAATTGGTAATATATGCTCCATCTTTGTAAAGGTACCATGAACCTAGATGCTAGGTGCAGCTAGGTTGTACAGTGGATAGAGAGCTGGCCTTGGAGTCAGGAAGATCCAGTTTCGAATCTGACCTCAGACACTTGACATTTACTAGTTGCGTGACCTTGGGCAAGTCACTTAACCCTGATTGTCTCATATCCAGGGCCATCTCCAGTTGTCCTAATTCCTATCTAGCCCCTGGGCCCAGATGACTGAAGAGTAGAAAGTGAGGTTAATGACTTGGCACAGCACCCTCTCACTTAAATCCACATGCTTGTCATGACATCACTTCCTTGATGCCTAGGTCTTCTTTGAGAATGAAGGACAAACATCATCACCATGAACTGCTGAGTATATTTCTTTCTATTTCCATTCAGTTCTTTCCAGATATCTATCATATCTAGTTTATTTAAAATTCTGTTCACTTCCTTAAATTCTTTTTTTTTTTTATTTTTTGGTTAGATTTACTTAGTTCTGAGAGGGGAAAATTAAAATCTACTATTATAGGACTGCTTTCTATCTCCACCTGTAATTCATTTTACTGTTATTTATTTGTTTATTTTTTATTTTTTTTTCAAGGTAATGTAGGAGGAATTAAGTGATTTGCCCAAGGCAGCTAGGTAATTATTAAGTGTCTGAGGTCAAATTTGAACTCAGGTCAGGGCTGGTCCTCTATCCACAGTGCCATCTAGCTACCCCTTCTTAAAATTTTAGATGCTACAGTATTTGGTTCATGTCAGTTCAGTAATGAATGATACTGCTGCTTCATTGTCTGTGTTACCTTTTATCAAGATATAGTTTACCCTTTTTATCTCTTTTAATAAAATCTGTTTTAGTTATAACTTTGTCTGAGATAATAATTGCTGAAGCATAATAAACTTTGTATCAGCTGAAGCATAACAAATTTTACTCCCATCCTCCATTTTAACTATGTGTACATCACTTGTTTCATTTTTTAATATTTTTATTTAATTGTGCAAAATGCAAATCAATTGTTACATAACTTTTAAAAATCTAATATTTTACTTTTCCCTAATTACATATGAAAACATTTTTCAACATTCATTTTTGTTGTTGTTTTTTTTTTGTTTTGTTTTTGCAAGGCAACAAGTTTAAATGACCTACCCAAGGTCACATCGCTAGGTAATTTTTAAATGTCTGAGCCCTGATTTGAATTCAGGCCCTCCTGACTGGGGTTGGTACTCTATCTACTGTACTACCTAGCTGCCCCTTAGCATTCTTTTTTTTTTTTTTTTTAGGTTTTTTTGCAAGGCAAATGGGGTTAAGTGGCTTGCCTAAGGCCACACAGCTAGGTAATTATTAAGTTTCTGAGACTGGATTTGAACCCAGGTACTCCTGACTCCAAGGCTGGTGCTTTATCCACTACGCCACCTAGCCGCCCCAACATTCATTTTTAAAATTGAGTTTCAAGCTCTCTCCTTCCCTCCTCACCCTCTTCATTGAGAAGGCAAGCAATTTGATATTGGCCATACATGTGTAATCATCCAAAATGTATTTTTCTATTAGTCATTTTGTAAAAGAAAGCATGGACCAAAATAAAAACTCAAAAAAATTAAAAAAATATACTTCAATCTATATTCAGATTCCATCAATTCTTTCTTGGGAAATGGATAGCATGTTTCATGATAAGTCCTTCAGAGTTGTCTTGAATCATTGGTTGGACTAGCTAAATCATTCACATTTGATCATTATACAATATTGCTGTAACTGTGTCCACTGTTCTCCTGGTTCTTCTCATTTCACTTTGCATTAGTTCATGGAAGTCTCTCCAGGTTTTTCTGAGAATATTTAGACCATCATTTCTTATATCACAATAGTGTTCCTCACAATCATATATCACAATTGATTAGTCATTCTCTTATTGATGGCATTTCCTCTTCCAATTCTTGCCCCCCAGAAAAGAGCACCTCTGAATGTTTGGGCATTGTTTCAAATTGCTCTACATAATGGTTGAATCATTGTCTCAGTTTTTGCACCTCCCCTCCAACATTTATCATTCTCCTTTTCTGTCTCATTAGCCAGCCTAATAGGTGTGAGGTAGTGCCTCAATATTGTTTTAATTTGCATTTCTCCAATCAGTAATTTAGAACATTTTTATTGTGGCTTTAGGTAGCTTTAATTACTTCTGAAAACTGACTATTCATTTTCCATCAGCTGATCATTTTTCATGATTTATCAATTAAGGAATGACTTTTATTTTTATAAATTTGATCCATTTCTTTATATATTTGAAAGAGACCTTTATCAGAGAAATTCGCTTCAAAATTTTTTTCACAGTTAGATTGCTTTACTGTAATTACATCTATCCTACTCCCCCCCATTTATTCTTTTGTCTCTCTCTCTCTTCTTTCACCCCATCCTCAAAAATGTTTTGCTTCTGACTACCCCATCCTCCAATCAACCCTCTTTTCTATGAGTACCTCCCCTGCAGCCCCCTTCTCATATCCCTTTCTTCTCCTAAGACAGATTTCTATACTCAGTTGAATATGTATATTGTTCCCTATTTGAACCAATTCCAATGAGAGTAAAGTTCAAACACTCCCCGACCCCTCTACCATCTTCCCTTTACTGAAATAACTCTTGCTTCTTTTATATGAGATAATTTACCTCATTCTTCTCCTTTTCCCTTTCTCCCCTTTCTTTTGTTTTTCACCCCCTTTATTTTATTGTCTCATCATATTCAATTCAAACTTGTACCGTCTGTCCATATATATTTCTTCTATCTGCCCTAATAATGAGGAAACTCTTATTAATGACAAGTATTATCTTCCCATGAGCGCTGGTTTTTTCATCAGGAATCTTTGAAAGTCCTCTATTTCATTAGATGACCATTTTTTTTCTCCTGAAGATTATACTCAGTTTTTCTGGGTAGGTAATTCTTGGTTGTAATCCTGGCTCCTTTGCCCTCTGGAACATCATATTCCAAGTCCTATCTAATGTAGAAGCTGCTAAATCTTGTGTTATCTTGATTGTTTTCTTCACAATACTTGAATTGCTTCTTTCTGGCCACTTGCAATATTTTCTCCTTAACCTGATAGTTCTGGAATTTACCTATAACATTTCTTCAAGTTTTCATTTTGCAGGGGCGGCTAGGTGGTGCAGTAGATAGAGCACCTGCCTTGGTGTCAGGAGTACTTGGGTTCAAATCTGGCCTCAGACACTTAATAATTATCTAGCTGTGTGGCCTTGGGCAAGCCACTTAACCCCATTTACCTTGCAAAACCTAAAAAAAAAAAAGAATTAAAAAAAAGTTTTCATTTTGGAATCTTTCAGGAGGTGATTGGTGGTTTTGCCCCTTTTAAATGAGTTTCTGTTGGCCCTCTGGATCTAGCTTTGGCAGCAGTTATGGAGGAGGGCTAGGATGGGTCGCCCTCTGCTTGGTCACTCTTCCCTTCACACAGGTTCTCCAGCACAAGTGTGAGCATGTCCTGACCTCCAAGATACCAAATAAGAACCCCTTTGTCTCTCAGAGCCCTTCCATCTACCTTCACCCCACCTTTCCAAGCTGATAACGTTCTGCTCTCCTTTTCACTTGGAAATGAAGGAATCTACTGTCAATGAAGTGGCTTCTGTGGCTGCCTTGGGGTCTCCCTGTTGGCATCGAGGACTTAGTTGCTTGTTTTTAGGGACACTGGGGAAAGTCCATTTCAGATCTATAAAAGTCTAAATTGAATTGTCTCTTACGACTCCCTAAATTATCTTATTCTACACATGTCCAGGATTTTATATTCAGAATTGTTTTCACGTATGTTACTTCTTGAACCCCTCACAAAGTACCAGAATCGAAAGCTCTTTGAGGGCAGAAACTGTTTCATTTTTGCCTGTGCATCTGTAATATCGTATCACTGTGTGGATTAAAAAAAATGCATGTTGTTTGGTTGGTTGGTTATAAATCAGAAAAGGAAAGTACTTAAAGATTTTGATATCTTTTGTTTCTATTTTAATTTCCCAACATATGCCTTCTCTCCTCATCTCAGAGGAAGTAACACCATATATTCTCTGAAGAACCACAGGCTTTTTTTACATTATCATGTTAGTAATTTTATTGTTATTTTTTGTTTTTTGCAAGGCAATGGGGTTAAGTAATTTGCCTAAGATCACACAGCTGTGTTAGTATTAAGTGCCTGAGGCCACATTTGAACTCAGATCCTCCTCACTCCTGATTCCTTGTGTTCTATCCATTGTACCACCAAGCCATCCCCATGTATTCTCTCTATTAATTTGTTGTTACCTCTTATAACAATTTGCCAAAAAATAGAAGCAACCTTCTAATTAGCCTCCTTGCCTCTAGTCTCTCCCTTCCCCAAAGCATCTTCTTCTCCACTGCCTCAATAGTATCCCTAAAGCACCAGATCGACAAAATGTGTGTGTGTGTTTCCTTGTCACAAGCTCTGCCATGCTAGTGCTTGTCCTCCCTTTGGGGTTGCCACTCTGGACTGCACCCCAGCTCTGAGGGATGGACAAAGCAACAGAGCCCTGCTATTTTTTTTCCTAGTTTTATCATATCTTGGTGTCTTATAATGTCATTCAATTCCACATTCACAATTCCAGTTTTCAACAATTTATTTTCTTCTTTACGGTTATGTATCTCTTTCTAATCAGTTATCTTTCTTTTCACAAATTTCTTGGATTACTTTTAGTTTATTTTCTAATTTTCCCTGTTCTCTCTGACTTTGGAATTCCTTTTCAAGTTCTTCTCATCTTTCTTTTTGGACTCGTCTCTCATTCATTTGATGTTAACTCTTTTTAACCTTACTGTCTTCCTCTGGATTTGAATCCAGATCTTTAACACTAAAGTAGCTCTCTATGGTTGGGTAAAACATTACATATTCTGATCAACTGGAATTCCTACCGGGAACGCAAAAATGGTTTAACATAAATAAAAACTATTAATATAATAGATTACTTTAATATAGAAGAAAAAATACCACTCATTTCTATCAAAAATACTTGAAAGTATTGGTATAAGTGGTATAAATTGATAAAAAAAATTTATCTAAAACCATCAGCAAGAATTATTCGTAATGGGGATAAACTTGAGACTTTTCCAGTAAGATCAGGTGTGGAAGAATCATGCCCGCTGTCACTAGTATTATTCAGTATTGTATTGGAAATATAGTAGTAGCTATAAGAATACCTATTTTGAGTTTATCTTGGTATGTGGTGTGAAGAACTGTTCTGTGCCTTTTTCTGCCAAATTTTTCCCAGTTTTCCCAGCAATTTTTGTTGAATTCTGAGTTCTTAGACCCAAATCTTTTTTACTCCCAAATCTCTGCATTTGTCAAACACTAGATTACTATGATCATTTCCTACTGTCTTATTATATATCTAATGTATTCCACTATCCATCACTTTGTTTCTTAGCCAGGTCCAGATTGTTTTCATGATCATCACTTTGTAACACAGATACATGTGTGTGTGTGTTTGTGTGTGTGTGTGTGTGTGTGGCTCTGCAGTCACTTCTCTCCCCTGACTCTCCCTTTCCTGGCATCCTGACTTAGACTGGCCTGTCCACTAGACTGCTGGCCAGTCCAGAGGCCTTGCTCCTTCTGCAGCCTCAGTCTTCTGAGTCTCCCTGTCTTCTCTCCTCTCCTGCCCCATCCAGGTCAGCACCTGTGCCTACATCACTCAGAAGGTAGAACTGGCAGGGATCCGGTGAGTCTTGCCCTCTCTGTGCCTGTTTGTGACTAACTGTGGAGAGCATTAGCAACAGGGCTTCCTATGAAATGTCAGATTTTATTTCCCTTGAGGGGAAGCAGTTGTGGTAAAAAAAAAAAACACAGCAGCAACAGTAGCACTGAATGTCAGATGTCTGGACATTAGAGAAGTAGCACCTGCCATGAAAAGAATGATGGATGTGGTGTCTGAGGGCCTGGGTTCGATTTTCACCTCTGCCATGTAAATGGCTTGGACCATGGGCAGTGGGTGAGTCATTTCACCTTGATGGCCTATTTCCTCCTCTGTAATATGGTGCTGATGATCACATTTACTTCCTAGAGTGGTGATAAATAGCCCCTGAGTTGAGTTGTGATAAATAATCCCATGATTTAGAGTATTTGACCCATCTTAAAGCTCAATACCCATCTGGTTTTGCCAGACCCTGCCTGCCTCCTGCCAACGTTTCCCTCCCACTGCCCTTCTGGACAGCTCTCATTTGGGGGATTTGGGGTCCAATATTAAACCTAGATCTTGCTCTGTTTTCCTTCTACCCACTCTGCCCCTTGCAGGTAAGATTCCTTTGAAATACCGTTTGTGGTCTCTTGCTTACAGGGCCCAGGCTGGTGAGCTGTGGGTGAAGAGTGAGAAAGTCATGTGTGGGTACATCAGTGAAGATACACGGGTAAGAGCCCTTCCAGAATCCCCTGCAACATTCTCCTGTGGCTCCCATCCACTCTGCACTCATCCTGAGTGGATCCCTCCCAAAAAAGTGGGGCTCCTGTGCCAGGTAGACAAACCACGCGACTGTGCTGATGTCTGTGCATCTGCCTGTCTTCAGCCTGGTGGTGCTGATCATTTCCTTTTGAGGTTGGTTTTCTTTGGGTAAGGGAAGATAGACTCTGAGAAGATCGATTTGGTAACAACCCCCTGGCTCCTTGGGCCTCAGTGCAATGACAGTGGAGCAAGGGATGGAGATGGGATGGGGGCTTCCAAGTTGTCGAGGGTATGGTCCATGTAGGTCCTGAAGGATCCTCCCTGCCATTTGGAGAGGCAGATTATCAAGTGGTGAAGTTAGAAGCAGCATGAGATTTGGGTAACCTGTTGTTGTGAGGATTAATTGCTGCTCATTCATTTTGTGCAGCATCCCAATGACAGTAATACAAGGAGCCAAGGGGCCCTTTGGCAGCTTTTGGGAAAGGGACCACCACTACTGCTCTTTGGGTTACCAGGTTCTTGTTCTCAACAACCCTCTAGGATGACTGGTGCACGTTTCATGCTTGTTTTACCGAGAAGGAAACCTAGCCAGAGATCAGGGAAATGTTTTGCCCAGATTCCCATAGGACAACCAGGGCCTTGAACTAGGACATCTCACTCCTCCCAGATGTCTTACTTTCCTTCCCTTCCCATCCTGGAGCCTGGAGTAAGGAAAGGCTTCCATGAGGAGATGGGCAGAATTTGGATTGGTGGAAAGTACCATGGAGGTTATTTTGTGAAGGGAGACAGCCTTAGTCCAGAAAACTCCCTCCCAACTCTGAAAACCTATGAATTGTCTAAACCACATTGACCTGGGGGAGGGTGTCATTGAATTCCAGCCTAGGGAGGCCAGTTAACGTTCATGGGGATGATCAGTCCCCAAGGAAAGGAGAGATCCTGGTCATGACATCACCTTATTGAAGCTTAAAAGTGTATAGTCCCTTGTACAATGATGCCCACCTATATCAGGGGGTTTTGTAATAGCCAAGGGTTCACTTGAGAAGAGTTTAAATCAATTCCCTTTTATAGTTTGTAAATTAAAATGAAGGAAAAATCTCTTTGCTCACCTCCATGGGTCCTTCCCCTCTCCTCTGTCAGGGATCTTGGCCTCTGTGCATGGGTCTACACGGCCATGAAGGTAATGTCTCATATCTGGGCATGATGACATGAGAGGTGCTTCTCATCCTTGGCTCCTCCTCTAATGGATATCAGTATCTGCATCCATGTGAAACCAGTGGGGTGGGACAGGACCAACTAAGCTGAAGTGGGAAGAGGGAAGCACTATTCATAAAGCCAATATTGTGATATAGGAACAATTTTTGACCCTAGTCCTTGGTTCTTTTTTGGGGGGGGCTTGCAAGGCAATGGGGTTAAGTGACTTGTGTAAGGTCACACAGCTAGGTAATTATTAAGTGCCTAAAGCTGGATTTGAACTCAGGTTCTCCAGCCTCTAGGACTAGTACTCTATCCACTTCGCCACCTAGCTGCCCTTGACCTTAGTCCTTGGAAAAATGTGACTGTGTCTTTGCTTTTTTTCAGGTGGTATTCCGTTCGACATCAGCTATGGTTTATATATTTATTCAGATGAGCTGTGAAATGTGGGATTTCGATATTTATGGTAATCTTTCTTTTCAATGTGGTTGTTCAGAATTGGGGCACTGAGATTTCACTGCCCATCAGCATCAGTGTTCCTGACTCTGAGTGGGCCCTTCCTCTCTGTAAGGGTAGATGAAAGCCCAGCCCTACTGTCTAATCCTCTGTAACTCTGGTCATATTAGATACTAATTGTAAAGTGGTTGACCTGCTATGTAAATGCTTATTCCCTTCCCTTCCCCCCAATATCCACCTCCCAGTTCTACAAAGAGGATTCACTCAATGATAATAACCTTTATATAATGCTTTACAAATATTATCTCATTGGATCCTCACTTTGACCCTGGGAGATAGGTGGTATTATTAATATTACCCCATTTTACAGATTACAACACAGAGGCAGAGGGAAGTGAAGTGACTTGCCCAGGGTCACATAGCTAGAAAGTGTCTGAAGCTGGATTCAAATTCATATCTTCCCGACCTCAGGCTCAGTGATCTCTCCACTGTGCTATATTGGGGAAGACCAGAGTGAGAGTTGGATATTGTGGCATGTTGGGCAAGTCATTTGTTAAGATGGCCTCAGTTTCCTCATCTGTAGAAGGAGATGACCTCAAGGGCCTTTTCAGCTTTAGCTCTGTAATCCTTTAGCCCTCATTCTTTGGTTGCTTTCTGTCCTGTGCCCATTGTTTCCTCTATCACTTGAGCTCTCAGAATTCTAGAACTTACCTGAGTTAGAAGGATTCTCAGACCATCTACTCCAACTCAAACCAAAACAGGAATTCTCTCTATTCTATATGTTCTGCTTGAAGATATCTATTTAGGGAGAACCCACCCTGTCTAAGGATATTCTACAGTGGAACAGCTATAATTCTCACGATGAGCATGGTTCTTTTGGACATCAGCTTTTGATTGAACTTTTTGCACCTTCCAGCCTATTAGGACCCAAGGACTATTTTTCAGGGCTAAATAGAAGAATTGTATCCCTCTCCCAGGAGACATATCTTCTGAGATTTGAGTATAGCCATCTCATTCTCTACTTCCTCCCCCTTTCCCCTAAGTCTTTTCCTCTCCAAGCTAAACATCTCTAGTTTTTTTAGCCAATCTCTCTGGATCGTGGCCCTAGCTTGAGGCACATCAATGTTCCTTTGCCCTTGTCTGGCTATGTTCCAGTTTATCAGTGTCCTTTCTAGAAAGCAGTGGAAAGAACTGAACACACTTCTCCAGATATTGTTTGATAACTTCAAAAAACAGAGGCACTGTCATCTTCTTATTCCTGGGTGCCATTGCCACCCTCCGTACTCTCCCTGAGATTGTATTAGTCTCCATTGCTGTCATGTCAACATGTCAGTTCATATCAAGCTTGCAGTTCATGAGAGTTCCCAGGACTCTCCTGGACAAACATTGTCCTCTCCCCATACTTGCCTTCACCAATTGTACATGGGAAGCCAACCTTGCTGAACTCATATGTAATATTCGACATTTATCCTTATTCCATTTGATTTTATCTGAATTAGCCCAATGCTTTGACTTTTTTTTGAAGTCAGATTTCAGCCCTAGTCCTCCTTCTGAGCTTTTTGCCATCTGCAGATTTGATAAACATCTCTCCCTGAGTCAGTGATAAAAATGTTCAATTGCATGGGGCCCAAGTGAGATCTCTGAGGCACTCGACTTTCAAATCAACTTTAAGCCATAAGAGACTAGTCTTTTAGTCTGACCATTCAACCAGTTCTGAATCAAATTAATTATACTACTGTATAGCTTGCATCTCTCTCTTTATCTTTAAAAATAATTGAGAGAATGGATCAAATGTTTTAATTTAAACAATGCATATAACAATTGATTTATCAAAGTTAGTGTGGCATAAACTAACTATATTTTTTTAAAAACTGTCTTTTGTCACAAAGTCATTGCCCTTTAAGTCTCTTTCCTTCCCCTTTTTTAGTTGAACCCTTCTTATAAAGAATTCTTCTTATAAAGAAACATTTAACCAAAGCCAACAAATTTGACGATTTGACAATGAATGCTGCCTTCCAAATCTAGCCTTCCCCTGGGTCTACTGATGGGGATGAGGCAGGGAGCATGTTTTATTTTCAATTTGGGACATTCATCAGTATTACAGGGGTCAGGACAGAGCTCTTCTGCTTTTTCTGCCATCTTTTGTCTACTTCAGTGGCATTGGTGTTGATTCTTGTCTCATTCTTTTATCAGTTTGTACAAGTCTCACAGCATTTCTCTGGATTCCTGCATGGTCATGTCTTGTGGCATTGTTCTGTTATATTCATATACTACAATTTGTTCACCCATTTCACAGTTGATGTAGTTCCATTTTGTTACTACATCTAGTAATGGGGTCCCATTGGCTAAAGGGGTCTAGAATGAGACCCCTTTAGGGTGGCTGTTCTAAGTGTTCTAGAACACATTCTAGAATGTTGCCAGGAATTGATGTCAAGCTCACTGGTCTAGCATTTGCAAACTTGATTCTCTTTCCTTTTTCACAAATTGGGACAGCACATGACCTTTTCTTGCACTTCATTCTCCTCAGTCTTGCTGAGATATGGTTCATTCACCACACTGGCATATTATTTCAGTACTTTATGGCATAGATCATTTGGATCAAGGTTCTTTGAACTGCCAAAGGCTTACTGGCCCTACTGTCCTTTTGGTTATCAGCTCCAGCTTCATCATGTTTGACTTGCAGACCTAAGGTGATTCTCTTTGACTGTGAAAAGAGGAAACCAAAGTAGCTCTATCTTCTTTCTGTTATCATTGTCCCATGAGTGAATGGATGGGTGGATAGATGGATGAATCACTGGATGAATGGATGAAATATTTATTTACCTCTCACTGTGTGTAAAGTCCTGTGGACTTAGGCAGAAAAATCAACAGCCCTGTTCCCATGATCTGATAAGAGCAGATAACATCTTAGGAGGTTTCAGCTGGATGAAAAGTTGGATGAAAGGGCCCCGTGGTCCATAGGATGCAGTGGCAATGGAGATGGTAATGCACCTTCTTAAGTGCTATCCCCATTAGTCCAATCACATTGTTTTGGATGTGGAATCATTTGGCAGTGCTATAGTCTTTGGTGGGAATTCCTTTCTGGGCTGCTGAGGAGACAGGAGCTGCTGTCTTTGCAGAGGTTGGTGCTGGGTCCTAAGGGCCACTTCCTCAAATATGGCAGCGGGAGACATGGTCTGGTGTTTTGAGACACTGCTTTTCCTGGCATTCTTGATTTTTTTTTTTTTTTTAGTTTTTTGCAAGGCAATAGGATTAAGTGGCTTGCCCAAAGCCACACAGCTAGGTCATTATTAAGTGTCTGAGGCTGGATTTAAACTCAGGTCCTCCTGACTCCAGGGCTGGTGCTCTATCTACTGTGCCACCTAGCCACCCTTGCATTCTTGTTCTTACTTACTTCTGGGTGGTAGTTGGTATTGGTGCTAGGCCCCCTCTTATTTGGTACTTAAGCTCTGAATGATGGTTTATGGAGCCAAGCTGGAAGCATTGCCATTTGCCAGAAGTGTATTTGGGGTGGGGTGTATGTGTGTGATGTTTTTCTTGGAACTCTTGATTGAAGAGTTGGCTTTATCCACTGGGACATTGAAGGGCAGAAGTAGTGGGTTTGACCCTCTTGGCATACGCTTCCTCTTGTTTCTTCTCTTGGTCTTTGCTGCTTCAATTAGGCTCATTGGGTCAATGGAGATCCTCACCCTTCTTCAATCACCCTTTTCTTTTCCATATACCTAGCTTTCCTCTTATTGTCCTTGGTGATCTTCCACAGCCTCAGCTCCTTCGCATATTCAGCATCCCCTGCCACTGTTCTTAGAGACCCTTGCTAATGCTTCATGTTTGTCCTCTGGTCCCTCTCCTTGTTTCCTGTTCCTTTACATACTCTGTTAAAATTAGATGTTCCCATATGTCCACAGTAGTCTCTTCAGATGGGTCCTCCTCACTGGGATTACTTCCCTTTGCATTTGCCTAATTCCAGTCTTGAGCATCCATCCCACTGTTTTTGATTGATCTCTCCCTTAGACATTTAACCTGTCTACCTATCTTTCTTCTAAGCCCTTTGAAGTCACCTCTCCCATGCCAAGCAGGCTTAGCTATCATTCTCATGGGTCAGACTTTGCCAGCTTTCTTCCACTTCCTGATATATGGTGCATGTGTGGTCATTCCTTACCAAAGTTCCCCTTGTTTCCGTCCCATAAGTTAGAGCCTCTCCAATGAGAATTAAATTAGAAGAAAATTCTCTCTTGTTGGTTTTCTTACTTTCTGTTGGTTGAGCCTATCATTGAAGTAAGTCAGAATATTATGAACTGTTCTGCTTTTGGCAGAAACAATACTAAGCTGGATGTCTGACTCACCAGTCTCCTTCACTACAATGTCATCCTTTAGTGAACTGTTTGTCATTTCCTCTTTCTGTCCAGGTGTTGTGGAGTAAACTGATGATCACTTCTTTTTGTTTTTGTTTTTGCAAGGCATTGGGGCCAAATGACTTGTCTAAGGTCACAAATCCAGGCAATTACCAAGGATCTGAGGCCAAACCTGATCTCCGGTCCTCCTGACTCCAGGGCTGGCACTCAATCCACTGTGCCATGCCACCTAGCTGCCCCAATATTCACTTCTATTGAGTCTGACCCTGATGGACTTAACATCCTCTTATTATTTTTTTTGCAAGGCAGTGGGGTTAAGTGCTTGCCCAATGTCACACAGCTAGGTAATTATGAAGCATCTGAGGCCAGATTTGAACTCAGGTCCTCCTGACTCCAGGCCTGGTGCTCTATCCACTGTACCACCTAGCTGCCCCTCTACATTCTCTTAAACTACTCTTGCCATTTCTTAGATTTCCTAACTGGAATATTTCTTTCTTTATTTTTAATTGATATTTTATTTTTCCAAGTACATGTTCTGGTAATTTTTCTGCATTCGTCCATTTGAAAATTTATAAATTCCACAGTTTTCTACCACTCTTCCCTTGGTGGTGAGCAGTCTGGCAAAAGTGTTTTTTATACATTTTTGTTTAACATATTTAGAGCTTAGTCATTTTGTGTAAGAGAAATTAAGAATAAGGGGAAAGAAAGAAAACCATGAGATAGGAATGAAAAACGTAAGAAAAAATTTTAAAAGGTAAGCATATTTGCATTCAAATTACATGGTGTTTTTTTGCCTTTCTGGATATGGATGGCATTTTTCATAACAGGTTTCCCAGGGTTGTCCTTGACTGGAGTATCTCTCTCTCTCTCTCTCTCTCTCTCTCTCTCTCTCTTTTTTTTTTTTAAAGATTTTTGCAAGGCAAATGGGTTTAAGTAGCTTGCCCAAGGCCACACAGCTAGGTAATTATTAAGTGTCTGAGACCAGATTTGAACCCAGGTACTCCTGACTCCAAGGCCGGTGCTTTATCCACTATGCCACCTAGCCACCCCTTGGAGTATCTCTTCTTAATGTGTAATGCTGCTCGTCTTTACCCCCTCCTTCCTGTCCTATTTCCAAACTTGGATTCCAGTCTTGACTCATCTTGTCTCCCCAGTCCCTGTATGATGAGGTCAGTGGACCCCGTGCTCTCACTGTTAATTCATCCCTTGCTCCCAGAGCTGTCTCTTCCTTCTCACAATGGTCATGAGGCTCCTGAGAGCACTTCATTGTAACTGTTGCCACCAACTTTGGCCTCCTGGGCATCCTTCCTTTGCCCTCTTGTCATCCGAAATTGCGATTCCCAGATCTTCAGCCACTTTACATCCCAAGGGCGATATGGGGTCAAAAAGATGGGCTTTGGTGGTACAGGCCGGCATGCTTTTCTTCCATCCAGCACGTGGGATGAAGATGGTGTGTGGGGACCCACTGTCCCTGGCTCTAGGAATGGGTTCCACTGTTCTCGTTCCTCAGGACAAGACTGCCATCTTCCTTTTTATTGTTGGTGCCAAGGGCCAGGTTGGGTTTCAGGAAACAAGGCAAACGTTCTCTGGGAAGGTGAACCCCATCTGTCTGTTCGGCCTTTCTCCCCCGGTCTGATGGGAGCCCAGCTTCTTCTCAGATTGGCTTTGCTGCCATCTCTGGGGATCAGAGGGAAAAGCATCTGCCTCTCTTAAACTCTTTGCTCTGCTCCTTCCTTTGCAGGAGATTTGTATTTTGAAAAAGCTGTGAATGGTTTCCTTGCTGACCTCTTTACCAAGTGGAAGGTACGCTTAGATTTCCTGGTTGAAATCCTGGGTGGTGGGTGAGGCTTTCTTTGTGCACATGCACTGCACCCTTGAATGTGGCAGGTGGAGACAGAGCTTGAAGTTGGAAAGGCCTGGGTTCAAATCTCACCTCCGACACTGAATACCAGGTGTGACTCTGTGACTTAATCCACCTCAGTCTGACTGCAGTAGCCTGCAAGGAGGGATATTCCAAGGCAAGGAGCTTGTGAGAGCATAGACCCTGGGTATTTGTGTTTATCTTACCAGCTGAACAGAGTTCTTGTAGATTAAAAGCCAAGTAGATATGCCTTTAGTTGAAAAATATATGAGTAGTAGAAAATACATATTTCCTTCAATGGGAGCAACATCCCAGTACTGAAATGAATAGCGTCAGGAAGACTTGAGTTCAAATCTAGCCTCAGACTTAACTACCTGGATGACTCTGGGCAGGTCACTTTATCTCTGTTTTCCTCAGTTTTTTCATCTGTAAATTAGGAATAATAGCGCCTCCCTCCCAGGGTTGTGTGAAGAAAATGACTGTAAAGCTGATAGTACACATAGATCAGTGTTAACTCTCATTATTGTGATGGTTTATGGGACTGAATTCTGGCTCAGACTGTTGTTTACTGACCGGCTCTGAGGTGAGGTTGTTGTCTAGATGGTGTGGAAACCTGTGGGAGGGAGAGGTCAGTGAGGACTTGTGGGGGGGGGTGCAGGAGATAGAGCAGGAGGCCTGTTGGGGTGGACCAAATGGAAGAGGGAGAGGGAGGTAAGGCTTGGGGATGACCCACATTTATACTGCTGAAGACCCTCAGGATGGGGATGTGCTGTAATGGAAAGAAATGTTGGTCCAAATCTCCCATTGGTAGATGAGGCCGGAGTTTCCTGGAAGCTGCCCTGGGGACTTGCCATGTTTCTTGAGGGTTTTATTTGTCTGCCCGGTCCTCCCTTGATGTTCTTTCCCTTCTGGGCAGTCCAGCTGGCCAGGAGGTTCCAAATGCCTCGAGCCCCCTTTGGTAGGTGAGGTGGGAGCTCTGTTGGCAGTCATGCCTCATCACCAGGTGTCCCCCAGTTTCTGCAGCCTGGATCTGACAGCTCTAACTGGAGATTAGGAGAATGACCCCAAGTCTTGTAGTGCCACTATGAGGCCACCATCCTCAATAGCCTTGTGCCCTTCTGTCCCTGGCTTAAGCATCATTCGCTGATGGCCTTGGCCCCCACATCTGTGGCATCGTCAGGCTGCCTTTGCAGCAAGACGCAGAGGTGTGGGCAGGAGGGGTAGACCCATCTTCTCCCTGGAAGGGGCTTCCCTGGGGCTCCCGGGAGGCTCCATTCATTGAGACTGTGTCTGAGAAGCTTCAGAATCATCTCTCCTCATTTTCTTTCCATGCAGGAAAAGAATTGTAGCCATGAAGTGACCGTGGTTCTGTTTTCTAGGACTTTCTATGATGCAAAATCTATAGGTGAGTCCTCCCACCTCCGTCTCTGGTCTTTGACCCCTTCTGCCAGCTGCAGATGTTTCTTAACCTCTGGCTAGATTGCTGGGGTCTCCATCTACCCCTGGGGGCAGGGCCTGTGTCTGCTAATCAGCTTTGGACTCACTGGCTGCTCTTGGGGCAAGAACACACAGGTTCGAGTGGATAGTGTTTTCTCGTCCCCAGAGGGACGAGTGAGGAGGGTGGACACGGGAGTGAAAGCTGCAGGAGGTGTGACGAGGGCTGAGAATGGAGGCCGTGACCCCAGCTCTATCTTCCTGGAAGCTCGCAGTCTGGGGTGGGGGAGAAGATGAGGGTGTGTGTAGCTGGTGGGGAGAGAGGCCCAGGGTCTTTCCTGGCTGAGGCCACTGGGAGGAGAGGTGGGGCCCCCGCTGTGAGTCACTCAAGACCCCCAGCTGTGAGAGCCAGACCAGAAAGGGGAGCTCAGGGAGAGTGGACAGAAGCCCACAGATGGTTTGTCTTTCCAAGAGTCCTCAGACGCGCAACTGCCCTTCCTAATGACAAATCCTCCTCTGCCCTCAGATGAGTTTCCTGAGACCCACCGAGCCTCGATTCGACAGGATCATGAGGGCAGATTTTATGAAGATTTTTACAAGTAGGTTCTGGCCTGCTGGGTGGGTGGGGGGATTGGGGCACCATTTTCTGTGATACTCATGAGGTTTTGGGGTCTGCCTGCATTACCAGAGGCCTTTAGAACAACTGGAAGACCAGTTGTCACCAGGATTCTGGGAACGGCCGAGGAGCTGTGTCGTCCTCAGAGAAGGGCACAGAAGGACACTGAAAACCTCTTTGTGTCTCTGGGATGGTACTCTGGGCTGGGACAGGGGAGTGGAATGCCCAGAGAAACAAGGCATAGTGCAGACCTTTTTCTGTCCTTATGGGGCTCCTGGTATCGAGGAGGAAGGAAGGAGGGAAAGAGAGAGGAAAGAGGAAGGAGGAGGGGAAAAATGAAGGAAAGAAAGTAGAGAGGGGGGAAAGGAAGAAATAGGTTGTGGGGAAAAAAATTCAAAAACAATTTTTAAAAGAGGCAGCTAGGTGGCACAATGGATAGAGTGCCAGCCCTGGAGTCAGGGGTACCTGAGTTCAAATGCAGCCTCAGACACTTAATAATTACCTAGCTGTGTGGCCTTGGGCAAGCCACTTAACCCCATTGTCTTAAATAAATTTTAAAAAATTAAAAAAAAAAGAAATAGGTTTTGGGGCTGGTTGCTTTACAAAGGGTTTGCTCTCAATTGTTTCTCAATAACTCTGGGGCATAGCTTCTTTTGTGGCTCCAGTTTTATAAATGAGGAGACTGAGACAAGAGAGCCAAGGTGATTCTCCCAGGTCACCCAGCTAGGGAGGCTCTGGGGCTGCATCTGAACTCAGGTCCAGCGCTCTGTGTATGATGGTGTCCCCAGTGGTCACAAAGAGGGGGTGAAGGACAGGCTGGCTTTGTGGCTGGGTGAGGGGGTGGTTTGAATCCTGGAGGTCTGCTCTGTAGTCGTGTGTCCCAGGGCAGTAGGGTCACCAAAGGCCATCCCCCAGACATGCTCTTCACACTCCTGAAGGACACACTGCAAAGCCCTCTCTGAGGGCATGGGGGCAAGTACACTCTTCTCAGCCTCCCATCCTGCGTGACCCTTTGGGGCAGTGAAGGGTCTCTAGAGAGTAAGTGCTGGGATTTGGGGTGACCCCTTCTTCTAGTGGTTGTGCTCCCTAGGTCTGAGAGAACCTGATCCCATATTGTAGCCTGAAAGAAGCCCATGAGCCTCTCCAGCCTTCATGGCCCCCTCTCTTCTGGATGCTAGAGGCTCAGGCCAAGCTGGACAGTGCTGTGCACAAGCAGGGCCTGGGATGCCCACTCTTGAAGTGGTGGGTGACGAAGAATGATTTGGGACCTCCCCTTTCCAATTGCAGAATGATGCTTTGGGGTAGCCCTCTCTAGACACCCTGTCAGTGTCAGCGCCATACCCAAGAGGGTTTATGTCATATTTGTATTTGCAGCTGAGCCCCTGAAGAGGCCTGTCCTTCAGCTTCGCTGGGGCTGTTGACCAGCCGGTTTCCTGGTATCTGGGACGACCTAAATAATTGACAGAGTGCTCTAACTTTGTAATACACTTAATAAATGTGCTTTCATTTGACCCTCATGTCAGCCCTAAGGAGCTGGGGTAGGGGCTTTGATTTATCCCCTTCACTGTCCCTGAGTGCCACACAGGATGGGATCCTCAGAAGGGGGTACTTTGCCCCTGTCACCTCAGAATGTGCTTTGTTCTTGTCCTTTGGGGGTGTGAAGAACATGTCTAGGGGCTGGCCTTTTGTGACCCTACTGCCCTGGGATACTCACTTACAGAGCAGACCTCCAGGAATCAAAGTACCCCCTCACCCAGGAGGAAATTGAGACAGATGGCAGCAAGGTGACTTGCCAGGGTCACATGGCTCAGAAGGAACTGAGGCTAGATTTGAGCTCAGATCTTCCTGAGGTCCAGCGTGCTATCCATTGGACTACCTCTATTTAATTCATGTTAACAATGACCTGTGGGTTCAACTCTGACTGGTTTTATCTACCAAGCCCACTTTGCATAGTTGTTTTATTCAGTTGGTGGTGAAATTAAATTGTCAGCTTCTGTCCCCCCATAGATTTTCTTTTTAAAAAGATGTTGGTAGAAATGATATTAGAGAATGAACCCACATTGAGCTTTGTTCCTGGTATTTCTTTATTCTTCCTTTTAATAAGTATTTTATAAGTTCTTGCCAATCATTTTTTTTTGACAAGGCTTTGAGTTTTACAGTTTTTCTCCTTCCCTCCCTTATCAGCCCCCTCTGCCCCCATTCTGATATAGGCTCTACATTTGTAACCATGCAAAACATAGATCAAAATTGAATGTGTTGTGAGAGAGGAATCAGATCCTGGTGGGGAAGAAAGAAAACATTTGAGAGAAAAAAAAATGACAATACAGAAGACAACTTTTAAAGCTTTGGTCTGCATTTAAATTCGACAGTTCCCTTTCTGGATGTGGATGCTGTTTTCCATCACAAGTCCCTTAAAATTGTCTTTGATTATTGTGCTGCCATCACATTGACAAACCACAACTTGTTCAGCCATTCCCCAATTGATGGACATTCACTTCATTTCCAGTTCTTTGCCACCACAAACGGGGCTGCTTTGAATATTTTTTTTTAATTTAATATTTATTTATTCTCATTTTGTATAATTTTTTGTACATTAATAAAATATTCTTGTTTAAGAGTAAACATAATACCCCCCTCCCCCCCAAAAAATTATAGACTCGCTTGAGCAATAAAGTAAGGGGGAGAGAAAAAAATTAAAATTAAAAAGAAAATAATAGTAATAATTGTAGGTATGGCCAGGTGGTGCAGTGGACGGAGCACCAGCCCTGGAGCCAGGAGCGCCCAAGCCCATATCTGGCTCCGTACACCCAACAATCACCCAGCTGTGTGACATGCAAGCCACCCCAACCCCACTGCCCTGCAAAAACCAAAAAAAGAAAAAAAAAGACCCAAAATAAAATGAAATAGTAATAATAGTAGGGGCGGCTGGGTGGTGGACAGAACACTGGCCCTTGAGCCAGGATCACCCGGGTCAAATCCGGCCTCAGACACCCAACAATCACCCTGCTATGTGGCCCCAGGTAGGCCACCCAGCCCCATTTGCCCTGCAACCCCCCCCCCCAAATAATAATAATAAAAATGTGCTTCAGTCTGTGTTCCAACACCACCTACTCTGTCGTGAGTGGATCACCTTCTTTATGATAAGTCCATCACAAAAGTTACTTCTATATTTTTCCACCATTGCTATTGCTGATTGCAACTCCCTACTTTCGTATTTCTCCACTTCCACATACTATATTTTCTCTCTCCTTTCACTCTGACTCTGCTGTAGGGTAGCTGAGTGGTGCAGCAGACAGATCCCTGGTCCTGGGGCCAAAAGGCCCCGAGCCTACATACCACCCCTTAGGCCCAGCATCCACCTGGCCCTATGGTCCCGGACAGGCCATTCAATCCCAGCCCCTTGCAAGAAGTAAAAAAGAAAATGTTATATCTGATCACTCTCCCCCCATGGTCCATCCTCTCATCCATCATTCACATCCCCACCCCTTCCCCCTGTCCTCCCACCTCCTTCTTACTCCAGATGTCTATACCCCATTGAGTATATATGCTGTTTCCTCTCCTAGCCACCTCTGATGAGAACAGAGATTCCCTCATTCCCCCTTGCCTTCCCCCCTTCCATATCATTGCAATAGCTCATTGTGATAAAGAAAAATCTTGTTATATGAAATATCTTGGCCTATTCCCCCTCTCCTTTTTCTTTCTCCCATTACATTTCCCTTTTTTCTGTTGACTCCATTTTTACACCATATTTTATCTTCAAATTCAGCTTTCTCCTGTGCTTCATCTATAAAAGCTCCTTCTACCTGCTCTGTTAATTGAGAAGGTTCATATGAGTATTATCAGTGTCATTTTTCTATACAGGAATACATGTAGTTCATCATCATTAAGTCCGTCATATTTTCCCCTTCTCCAGTCTCTATGCTTCACCTGAGTCCTATATTTGAAGATCAGACCTTCTGTTCAGCTCTGGCCATTCCAACAGGAACATTTGAAATTCCCCTGGTTCATTGAAAGTCCATCTTTTTCCCTGGAAGAGAGGACATTCAGTTTTGCTGGGTAGTTGATTCTTGGCTGTATTCTAAACTCTTTTGCCTTCCGGTATATTATATTCCAAGCCCTACAAGCTTCCAGTGTAGTTGCTGCTAAGTCCTGTGAGATCCTGACTGCAGCTCTATGATATTTGAATTGTGTCCTTCTGGCTGCTTGTAATATTTTCTCTTGCATTGCGAGTTCTGGAACATGGCTATAATATTCCTGGGTTTTTTGTTTTTTTTTTTGGATCTCTTTCTCGGGGAGATTGGTGGATTCTCTCCATTTCTATTTTGCCCTCTGCTTCTAGGATATCAGGGCAATTTTCCTGTAATAATTCTTTAAAAATGATGTCAAGGCTCTTTTCCTGATCATGACTTTCAGATATTCCAATAATTTTTAGATTATCTTTCCTAAATCTGTTTTCCATATTAGTTGTTTTTTCAGTGAGATGTTTCACATTTTCTTCTAATTTTTCATTCTTTTGGTTTTGAAGTATTGAGTCCTGATTTCTTGTAAATTCAGCAATCTCCCTGAGTTCTATTCTTTGTCTGAAGGATTTGTTTTACTCAGAGAGCTTTCTTATCTCTTTCCATCTGGCCAGTTCTGCTTTTTAAAGCATTCTTCTCCTCAATAACTTTTTGAACTGTTTTATCCATTTGATCCAAGATGGTTTTTAGCATGTTATTTTCTTCAGCATTTTTTGGTGTTCCTTGACTAAGCTGCTGACTTCATTTTCATGTTTTTCCTGCATCTCTCTCATTTCTTTTCCCAGTTTTTCTTCTATCTCCCTCATTTGATTTTTAAAGTCTTTTTTGAGCTCTGTCATAGCCTGAGCCCAGTTTCTGTTTTTCTTGGAGTGTTTAGATGCAGGAGCTTGTGCTTCCTCATCTTCAGACTAAGTGTTTTGATTCTTCTTGGGCTCACAGGCAAAATATTTCTCAATGGTGTTCCTGTTTTTTCTCTGCTTACTCATTTTCCCAGCCTGAGCCTGGTTTTGGGGTGCTTCCTGAGCTTTTGGGACACCCCCACAAGGATCTTAGTGTATGAGGCTCTGTCCTCCCTCCTGGTCTGTGAATGACCATAAGCACCCCCCCTCTGCCACAGGGCTGAGGTGGGGGGGGCCCTGCTTTTCTGTCGGGGGGCCTGGACTGCGATCAGGATCTGAATGTGGTCAGAACCCCAGAGTCCTGTTCCAGGGACAGAGGACAGAGCTCAGCAGTCTCTTCACTCCCCTACCTTGGCTCAGCTCATGCCCTGGGGGCTCCTGCTTCTGCTTCTGTTTCCTGGATCTGGGTTATGGTGGCCACACTGCTCGCTGTGTGCCCTGAGGGCTGGGCTTCAGGTGCTCACTCTGGCAGAGGTCCTCCGCTGTTCCCCCAAGTTGTGTCTGGTGCTCCCTGGGGCATAGGTATGCTCTGGTGGGCCACCCCTCTGACGGGCCGCCCCTCCAACCCTGGGAAGCAGAGCCTTTCTGCTCTTTTCCAGGTTACCTTGAATTAGGAGAACTGCTTCACTGGGTCCTTCTGTGGATTCTTGCTTTGAATATTTTTTACCCTTTTTCATCATCTTTCCAGAGTATAGACCTAGTGGTGATATTGCTGGATCAAAGGGTATGCACATTTTTATTGCCCTTTGGGTGTAATTCCAAATTGCTCTCCAGAAAAGTTAGATGAGTTCACAGCTCCACCAACAATGTGTTACAGTTCCAGATTTCCCACAATCCTTCCAACATTGATCATTGTCCTTTCTGGTCTCATTGGTTAATCAGAAAACTGTGAGGTGGAACCTCAGAGATGTTTTAATTTGCATTTTTCTATTCAGTAATGATTTAGAACAAGTTTTTATTTGACTATAGTTAGCTTTGATCTCTTTGTCTGAGAATTGAATTTCCAAATCCTTTGACCATTTGTCAGTTGGGGAATCAACTTATTTTTTTATAAATTTGACTCAGTTTCTCTATTTTAGAAATGAATCCTTTGTCCAAAACACTAGTTATAAAATTTTTTCCCCAATTTACTACATTTCTTTTAATTTTGGTTGCAGTGGTTTTGTTTGTGCAAAAACTTTCTAATTTGGGGTGGCTAGGTGGCGCAGTGGATAGAGCACTGGCCCTGGAGTCAGGAGGACTTCAGTTCATATCTGGCCTCAGACACTTAATAGTGACCTAGCTGTGTGGCCTTGGGCAAGCCACTTAACCCATTGCCTTGCAAAAAAGCTTAAAAAAAAAATGGTTTTCCTGAGAGCCTTCCTCCTACTTCTGAAGGGTCAGACTTAGGCTTGCAGAAATGCTGGGGATTTCTCTTGCCAGGGCTCTGGACGCAGCTGCCAGGCTGTGCTTGGATCCCACCCCATGTTCGTAGAGCTCACTTCCTTCAGACCTCCAGCCTCTCTCAGGGCTCCTTCTCAGGCAACTTGCTTGGCATGAGTGTCTGTCTTTCTGCTCCTTGGCCTCGGTCCTGCAAGACCTCAGTGACACCCCTTCAGATGTTCCTGAACCCCTGGCTCCAGGCTTCATATCAGGGAAGGCTCTGACTGCAGCTGGGGGCTGTGAGCCTCTGGAGGGGAAAGATTGTTGTCACAGGGTCTTAGCCATACCTGCAGGAGCTGGTGCTCACCTTGTGCCCACTTTGTGTGCATGCAGGGTGGTGGTTCAGAATGAGAGAAGAGAAGAGTGGACGTCGCTCTTAGTGACCATTAAGAAGCTCTTTGTCCAGTATCCGGTGCTGGTGCGTCTGGAGCGGGCAGGTACTGTCTGTCACCCCTGGTAGCTTATGCCAATGTCCTTGTCAGTGCCTGTGCTTCTGCCTTTGGCTGAGGCTAGGTTTGAGGTGGGTCAGCTCTTTCCTGTGAGTCCCATGTGGACCCTTCCCTGGGCCTGACACCTTCATGGTGTCTGCCGCCCCCAGCAATATGGTTATAGGGGAGCTTTGTGAGTGATGAGACCCTTTGTAGAGCCTCCCTGGCCCCCAAAAGTTCTGACAGCTGCATCCCTGGGGGGCTTCACCTTAGGCCTAGGGACAAAGCCCTTTCATCTGAGATGAGCCAGGCCCATCACCACATCAGCTGTGTGGGGATTGATTGATCTGGCCTCTGCACGTGGGTCATTGTCCAGGGTAGAAGAGGGGAGGGCCTCAGCTGACAAATCTCCTCTTCTGCAAGATGGACATGGAAACTGTGGAAGCCATGGGTCCTCCTGTGCTCCCTTCCCCCATAGGGACTTCCTCGAGGGCTAGAGCTTGGAGGGCTGTCCCAGGGACAAGGAGGGTGCTTTTATCTACTTGGCCCTAGGACAAGTCCAGGGCAGATCTCCCCTCCTTGGCTTAATGCAGTTCAAGTTCAAGTGAGGGGTGGGCTGGCTGCCTCAGGAGGCATGTTGTTGTAGAGGGGAGGGGAGGAGGAAGAGGAGAATGCCCCCTTCCTTGAGGGGTGTCCCTGGTGGACTGGAATCGTGTGGGGGCTCTTACTGTCTTTCATCTCTCTGCACAGAGGGCTTTCCTCAAGGTGACAATTCTACCTCAGCCCAAGGGAATTACTTGGAGGCCATTAATCTGTCATTCAATGGTGAGTATGGAGTTAGGGTGCTTTCTAGACACCCTGGGCTGTGCTGCAGGGGCCTCCTGCTTGTGCAGTGCATGTGGCCTTAGTGGGAGCTCTGGGCCATAAGGGGGATACTTGGTTGAGTGACCATCCCTCTGGGACCTGCTTCCGGCCCACAACCTGGGCTGCTTCAAAGAGACCTCTCCGGCATGCAGGGAACCCTCCCAGCCCCTACCCCCATCCTCCCCACCCCCTGCCCCCGGGTTGGCAGCCTCCTAGTGGGTCAGCCTTCTAGTGGGACAGCATCCCGGGGCTCCCTCCCCTGGGGGTGCGAGGAGAGCGGGGTCAAGAGTCTTTACCGAACCTCCCCCATCTCTGGTCAGTAGTAGAGGAGGCCACAGCTTTGAGCAGGGAAACATTCATGTGTGTGAGAGCGTGTAGGCACATGCACATTGTTTGTCCCCAGAGCACGGGCAGGACACTGGGGTCATGAAGAAGCCTCTGGCCCCTGGATTTGCTGCTTCTCTAAAACATAGCCGGCTGATTTGGGAATTGGCTGTGAATGTACAGAGCTTGCAGCAGTTGTCTGTCCTGTGAGGGCCAGGCCCTCTGCCCATGGGATCCCATTCCTCACATCCTCTGCAGGCCCCCTCCCCCACAAAAACGCTATCTTTTCCTTCCAATCCTGGACCTTTGATCTTGCCTGTGGGGCCTCCTGCCACCCTCCCAATCAGAAGGGTCTTAAGATCCTGGCTCTGGAGCTAGCATAGCCCTCTAAGCCCCTCTGGTCTGGCCCCCTTTGTTTTTTAGAGGAGGAAAACTGAGGCTCAGGGGGGGGGGGGGCGACTTGGCCCAGGTCCCAGAGGTGGTGCGGGCTTTGGAGAGAGGATTTGAATCCCAGGTTCTGCCTTCTGATGCTCTGTAGCCCACAGGCCCAGAGGCTCGTCCTTGTGGACTTGACCTTTGAGAGCCCAGGGTCCCTTGGAGCTGTTGTGCTGGTCTTGGCTGAGAGGGTCATTCCAGAGATGGGCAGGTGGGGTCCCCAGCCCTGGGGACGGGCTCCTTGCTGGCCACTTGTTTGCAGGGTCCAGGGGGATGCTGCACTAAAGCTCAGGGCTTGTGTGGTGCTGGGTGTTTTCTAGTGTTTGACAAGCACTATATCAACCGCAATTTTGACCGGACGGGACAGATGTCGGTGGTGATCACGCCTGGGGTTGGTGTGTTTGAAGTGGACCGGCTCCTCATGATCCTGACAAAGCAGCGCATGATTGATAATGGTAAAGGCGCCGGGCTCGGCCTCTTGGCCATCCTTTGTGCCTGGACCATGAGTCCTTCCCTGGGCTGGCCCTCGGCTGAGCTCTAATTAACTACCCACTGTGTTTTCCATTGGGGCCACCCTACACACTAGATTAGTAATTAAAGTTCCTGTTGGAGGGAGTCAGGCTGCAGGGTCAGGTTGGGGTCTGTCGCATCTTCTGGGACCTTGTGCTTTCTGCACAGAGCCCAGTGTGCAGAACCTGGCCTGGCCCACCACCCCCTAAGAAGTGGGGGAGGCCAGATTGTCCTGTACTAGGTTGGGCCGGAGAGGGAGAGAAGGAAGAGATCTGCTCCTGCCTGGGCCAGGGTCTCTGACCAGGCTGGGAACTCTGACTGGGCCGGGATGTCTGTCCGGGCTGGGCCTCTGACTAGGCTGGGGCCTCTGTTTGGACTGGGACCTCTGACTGGGCTGGGGCCACGGATAGAATGTTTGGGGTCTGTTCTCTCTCCTAGGGATTGGTGTGGATTTGGTGTGTATGGGGGAGCAGCCGTTGCATGCTGTGCCGCTGTTCAAGGTGAGGAGGCCAGAGGGCAGAGAGCTGCCTTTTATCTGGGAGTCAGGTCAAATCAGCATGCATGGATTAAGCACCTGCTGCATGCTAGATGCTCTGTGCAGGATAAATGGGAATGACTAAAGAGGGTTCCTGCATCAGGGGGAGTAACAGGGAATGACAGTGAGAGGACCCTTCTCTTCAGAGGCCAGGAACTGGAGGAAGCGGTTGCCCAGAGGAGAAACCCCCCAGTACATGTCTCTCATGTTGAGACTTGAATTCAAACCCATATCCTTGGTCTCCCTTTCTGACAAATCCTGGATAGATTCTAAGAGGATGGACAAACTAAAGGGGGACAGGAGGATTTGGTGGCATTGTGGTCAGATGACTTTTAAGGGTTGGGGTGGCGATCAGCTCTGTCCACCAGGCCCTGCATCTTGAGGGCGAGGCGTGCGCTTGGATGACTAGACTGACAGCTACGAGGGTTGGGGACAGGCAGGGCTGTGAGAGGGGGTGGCCAGTATTCTCATCCTGAAGGATGCAGGTCTGGAGGTGGGAGAACTGGGTACATCTTTGAGGAAGGTCTCTGGGGTGGTCCTTGAGGAGGAGCAGCATGAGAAGAGCCTGGACAAGTTGGGGGCCCCTGAATACCAGACTTTATTTAGACCCCAAGCATCCTCTAAAGGATTCTGTGCTGTGGCTGGGGTTGGGGGGGAGCAGTGGGATGTTGCTCCATCTGGTAATTCCTTCTCTAACTAATTAATTCTTTTTCCCTGCAGCTGCATAATCGAAGCGGCCCTCGAGATTCTCGCCTCGGAGATGACTACAACATCCCTCACTGGATAAACCACAGGTAATGGCCTGGGAGACCTGGATGGAGTACGGGCTGACCAGTAGCTGCCTGGAGGCCTCTGGAGGGGCCCCCACTTCCAGGCCTGCCCCCAACTAACCCAGTAAAGGGGCAGGAAGTCTTCTGGGCAGCAAGGATGCTGATTCTGGTTGCAAGTGCCCAGCCTGGGCGTCTCTGCCCTTTCGGAGGCAGGGATCGTCTTGGAAATGAGCTCCTCAGAGCCCATAGACTGTGGCAGGGTGAAGGTGGGAGTGAGAAAATTAGGAGAGGCCATGGGCAGAGGGCCAGGGCTTGGGGGTTGAGGGTCCCAGTCCATAACCACCAGTTCCTAGCTGTTGTGTGACTTAATTTTTAAACCTGTATGATGGTGCTGTTAACACTTCGAGGGGCGGCTAGGTGGCGCAGTGGATAAAAGCACCAGCCCTGGAGTCAGGAGTCCTTGGGTTCAAATCTGGTCTCAGACACTTAATAATGACCTAGCTGGGTGGCCTTGGGCAAGCCACTTAACCCCATTGCCTTGAAAAATCTAAAAAAACCAAAAAAACCAAAAACCAAAAAACACTTCAACTGCCTTCGATGATGAGCAGCTCCTTTCTGGAGGTTCCTATGGAGAAAGGGGTGTGAATGTCCCCACTTCTCCCCGGGGTTCCCCAAACTCTTCTTCAGCTGATTGTCAGTGGGATCACCTCCTGTTTACGTATTTGTGATAGAAAGATAAGAGGCCTGTAAGGGCACAGTCTGATGAGTGGTCCCAGGAATTGTTCCTAAAATCCAGTCTTTTTTCTTCATACTTTGTCTAAATCAAGTGGCCATGCACATAGATTATGCAGTAAATTTATCATGGAATAGTAGGGCTGGCAGGGGCCCAAGAACAGGGGATGTTAGAGATCATCCATCTTCTCTTTTTCTTTGAAGAAAAATAGGCCTAGAAGGAGCAGTGTGAGCTCCCCGAGTCACCCAGGGAGTCTGGTTTGGAGAAGATCTCAGCTCTTGCATCCCTGTCCCACCTCCTCCTGCTAGCCCACCTCTTAAAATCCCCAGGCCATGAGAACTGAAAGGATAGAGAGGTCTCAACAGGAGGAGCTCTGTGCCTGCCTCTGGAGGGGAGCTGCAGATCTTGAGGGTCTCTTCCCTTGGATCCCAGGTTGTGGTTCGCCAACTGAGCAGCCCCAGCAACCATCCTGGGGGGGAGCCAGGAAAGTCGGCATTCTCTGACTGGGTCTTTGAGCCTTTGTGCTCTCCGCAGCTCTCAAAGACCCCAAGGTCCAAGCAGGTTCTGGCCTGCTTGGGGAAGGGTCTTTCCTTGCCTGGGGATCCCTGAATCAGCAGCAATGCTTCACCTTTGGTTTAGGGGAGAGCTTGGCCCCATGGCCTCCATGATCTTCAATTAACTCAGCAGATTAAGCTGCATTTATTAGGCAACTGCTGAGGGCCCAGCCTGAGCTCAGGGCCAGGGGCTGATGCTGCTGAGAAGCTCTCGTTGGCCTGGGAACACGAGGCTCCCTTGGTTGTTCTGAGCTCTGTGGGACCCCAGGGCCATCGTCGATGGAGGGAGGGGTCGGCACAGTCTCAGGTAGTTAGGGATGAGCCCCCAGCTGTGGGGAGGCTCTGGCTGCCCCTGCTGGCTCTGTCCTCACATCCCATGTTCTAAAGAGGGATGAGTTCACCTTCATGGCCTCTCTCTCTTTGCAGCTTCTATACCTCCAAGAGTCAGCATCTCTGTAACAGCTTCACCCCTCGAATCAAGCTGGCTGGAAGGAAGGTAAGTTTCACCAGCCATCCTGGCCTCTCCCCTGCAGCCCTGTCCTCTCTTCCCTACCTAGAGAGTCAGGAGTACCTGAGTCCAGATCCGGTGTCAGACACTTCATAATGACCTAGCTGTGTGGCCTTGGGCAAGCCGCTTAACCCCATTGCCTTGCAAAAATAAAAAAAAATGTTATATATAGTTAATGTGCGATGTTAATGTAAATCGATTATATTAGCATAAATGTTAATAGTTTAGTTTATTAAATGAATTATATTTTCAAATTTGATCAGCTTTAATTTCTGATATGGCAAATGTTTATAGGTAGACCTGTTATAAAGACCATTTGGAGGACCTGAGACCAAAACTGCCCTAGCTTGATGAAACCTGCCCCCCCCCCCCCCCCATCTAAAGCCCACAACAGGAGTTTTGAGTTGGAATTGGTTTTTAAGAATGATCATTTCCAGCACTTGGAAACCACACTAGGTGTCTTGGCAGGGACTTCATTTGTATTCTTTTCTTTAAAATTTTCTTTATTTATTTAAGGCAATGGGATTAAAAGTGACTTGTCCAAGGTCACACAGCTAGGTTAGAAGTATGTGAGGCCAGATTTGAAGTCAGGTCCTCCTGGCTTCAGGGCCGGTGCTCTATCCACTGTGCCACCTAGCTGCCCCTTTCATTCTAATTCTTGTCATAATTGGAAGGGACCTCAGGATGGATGGAAGTTGAACACTGACCATACTCCTTGTCATGTCCCAGGCATGTGTAGATTTATGGACAAAGGATCCTTTGGACCCAGGCCCTTCTAATGTCTGAGGCCTTGCCTACACATTGTTGTCCTCTGTTTGAAGTTCTAGAGGCTCTAGGGGACCTTCATCTTAGAGGACCTCCTTGAAACAGGACTGTTTTTAGTAGAAAGACTGAGGACTGGCTAACCTGGGGAGCCCGGGAGTGTTTCCTGAAAAGATAGAAAGTTGTAAAATGCAGCGCCTTGCTTTCTTCTCTTTGCTCTTCTTCCTCCTCATGTTGTCGTTTGTTTTTTTCCCAGCCCGTGACTGAAAAGGCTAAAAATGGCCGGGATACCTGTAAGTTTCTTGGACCTGATTCTCCTATTGCTTTGAACAGTCCCCAGCCCAGGGGCAGCAGAGGGTCTCCCAGAGTGCCCCCAGACAGTGCCAAGGGCTTGGGCAAGTCAGAGAAGAAATGACCTCGATACAGTATTTGAGAGTGCCTGGGAAGTTAGCGAAGTGAAGATGGCTATAGCCCCATTTTACAGATGGAACTTGAAGAGGGAGGCCTGCTGAACCTGGCCTTGGGGCGCCTTCCCTTACACCTGGTGCAGACGATGTCACTGAGGGGAAGCATCAGTTGAGAAAGGCAGCCACCCCAGGGCTAGAGGAAGGCTTGGAAGCTCCTGCCCAGCCTCAGAGACCACTCTTTTTCTCTAGACTTGGCTCTCCCTCCTCGGGGAAGGACACGGTGTTGACTAACTGTTTTGGGGGGCTACGTTAAAGAAAGGAGACATAGGTAGTCTGACTTTGAGAAGGGAGCTCCTCATTGGTCTGGACCTGGGGGGAAGGGGGAGGGTACATGTTGCCCCAGCTCTGTCCCAGATTGCGACTCCTCTTGGGTATCCCCACTCAGATAGAGACAGGGTGTCTGATCTGGACGGGAGGATCTCACACTCGGAAAGCTACCTGTTCTATGGTGTTTTGATTTCTTTAACTCTCCCAGTTCTACTTAATCTGGTCTGGGACCACTGGGGAGTTTGTGGGCCAGCTGATGGGATACACTGGATGGAAATTCTGCCCATCACAGGTGTGGCTTGGGGATGAGAAGCCATTGGTCCTGCAGTCCTTTGCCGTATTTTTGCCTGTCTCTGCCCAGACCTTCCTCAAAGCTTCTCTTACTTGGGCTTGGACCCCCAGAGGCTGTTTTGTTGCCCTGGTGTTTGAGGCTGGAGCTGTTCCATCCCATTGTGAGACCTCAGACAGCCGGGTCACAAGCATTTTAAAGCATCTCCTCACAATGGGCCAGGCCCTGAGCCATGTGCTGAGGCCTGAGGAGAGGCCGGAGCATGGGTGGGGGTCTCTGATGGAGCCAAAGAAGCCTCAGGGACCAGGGATCAGGAGAGGCAGGGTCTGTGTGGCTGCTGAAAGGAAGTTGGAGGGGGTGGGGGGAGAGTGTCCCATGGTGGGGGAGGCAGCCAGGTATGTGTTCACAGAGCAGGAGTGTAGGGAGGGCAGGGAGACTGTGTAGGGGAGGGAAGGAAAGGCTGGGTCCCTGGGCTCCTGAGGAACAGGCCTTGGACTTGGGGGGTGAGGGTGGGTAGGATTGGGAAGTGATGCCTCCTAGGCTGATTTACTGCCTTGGAGTTGTTCAGTGGGGCCCAACTTTCCCTGACCCCATTTGGGGTCTTCTTGACAGAGATACTGGAGGGTTGGCCATCTCCTTCTCCAGCTCATTTTACAGATGAGGAAACTGAGGCAAGTAGGGTGACGTGACTGGCCCAGGGTCACAGTTAGGAATGGTGTGAGGCTGGAGCTGAACTCAGATGAGTTTTTCTGACTCTAGACCCAGCTCTCTGGGCACTTTGACAACCCCTTTCATCTTTTCATCTTTGCCTTTTATCCTTTCATTTAATTTTATAAAGCAATTTGCCCTCCTTCATCAGCCTCCACACTGTCTGCTGAAGCATCCTGGGCTTGTTTCCAGATGCCTTGTACTTTCTGGTTAGAGCTGGTCAAGAATGGCAGTTTTTTTGGTTTGTTTTTGTTTTTTTACAAGGCAATGGGGTTAAGTGACTTGCCCAAGGTCACTCAGCTAAGTAATTATTATTAAGTGTTTGAGTCTGGATTTGAACTCAGGTCTTCCTGACTCCAGGGCCAGTGCTCTATCCACTGCGTCACCTCACTGCCCCCTTTTAAAATATTTTCCAATTACATTTTTTGTTGTTGTTTTTAAGAATGGCAGTTTTTCAGGAAGACCATAAAAAGAGCCATTGAGTATTGATTAGGTGCCAGAAACCTCAGCTCTGCACCTTGTCATGGAGCCTTGAGGTCACCTCCTGTTCTCTGAACCTCTCAGTGGTCATGGGGCCTCTCAGATGAGGGTCCAGTGTCCCCCAATCAGGCTGTTTCACTGACTGGGGAGGGAAGCCATGCTTTATTGACCCCAAACCCCTGGTTATTTGCTGCCCACCTGCCCCTCTCTCTCCTGTTCTGTCCTTGGGCACCAGGAAGACTAAGATCCTCATCTGCTGTGGTTCCTCATCTCCTTTTTTGTGGATTTCAGCCATCGGGACCCCAAAGGAATCAGAGAATGCCCTGCCCATCCAGGTGGACTACGATGCCTACGATGCCCAGGTGTTCAGGCTTCCTGGTCCGGCCCGTGCTCAGCGCCTCACCACCTTCAGGTCCGTATCCACATCTGTAGATTTTTTATTCTAATCAGTGTTTTCAAGAGATTTTACTTTATAAAATCTTTCTCTGTCTCTCCATGATGTGACCCTTTCCAAGTGTTGAGCCGTTGTCCTGGGTATTTGCCCATCTTGTGTTGGAGACTCAGTTTAGGGTAGGGGAAAAGGGCCTTCTTCCTCATTTAGAATCTCAGAGCACTTTCAGATTCAGTTTTTTAAAAGAATTTAAATATTTTATTTATTTCTTTTTCCAACATATGCATGCCACCGTAGTTTCCAACAACCCCTTTTTTTGCACAAATTTTGAGTTTCACATTTTCTCCTGACCCCTAACACAAAGGAGTCTAATATGGGCTCCACATGTATAACATGCTAAACATAGATCCCTATTAATGAGGTTCCCTTTTAATCCTTCTGACCCAGAGGAAGGAAGGCCAAGTTCTCTGGGCACCTGTGGCTGCTGGGCCCTCTGGGTCCTGAAGACCTGGGGCAAGAGACAGAAACCAGAGATTGGCTTTGGACTTGAATCCCAGTGTGCCCCTGTTGGCAAGTTATTTTAACTCTGGAGGCTTCAATTTTTCCATAGAAAAGGAGACTACTGATACTTGCAGCACCCATCTTTTTTTTTTTTTTTTTTTTTTTTTTAGTTTTTGTAAGGCAATGGGATTAAGTGGCTTGTCCAAGGCCACATGGCTAGGTCATTATTAAGTGTCTGAGGCTGGATTTGAACCCAGGTCCTCCTGACTCCAGGGCCAGTGCTCTGTCTACTGTGCCACCTAGCCGCCCCAGCACCCATCTTTAAGAGTGGGTTGGTTCAGTTCTTTCTTTGGAATTGCAAAAACCATTTTTTTTCTCTCAATTACACAGAAACAAACATTTTTAACTTTTTTTTTTTTAAATTTTGAGTTCTAAGTTCTCTCCACTCCTTTCCTTCCCCTCTCCCTGAGAAGGTGAACAGTTTGATCCAGATTATGCCAGTGTGGTCACACACAGCCTTTCCACATTTGTCTTGTTGCAAAAGAAAATACAGCCTGAAAAACAGGAATGATAAAGAAGACAAGTGATCTGCTTTGCCCTGTGTCCCCAAACCGTGTGTCAGGCACCTTCAGTGGGCAGGTGCCGGCTTCTGATTGCTGGGGGTGAGGATCTCTCTTCTCCTCCCCCTCCCCTTGGCCGCTGGTGACTTAGCTGGGTTTTGTTTCAATCCCATCAACATTTATGAAGCACCTGCTGTGTATCTGGCCTGCACTAAGCCTGGGGCTACAGAAAGAGGCCACAGACTGTCCCTACCCTCATGGAGCTTCCAGGCTAATGGGGGGGGACAGCCTGTGAGCCGATCTGCCCAGAGTGATCTAGAGGCGCATGGTCGGATGGGAGATCATGAAGGGAGGGGAGGCCTTTGGTGGCATCATTCAGATTGTGATGTTGGTCGCTGGGTCGCCTAGGCAGCCTCTGTCAGCCTATGCAGAATAGGGGTGCTCCATGGTCTCACAGGCAGCCTTTCCCCCCTCCAGGTCAGAAATGCTGTGAGCATGTGTGTGATGGGATCCAGGGGAGAGACCCTGGGGAGAGGAGAGCGCCATGGCTTGGTAGGCAGAGAGGCCTCCCAGTGACAAGACTCAGCGCCAGGCCCTCCTGTGGCTCCCCTAGAGCAGGGCTGAGTTTCTTCTCCTCTTTACCTATGAAGGCCATTCCCTCTTAACGACCAGACTGGCCTGGCAATGGTTTTCAGGGGCTTGAACTCATGTCTGGTCCTTGGTCAGGTCTGTGAGGGAGCGAGAGAGCCACACCCGGAAGAGCTCCAGCTCCTTTGACGTGTCCTCAAGCCCCTCGGTGCAGAGCCGCACCCTGCCGCCGGAGGAGGTGAGGAGCCAGGCCTCAGATGACAGCTCTCTGGGCAAGGGCTCCCACATCCTGATGATTCCCCACACGCACCTGCACCAGTATGACGTCAGCAGCTCCCTTGGCTACACCAGCACGCGAGGTCAGTCTGGGGCACTGCCATGACTGGCCCAGGTAGCGCCGCTGGGCTCAGTGGGGTGGGGGCATGCCTCTTGGGCACCTTCATGTCGGACCTTATATCACTTCCTGGGATTTCATTGGCCAAGAGCTCTGGTGGAGTCCCCTCTGCCCTGCGGATGGGCATCACTGTGAGATAGTGTCAGAGGGAGCCTCCTGGGCTCCTGGGGGATAGGTGATGAGAAGTACCTGGTGCCTTCCTGCCCTGTGGCTCAGGCAGGATTTGAATTTAGGTCTCCCTGACTCCATGGTCAACTCTGCCCCTCTCACCATTGAGACCATTACAGTTTCTCTGGCCTTTATTCCTGGCTCGTTGTATTCCCTATTATCTTTCTGGCACTTCTATGTTGGGAAGACTCGATTTTTGTCTGGGAATGTACCTTGCTCTTCTAGGGTCTTGGTCTTGATTTCCACATCTTGGCTCTCACTCTGTTGATGGGAGTTGGTCAGTTGTCCCAGGGGTCCACAGGGTCACTCATCCCCACCTTGTCCATGGCAACCCACAGATGTCCTGGAGAACATGATGGAGACCCAGCAGCGGGACTCAAGTGCGCCAGGGAGGTTCCACGTGGGCAGCGCTGAGTCCATGTTGCATATACGTCCCGGCGGCTACACGCCCCAGCGAGCTCTGATTAACCCCTTTGCGCCATCTCGCATGCCCATGAAGCTGACATCCAACCGGAGGAGGTGGATGCACACTTTCCCTGTGGGTAAGTCTGAGGACAAGGATGACAGCTGGCCTCTGCCCGCCCAGCCCCCAGGCCCCTTTCTTGTCCTGTAACTCTGCCTCCTTGTGGTCCTTAGACCCCTGGGCTGACTTTAAGAAGAAGCTCTTTTGGGGTAGCTAGGTGGCTCAGTGGATAGAGCACCGACCCTGGAGGCAGAAGGACCCGAGTTCAAATCCAGCCTCAGACACTTAATCATTATCTAGCTGTGTGGCCTTGGGCAAGTTACTTAACCCCATTGCCTTGCAAAAGAAAAAAAAAAACTAAAAACAAAGCGGCTCTTTCGAACCTTCTCCCCAGTTGGCAGTGAGGGACTCTGGAGATGGGGTGGTTAATGTGCCATCAGGACCTTGAGACACACACACACACACACGTGGAGATCCGGACCAAGAGCATGCTGATAATTCACTAGAGTATAAGCTTCTTGAGGGCAGCTTAGGGGGCAGAGGAGGGGTATGCTGGTTGGACAGGCGTAAGGCAGAGCTCTGGCAGAGAGGAGCCCCACCTCATGTGGTTGGTCATGTGTCTCAGGTCAGGCCACAGCCCCTCTTTCCCCCTTACCACGCAGGTCCTTAGGAAAGGGGCATAAGCTCCCAAAGGCAAGTGGAGACCATAGGGGTGGTCATCCCCTTTATCACTGATCCTGAAGCTTGAATGGTTTCTCACCCCTTCCCTGTCCTCAGGTTCTGCCTGTGACCCAGGCTCAAAAAACTGGGGGTGGAGGTGACACAGCTGAGGGCCCCAAGGCCTCTGGGCCAGTTTGTTCTTCCTTCTGAATCTTGCTGCAGGCATTGTTTTGTGGGTGGACTGTTCCCTCCAATCCTCACCCCCCCTCTCCAGTCTGAGTTCTGCCTGTTGGGGTCATCTCCAGGCACTACTCCCGCTTTGGGCCCTCATTGTGTGGGTCTCACTTCTACCCCTTTACTTTCTATTGCACCTGAAGGTGGGTGCTGCTGGGCCATTCCCTGATGCACCTTCCCCTGATGCTGTTGGTACTTTCCCTTCCTCTGGCCACTAGTTCTTGTGCCAGGCCTCTGCCCTCCCATTGTCTCTTCACCTACCATTCTCATGGGGCCCTCAGCTCCTTCACCCTGGCAGGCCCCTTTCCAGTTATCTTTCTTCAGGGCCACCTTGCCCTTGACTCCTGGAATCCTTTCCAGTTTGACCTTGCCCAGTTTGGTTTTTGTCTTCTGCTTCTTCCTCTCACAGGAAGGCCCTTGGTTTATCCTGGGACAATTTGCACTCATTGGAAAGTATTTTTTTTGTGGGGGTGGGGGTGGGAGATGGGGGTGAAGAGCAGTGTGCCACAGTCACATCTGGAGGATTGGTCAGAGTTGAGAGAGGCTGGAGGTCAATTAGGAGGCTGGCATGGTCAGATGACTGGATGATAGTGCCCCAGGCCCAGTCCAGCCTGGGAGCAGTGTCTGTGGGGATGAGGATTGGGGAGCCAGGGAGAGAGAGGAAGGAAAAGTGATGAACCTTCATAGCTGATTAGACAGGGATGGGGTCAGAGGTGACCTGAGGGATCAGGGAATGGCAGTGTCCTCAAGAGAGATGGGGGTGCTGGGAGGACAGGTGACCCAAGGGAGAAGCTGAGTGAGGCAGGCCAGGGGAGATAAATAGCAGAGAGAGCAGTGGGGGCCGGAAGAGTAGCAAAGAGATGGACACAGAACTGGTCAGAACTTGGACTTGCTGTGGAGAGAAGAGATTTAAGCCCTTGGCATTTGAGTAGATACATCACCAGGAGAATGGGGCTGAAGGCAGAGCCCTAGGGAGCATCTGCCCATGGCCAGAGGACAAGAGCCCCAGGGGCACCTTCCTGGGGCCAAGGACAGAGACCTGGGGAATCTCTGCCCATGAGATGGGGGAGTGGTTGGTGAACCAACAGAGCAGGCCTAGGAATGTTTAGGAAGGTGAAACTTAATAATTTTATTGACTCAGGTAAGAGAGAGTCCTGGTGGGGGCAGGGGTCATTGCTGACAGAACTCCAGGGGGGCAGTGGGTAAGAAAGACCCCGGGCTGCTGGGGAGGAGACAGGAACTCAGGGCAACTTTGGTAGAGTTTGGGGCCAGAGATGACTTTACATGGAAAGGGAGTGATCTAGGAGGAGGGGGACGAGGAGAAGGGGCCTAAAGGCTCTGTGGCCTGCCCAGGATCCACGGACTGTCTGTCCCCCAGGGCCGTCTGGAGAAGCCATCCAGATCCATCACCAGACCCGCCAGAACATGGTAGAGCTCCAGGGTAGGGGGCAGCGGGATCCGACTCACTCATCTGCAGAACTGCTGGAACTGGCCTACCATGAGGCAGCAGGAAGGTGAGGGTCCGGAGGGGGCGCCGGCCCCTTGTCTGAGCATCGGGCTTGGGCTGAAGTGACTCCTGTGGCCCCAGAAGCAGCTGAGCTTTTGGAGGCCAAGGGGCCCGGGGACCCAGGGCAGGCCTACCCCAGCTTCTGGAAGCCTCTCTCCAATCCCTCTTGTTGTTCAGTTGTGTCTGACTCTCTGGGACCCCATTTAGGGTCTTCTCAACCAAGATCTTGGAGGGGTTTGCCCTGATCTTTTCTAACTCATTTACAAAGGAGGAAACTGAGGCAAGCAGGGTGAAGTGTGTTCTCCTTGAGGTGGATGCTCCCTTCACTGGTGCTTATTGCACTGCCTGCCCCCAGCCTGTAGCCCCCCACCGTGGTCTGTGGGGTCCTCCCTTTATAACCAGTCCACCTTCTCATTTCTTGGAGGACCCCTTTGTCTGGGGCCTTGCCCTTAGTTCTTTCTAGGTCGGTGCTGTCTCCAATGCGTGCTGTGATACTTCAGGGAGAGACTGTGGTCCTCAAGGACCCTTTGGGATTTCCCTGGGGTCGGTGAACCCTCTTGGCTCTCCTCCACCTCTCTCCACCTTCAGGGACTGTCTAGGGGAGGGATGTGTCTCTGGGTGGATGAGCATGAACCCTGTCAATGTCTGAAGAGGCATGATTGGTGGGGGTTGTCCCCAGAGAGTTGGGAAGGCCGCCAGCCTCTGTTAGTGACAGGGATGTTGGTAGGACTGGTCAACCCTCAGAGAACTTCCCTCAGGGATGCTGCTCTCTGAAAGGCGGGCCAGGCTCTGGGCCTCCTTGGTGGTCCCCAAACCCTGCAGGGTGGGAGGGGTTGGCTCTTGTGGGAGCCCCCCGGGCTGCTTTTTGTTCCATCACTGTGTGAATGGCAAGCTGAGGAAAGAAAGCAGTGCTTTCCGTGGCCCCTGTGCCCAGCCTGACAGCTAGCCCTCTGCTCTCTGCAGGCACCTCCCTTCCCGCCAGCCTGGGGACGGCACGTCCTTCCTGAATTTCAGTGGCACAAACGAGTTTCCTGGCCGCCTGGTCAGCAGCAGTGGTGCAGGTAATTGGCCCAGGAGATGACGGAACTAGGCTTTGGTGCCATCTGTGACTATCTTTAGACTCTGGCGCCAGCTGAGGGCTGACCCAGTTAGCTGTGGCCCTCTAGGATTAATGGGGCTTGTAAGTGGGCCATGAGGTGTGTTCTCTGAGTGGGAGCTTGGGTCCTGGTGAGACCTGGCAGGGGGTTGGCAGGATCCAGTCTACTTGACACGGCAGGCCTCCTGCACCCCCCACACTGGGTAGAGGGCAAGAGGAGGCCGCGGCCTGAGAGCCGAGAGAGGCAAGATGGGAGACGAGTCAGCGCCCACTTATTGATCACCTCCTGCTGACGGGTATGTGGTCAAACCCTGGGGCTGCAAAGAAGCCAAGGACAGCCCTGCCTTCAGCGAGCTCCTAGTCTGATGGGGAAGACGGCATAGAAACATCTGGGGACAAACAAGCTCCAGGGGGCTCAAGATAGGGAAGCCCTAGAATTATAGGGACCAGAAAAGGCCCCTGGAAGAGGGAGAGAGCACCAGGGGTCAGGGACAGCTAGTGTAAACATCCGGAGTCTGGAGACGAGGAAATGCCAGGAAGCTGGTGGTGCCAGACTGAAGAAAAACTGGTGGTGGTGGTGGAGTGTCTCATGTCAGAGGATTAGAATGGGGAGGTGTGGGGGGACTTAAAGTTTGATCCCCAGAGAGGGAGCCATGGGAGTAGATTTAATGGGGTGGAGGCCTCAGATGGGCAGATCTACTCCATTGTGGGAAGGTCACTGCCCGAAATGAGAGAACATAGAATGGAGACACCTGTGGTACCATCTCTAAGTAGAGATTAGGGAAGGGTCAGAGTAGAAGTAGTGGTCAGGGAGGGAGACCTTGGGATGGATGACGACCGGATCCTGGGGAGCAGCATTGGCTATGATGGTTGTGTGCTGGATGGGGCCTTGGCTCCAGACCCATATAAGCCCTTGGTTTCCTGGGCCCGAAAGTCCACTATGAGGCAAGAAGCTGATCCCAGTTTCACCTGGAGGGTCAAGAAAAGAAAATTTTTCCCTCCAAAGTTCACCTCCTCCTCACACCCCCCCACCTCCCCCAGCCCCCAGATTAAGAACTAGAGATTTCCTTTTGGTCTGGCTGTTCAGCCCACTTTGGAGCCAGATTTTAGGGCCTAATGGAGACCAAGTGGCACAGCGGACCACCCTGTGGTCCTGTAAATACTGTGAGGTCTCCTGATCTATACGCCAGTAATAGCTTCCTCTTTAACAAACAGGCCAGCCCCCACCATCCGGGGGTACTCAGTCCTGTCCCCCATCGTGGAATGCCTCATCCGGGGCTCCTTGTTCCCCTTCTGTTCAGGGGCATCCCTTGCACCCTTTCTGGGGCCACTGACCCCACCTTCCCACCTGAAGTCACCAAACAGGGTGCAGTTGGCCAGGATTCCCAGTGGACACCAGGTGGCAGCAGAGACAGGCAGCATCTCCATCTTTAAATGACCACTGAGGGAGAATTTTTGGTTGGAGACAAAAAAAGGGGTAGATGGGCAAAAGAAAGGCTGTTTCTTTTCTCCATTAGCACCCAGTTCTGTTTGCTGGGGTCCGGAGGCTGGGCTCACTTGGGAGCCAGGGAGAAATTTCATATTCCCTTTAGAGAGTGAGGACGAAGGCCCCAAAGGTCACCCAAGTGTGCCGTGGCAGGTAGCAAGGCTCCTGGGTCAGCCCTGTGTCCCAGACTAGGTAGATAGGGTGGCCCCAGGGATAGAGGACTTGTGGAGCTCTGGTGTCCAGCCACACTATTGGGAGGATACTTTTGACATCCCCCTGACGTCCAGTCTACAGATTTGGCCCACCAAGGACCTTGAGGTCACTCAGCCATAGAGATGAACTCTTGTGAAGGGGGAGCCCAGGCTCTTCTCTTTAGTACTTTGTCACTTCAGGATAGCGAATCGAAGTGACTCCCCCTTGCCTCCGCTCCCTCTTCTCATCCCAGCTCTACCCCTGAGGTTGAGTCAGCCCCCCCCCCCCTTACACTTCTCCTGGGGTAGGGGCCAAACCGGCAGTAAACGAAGGCAGCTGGCAGAATTTGGAGCTGGCTGACTGTCCCGACCTGGAGGACTTCTGCCCTAGTGTCACTGTGGCTGGGGGTCTCCAGGGGAGGACCCTGGGGCTCTGCTTGGCTGTGGCTTCGGCTTTTTAAATTTTTTAAAGAAGTTATTTAGATAAAGGTTCATAGATAATACTATCCAGCATTTCTACAGCTCTTTGAGGTTTGCAAAGTACTTTGCATGTTATTGTTTCATTTGTCCTCTCAACAGTCTGGAGGTAGAGGGTGACCCCATTTTTCCAGATGAGGAAATGGGGCTGACAGAGGTTAAACAAACTGCCAAGAGTCACAGGGAAGCTGCATCTGAACTCAGGTCTTCTTGCCTCCAGTGCTCCGTATAGCTGGGCTATGCCGTGGGGTCAGGAAGATCTGAGTTCAAATTCAGCCTTTGACTCCAACTAGCTGGGGCAGCTCATTTATCCCTGTCCATCTCAGTTTACTCAGCTCAGAATAACCGTAGCACCTGCCTTCAGGACTGCGTGAGGACCACGCGAGATGGTCTTGTGTAGTGCCAGGCCCAGGGCATGGCCTTTAGGAACACCAAGGGTCAGGATGATGGGACTGTTTGTCGATACCTGCTCCATCTCCCAGCCGCTGACAGAGGGAAGACCCCAGTTAGAGAGCGTTTGTAGGCATGTGGGTTGGAAAACCAGCCTCACCCAGACAGGGTTGAGACATTTGTCTGAGGAAATAATGTGGGTTTAGTGGATGTGTGTGCGGCACACTTGTGTCATGGGACAGGCAGCGAGGCTCCTGGGTCAGCCTGTGTCCAGGACCAAGTAGATAGGGCAGCCCCAGGGATGGAGGACTGGTGGAGTTCTGGTGGCCACAGTTTATTGAGAGCCTGGCCAGCGGCCGGGATGCTGGTGGACGGTGGAAAAGTTGTTGCAGGCTCTCGGAAGGTTCCGCCTGGAGGGGAACCTGTGCTGTGGAAGGATGGACGTGGTGTGCTCCTGGGTGCCATGGGGGACGTTGTGCTGAGGTGCCTCTAGGCTTGTTGGCCTGCTTGGGATGGGGCTTTGGGTGGGGTAGGCGACCACACAGCAGGTGCGCCAGGAGGGCACTGTGGGGGTATTTCTGGGCCAGAGTCAAAGGCCTTTCATGCTCACATTCTGTCCTTCTGTGTGAGGAAGATCCTAGCTTGGTAGCATCTTGGAAGGAGACCCAGGAGAGAAGGTGCAGTCAGCGCAGATTTGGCATGGGAGCACTAGGTCTGAATCTGCCCTGATGTGAGACCCCGCTGGACCTCTGTAGAAGAGGGGGTGGTCTCTGGCCTCTGGGTAGACCTCAGGTTCCCCCAGTGCCTCGAGCACATCACATTATCCTAAGAAAGAGAGGCGTGGATTTGTGTGTTGGACCAAGTGGAGGCCTTCCTTCACTGCAGGGGCCAGGGTTCGACCAGTGGTGACATGACCCAGGGACAGCTCAAGTCAAGGCTTGAGAGCTTTGTATCTTCTCTCTTCGGGGGTCCTGGATGAAGCCCTGGCCTTCAAACCTTGGCTGGAGGTGCTGTGGGGAGGCGAGTTGGCTGAGAGAACCCCTGACCTGTTACTTTGTGGTCTGGGTGTCATGGGTCATTTAGCCAAGACAACCAGGGGCCAAATGTGAAAGATTGCGTTTCCATCTGGGCAAAGGGGGGTGCTTCAAAACACGAGTAGATGTCACCCTCCCTGCCTGCTTCCTCCCCCTTCCCGATGTCCCTGTTGTTCATGGGCGTGGGCTCCACCATGAGCCTAGGGTGTTGTATTTGGCTTCTCTGAGGGATCTTACTTGAAGGATTGGGGGATTCCTGGCAAAGGAATTCCCTCCCCCAGCATCCATCTCAGCTCTCCCATCACTTAGTAGGTAAGTCTACAGGTAACGAGGTTCAGCAAGGTTAAGTGACTTGCCCAGGGTCATGCAGCCAGAATGTGTCAGAGGCCAGATTTGAACCCAGGTCTTCCTGACTGTTTATTTGTTCAACTGATTCATTTCCTTTCTTGGGCAAGGTAGAGCAGAAAGTACCTGGGTCATGCTCATGCTGAGCGGCAGAAGGACCAAGAAAGACAACCTGTGTCCTCAGGGGGCTTATGTTCTAATGAGGGAGGGGAGACAGGATTTAGTTTTTAAGACCATGAAATTTGGGCCTCCGGGTTGGGGGTAGGGTGAAGGTGGGGGCCGGACATGGCTCACGTCTCTCAAGTGTTTCTCCATCTTTCTGTAGGACCCAGGACCCAGAACAGGGAATCTATAGAAGACAACATATCTGCCTCTTCAGACCCAAGTAAGGGGGGACAGCTTGTCCAAGAAAGTGGCCAGGGCTCTCTGGGGAGGGGGAGCCAGCTCAGCTTGAGGGCTGAGAGGGAGAGGCCGCTTCTGTTCTGTTGGGAGGAGGAGGAGGAGGAAAGAGAAGACCCCCGTCCTCATCTAAGGAGGGGATGAAGCAGAGGCATTTGGGAGAGGTGCAGACTGCCACAGAGCTGAGTCTGGAGGAAAGGGACTGATGTGGCTGTGGCCCCCATCAGAGGGAGTTAGAAATGGGCTTGTTGGAAATGTTGAGATGCTTAGAATTTCTGTGTTGATGAGGCCTTTCTTTTTTTTGGTTTTGGTTTTGGTTTTGGTTTTGCTTTATTTGCAAGGCAGTGGGGTTAAGTGACTTGCCCAAGGTCACCCAGCTAGGTCATTATTAAATGTCTGAGGCCAGATTGCAACTCGATTCGGTGCTCTATCTCTGCTCCACCTAGCTACCCCCAGAGGCCTTTCTTCTTGTCCTTGTTATGGGTCTGGATTAGGCCCAAGGACAGCTTGGCATCAGACCCAAGATCTTTGCTTTCCTCTTATGGGGAGACTGTAGCTGACGCCCCTTGCCTTCACGCCCTGATGTCTTCCTAGCAGAAGACATTGGTGAAGGTTCCAAATGTGGTCAGTGACCACCCTGGGCTGGATGATGGAGGGGTCCAGAGCCAGGTGGAGGTGAGGTCTCTCCCCTCAGGGAGCATATGGTCTCCTTAAGTGGAGTTAAGAGGGACAAAAAAAGACCCCCCCCCCCAGTCCCATCCATTGAGAAGACCTTGGCTTCCAGGCCCTGGGGCCTAGGACGACCCAGCTCTGTCTGCCTTCCCCCTGATGGGGTGGGGACTGGTCCTCCTCCAGCCTCCTTACCCTCCTTTGAGGCCTGTCCTAGGACCTGCTCTGGAAGGGACATCATAGGGCTCCCCAAGGTCTCGGGAGGGAAGGAACCAGAGAAGTGTCCCACAGCTATTGGCGGGATTTCAAGCCAGGCCTTTGATGCCCCAGCCCAGGTTCTCCCTCTGAGCCCTAGCCTGCTTTGGGAGCTGTTGAGAGGATTACAGAGTGACACCCTATGGGCTTAGCAAGCTCCTTGGGGAGGAATAGCAATGCCGGCCTCTTGTGTGTTGTCAAGGGTCCACTTGTTCATTTGAGCTTCCAGAGGACAGCCCTCAAGGAGGTAGTGTCTTCCCCAGAGTCAGTCTAGATTTGAAGTGTTGGGGGTGGTGGTACCTGAAGGCCCTCAGGACCCCATGGACTTTGTTGTAGCAGTTTGCTGGGGAGGGGCATTCACAGAGGGTGCTTCTCCCAGTGCTCATGGAGCCATTCAGGCTGGCGCTTCCCGATGGCCACCCGTGCCTGTCTGAAGCGTGGGCCTTTTCTGGAGCCCTGAGCATAGACATTGCTCATTTTTGTTCCCATCTTCTGGATACAGGGCTCATCCTCATCTTGAGCTGCTAGCAAGGCATCCTTGTGTCTGAAAACTGGGGGCTCTGTGCGAGTCCACTTGGCTGAGCCCTTGTGCCGGGACTGTCTGGCCCTCCCCCTCATCTCCCATCCCCTTTCCTTTCGGGTCTGTCGCTTGGGTGGCTGCCTCTGCGATCACTCCTGTTTATGCTCTGTCCGCCGCTTCATCCAGAATCTGGCTGAGCTCTCCTGCGGCCCTGGCCGTGGCCCGCCTGCCCGTTCCTCCGCTCTTCTTTGGCTTTGGGGACAGCGGCGCCCACCCTGCCGTGTAACCCGCCAGTCTCGCGGCTCTCCAGCTTGTGATTGACCGATGACATTGAAGATTAGCTGTGCATCCCATTGCATGATGGGATCGGATACGCATGTGCACTGCCCTGGTTAACAAACTCTGTCTCTCTCTCTCTCTCTCTCTCTCTCCCTCCTTTTTCCTCCCCCTCTTGGCGACTCGACCCTCTCTTGCTCCGTTCCTTGTCTCCCTCCTCTCCCCATGCCCCAAACGTTCCTTGTGGGGGAACCCCCGCGACCTTGGGCCCCGCAGCAGTTCTGACGCTGTCTGCTCCCCCTGTAGTGCCAGGCTTCTGTTGCACAGTCGGAGTGGACTGGAAGTCTCTCACTACTCCGGCGTGCCTCCCCCTCACCACCGACTACTTCCCGGACCGCCAGGGCCTCCAGAATGACTACACCGAAGGCTGCTATGATCTCCTCCCAGAGGCCGACATGGACAGGTGGGTGGCCGGAGATGTGGAGTTTCTTCAACTTTGGATTGTCATTCCTTAAAAAAAAGAAAATGATTGTTTTAAAGGAAAAATTTTCATTTTTTACTAATACCCTTCCCCTCCCATGACCCTTGGAGGCACTGTCCTTGTGCCACACCCTCACCGGTTGGCCCTGGTTCCTGGCTAGTATGCCCCACTCTGCTCTGGGAGTCCCCCACCTCCAGCCAAGGAGGGAGGCAGGCTTTCCTTCCCCAGTGCTCCCAGGGGTGTCACCAGTAGTCACTGGTCAGTTTACGGAGCAGATACCTTCCTGCAGGGCTTTCCTTTATTTCCTTGTAGATCTTGATCCTCAACAGTCCATCTGCGAGGCTTAGAGAGTGAGCACCTGGATTGTCCACCTCCTTTAACCTTACTCACCCCCCTGTACAGAGAGAGAGAGAGCCATCCAGAATAGGAAGCCAGCAGGGTCCATGGGGGGTGCCCCCTGTTCTCCCTCCCACATCACCCTGCCCCACTATGTTGCCAATGACGTGAATCTGAAGAACCCAAATGAAGCCCATGTTGTGAGCGATGCCTGCATCTCCCTCACAGACTGAGGGCATCACAGTTCAGCTGTGGCAGGGGCTGCCGGGCCTTCCTGACATGTCACTCCTTTGGCTGCCACTCCTTCTGGGTATCCCAGGACCTTGCTCATTGCTTGTGACTGATTATGGTCAAGGATCCCGAGTAATAAGAAGGGCACGTGTCTCAGTGACCCAAAGGCCACTGTGGCCAGGTCTGCCCTCACGGAAGCTGGGTTGCTGAGCCCTGGCCATACAGCCATGCCACGATGGGCTCCAGTGGGGCAGCCCCTTTGGGGATAATGCCTTGGAGACAGGCCTCGAGGTCTGCAAGAAGTCTCTGGGTACCAATGGTGCCCCTTGAAGAATGGCACCAGAGGAGCGCAGAAATGGCCTGGCCTCGCAGGCCAGCCAGGCTCACTCATCTCCTGGTCCTGCTTCTGCCTTGGTTCTCTGTTAGAATGGGAGCTCCCTGAGGGCAGAGTCCGTCTTTCTGACAGCTCGGTCTCTGGTTCTAGGAAGGCCTCAGCTGTGCCCCGATGTGTCTCTACCAGCAAGGACCTTTGCGGGCATTGTTCAGAAAAGCTAAGGAAGAATGCAAAACCTTTACTATTAATTCACAGAAATTGGATTTGAGGCTTCCCTGGAAGCGCAACAGAATCCCCAGTTCAGTCCCTTTTATTTATGTTTTTAGGTTTTTGCAAGGCAGAGTGGCTTGCCCAAGGCCATACAGCTAGGTCATTATTAAGTGTCTGAGGCCGGATTTGAATTCAGGTGCTCCTGACTCCAGAGCTGGTGCTGTATCCACTGGGCAACCTATCTGCCCCTCAGTTCCTTTTAGATCTGCTTCTTTTCTCCTGTCTAGAGGCTGCTGGTGGCCCGATAGAACGAAGGATTTGGAATCAGGGAGACCTGGGTTCCCTTCCAACTTCAGACACTTACTAGCTGGGTGACCTTGGGCAAATCCTTGACTGCAGTCTGCCTCAGTTTTTTCAACTGTACAGTGGGAATCTGGACAGCACCCGCCTCTCAGGGTGGTTGTGAGGATCCAGTGAAATGATTTTTATAAAGCACTTTGCTGACCTCCAGGTACTCTGTTGGGTTGGCTGGTGTAGCCATGGCTAGGGTGTCCTCAAGTCACCATTTGGGAAGTTGATACATGTATTCAGTGGGTTTTCTTTTTTTTAAAATAAATGAAAAATGGAGTTTTCCAACAAACAGAGTCTGGATCACCATCTAAATTTAATTAAATTAACTATGTTTACCATCTATATACATAATTAATTTTAGTTTCCACCTTTTACTAACTTCCTAGCATTCAGCTAAGTCTTTCCTAGATATTACAGTGGCTAGAGCACTGGCCTTGAAGTCAGGAAGGTGGGAGTTCGAATCCAGCCTCAGGCACTTGCCACTTAATAGCTGTGTGACCTTGGGCAAGTCACTTCACTGTGATTGCCTCACATCCAGGACCATCTCCAGTCGTCCTGATCCATATCTGGCCACTGGCCACAGATGCTCTAGAGGAGAAAGTGAGGCTGGTGACTTAGCACAGCCCCCCCACTCAAATCTACTTCACATGCTTGTTATGGCCTTACCTCCCTGATGTCATGTCTTTTTTGAGAATGAAGGACAAGCATTATTATTATTCCTATTATAGCATTCATCTGGTCCTCCTTTTCCACTCTCAGCATAGTCTGTGTGTCAGTTGGTTGCTGAAATGAAGAATAGCTGCCTGGGGTCACCCAGGTCAGAAGGGGAACCTGTGCCCAGAGCCCCTGGTCCAGGTCAGACTCTGGGAAAGGGCGGTGGCCCTGATGTCCAAAGAGCTCAGGACTGTTCCTCAGAAGCTACAGGACGTTGCCCCCCGCCGAGGCCTGACCAGGGAGCCGCTGCTGCCCTGACAGGATGACTGTGTCTTTACAGGAGGGATGAGGAGGGCATGCAGATGACTGCCCAGCAGGTGTTCGAGGAGTTCATCTGCCAACGTCTCATGCAGGGCTACCAGATCATAGTGCAGCCGAAGCCACAGAAAGCCAACCCAGCGGTGGCCCCTCCCCTGAGCAGCAGCCCCCTCTATAGCCGTGGTGAGTAGTACCTGGTCTTGGCCCCTCCCCCTGTCTGTCTGTCTGTCTGTCTGGCTATCTGTATCTCTCTTGGTTATGTTTTCAGTTCTCAGTACCCTCTTCATTATGGGCACTTGAGTATCTCTAAGCTCCCTTTGTGCCTGGGGGCCCAGGGCCTCTCTTTCTGAAGAAGCCCCTCTGCCACCTACCGCACCCCCCTCCCAAGTCTTGCTGGTGGTGATAGGTGGTGGGGGCAGGGCACTCTCTGACCCTTGCCCCAAAGCTAGAGAGTCCCCTGCCTTTGATTCCTGCCCATAGGTCAGAGCTGGTCAGAGGGGAGTGAGCCCTGCTGTCAGCTTCCTTGTCCCATCTGATCTGAGCAGTCTTGGCCCACCCTTACCCACAGGCCTGGGAGGCTGTCGTGGAAGGTTATTGGTCTCTTTTACAGTCAAGGAAACTGAGGCCTAGACAGGAGATGACATTTACCTGTAGTCCCATAGCAAGTTGCTGGCAGTCAGAGCTCACACTTGCTTACCAGTTTGGGGTTCCTTGCTCCCCCTTGCAGGTAGCAGTGAGGTAAACTGGTTCTCTGTGTGTCTCTTAGCCATCCCTTGGATCATAAACCCTCTGAGAGCAGGACCTGTGGACTGGAGGGGTCCCCCAGAGCCAAGCAGAGGATTCTGTGCTTGGAAGACACCAGGGTTTGAATGAATGAAGGCTAACTGCTGGGGTCCAGCCATGTCACCTGGTACTAGGGAGTGGGATTGGAGACTGAAAGGCCACAGGGGCAAGACTATGAAAGGTTTGTTTGACCTGAAATAAGAGGCCATGATGGCCCGCCCCATCCCCCCAGTCCCCAGACTGCAGGTTCCCTCCTGGTCAGTCTGTTGGCAAATCCTTCCTGGGCACTGACAACTTCTTCACCTTTTAGATCTTGGAGGTCCTGACCATCTTCTAGCAAGTGAACTAGCCATCTGGGCTTAGGGCCTTTTTTTTTTTTTTAGGTTTTTGCAAGGCAAATGGGGTTAAGTGACTTGCCCAAGGCCACACAGCTAGGTCATTATTAAGTGTCTGAGACCGGATTTGAACCCAGATACTCCTGACTCCAGGGTTGGTGCTTTATCCACTGTGCCACCTAGCCGCCCCGACTTAGGGCCTCTTAACAACACCCAGCATGACAGGGTCAGGAGGAGACCATTTGATATGCGTGGCTGGACAACGCTCTTCAGATGAAAATTCACCCCGTGCTGACTGCTCTTAGTATGCGGTCATTCTCCCTGGCTTGGGGGTCTCTTACGTGGTCTTGAGCTCCTCACATCCCTCCATCTTGCCCTTGGGAATCTCTATCTCCCTCCTGCATCCTCTTATCCTCATCACCTGGTGCCTTGTCTGTTGGTCATCTGTGTTGTGTCTTCTTCTTCCAATGAGACGTGGCATAGTGGATAGCGCAAGATGGAGAGTAAGGAGAATTCCCCTGACCCCCCCACAAACATAAGCTTCCTGAAAGCCGGGCCTGTCTCACTTTTGTCTTTTAATGCTTGATGACTGATGGCCCTTTTCATTCCTCCGTTCCAGAACCAGAGTCCCCTCCACAGTCTCCTAGACCAGTGAGCCTCAGCCCATGTTTGAAACCTTCTTGTGTGTGTGTGTGTGGCGGGGGCAATCCCACTGTAGCCTAATCACCCCCTCCACCTTGGGATATGGACAGCTTCTCCTTCCATGAGAGAGGCTGCCCTGGGCCCAGCAGCCTCTCCCTGTGACTGCCCCAAGTTCAGAGACTTGATGACAGCTCTCATGTCTCCCCCAAAATCTTACCTTCTTTTAGCAGAACATTTCCAGTTCTGCTGCTCATCCATTTGGGCCCTGACTCCATGACTCTTCCCTATCTCGGCTGCCTCTCCTAGACACCACTGGCTTATCCCTGCCCATCCTTCAGCTGTGGTCTGTGAGGTTCTCCCTAGGCCTTGATGCTAATTAAGGGAGCCTCAGACTTCTGATGGACCCTCCTGACTGTCCTGTCAGACCGTGGGCTTGCCACCTGCCTGGGCCTTGACACTTCCCCTCTCTTAATAAAGGGAGACTTGGACTTCTGATAGACCCTCTTGACTGCCTAGATGATGGCTGACACAACTTTGGGCCTTCCATTTGTTTTTTTCAGACAATCCATTCTTTAGTCCCCTCATGCTTGATGTTGAGGATGCAAAGATCTGAGGGCAATGGTCCCTGCCCTCCCAGAGCTTCCATTCTACTAGGAATGAAGCAAGGGCAGGATGTGTTAATACAAGTATAGACCCAGAAAATGTAGGACGAGGGGAGGAAGTGCCTTCTGGGCTGAGGATCTGTTAAGGGCTTGTGCTGCTCCTGAAGGGAAGGAGGGAATCCAGGATCCAGAAGAGGTAGGCCGGACTCTCAACTGTTGGGAACAATCTTGAGAAACTGGGAGATGGAGCTAGGCCCTTTGGCTGGAATAAATTGTATAAAGGGACCATTTTCTGAAAGATCTCTGGGGGCCAAATATGTCCCTTGTTTTGTCATTGGAGCTAAGATAGAGGCTGAACAAAATTTTGTAGAGGGGCAACAAAGTGGCATAGTGGGGGAGAGTGCTGGGAAGCAAACCTCAGTCTCCTCATCTGTAAACTGAGCTGGAGAAGGAGATGGCAAAAAATCCCAAATGGGATCAGGAAAAGTCTGACACAACTGAACAACAGACAAACAGCAAGGGAGGGGTGGGGTTGGGCTAAGCAGTCTCTCTGAACAAGTCTGTACCCAACTCCCATCCGACACACTGAGATTTGTCTCAAACAGTGATGTCATTTTGATCTTTTTTTTTTAGTTTTTTTTTGCAAGGCAATGTAGTTAAGTGACTTGCCCAAGGCCACACAGCTAGGCCATTATTAAGTGTCTGAGGCCAGATTTGAACTCAGGTCCTCCTGACTCCAAGGCCAGTGTTCTATCCACTGTGCTACCTAGCTGCCCCGATTTTGATCTTTGATAATGAAGGACAAGAACCATCCAATCAAGGGCAAGTCCATGAGGATTTGTTAATCCTAACTTAACTAGACTGTACCAAGCACTTCAAAAACATAAACATAAGCAAGAAGAAAAACAGTCTTTGACCTCAAGGTACTTCCATTCCTGTGGGGAAAGTCATAGCCTGAAAAGGGGAAGGATGGACATGAGAGGAGCAGAGAAGGTCCCCATGATGGAAAATCTAGCAGGTCAGAGCCAAGCCAGAAAGGAACCATGATTATTGTTGGGCCAGAGTGGGTTGGGCATTCCCCAAACTGGAGATGGTGGGAAGGACCATGCCAGGGGAAAAGATAGCTGCCACTTGCTGAAGTTCTTTCATCTCTTTCATGATCTGTTATCATGTTGGTTAATATTATTTTTAGTCTAAGGGTCTAAGATTTCGCTTCTTGCCTTAGAAATAGTCATTCAAGTTTCACAGGAAATAACTTTCAGGTATGATTTTTTTGAAATTTTGGATTTAATAAATAACTTCCCTTAAAAGAAGCAAACATTTCCACATACAGAATAAGACAGGAAAAAGATTATACATGGAATTAAATCTGTTAGTATAGCTTGCCTTAAAAAAAAGTCTAGGGGCAGCTAGGTGGTGCAGTGGATAGAGCACTGGCCCTGGAGTCAAGAGGACCTGAGTCAAATCTGGCCTCAGACACTTAATAATGACCTAGCTGTGTGGCCTTGGGCAAGCTACTTAACCCCATTGCCTTGCAGGAACTAAAAAAAAAAAATTCTGTAACAAATTCATCGTGTTACTTTCAAAGCTGTCCTGCTGGTCTGTGTCTCCCTCTGAACTTCTACCTTTTCTTTCCAGTTTTGAAAATGCTTCAATAACCCTCTTTTGCATTTTTTTTGGACTGATTCTTCTCTCCATTTTTGTAGCCACATCCAATAAAAAACCAAAAAACACAATTCTTCTAACAAATACATAGAATGAAATGAAATAATGCCCATATATCTGCCATATCCACAAACGTCTTATCTCCTGCTGTATCCTGAGCTCATCCCCTCTGTATCAGGAGGGGGTAGGAGCATGTTTCTTCAGTGGTCCTCTGGAGTGATGGGTGATCATTGCATTAATCGGAGTTCTGAAGCCTTTCCAAGTTCTTTGTCATTATTGTCCTGTGGTTGTTATAAGAATCATTCTCCTGATTCTGCTTGTGTCTCTGCACTGTCCAAGTCTTCCTCGTTTTCTCTGAATTTGGTAACATATTCATTTCCCACTCCTTTCAGTGCTGGGATTAGGTCTGTTTCCCCATCTAGAGTTAGAGGAAACTCTTTGGCTTTCTATTCTCCTTTTAGGCCTTGTGTCCCGAAACCGCCCTGAGGAGGAAGACCAGTACTGGCTGAGCATGGGGCGCACTTTCCACAAAGTGACACTGAAAGACAAAATCATCACCGTCACCCGATACTTGCCCAAGTGAGTCGTTTGGGGTCCCATATCTAGGTGTCCCCCTCACTAGGGGAATTGATGATGTGCTCCTGATTGTGGGCCAGGGCTGGGGGTGATTGTGGACTTGGGTGGCTCTCTGTGCTTAAGGGATGCTTTGGTTTTCAGGTATCCCTATGAGTCTGCCCAGATCAACTACACCTACAGCTTGTGCCCCTCCCACTCGGACTCAGAATTTGTCTCTTGCTGGGTGGAGTTCTCCCATGAACGCCTGGAGGAATACAAGTGGAATTACCTGGATCAGTACATCTGCTCAGCAGGTTCTGAAGACTTCAGGTGAGCAGTAGCCTGGGGCCACAGCTGGAGGGGGCTTTCCTCTGGAGTTGCCAGCCTCTGCTACAGCTGGGGAAAGGGAGGCTTGGTGGTGGTTTTGTGTGTGTGTGTGTGTGTGTGTGTGTGCGCGCGCGCACGTGCACGCATGTGTGCACCTTTTAGCCAGTACTCCCTCTTTATTTTAGAAGCTCCTCTTTCCACACTCCATTTATGAGAATGAGATCATCTCCCTCCTTCCTCTCCTTCCACCTTCTTCTGGTGCACCTCTCTTTCTTGTTCTTCCATTCTTCCTTTGAGATCATTCCCCCAGGCTCTCTGTCTAGTTATGGTCCCCTGCAAGAATCCTGGTGTGGATCAGATTCTGAGACCTCCATAGGCTATCTCTCCATGTGAGATCATAAACAGCTGAACCTTGTTATTCCTTGGGATTGCTCACTCACATTTATTGTTTGGTGCACCCTGGACTCTCTTAAGTTTGCTTGCCCCATTTTCTGCTCAACCTCTCTGGTGCTTGATTATCTTTTCCTTGCCATCTCCCTTATCTGTTCCTCTGTTTGTTCTCTTGTAAACTAAGGCCAGTTGAACTAGATGGGTGATATCCCCTTTGGCCCTAGGACTTCTAGCACCTGTGTCTACATAAGGGTAGGTTCTTGCTTGTGTGGCCATGAGGATGATGCTGGTTCTTTTCCCTGACTCTTGATCCTCTGTAGTTTAATTGAGTCACTGAAATTCTGGAGAACGCGCTTCCTGCTGCTCCCAGCATGTGTCACGGCCACCAAGCGCATCACAGAAGGCGAGGCACACTGTGACATCTATGGGGAGAAGCCGCGTTCAGATGAGGAGGAGTGGCAGCTCCTTGATGGCTTCATCCGCTTCATGGAGGGCTTGAACCGCATCCGACGGCGCCATCGCTCAGATCGCATGATACGTGTGAGTTGGACCTTCCATGTGGGAGAAGCCTCACCCAGGGTCTGGCACGGTTTCTTCCACTAGGTTCTTAAATGACTGACTGGGTACCCCCGCAAGCTGCCCAAGATCTGGTCCAAGAAGCTGAAATGTGTCCTCTGGAGGACTTCAGCACTGATTCTGTGACCACCTGCCACAAAGGGATCTCTCAGGGGCCTTTCCTTCTCTTGTTCAGATCTTACAATTGGGGTGTCACCAATGTTAAGAAGATAGAGATAGATGGCTCAAGTTTGTTAAGTAGAAAGACGAAGATGGGGGGCATGGGAGTAGGGGAAGAGAGGAAAGGAGAAAGACAAGAATAGACTGCAATAGACAGAGACACCGGTCTTTCAGCAGGGCAGGGCTTTCCTCAACCCAGGGGGGGATGATTGGTCTTTCAACCATACTCACAAGGCTCCCTTTAGAGTGTCTGGGGATGACAGACTCCAAGAAGTGCCTCTCTACTAACATTCTTTCCCTCTCCTCTTTCCCAGAAAGGGGCTGCCATGAAAGGTTTACAGATGTCCGGCCCACTTCCTGCCCACTCCCTGGAGCCTGCGGGCCCCCCGGTTGGAAAGAAGGGGACATCGGCCCTTTCAGCTTTGCTAGAGATGGAAGCCAGTCAGAAGTGAGTGTGGGGCTCCTGAGGAGCTGGAGATTTGGAGTGGGGAAGGCTTTCCCTCTCCTTCTGGGAGGGATGTTGAGCAGATGACTTGAACCATGTCTTCTAGTTGCAGTTATGCACTCTCCCAGGTCATTTCACTGGAGTAGTCCTGTCTCAGGGCATCAGAAATGTCTCCAGTTGCCTTTTCTGCTCTTTCAGCCCCCAGAAATGTCCATGTACCAGAGGGGATTTAGCCCTTTAGAATAATCACTCCTGCTTAGATGGTGACCCCTTTCTTCACACCAGAGGACCTGGGGCAGATTCCCATTTTACAGATATAGAAATTGCCTGCACGTGATTAGGTGACTGGCCCTTGGCCATAAGCAGCTATCTGAGATCATAATCCAGGACTCATGCCTCAGCCCCCTGTAAGTTTCCTGTGATCCTTCCCCTTTAAACTCTGAACTTGGATGGACTCCTACAAGATCTTGGGTCCCATGGTGGACTGTTTCAGACCTTTGCCCCTCCCCAGGACTCCATTGGCCAGGCCTTTATTGAATAGTTTCTCTCCTTTGGGGGTTGGATAACAGTAGTCTGACCCAGCCCTTCTCATGGAGGAACTTGGCTCAAGGTGGGAAATGGGGTCTGAGCCATCAGAAAGGCAGCAGTCAGTATAGGCTGGTTGTATCATAAGTATCAGGAGTGTGTGGCCACTTCCTACCGGTGTGACCTCCCTGAAGGATGGCCCGAAGAGTGCCCAGAACACTTGTGGTGGTTGGTTGGGATCTGCTGTCTCTGAGATGTGGAAGCCAGATTCCTTCTTGTTTCTGATCCTCGACTTTACCTGTCAAATGGTGATGCTGATGCTGCTCCCCGGCTGCCTTGGAGGCTGTATTGTGAGGGTGTTCTATAAATAGGAGGCTGCTGTCCTTGGAGTGGGGGAATAATTAGGCAGAGTCGTCAGGGAGATTTGATGAACTGGGCCAGGCTTGAACGAGGCTGTGAAGGAGGGACAGAGTTGAGAGAAAGTTGGATAGAAGCTGTGAGGGAAAAGAAGTTGGAGGTAGTGGATGGTGCAGTCTGCCTTTGAGGAAGGTCTTGCCTTAACCCCATGGTGGGGGGGGTCTGGTGGCTTGGGAGCTACTTGGGGTTCTTGAAGGGCTCTTGCCAGCAGCGCCAGCTCCAGTGGGTTCCTTTGTGTTGGGAAAACTTCAGGCACAGGCCGGGCCACAGGCTTCCTCAGGGCCAGCTTAGCTAAGACTGAAGAGGTTCAGTGCTCTGTGGGCACAAGGTTGATGGCCTCAACAGTCTGAGAAATAATACAAAATGACCTCAGTCATGGGGGCATCCTACAAAAGCTACAGAACAGGAAGCCAAGGAGGCTAGAGTCTCACCTCTTGTAGAACCTCTGTGGACATTCCCATAGAAGAGGGTACTTTATGTCATGAGGCCATGGGCAGCCATCTTTTCAACACACCCATAATGGAAACCATGAGAATATAATCCAGGTGCTTGTAGACCGCATGCAGGCAGACCTACCACCTTGTGACGTAGCTGTGTTTTGACTGCTCACGTCCAGAGGATGACTTCCTGATGTCGAGCCAGAGTCGGCCCCTTTGCGCCCCTTCCTCTCTGGGTCATTTTTCCTCCCTGCTCCAGTGATAGCGATCATACCCTTGCTCAGGCCACTCTTCTCTGGCTCGCCATGCCTACTGCAGGGCCTTTTCTGAGAAGTATGATGTAGATTTGCCAGCCAGTGGAGCCAGAGGAGCTGGATTACAATCCTGATGCTGCCATTTAGATCTGTATGACCTCAGGAAAATCCCTCCCTTCTGGGTCTCAATTTCTAAATCCTCTGTAAAACGAGGGGAAGAGGGTGGCCTTCCAGGATATTTGCTCTCGTGACAACAGCAAAGATGGGTTTGAGGTGAGAGAGCAGTCACAGGTTGTACTGGGATAGCTGCACCACAAGGTTGGTTCTGTTGTGTATCCCCAGGCCTTGGGATGTTGATGCCTCTTGTCAAATGATCCTGCTTTTGAGGAGGTGGCAGGATCCTCCAAGGCAGGCAGTCCCACTCAGACCCTGCTGAAGGGTCCCTAATGCTGAACTCAGCACACTCAGGTGTCCTCTGTGCTGTCTGGGGAACTTCTACCAAGGCTGTTTGAATCTGCAGGGCTGGTAGGGAAGAGGTGCAGACTCGGGGTTGGGCCTCTGCAGCAGAGATTAAAGCCAGATGGAGCGATGGTAGAGAATTTGTTAAGTCACCATCCAACCTCATGATTACCTTCTGGAAGAACATTGGTTGGTGTCTGGCCTGGAGCCAGCAAGACTCAAGTTCATTGTGGCTTTAGACTTACTAACTGTGGGACCCTGGGTGAATCCATCTCTGTTTCAGTTTCCTCATCTGTATACTGGGGATAATAATTTTACCTACCTATCAGTTGTGAGGATCAAGTGAAATAATAATAGAAAACACTTAGCAAACCGGCACATTGTTATTGTTGTTATTATCATCAGTTTTATATAATGACACAAAAATTGGAATTGTTTCTATTAATAGTGGTCAGGAAATGATTAGTCTGGAAGTTTTCCAGATTGCCATCAATCACAACCTGTACTAAATGAAATGAAAAAATAAAGACAGATGTCATCAGGTACAATTGAGGCAAGATCTCTTTGAACCAATTCTTGACCCTGAAAAATGGATAATCAATAAAGTCATAGACACCCACCCAGAGAATCCCAGTTCCCTCAGGAAGTTTCACCCTCGTCAGTCCATTGCCACAGTGAAGTGCCCCAAAGAACCTAGAAACCACCTCATCTGATCAACGTGATATTTTTGGCCAATTCCAAAGATTGAGCAGCTCAGGACAGCACCAGCTCAAAATGGCAGCTTGTCCATAAACATTTAATGGTGAATGACAGAAACTGATGAACAGAGTTGCTGCACAGAAGAGAGAAAAACAGGAAAGAGGAATCAAGCTCACAGAATCCTTGGCACAACACCTAGTTACGCCATGTCATTCATAGATCATTTAAGATGTGTCTGGGAGGAAGACAATGATTGAGAAAAAAAGGAAAAGATCTGTCGGGATTTCTGAACCTTTTTTTTTCTGTCAATTCCATCACAAAACCAGATGGCAATAGCTAGACATGCAGAGGAGGGCAGTACCACAGGGGATGGAATTTTGAGAAAGGAGGGGTCAATTTTCAAGATATTTAAAAGGGGGGATTTGTGAAATTCTGGGAAAAAATAATGGCCTTTACTATCATTACTATTATTTTCATTATTATTGTTATTGCTATTCCCCCCAAAGACGATTGAAAAACTACCCAGTAGCAGCACATGTATGAATCCTTCACTCTGTGAGAAAGACTCCTACCACAGGCCCACTCACTACCGACAGAAGGTGCTGGGCAGCCTTTTGCAGACCCCATTTTGCAACACCCTGTGTTTTTAGAGCCTCATAATTGACTGAAGACACAGAGGATGCATGATTCCTTTATTCTTCCTACTTGTTGGTGCTGAGAAACCACTCTTGGGTCACCTAGGAGAGCATACTGCTGCATGTGAAGCTCATCTCTGACTTGGTGTCTTTAAAAATTTTATAATCTCACATGGTAATCTGAAGGTTGTTAATGGCTGAGACCCTTGCTTGATGACCCTTGGATTTGAGATCTCACATGAGCCCTAAAACTGGGAGGCCCCTACTCCTCAAAGACATTTGGAGATTGTCTACCCCAGATCCCACATGGAAGAGACTTCCCCAGAAATAATGGGGTATCTTCAGATACCACAACCTGCAGGCGACTTTGTGCTGATTGTAGACATCCTAGACAGAGCCTTCTACGTGAGATTACTCAAGAGAGCTTGACCTCTTTTTCCACAGAAGTAAAACCAAAGGTATGAATGAAGTTGCTTGGCCAGATGCTGGTCTGCATGGGAGGGCCAGTTTAAAAGATTTCTCCATTATTATAAGCATCTTACAGAGACCCTAGGGATGAACCTGGTCAACTGGACCCAGAAATGAAGAGGAGGAGGAAGAAGGGTGGGTGTCATTTGGGAGCTGATAGCTTCAGCCCAGTCCTTTGGCCCTCATGTTCTAGTGCTGCTCCTTGACAAGAGATCAAGGTATACCACTGTTGCTGAAGAATAAAAGTGGTGGATCACTCTCAGGGGATTGGAGAGGGATGACAGAGGGTGACAGAGAAGGGATGACCAAGAACATTGTTCTAGGGAATAATGGCAGAGAGAGACTGGACACAGGAGGATGAGCACAAGGTCAGAGCAGCCTTCCTTGGAAGCACACTGATAAATTTTTAAAATAGGTTTTAAATCATTTTGAAATAATAATAAATCCTGTACATGTTAACATAACATTTTCTATGAAAAACAGCTATTTTCCAACTTGAAAAATGTCATAAGAAGTGGCCTTATTTTACGTGGTTTTTGCCAATTTCTTTAATGTCTGCCTTCTCAGAAGACAGCTGGATTCTCCCACGGCTTTTGCTTTCAGTCTGTTGTGATAATGTTGTTTTGGTTGAAGTGTTTGAAGAAAGTCTGGCCTCGCACACATGTGCAGTTGGCAATGGGAGGAGTATTTGGATAGATACACAACATCACAATATTGGGTTGGAAATCATCTGGCCCTTCAGGACTTCCTGAGGGCCACCCTTTGAGAACCCTTGATGGTGGGACTAGAGCAGAGACTAGAACAGGTGACCTTCCTGTGAGGGATCCTAAGGACAAGAGTCCTCCAGAATGGGGAAGCACAGATGGCTTCTAGTCTGGAGGGTCCACCTCCAGTGAAGCCAAGAACCCTACAATGAGAATTCATGATAATCCCATCTTCTGAAAGGTCGTGGTAAAAATGAGGAAGAAGTGTAATAGAAATGATGGATTATTCAAGAAGGTCTGCAGGAAGTGATCGATATATGTGATGGAGAAGAGTCGGATTGGATTATGAATCCAGAGTTGCAAAGTTGGGGGTATGGGAGGGGGCTGGAGGATGAACTGGTCCCAAGACATGGCCAGGAAGTAAAGGGAAACATGACTTGGAACTAGTCTAATTAGAGGAGGCAATGTGAGGTAGCCCTAGTCCGGAGCAGGAGTCCAGGTAATGACAGACTGACCTGGGTGAGATTGCAGTCTCTTCCAAGTTTAGAGGCTCACTGAAGGCTCAGAGTGGACAGGGAGGGTGGGACCAGATTATGACAACACTGGGGGTTGGTCTCATGGTTACTGTGAGAAGGTCATTGAACTGGGAGTGAACAATCTTGGACTCCATCTTGGCAATAGTCCTTGACCTCAGCCTCTGGGTCTTCTCATTGTGCACTTGTCCCGATGGAAGTCCCAAGACTCCTCTCAGCTCCCATTCTATGATCACCTCTACTGTAAAAGTAAAGGGTCAGATTCTTTGAACTCTGATGGTCTTCCAAGCCCCAGTTCTGGGAAACCTTGTCTTGGAGCAAACCATTATATGTTGTTGGTCACAGTCAAGGTCAAGGTTGGCCTTTAGGAAAGTGAGCATGGCCTAGATGTGAAGGAGAGCCTGCAGGCAATGCCACTTGGGAGGCTCCAGTGGCCCTGAAGAGATGGGCAAGGTCTGGGCTACAGCAACAGGACTTGTGACCCAGGAAGATTCTAGCCCAGAATGAAAGACTTGGAAAGGGCTCCAGGAGTTCTCTTCCCCTGCTTGATGAGGATCTCCAGTGAGTGACCATCCAGCCTTGGCATGGAGCCCACAGCCCACAGACCTACAGCTCTGACTGGCAGGGAACCTTCTGTTGCCACAACTGTCTCCCATTCATTCCTCTGAGTTCTTTCTGCCCCTCGAAGTCAAACAAATAAGACTCTTCCCAGGCAGTAATTGTTGAAATCTGAATTGAGAGGAAGAAGATCTAAAGGAAGAGGGGTCAGTAACAATGATGATAATAATAAATAACTGCAAGCATTTAGATCACACACACCATACTTCAGAAATATTAGCTGATCTGGTCTTCACAGCAACTCTGGGAGGTAGGTGCTTTCATTCTCTTCAGTTTACAAGTGAGGAAACTGAGGTAGACAAAGATCACAGCACTCAGAAATATCTTAAGGTGGATTTGAACAGGCCTAGCGTTCTGTCCATTGACCTTCCTGGCTGCCATTAATCAAGGATGTTCCTTGGGCCAAGGAAAGACTCCAGCTGGCTCTTTGCTTGGGGGGTGGGCTGGGCAGAATCCTTGTGTCACTGAATGTGGCCCTTGTTCCACTGGAAAAACAGAACAGGAAACATATGGAGGTAGAAGGGGTGTGGGGAAGAAGTTTATTTTTATTTTATAATGAGTCAGACCCTAGGCTATTCCAAGAAGCCTCTGCCTGATCAATCTGGAAGAGGCAGTGAAGAAGAAGGTGTTTCTTAGTTGGAAAATGTGAAATTGTTAGCTGGCCCATAGAAATGATGAAGCTGGGGGAAGTCTCATTTTTTTTTTTTGTACTTTAAGATTTTATTTATTTTGAGTTTTACAACTTCCCCCAATCTTGCTCTGCCGCCCCCCGACAGAAGGTAGTCTGTTAGTCTTTCCATTGTTTCCATGGTATACATTGATCCCAATTGAGTGTAATGAGAGAGAAATCATATCCTTAAAGAAGAAACATAAAGTATAAGAGATAGCAAGATCAGACAATAAGATACCAATTTTTTTTTTCTAAATTAAAGATAATAGTCCTTGGTCTTTGTTCAAACTCCACAGCTCTTTCTCTGGATACAGATGGTATTCTCCATCGCTGACAGCCCTAAGTTGTCCCTGATTGTTGCCCTGATGGAATGAGCAAGTCCATCCAGGTTGATCATCACCCCCATGTTGCTGTTAGGGTGGACAGTGTTCTTCTGGTTCTGCTCATCTCACTCAGCATCAGTTCATGCAAATCCCTCCAGGCTTCCCTGAATTCCCATCCCTCCTGGTTTCTAATAGAACAATAGTGTTCTATGACATACATATACCACAGTTTGCCAAGCCATTCCCCAACTGAAGGACATTTGCTTGATTTCCAATTCTTTGCCACCACAAACAGGGCTGCTATGAATATTTTTGTACAAGTGATGTTTTTACCCTTTTTTTTTTATCATCTCTTCAGAGTATAGACCCAGTAGTGGATATTGCTGGGTCAAAGAGTATGCACATTTTTGTTGCTCTTTGGGCGTAGTTCCAAATAATATCACAGATTTCCCTCATCTCATCCAACATTGATCATTGTCCTTTCTGGTTATATTGGCCAGTCTGAGAGGTGTGAGGTGATACCTCAGAGAAGCTTTAAATTGCATTTCTCTAATAAGTGATGATTTAGAGCAATTTTTCATATGACTATGGATTGCTTTGATCTCATCTATAAATTGCCTTTGCATATCATTTGACCATTTGTCATTTGGGGAATGGCTTTTTTTTAAAATTGACTCAGTTCTCTGTACATTTTAGAAATGAGTCCTTTGTCAGAATCATCAGTTGTAAAGATTGTTTCCCAATTTACTACATTTCTTTTGATCTTGGTTACAGTGGTTTTGTCTGTGCAAAAGCTTTTTAATTTAATGTAATCGAAATTATCTAATTGGTTTTTGGTGATGTTCTCCATCTCTTCCTTAGTCATAAACTGCTCCCCTTTACATAGATCTGACAGGGAAACTACTCCTTGATCTTCTAGTTTGCTTATAGTGCTGTTTTTTTAATGTCTAAATCCTGTATCCATTTGGATCTTATCTTGGTATAGGGTATGAGGTGTTGGTCTAATCTAAGTTTCTTCCATACTAACTTCCACTTTTCCCAGCAGTTTTTATCAAAGAGAGTTTTTATCCCAATAGCTGGACTCTTTGGGTTTATTAAACAGCAGATTACTATAATCGTTTCCTGATGTTTCTCCTAGTCTATTCCACTGGTCCACCACTGTTTCTTAGCCAATACCAGACAGTTTTGATGACTGATGCTTTATAATATAATTTTAGATCTGGTAGGGCTAAGCCACCTTCTTTTGTACTTTTTTTCATTGAATCCCTGGAAATTCTTGACTTTTTAATTCTCTATATAAATTTACTTACCATTTTTTCTAACTCATTAAAGTAATTTTTTGGAATTTTGATTGGTAGGGTGCTAAACAAGTAGTTTGGTTTTAGTAGAATTGTCATTGTTATTATATTAGCTCAGCCTATCTGTGAGCAGTTGGTGTTTGTCCAGTTATTTAAATCTGTTTTAATTTCTGTGAGAAGTGTTTTGTAATTGTTTTCAAAAAGTTCTGGAGTCTTATCTTTTTGCTCCTGAGGTGGGACCTGGAGAATGTGGAGGCAGCCTTTAGCATTAGGTTGGCCTCATGGAGGAATTGGGGAGCCTGGGTTTCCACTGCCAACTCGGGCCCTTGAAGGCTAGGTTGGACAGTGCTCGTCACCATCCTTCAGTATCTCCACTAAGGAACACTTAGGCCACCTGCCTCCTAGGGCATTGTTGGAAAGAGCTTTATCCTCCTGGGTGCCCCACCCCCCTGCTGTGAATGACGTGCTGAGGAGACAGAGAAAAGCAGAAACACAGACCCAGCTCTTGGGGTTCCTACTCTAATGGGGGAGGCAACATGCAAACAATCATGGACAAACAGCCCCTTTCTGGACATATCACATATTATCTCTGATGGCATCCCATTGATTCCAAACTGTCCTTTTGGCTGCCATGTTCTTCTATCGGCTGACTCACTTGGGTCCTTGGCCGCAGGGTGATGCTGAAAGAGTCACTGCAGACTTTTAGTTGAGCCAGATGACTGCCAAGGGTCCTGGGGTGTTCCTGGGATCCCCTCCAATTGCTTTGCAGAGAAACAGCCTTACCAGATGCCATTGTGACTTCTCAAGTGGTCTGGGAGAAGGTCTTCTCCAATCTGAAATGTTGGGTTGTTTGCCAGACCCCTTAGCAGAAGGACTGGAGGCAGGGAGGGAGGAGAGAAAGAGCTGGAAATCGCTGTCATGCCCCAGATTCCTACTTCTATCCCCATGGAGCCCTTTTCTCAGTTTGGCAACTCAGTGGTAATGCTTGTGATATAGTCTTGAACTCCCTCCCATGGTGGGCAACAGGAATTTGGACAGTCTCCATCCTTCTGTGGCATGGTTGTCCTGGACTCCCAAAGCAGAGCAGCTTGAGTCTCCTGAGTTAAGTTGTTAGCTAGCCAGATTTCTGGAGGACCTCCTCCATTGGGGTAGTAAAGGAAGGTACCATGGAGATTGCCTTGTCCAATGGCCTCATTTTTTCTTAAAATTTATTTTTATTAAAAATATTATTTGAGTTTTACAATTTTCCCCCCAATCTTGCTTCCCCCCCCCCCACAGAAAGCACTCTGTCAGTCTTTACTTTGTTTCCATGTTGTACCTTGATCCAAATTGGGTGTGATGAGAGAGAAATCATATCCTTAAAGAAGAGAAGTCTAAGAGGTAACAAGATCAGACAATAAGATATCTGTTTTTTTCTAAATTAAAGGGAATAGTCTTTGCACTTTGTTCAAACCCCATAGCTCCTTATCTGGATACAGCTGGCACTCTCCTTTGCAGACAGCCCAAAATTGTTCCCGATTGTTGCACTGATGGAATGAGCAAGTCCTTCAAGGTTGAACATCACTCCCATGTTCAATGGCCTCATTTCTGATAAAGAAACTGAGGTCCAGAGGTGGGAAGTGATCTAAGCAAGGTTTTTCATTTTAGGAAAGGCCTTTCCATGCTAGAAATTGTTTCACAAATATTTATTAGGCTCCTACTGGATATGTTGCATATACAAAGACATTGCCCCCTGAAGCAGCTGATAATGTGGTTGAGGAGAGTATAAAGGTTGAGCAAGAGGTGACAGATGACATCTAGAGAGACCTAAGACTTGCAAAAACAATCTCTTATTGCTTTGTTCCTTAGAGTAAGCCTGGGAGCTCAATACTGTTTCATAAATGAAGAAATGGAGGTTCAGAGGACTCAAGTCTTGTTCTTGGCCTCACAAGCCAGCTAATGCCAGGAGTGACCAGCTAATGTCAGGAGTGTCCAGCAATGCCAGGAGTGGCCAGCCAGTGTTAGGAGTGACCAGCTAATGTCAGGAGTGTTCAGTTAGCATCAGAAGATAAATTGGTTCCTGAATGAAAGCAGGAGCCAGTACAAACTTGGAATAGATCATTGAGTCTATGGTATTTGCTTTAGTAGCAGCTTATTAAGTTGTCATGGAGATATCAATGTTTTTCTTCTCCTTTTAGGTGCTTGGGAGAACAACAAGTCAGTCTGCATGCTGGCAAGGGTCCTGCTCATCCAGCCGAGAACAGTAGTGTGGCTCTCACACCAACCTACCTGGATAGTCCTCGAAAGGTGAGCAAGGATGGCCCCTGGAGACTCTGGCTGGCACTGCCCTTGCCGGCAAATCTAATGTCTCCTCTGTCTTCTGGGGCCTTGGGAATGAACTAATTAATTCTTTCCTTCCTGAATGCTGCTTCACTAATTACTCTTCCACTAACCAGATGAATCCCCTGCTCTGGGCAGTCGCTGGCTGGCCCCCACTGTCATTTCAGCAGCCCTGACTGGTGTTGGAGGGGCCCTCTGGCTTTCCCTTGGTTCTAGCTCCAACTTGGTCAGATGAGGTAGATGGGCTCGTCAAGCCTTGGCTGTTCACTGTTGTCAGGACCATCTGGTCTGAGGCTTTTGGGGAAGGAATTGGAAAATGGCAAGTTCCTGAATCAGTCTCCTTCTTGGCCACAGCTGTAAGAGGAGCAGATCCAGAGAGAGCATCAGTACTCTTTGAGAGCAGAGATATTATCACAAACGTGTGTGACTTCCACAAATCCATCCATGGGCCTAGCTTTGCCTCATCAGGGTGTGTGTGCACCTGCACAAGTTTGTTTAGTTCACTTTTCAAATAGGAGCTTTATTGACCCTTCAGTCCTAGAGGACATTATATTATTCGTCTTGAAAGAAACACGTACTTAGATAACTTCATTTTTAAAAATGAACATCCAAACACTATTTTTAAAAAAGAATAACTTGAAAATGAGAGGTGAAATCCCAAATGGTTTTGGAGACATTGCCATGTACCCAGGCATGCCCTCTATGAAGGCCTCTATTGGTAAATGTTGGGCCGCTTTTGGCCGTTGGGTCTATGTTCTAGGCAAAGAGGCTAGTCAATCTTTTCTCAGCTGAGGAGGGGAGAATTTAGTGGTGGGGAGGAGAATTTGGAGAGTTGAAGCTTTAGTATTTTGTGGGCAAAAGTATTAGTTTCTGGAATCAGAGACAACCCTGGTCACCTGCTCTCAAGGTTCCTCACCAGATCTGAGGTCTCATGGGTGTGGAAGTTGCCTCTAGCTCTGCAGATTAAAATTGAGATCTTGACAGCCTATCTCCCATGACCTTATCCATGGCACATTCAAATATAATCCCAGTATTCTCTCACAGACCACGTCTGAGTGTCTTTGGGTCTGACTGTGCCTGAGGTTGGCCTGCAGGCAGCTGGGGTAAGAAGCTGGTGGGGTCAGTAGGGTGAACTGTTAGCTTTCCAAAGAATATTTCTCATTCATGTGGTGACAAGCCCCGTCTGAGTCACGGGTGTCTGTGTGTGCCAATGGTGGGTGGCCACAGGTAGGGGGCCGTGAGTCCTGCATTACCTGGCAGCACCATTGTGCCTTGTCTGGGCTTCTCCAGGGCTCGGGCTTCATTAGCTTCTTCAGCAAGAGACCCAAGGAGTATCCTTAAAGGAGCCCAAAACTAACCCCACCTTCAGCCAGACTTCAGCTCACCTAGGGACCAGCTCCCTGTGCATTAGAAGAGGCAGCTGGAAGGTGGAGGGAGAGGAATCGGAAGGAGTGAGAGCCTGTCTGTTCTCAGGAGGTGGGGGGAGCCACATTTCCTCTCATGCCAGACTCTGCAGCCTGAGCCTCGGAGGTTTTTGCTTCTCCTTCTTGCTCCAAGAATTGGATCTGCTGTTTGCGGCAGGCCTGGCATGGCTGCCACTGGGGTCAGACTCAAGATTCAGTGACTGCTGCCTGACCTGAGGGCCAGGACACTCCCTGACCTGGGGGCCCGGGCCTGCCACTGACTTACTTCTTCACCCTATCAGCTAAGAGGAGACTTGAGGGCATCTGGTCCAAGCTGATCCAAAGCCTGGTTCTCTTCTCCAACTGGGGCTGGGCACAGCTGGGTATGGCTCCTATGCTGAAGAATAGGGCAGGCGCTCCAGAACAATGGGCCTGATCCGGTCAATGAGACTTGAGATGGATGAATCGGAATAAGGAAGTGCAGGGAGGAAGTGGCAAGGCACCAGCTCATAGGGGAAAGAGGAGCCAGGAGAGTCCATGGACTCTCTTTCACAGAGTCAGTGGATTCCTTGATTCTGTCTGGGGCAGCAGAGACAGTCCTGGCCTCCAACAAGCACTCACAGCCTCAGGCTGCATTGATGGCCGACTGGGTCCCTCTGCCGCATGCTCTGGGGCCCTCAGTGATGTAGCTAGCAAAGGAGGGTTGATGCAGAGGAGGGTATAGAGATCAGCCAGGGACTGGGAAGCATGCCGTCATCAGACTGGTTAGAGGCTGATAGGGAGCTCCTCAAGGAGCTAGGAAGCAGGAAACCAGTTACCCTGGATAAATTTGAGTCACCTGCCCCAGAGGAATAAAACTACGACCTCAGATATTAAGAAAAACTGGTGAATGTGATGGCTGAGCCACCATCAGTGTTGCTTGACAGATCCTAAAATGGGTGAGGTTTTGGAGGACTGGAGGTCACCAGGCCTGATTTTTTTCCCCAAAAAAGGAGGAGAGCACCATCTACAAACTGTAGGCCAGGTAACTTGTCATTTCAGTCATGTTCGACTCTTCATGACACTTTTTGTAGTTTACTTGTCAAAGGCACTGGAGAGGTTTGGCATCTCCTTTTCCAGCTCATTTTCCAGATGAGGAAACTGAGGCAGAGTTTAGTGACTTGCCCAGGGTCACCCAGCTATTAAGTGTCTGAGATCAGATTTGAACCCAGGTCTTCCTGTCTCCAGGGATGCCTCTTGATCCACTGCTCTCATTGTGCCAATGAGCTACCCTCCCCATTCTTCTTCTTCTTCTTCTTCTTCTTCTTTTTTTTTTTAACAAGGCAATGGTGTTAAGTGACTTGCTCAGGGTCACACAGCTAGGTAAATATTATGTGTTTGAGGCAAGATTTGAACTCAGGTCCTCCTGATTCCAGGGCCGGTTCTCTATCACTGTACCATCTAGCTGCCCCTCCCCTCCCTATTCTTAAAAAGTCTGATAGTTTACTGGGAGAATCAGTAAGTAGAAGCAGGGTATCCCCAAAGCCTTAGTGCCTAAGAAGCTCCAGAAGGGGGACTGGTGCCTTTGGTAGAAATCAGGACCTTCTGAAGAGAAGTGAGCTCTTTTGGGCATGTCGAGGTACAGCTGCCCATGGGGGTATGTCCTTGGGGATATGGGCCTGGAGCCCAGGAGAGAAGCCAGGGATGGACAGAGGCAGAAGGGTCCAAGAGAGGTCATTTCCACAGCCCCCTCATTTTATGAGGAGGAGATAGAGACAGGAGATGTTCAGTGACTTACCCAAGGTCACCCAGCTCTTAGAGGGCAGAGCTGTATCTCAGGCCCTGGCCCTTTGGTAGCATCTCTGGTGTCTTGAGATCAAGAGAAGACGATGGACCCTCCAAGGAGACCCTTCTGGCCTTCCCACCTCCGCTGCATGTGGTTCCCAGAAAGGGAAGGGGCAGGCTCCCTGAAGAAGGATGACCTGGGCAGTCATGAGTCACTGCATGGAGGAAGACAGAAGGGACAGAGAGTTCTGGCTGTGGACTCAGAAGACATGGGTTTGAATCCACCCTGGGACCTCTTCCTATAGTGCTTGGCTCCATCAATGCTGGCAGCTTGTTGTGACAAAATTAGAAGGCGTGCCCAGCTTGAGCTTGGTGCTCTACTCGCTCTGTGTCCAGCAGACTCTGGCACCCTCGCTTCTAGAGAGCTGGAGAATGGTCACCCCTCTGAGCCTGCTGGGAAGACCCTGAGGGCCTGGGGGGTCATTCCCTGGGCCCACAGGTGCCCTCTGCTTCCTCACCATTGGCACTCTCCTCCCTCCCTTCTCCTACTTCTTCCCTCTCCACCCCTCCTTCAGTTTGCAGAGGTCTTTGGTTTTTTCATTTTCTATCCTGTTGTTCTCCCTCCCCATTTTTTTTTCTCTTCTGCCTTGCCCACTGCCCCCTGTGATTGCCTGCTGGTGCCCGTTTCTGTTCCTCTACCTTCTTGAACCGGCGGCCGCCTCTTCCTCTGCTGCCTTCAGGAAGGGGCCTTCTTTACAGAGTCTGTCCGCAGCCCACGTCCAGCACCATCCACCTTCCATCCCCAGGTCAGTCAACCCCCCTGCCACCTCCTCTAGCCACCCAGACCAGGCAAAAGTTGACTGTGGATTCCACATGGTGCCTGAATCTGACCCCCCAGGCTGGGGGTCCTCTGAAAGGAGCTGAGGCCATCAGCTAGCTGACTCAACAGTGCCTCCTTCTCCTGAGGACTGCCTCTTGGCCTCCTTTGGGCCGATTGGGCCATGGCTTTTGCCAGGGTGATACCCAACAACGGCGTCTTCCCATGGAAGGATCACTTAGCTTGGGACTCTTACCTGAATCCATCAGATTACAGGGTTTGAGGATTAGAAAAGTCCTGTATGTGCTTATGGGAGTGAGTGTGGTTATGTGAATGGTGGCATGATTGTTTATATGCATATGGGGGTTCGTATGATGTGGGTTTAAGTGACACCATGGCAAGGGACCACTTCCAACTGGGCAGGACCGTCAGGCCTTGGGGCCTTCCCACTACCCTGTGGCCTCCAGGGCAACCTCTGGGTAGAAGTCCTGAGTGGGCTCGTGTTGGGGGGGGGCTCACTCTCTCATCTTGGCCTCTCAGAATGTGGTGCCCACATTCATTTCATTCATTCCCTCTCTGCTGGGACCTGGCTTAGGAGAGCAGCTTTGCTCTGGGGGCCTGCTCTTGAGCCTCCCCCAGTGATTGGGATGGAGCAGGAAGGGAGAACAGGAACCCTTACTCAGCCACCACTGCATGCAGGTCTGGTGCTGAGCCCTTTGTTGATTGTAGCACATTTGCCCTTCCCAGGACAGTTCTGCCCAGGCAAATGGGGCAGAATCTGCATGAACTGGACCCTCATGTGCCCTTTGTGGGGTTCAAGCAGCTCATGGTCCAAGTGGCTAGAGGGCTGGGTCTGGAGTCAGGAAGACCTGAGTTCAAATCCATCCTCAAATACTTCTTAGCTAGGTGGCCCTGGGCAAGTCACCTTAAAATGAGGATCATAACACCACCTAACTTCAGGTGTTGTCATGAGGATACAGCGAGGTCATGTCTGCAGAGTGCCTGGCAGAGTGACTGGCACACAGTTGGTGCTCTCTGCTCCTCTTGTTACTGGCAGAAGCCAGTGGTGCCCATCTGCCTGAGGACAGAGATCTCCTCTTATGTCTGGTGGGTCTCCCCAGGCACTCAGGAAGGGACTTCTTTGTGAGCCACCCTAGGAATGTGGGCTCCTGTTAAGACCCAGGCTGCCTGGCATCTGGAGGCTCCTGGACCTGGCAGATGGCCTGAAACACAAAGCCTAGGACCTCCAGCACCCACCCACCACAGCTGAGCACAGGCCACCCTGTAGACCAGTGTCTTCCCCCTCTCTGTCTGTCTGGGGAGCCCTGGGGGACAGTACTGGCCAGAGGTTGCAGGAGAATGGGATAACCTGAGAAAGAAGGGGGGGTCCGCAGAACTGGCAGCCAGCTGCCAAGGATTCAGTCCCCAAGGCCTGGGGAATTGAGACAGGACCAGTTGTATCCAGAGCCCTGTACTGTGTGTGAGGGGAAAGCCCAAAGTTTCAATATGCTGGCCTCCCCCCCCCCCCCCGCCCCAGGAGCATATTACAGGAGGATTCAGTGAGACCCAAAGGGAGCAAGATGGAAAGACCAAAAAGGGACCTTCCTGGGGCAAGGTCCCCAGTGGACTTCAGGTGGCACTTCACCCTTATCCACCTTGGGCACATCACTTCATTGCTGCCTGCCTCAGTTTCCTCATCGGTAAAATGGTGATAATTAATAGCACCCACCTTCTAGGGTTGTGAAGATTGTGAGATAGTAGTCACAAAATGCTTTGCAAAGCTGAACATGCCACCTAAGTGCTAGCTGCTGTTGTTACTATTACCTGTCATCTTTGTTGTCCATGGTCACAGGTAGGAGTAGCAGAGGCCAAGGCACTGGGGCAGGGACTTGCCCTAAGTCATGTGGCAGAGCCAAGCCGAGAACCCCTCCGGACTCTCGTCCTCATCCTCTCTCTGCCCCTCTTGGAAATGCAAAGGGCGCCTGTTGGGATTTGACACGACGCGAGCTAAGCAAGTTAGGCCAAGGCAGCAGTGGGAGGGGTCTTGTTTTTCAGTCTTGGGGGCAGCTCTGCAGACAGAACCAAGACTGGGAACCAAACCAAACCAAACAAGCCTCCTTTTCTAGGGAAGACCTGGAAATGGGCCGGGTCCCGCCGGCAGCCTTGGGTGGGGAGGCTGCAGGACCTGGTGGAAAGAGCCTTGGCCTTGGGGGAGAAGACCCTGAGCTCTGAGCTGTACAGCTCTATTCAGCTAATGCAGTCTCAGGTAAAATGAGGCAGTGGGACAACCAGGTGATCTCTGGAGGCTCCTCCAGCTTGGCATCCTATGATTGTGAACTCTGACAATTGAAAAGTAGCCCAGAATCATCCAGAAAGATAGTGATGCTCCCCTACAGTATCCTTGGCAAGGGGCCACCCATCCTCTGCTTCTGTGTCTGCTGGGGTGGCGTCCTGGTCCTCCACCTTGTTGGAAGGGATGGCTCAGTGACTCCCATCTTAGCCAAGTAGATGGGCAGCCTCCTCTCCCAAGTTGGGCTCAGGGAAGGGGCCAAAGTAGAGAAGGGTCAGAACTCATCCACATCCACTCTTGGCCGCATGTCAGGGGGTCCTTACCCTGAGACGCTGGCAGGCTCTGGGCATTGGGAGTCAGCCATGGGGGTGGCCCAGAATGGGTAGCCATGCCCAAAGTCAGTGTCACAAGTATCTGATTTGGGAAGGGGATCGGTGAGGAGCAGGTGGGCAACATCATGGAATGTGTAGGATTTAGCCATGGTTTTAATCGATGAGGAGTCCGAGGCCTCAGGGACAGATCTGAGACTGGAACCCAACTCCCCTCAGGCCTAATCTAGATGTCTCCTCATCTGGGTTGGAGGCAGCTTTGGTTGGCGAACAATGAAGGGCGTCATTGGTGCTGGAGATTGGGGCAGGGGCATAGGCCTGTCCCCTCTTCTGGTTCTGGGCAGCCCTGCTTGTTCCAAAGGGCATGGGGTTGGTGGTCATTTCACACTGTCTCTGGCAGAGGAGGCTGCAAATGGCCTCTTGTGTGGTCCTTGTCTTCCCCTAAATCCTTGGGTCAGCTCTGGGACACAGCTGTGTGGCCGTCCTGGGCATGCCAATACACATACGGACCAGTCTCTGGACTGTCCCCACCTCAGGCCCACCCAGGCCTTCTGGGTGGTAGCTATGGTGGTAGAGTGATGATGGATGACCCAGAAGTCTGCCGTCAGTTATCGCCAGGAGGTGCCCAGCAGACATGCAGCCCACCTGAGGAGAGGGTCTTAGGTGTTCCCCTGCTGCCTCATGCCTGCCCCAGATTCACACATTTAAGGTTTGCTAAGCACTCTTGTAACAGAGGAAACTGGAAAAGGCAAAATAACGCTCCCCACCCAGGTCACACGGCTGGGAGGTGCCAGGGGCCTTGCCCCTGACCCTTAAGAACCGTCTGGCCTTAGCAAGACATCTGTAAAAGGGGCAGAATAATACTTGTCCTCCTGCCTTGAGGAAAGTGGGCATAAGATGCTATAATAAGGTCGTAGTTGAGGAGTCAAGACAGACACGGAGCCATAAAAAGTTAACAGAATCTGAGAGCTAGCCCCCGAAGCCTTCTAGGATGGCTGGGGCGGGGTACAGACATAGAGTCACGTGGAGTCTCTGAGAAGAAGGGATCCAGGCCAGGCCAGGACAGCAGGGTCCTTCCTGGGGGGCTCTGCTTGGAATCGGCGAGTCTTTGCTTCTGTGCTTTGTCTGCTCCTGCCTCATTCATTCCAGGGTGGGACTCTTGGGTTCCCTCCTCTGCAGGGGCACCAGAGATGGGCCTGGAAGGGGCCCTGCCTAGCCGGCACGGAGCTGGAAAAATGGCCCTGACCCATAAGAGAGAAGGTGCCCCTGGGGGCAGGAGAGGCGAGACTTGGACCGAGTCTAGACGGGTCATCAGAGGGCCGGCTGGTGGACACTTAGGGAAGTGGTGATTGCTGAGTGCCAGCCTGACTTTGCCAAGAACTGGGCCTGCTGGCAAGGTGTATGTCATGGCATTGGCTTAGTTCTTGCCCCTTTTGAAAAGGGTTGATGGCCCTGCAGTCTCTGTACGGATCCTGTGACTCCAGAGCATGGGTCGTGTAGACTAGCCTCTTGATTTTTAGGGGGCAAGCCTCAGTCCCAGCAGGTGAAGTGACTTACCTAATAGGTCTCCCTGTCCATAGTTGTAACCCCCAGAGGATCAGGGTGCCAGATCTGGCCATTTGTGCTGCTTTGGAGAAGAAATGGGAAATGGGGGCCTGAAAAGGTCTCTCTAAGGCCCCTTTTTGTCTGTGCCCTTGCAGGCCTCAGTGGATCAGAGTGCCGCCCCAGTCTCAGATGGTGCCAGCCTGGGGGTCAGCATGGGTCAGCCTGCTGACAGAGGCAGTGTGCAGACGACTGGAGAACAGGGGTACCCCCCTGCCAATCTCAGTGATAGCAGGTGAAACCATGGCATCTCCTGTATTTGGTGGTAAGAGGGGTCCAACATTGATTGCAGAGCTTGGCCAACTTGGCCGACCTCTTCCAGCTGAGCCTTGCACCCCTCTTCTGTCCTCTGTTGAAGGATTCAGGTTTTCATGGGGAAGAGAGTTTATTCATGCCCACATGATGCCCATATGAAGGCGTCCTGGAGGTGCTGGCATCTGACCTAAGGGAAAAGACAAGTGCCCTCAGGGAAGAAGGACTGGGAGAAGTGGGATCCCACCCACGCTTGGTCACTCATCCCAGGGGCCCAGAAAGGAGACCCCCCCCCCACCAGGACTGGAGATAGCTCTTCCAAGGGGCACCAAACTCACCCGCCCAGGGTCTGAATCTGCCACTTTACTGTGTTCCAGCTCTCAGCAATTCCCAACCAGTTCGTTGACAACCTCCTCCACCCTGCTGGAGATCCTGGAGGCCATGAAGCACCCTTCGTAAGTGGTGGGAAGTGATGCCTGGAGCGGGAGGACTCCACGTTAGGGGGCTGACCCGGACCCCCCTCCCCGCCCAGGGCAGTGAGGCCAACACTCAGTGGCTGGGATTTAGAGCAGAGTGGGGAGTGTTGGGCCAGGACCCAGGAGCCTTGGAGAATACTGGGCTGAGCTCATGGCTTTACCTAGGCTCTCCTTCCCTCTCCTCTTGTGTGGTCTTTGTCTTCCCCTAAATCCTTGGGTCAGCTCTGGGACACAGCTGTGTGGCTGTCTTGGGCATGCCAACACACATACGGGCCAGTCTCTGGGCTGTTCCTTCCTCAGGCCCACCCAGGCCTTCTGGGTGGTAGCTATGGTGGTAGAGTGATGGTGGATCACCCAGAAGTCTGCCATCTTGGGGTCCTCTTGGAAATGAGGGATCTCCCAGCTTCCCTTTGCTCAGCAACCCTTTTGGAGCTCTCTTCCTGTTTTTCTGTCTCTGCCTGTCCTTGTCTCTCTTTCTGTCTCTCTCCATCTTTTTCTCTGTCTCTGTCACTTTTTCTTTGTCTGTTTTTCTCTTCCTTTGTCTCCCTTGGTTTCTCTCTATCTCTTTGTTTCTCTGTCTCTGTGTCTGTTTTTGCTTCCTTTGCTCAGTGTCTCCTGGAGGTTAGTGGGGGAGCAGAGGGTGAGGTAGCCGTGGGTCCCTGCTGTGCAACCAACACTTGCTGTATGACGTTGGCCAAGTCTCTTTCTCTCCCAGGCCCTCAGTTTCCTCATCTTTGAAAGGAGGAGATGGGTCCAGCTAGTCCCTGAGGTCCCAACAGTCCTTTAAATCCTCCTGCTGCCCCTCTTTCCTTTAAGCCCCCCCCCCCCAACTCACCTTGGTTACTAACTGCATCTGTCCCTCTCCCTCCCCTTCCCTGGGTGGACTCCAGGACCGGCATCCAGCTGCTCTCGGAGCAGAAGGGTCTCTCCACATCCTGCTTCATCAGTGCGGAGGTTGTACACTGGCTGGTGAGCAATGTGGATGGTGTACAGACCCAAGCCATGGCCAGTGACATCATGCAGGTGAGTCCTGAGCCAGGGGTCTGGCCTGGCCCTGCCCACTGGGCTTGGTGACTGACTGGCATAGGGGAAGAGCCAGGAGGGCAGGACGGGTCCAGTTGGGAAAGGATCAGGGCTGGTTTTTTCTGAGGGCACAGTCTCTGGGTATGCAAGCCAAGCTGGGCCTGCTTTGAGAATGGGTCCCATTTTGGCCCACATTTTGGCCAATGACAAGTGATTATTTAGCCTCTGCTTGAAGACCTCCAGAGATGGGGAGCTCACTACCTATTAGACAGCTCTTCCTGATACCTGGTCTCAGGAGCTGCTTCTTGGCATTTTTCTTTGCTTCTGGTTCTCTCCAGGACCAGAGAAGAGCCATCTCCTCCTTCCTCCATGTGATTGAGAGCCCTTAGGGCTGAACCAGAGACATCGGAAAGAATGCCCAAAAGATCATTTTTTTCAGAGGGCTGTCCCAGTGTGCGGTGGCCTGGTTTGGGAGACATTGAAGTGCTGTTCCCCAGAGTCTTCAAGCAGGGGCCAGATGGCCGCTTGCTGGTTAGGGTGAATCTAGTGTTGGTCTGGATGGCCTTGACCTTCTCAGGATGCCAGTGGCTCCTCTTCCTCACTTGCCTCAGTTTACTTATAACACGAGGAAGATGGTTGAATGGCCTCCTTCAAGCTCTGAAAGCCTGGGATTATTTGGAGGCCCCCTCAGCTTTCCCCCTCTCAGTTCCTGTGAGGCCTCTGGGCCCCAGCTCCCCTTCCCCTTTCCTGGCCTGACCCCATCCCCATTTCTTCTAGAAAATGTTGGAGGAGCAGCTCATCACTCATGCCTCAGGGGAAGCCTTGCGCACCTTCATCTATGGCTTCTACTTCTATAAGATCATGGCCGACAGGGAACCTGATCGAGGTCAGAGAGAAGGGGGATTGAGGTGGTTCTCGGAGTCCTTCTCCCTCTACCCCGCCCCCCCATAACCAGTTCTCCAGGTCCACTGCCGGCCTAGTTGTGTGGCCAGGTCTCAACCTCCTCCTGCTGCCCTGTGGTGACCTCTCAAAGGGCAAGGTGGGGATTTGCAGTCCTCTATTCTGGGACCTTTGGGGAGTCCTTTCCCTCTGGCTTTATGGTTTCCTTAATCTCTACATCACATGGGGGGAAGCTCTTGGGTCCAAGGATGTATGTCTACATCAGTCCATCGACCTGCATCTGGTAGTGGCAGCCCCAACTGTCTGAGCAAGGCTGGGGCAGCTCAGGAGGTGGTCATCCTCTGGGAGGCTCCTCTTTGGACCTCTGGGCCTGTCTCTTGAGGGGTGGGGGAATGGGGCAGGGCACCTGGCATCCTGGCATGGGGCATCTGGGCAAGTCCCTTTGCCTCTCTAAGGCTCAGTTCCCTCATTTTTAAAATGGAGGTTCAGACTTGATGGCCACTGGTCTGTGATCCTGCAGCTCTGTGGTGCTAGCCCCCAGGGGGACTTCATAAGTTGGTGCTATCTGCTGGCACCTAACAGTGAGATAATCTCACTGCCATCTCCCTCCTCCGGAGGCCTGTGAGTGGCTCGGATGTGTGGGCTCAACTGTGATTGTGAGGAGGGGGTCGTGTCAGCCTTGAGGTATGGGAGGAAAAGGGGGTTCTTCCTTATTTTCCTTTCTAGAGAATGGCAACTCTAAGGGCATGTCCGTGGGGTGGTCCTCCATTGCCACCCTGCCACACCTGAGCCCACTGTCTCTCCCCCTTGGTGTCTCCCCAGTGGGCCTGCAGCAGCCTGGTACATGGCACACGGCGGCCATGGATGACTTCGCGGCTTTCCAGCGGAAGTGGTTTGAAGTGGCCTTCGTGGCTGAGGAGCTCCTGCACTCAGAGATCCCTGCCTTCCTGCTGCCTTGGTTGCCCAGTCGCCCTGCATCCTACGCCAGCCGGCACAGCTCCTTCAGCCGCAGCTTTGGTGGGAGGAGCCAGGCTGCTGCGCTCCTAGGTATGGTTTGAGATAAGGATGGCGAGAGGTAGAGGTGGTCACATGAGTGGTGGCCACCCCAAGCAGTATGCTGAACCTTGGGGTGATAAAGGGCCTGGGTCAGAGATGGGAGCCATCCAGACAGGGTGGAAAGCGGGGGGGAGTCTCTTCCAGTTAGAGTGGGAGAGAGTCATTGCTCTCTTCCAGATAAGGGCCAGAGCTGCCAGGTTGGAGCTGGCGCTCCCCTAGGTGCCCAGCAGCTGGGTAGCGAGCAAGGCTCAGGGAGGAAGGGGTTGAATGCAGAGCTTTCTTATCTATAAATCCGGAGCTGGCTTCTGACCAAAACTGTTTATAGCTGGGCTCTCCTCTCTGAGTCCAGGCAAGCCCTTCTGGCCCCAGGCTGGGGTTGACTCGATTTAGAATTGTGGGGGTGACTTCCACCTCCAGGTCAGTGTCCACCTTGGCTCTCTGGGGCTTCTCTCTGAGCCAGGTCCATCTTGCCAAAGCAGGATGATCCACAAAGCCCTTTGGGGTGGGAGTGGGGGTAGGGGTGTTGGCCATGTCAGCAGGGGCCACAGCCGATCTGGGTGCTGGTCTAGGAGCCATCCCTGAGTCATCTGGGCCTCTGGTCTTCCTGCTCTCCCACCTGGAGAGCCGTCACAGATGCCCCTCTTCTCTTGGACAGGCAGCTGCAGCAGTGATTACCTTCCTGCTCACAAAGCCCCCAGATCAGACCCTGGTGGGCATTTCAACTCCTTTGGGGCTTCCCTCCGTGGACTTTGTTCCCCTCTGCCTCCTGGAGAGCCCAGTCCAGAATCTCCCGCCCTAGCATCTCTGCCTCCCTCTTTCTGTCCCTTCTGCCTTGCCCGCTGTCTGCCATCTGTGCCAACGGCCTTGCCCACATCCTTTGTAATCACCTGCCCCTTTGGAAAGTTTAGGGTCTCTCTTGTCAAAATTTCACAGGGAGGAGGAAAGAGGCTTGATGTATGGAACAGACAGGCAGGTGTGGGCCAAGACCTTGCCCACTGTGAGCCTCAGTTTCCTCTTGTGTAATAAGAGGGGCTTGGGAAGGGGCTCACACTGTCCCTGCTGACTCTTCCTGTCCCTGCACAGCGGCCACTGTGCCCGAGCAGAGGACGGTGACCCTGGACGTGGATGTGAACAACCGTACAGACAGGCTGGAGTGGTGCAGCTGTTATTACCATGGCAACTTCTCTCTGAATGCCGCCTTCGAGATCAAACTGCATTGGATGGCAGTGACAGCCGCAGTGCTCTTTGAAATGGTGAGTGGCCTTGGTGGGGAGCAGGGCCGACCTTGGTGCAGGTGAATGGAGGAGGGGTGGTGGGTCACCAGAGCCTGGTGTGCCTGGTGATTAAGAGGTTCCTCCCTCCCCCAGGAGGATCCTGGACTTCAGCACTGGAGGGGTCCCAGGGGCCACTACTTCATCTTCTGATTGGAAAGCACCAATAGGTCAGGCTGACCCCCAGACCTGGACCTCCTTGGGCTTTATTGCCAACCCTATGGACGAGGTGCCACCCTGGCTGACCACCCTCTTTGGATTTTCAGCGTCCAGGATGTGGCGTGTCTATGTAACAAGGCCTAGGGGTTTTGGCCCACCAGTGCTCCAGTCCCCATACATTGCTGGCTACCTCTAAGAAATAGCCTCAGCTCTGGAGGGGCCAGTGGTCATAAAGTGCTTGTAGGATGACCCAGGACTTTTATAGCAGTCATGGGAGGCTGGCGTGTCCCCATCACACAGGTGAAAGGGCAGCTAGGTGGCGCAGTGGATAGAGCACCGTCCCTGGAGTATGGAGGACCTGAGTTCAAATTTGGCGGCAAGTCATTCAACCCCATTGCCTTGCAAAATAAAAGAAAAATAATCGAGGCTGGGGAAGTAAAATAACTTGTCCAAGATCCCACCCTGACTGCTGGGAATATCCAGTTTTTTTTGCCATTCCTAGTCGGAGAATCTCCATTAGGGTCAGACAAAGACCTGGGTCTCATTTGGCCACTCCCTACACAGATCACACAGGATGTTAGGCGGCCAAAACAGGACCCTGGGACCTCTTTTTTTTTTTTTAATTTGTTGATTTATTTTGTCAGTTAGATATAAAAATAGATAGCAAATGATCTCTCATAGGCTACATATAGACTCACCTCAAAGCGATTTTCATGTCAGTCTCATACTGTAGAAGAAGAATCAGAACAAAAAGGACAAGCCTTGAAGGAAAACACAAATTCAGAAAGATGAAGCTAGTGTGCTTCAGGCTGTGGACAACACTCTCATCACGGATCTTAGAATTGTCTTGGATCACTGGATCCTTGAGAAGAGCCAAGTCAGTCCTGGTTGAGGGCCGCCTAAGGTGGCCGCCACTGGGTCCAGGGTTCACCCGGTTCTGCTCCCTTCACTCAGCATCAGTTCATAGACATCTTTTCAGGCTTTTCTGAGATCTGCCTGCACATCACTTCTCACCACACAATGTTCCATCCCATTCAGGTGCCACAGCTTGTTCAGCCACTCCCCAGGGGATGGGCATCTCCTCATTCTTTGCCACCAAAAAAGAACTGTGGTAGATATATTTCTGAAGACGTGGGTTGTTCTCTCTGGGACACAGACCTAGCGGTGGTCTGGCTGGGTCAAAGAGTAGGCACAGTTTGATGGCCCTTTGGACAGAGTTCCAAAATGCTCTCCAGAAAGGTTGGGTCAGTTCATAACTCCACCAGCAGTGCATTAGTGTCCTGTGGCCTTTCTCAACCTTCCAAACAGCAATGAGTGAGAAGGTCATTTTTCCTTGAGACCCTTCTCCTCAAAGTGAGGATTAAAAGTCCTCTGGAATCTGGCACCCTCATGAGGGAGGTACCAGTTGATGCCCTGATCTTCACCATTCCTAATTCTTATGAAGTCTCCTTTTCCTTGTTTCCCATGGGGTCTCCCCACCCAGTTGCCCTGCCGGCCAGGACCAGGCCAATGTCACCCAGGGAGAGAGGGCCTCACGCCCTCCCTCTGGCCAACCGCCCATCTCTGGTTCCATTCATTGTGGGGGGTGGTTCTCCAAACTGGTGGGCAGCAGCAGACCTGAAGCCTCTGTGGTGGTACTGTCCGTACATTTTTTTTTTTTAGGTTTTTGCAAGGCAATGGGGTTAAGTGGCTTGCCCAAGGCCACACAGCTAGGTAGTTATTAAGTGTCTGAGACCGGATTTGAACCCAGGTACTCCTGACTCCAGGGCTGGTGCTTTATCCACTGTGCCACCTAGCCGCCCCTTGTCCACACATTTCTAAGCAGGCACAATGTGTTTCTCCCAGGTTCAAGGTTGGCACCGGAAGGCTACTTCCTGTGGCTTCTTGCTAGTTCCAGTTCTTGAAGGCCCCTTTGCCCTGCCCAGTTACCTGTACGGGGACCCGCTACGAGCCCAGCTGTTTATCCCACTCAACATCAGCTGCCTGGTGAAAGAGGGCAGCGAACATCTGTTTGACAGTAAGTCGCTCTTCTTTGGGCCTTGGACTGCCCGAGGGGTGATGGGAACGAGTATCCTTCTCTAGCCCTGTCCCTGAGAATCTCAGGATGTGTCCAGGGAAGTCTCAGGGCAACTGGGGACCAGAGCTTTCACCCCACATGTCCTTCCAGGAGACCTCAAAAGGCCCCCATTGTTCTCCCTGGGCCTCTTTTGGGTGAGGTCACCCTTGCCTTCTCAGCTCCTGCCTCTGGTTTCAGGGATTCAATCCTAGACAATGATGGAACTTCCAATTCTAACATTAACTTAGTGAAATTTGCCAGCCAAAATGGTGCCCCCAACCCCTCCCGACTAATGCCATTTTCACAAAGTACTATGCCCCTTCCCTTGTGCCCTATAGAACTGGGCACATTTCTGTGTACCCCCCTGCCAGAAAAACCAAGGAGGGCATTATATTGGAAAAGTTGGTAGGGCACTGGGGAGAGGGGCTAGCAGAAATGAAATCTGGCATTGGGAACAGTGCCAGTGGGCACATCCAGAGCCCAGAGGGCCACCCATTCCTAGCTGTGTAGGGCTTGTGCAAGATTGGCCTATCGTTTCCTTGTTGGGTAACTGGGGGCAAAGCTAACACTAACCCCACAGATCTATGGAAAGAAAGCCATTGGAATGGAACATCACCATCCTTTTGTGGGCAAAGGGAGATCTGGGTGTCCCGTCCTCTGAGCTGGAGCAAATTTAGGGAAACACCCACTTTATGAACCAGATGATTCCTGATCCCCCAGGTTGTGGGAGATGGAAGGAGGTATCAAACCCAGTTTTCCTCCTGCCTGCTCCAGGGTGTGTCTTCCTCTCTAACCCCCACCTCTACCAGAGGGGTACTCATTTCTGGGTAACCGGGGAGGGGGGACCAGTTTGGCGTTGGGTTTGTTTCCTCGGCCACTGGCTGCTTCCTCTAGGTGGTGGAGACATTGCTAAGTAGCTGGGCTTCTGCAGCCCCATCAGACTCTCCCGGGAGCATCGTCTCTGTGTTGCTATGGTTACAGTCAGGGAAAGCGGCCCTGCTTTAGGTGATTAAGGACCATCAGCTGGAGGCCTCTTCTGCTTCTGCCCTTTGCTGCCTTCTGCAATGTGTAATTGTGCTCTCCAGTCTGGATTTTTTTTTAATGTGAAAACTAGATCTTTTTTTTTTTTTTCTGAAATCTCTCTGGTTGCTCTGGCAACCTCCAGTTTACCCTGGATAGAAAATCACACATATGCAGGGACCCAACCAAAGCGCCAAAGGCTCTGCTTGCATCCCTGCCCTGTGACCACCAGCCCCCAAAGCCCGTGGCTGGCGAGGCAGATGCTGACACCATTGGTGACTCTTTGGGGTCCGATACAGTTTATTGGTTTCTCTTGTTTTCACATCACCTACATTTCCCAGTCTACCTGTCCTCACTCCCGCTCCCAGAAAACCATTCCCTGTTCCAGAGAACAAAAACCAAACAACAAACCAATTCATTGAACCCAACCGGCCCTTGGGAAGGAGCTGCCATTGCTGCACCACCTCTACAAGGAAGGGAGGGAGGAAGGAAAGGAAGGGAGGGAGGGAGATGGCCCTCCTCTGTCCCCTGTTGAGCTGAGCATGGCCAGTGGTTGCTGATTTCACTGGATTCTGTCCCTAGTGCCTTTGGGCTTCGTGGTCTTCCCAGAGAGAAGCAGCCATGCCATGGGCCCTGCTTGGTAGACAAGGGCCGGAGGCTGAAAGGGCTGGATGGAGGTAGAGGGAGAAGGGGAGGAGGCGGGGGTGCTCCTGGCATGGGAGGCTGCTCCAGCCACAGCCCTGAGTGTATGGAGGCAGAACCCCAAGGCCAGGAAGGGGAGCTGTGCCCCGAATTGCTCCTTGGGGTCTCGGTGTCCAGCCTGGGCCTGGAGGGGCGGCTCCTCCTGGGCTCCACCAAGACCTGGTGTGGCCTGCTCCCCATTGAGGCGGCCTTTCAGAGGATGGAGCTCGGAGACCCCGGCTTCTGGACTCATGCATGCTGACCACTCCTCCTCCCCTAGGCTTTGAACCCGAGACCTACTGGGACCGCATGCACCTTTTCCAGGAAGCCGTGGCTCACAGGTACGTGAGGTGCTACGGGCTGTTGTCACACAGCACCCCCCCCACCCGTTGTCCAGCAGGGCCCTCTTCCTCTCCGTGCCTGGGGGCTTGGGGCCTGTGGGGTCTGGGCTCCCCCAACCTTAGACTGTGACTACGATGATACCTCCTAGGTTGGTCACTGGGGGCTGAGCCCCTTAGGACCCTCCCAGGGTCTGGCCTTGATAACTTCCCAGCATGCTCTACGGTCCTGCTGCCTTGGCCTCAGCCTTTTGGGATCCACAGAAGCCTCAAGGGAGCAAGTTCTAGTGGTGGGAAAGAGGAAGGGAGGTGGTGGAAGCCCTTTTGGGGCCAGGCTGGAAGAGGGGCCTCCTCCCTCGGAGCCGGAGCCCCCGGGCCCCTCACGGCTCCCCCTTTCTCTCAGGTTTGGATTTGTACAGGACAAATATTCTGCGTCTGCCTTCAACTTTCCTTCGGAGAACAAGCCCCAGTATATCCATGTCACCGGTGAGTGGGCGCTGAGGTTCTGGGGAGGGGCAGCCCCCTGACCCGGGGGCCAGCCACCAGGCCAGAGCACCTCCGGCCTTCTTGGGCTGAGGGGCCGAGGCATGTCCCAGGATCGAGGGCAGAGGGGTGGGGGCTTGGGGACCCCCAGCGTGTCCTCCCTGGATCCAACCCAGAGGGAGGGGGAGACCAGGCCTGAAGGGGTGCCCCATTGAGCTCCCCCCCAATGCTGGACTCGGTTGAGTCTCTGTCCAAACCTCGGTTACGCCATCTGTGACCTGGGTCAATTGTCCACTAAAGATGGCTCCTTCCCCCTCCCCGGTGGCCCTAGGACCATGGGGGGGCAGCAGCCTCACTGCCCGGTCCTGGGGGCAGGGGTGTGTGTGCGTGGTCTCTATTATGTACGTGGTGCCTGTTGTAGAGATGTGGGCATCATGGGGGGTGTGAGGCCCTCTGAGCAGTCCAGAGCCAAGCTCTGTGTTCGCAGATTCAGAAAGCCTCTGAGCTGGGGGTGTCTTTGCTCCCGAGAGGAGGCCCGGGTCTCATGCTGGGGTCCCCCGAGGCAAGGCCCGGTGTGGCCAGGCGGCCGCATTCCCTCTTCATACTCTGTGCTGCCCAATGTCTTAAGAGGCTTCTCTGGGAGCCTGGGCATGTCTCCTGCCCCCCCCACCAGAGGGCCCCAGTTCTGGGCCTGGCTTTGGCCCTTCTGAGCTGGTCTAGATGGAGGCGGTGGTCCGGCTGTGTGGACGAGCCGTGTGGCCCTCCCTGGGGGCAGGAGATGCAGGTGTGACCCCAGGCCTCCCACAGCTCCTAGGGAAGGGGCCTCCTGTGCCCGGCGCCTCTGGGTCCTCCCGCCTGGCTCTGAGGGAGGCCACCCAGCACCTCCCTCCTGCTTCTGTTCCACCCATCCCTCTCTGGCAGGGCTCTTCCCCTCCCCGTCCCTCTGCCCTGCACACGCTCTGGCTGGTCATGGCCTGGACCTGGGCCCAGGACTCCTAGTGCATCCCGTGAGCCAGGCTCCAGGACCGTGCCATCCCGGGTCTTTGTCCTCCGGCGTCCCTGCCCGTGGACCTCGTCCCCTGCCCGTGGGCCGCCCCGATGCTCTCCGCCTCACCACTTTCCTCCCGCCTCTCTCCAGGGACCGTCTTCCTGCAGTTGCCCTACTCCAAGCGCAAATTCTCCGGACAGCAGCGGCGCAGGCGCAACTCGACCAGCTCCACCAGCCAGAACATGTTCTGTGAGGAGCGCGTGGGCTACAACTGGGCCTACAACACCATGCTGACCAAGACCTGGCGCTCCAGCGCCACCGGGGACGAGAAGTTCGCCGACAGGTTGCTGAAGGACTTCACCGACTTCTGCGTCAACCGCGACAACCGCCTGGTGGCATTCTGGGCCAGCTGTGTGGAGAAGATGCACGCCAGCGCGCCCTGAGGAGTCTGGAGCGGGAGACTGGGCACCACGGGCAGCGTCCTGGCATCGGGGGCACCATCAAGGGGGCTGGGTGGGCAGGGGCTGCCTCAGTGTGCCACGAGAAGGCTTGGAGCAAAAGCTGGCTGTGGCCCCCTCGTCGAGGGTGAAGGTGTAAGATAATTCTGTGAGATAATGTATCATATGTCAACATGCGTGTACATACATGTAAATAGAGATGAGAAATAAAAGTCTGACACAGCAGCTGTAGCCCAGCCTCCTCCAGTCCAGCAGGAAGGCAGCTGTGGAGCGCCTGCCATCACCAGGGACCCTTCCAGGGTGACTGGGAGGGGGTCTGAGAAGGGGGGACACAGTTGGGGGACGGGCCTCAGAAAGGGCACCTTTGGGGCAGGGACTCAGCACTGCGTGGGGGGTGGGGTAGATTGGGGCGGGGCCTCAGGAGTGACAGGTGGTGGGGCGGAGCCTCGGGAATGATAGGGTTGGAGGCGGGGCCTCGGGAGTGACAGGTTGGAGGCGGGGCCTCGGGAGTGATAGGGTTGGGGGCGGGGCCTCGGGAATGATAGGGTTGGAGGCGGGGCCTCGGGAGTGACAGGTTGGGGGCGGGGCCTCGGGAATGATAGGGTTGGAGGCGGGGCCTCGGGAGTGACAGGTTGGGGGCGGGACCTCGGGAGTAACAGGTTGGGGGCGGGGCCTCGGGAGTGATAGGGTTGGAGGCGGGGCCTCGGGAGTGACAGGTTGGGGGCGGGGCCTCGGGAATGATAGGGTTGGGGGCGGGGCCTCGGGAGTGACAGGTTGGGGGCGGGGCTTCGGGAGTGACAGGTTGGGGGCGGGGCCTCGGGAGTGACAGGTTGGGGGCGGGGCCTCGGGAATGATAGGTATGGGGGCGGGGCCTCGGGAGTGACAGGTTGGGGCGGGGCCTCGGGAGTGATAGGGTTGGAGGCGGGGCCTCGGGAGTGACAGGTTGGGGGCAGGGCCTCGGGAATGATAGGGTTGGGGGCGGGGCCTCGGGAGTGACAGGTTGGGGGCGGGGCCTCGGGAGTGACAGGTTGGGGCGGGGCCTCGGGAGTGATAGGGTTGGAGGCGGGGCCTCGGGAGTGACAGGTTGGGGGCGGGGCCTCGGGAATGATAGGGTTGGGGGCGGGGCCTCGGGAGTGACAGGTTGGGGGCGGGGCCTCGGGAATGATAGGGTTGGGGGCGGGGCCTCGGGAGTGACAGGTTGGGGGCGGGGCTCCGCTAGAACCTCGGCCAGCGGGTCTTCGAGCCCGGGAACCCCGGGCACGTGGCAGGTCGGAGGGGGGCAGCGCCCCGGAGCAGAGGGGCCCTGGGGGGCTCCCGGGGTCGGAGAAGTGACCCGCGCGGGGTCTCCCGGTCGGAGGCGGAGCCGCCCCGCCCCCTCCCGCCGGTGCCCCCCCGCGGCGCCGACCTGGCGCTGACCCCGGGGGGAGGGGCGGCCGTCCCTGGCGGCGGCAGTGCCCCCCGCCCCCCGCGCCCCGCGCCAGTCCGGACCGGGCGGAGCAGGGGCTCCCCGACCCCGGCCCGCGCCCCTCCGAGCCAGCCGCCAGGCCAAGGTCAGGCGCCCCCCGCGGGGCCCGGGCTCCCGGCCCGCCTCAGTGTACCCGGGGGGAGGGGCGGGGCGGGGCGGGGCCCGCTCGGGACTTGCACCCCGTTCTAGAGCCCCAGCGGTCTAGGCCCGGGCCCCGCCCGGGCCCCCGTTCTAGGTCCCCCCCTGGGCACCCCCGTTCTAGGTCCCCCCCGGGCACCCCCGTTCTAGGTCCCCCCCGGGCACCCCCGTTCTAGGTCCCCCCGCCCGGGCCCCCGTTCTAGGTCCCCCCGCCCGGGCCCCCCGTTCTAGGTCCCCCCGTTCTAGGCCCCCCGCCCGACCACGCCCCGTTCTAGGTCCCCCCGCCCGGGCCCCCCGTTCTTGGTCCCCCCCACCCGGGCACCCCCGTTCTAGGCCCCCCTCCAGGCCACGCCCCATTCTTGGTCCCCCCCACCCGGGCACCCCCGTTCTAGGCCCCCCCCCCCGCCAGGCCACGCCCCATTCTAGGTCCCCCCGCCAGGCCACGCCCCGTTCTAGGTCCCCCTGGGTACCCCCGTTCTAGGTCCCCCCGCCAGGCCACGCCCCGTTCTAGGTCCCCCTGGGTACCCCCGTTCTAGGTCCCCCCGCCAGGCCACGCCCCGTTCTAGGTCCCCCGCCTGCCCCCCCGTTCTAGGTCCCCCAGCCCCGCCACCCCCGTTCTAGGCCCCCCGGGCACCCCCGTTCTAGGTCCCCCCGCCCCGCCACCCCTCTTCTAGGCCCCCTCCTGCCCTGCCATTTCAGCAGCCTGGCTAGTTTATGGCCAAGGTAGCCGTGGGGGGCACCCCTTCTCCCCTGGGGGCTTCTGTCCCCGAGGGTCTCTGGACTCTGAGACGTCCCCCCTCCGCTCTGACTCTGCTCCCCCTTCCACAGACTCTTCCATGGAGAACCCCAAGGGCTCCGGGGCAGGGCCCTGTCCGGTGCCGGGTGAGTCAGGCACAGGGGGGAGGAGGCCCTAACGTTGGCCGGGAGACCCTTGTGGGGGGCCGGGGGCCCTTCCCCAACCCTCCACTGCTCAGGGGGCCGGGGCCCCAGAAGCAAGAGACAGATGGCATTTCAGGGTCAGACTGGCCACTGGGCACCACTGTGAACACCCCCAGTTGGCTGGGCAGCTGACCAAGGGGCTTGACCCTAGAGCGTGTCTGAGGTGCCTCCCAGCTCTGCCATCCCCTAGTCTTATTCCTCTCAGAATTCTGACCTCCCTGTTCTAAGGGCCCCCCCAGCTGTGACACCCCCTGTTCTAAGATCCCCCAGCTCTGACACCCCTGTTCTAAGATCCCCCCACATGTGACACCCCCTGTTCTAAGATCCCCCAGATGTGACACCCCCTGTTCTAAAATCCCCCCAGCTCTGACACCCCTGTTCTAAAATCCCCCCAGCTGTGACACCCTCTGTTCTAAGATCCCCCCAGCTCTGACACCCCCTGTTCTAAGATCCCCCAGATGTGACACCCCCTGTTCTAAGATCCCCAGCTGTGACACCCCCTGTTCTAACCCCCCCAGCTCTGATACCCCTGTTCTAAAATCCCCCCAGCTGTGACACCCTCTGTTCTAAGATCCCCCAGCTGTGACACCCCCTGTTCTAAGATCCCCCCAGCTCTGACACCCCCTGTTCTAAGATCCCCCCAGCTCTGACACCCCCTGTTCTAAGATCCCCCCAGCTGTGACACCCCTGTTCTACGATCCCCCCAGATGTGACACCCCCTGTTCTAAGATCCCCCAGATGTGACACCCCCTTTTCTAAGACCCCACAGATGTGACACCCCCTATTCTAAGATCCCCCCAGATGTGACACCCTCTGTTCTAAGATCCCCCAGCTGTGACACCCCCTGTTCTAAGATCCCCCAGCTCTGACACCCCCTATTCTAAGATTCCCCCAGCTGTGACACCCCCTGTTCTAAGATCCCCCAGCTCTGACACCCCCTGTTCTAAGATCCCCCCAGCTGTGACACCCCCTGTTCTAAGATCCCCCAGCTGTGACACCCCCTGTTCTAAGATTGCCCCAGCTGTGACACCCCCTGTTCTAAGATCCCCCCAGATGTGGCACCCCCTGTTCTAAGATCCCCCAGCTGTGACACCCTCTGTTCTAAGATCCCCCAGCTGTGACACCCCCTGTTCTAAGATCCCCCAGCTCTGACACCCCCTGTTCTAAGATCCCCCCAGCTGTGACACCCTCTGTTCTAAGATCCCCCCAGCTCTGACACCCCCTGTTCTAAGATCCCCCAGCTCTGACACCCCCTGTTCTAAGATCCCCCAGCTGTGACACCCCCTGTTCTAAGATCCCCCAGCTCTGACACCCCCTGTTCTGAGATCCCCCCAGCTGTGACACCCCCTGTTCTAAGGCCCCCTCAACTCTCCTCTGCATCTAGATCCCAGGATGCGGCACTTCCTGGCCTTGCTGGAGGACCACAGGGCCTCCCCGGCCCCCCCACCAGAGCTGGTCCATTTGGCAGGAAGTCTGTGCCAGGAACTGCAGAACAGCCCGGTTCTGGTGCTGGCGCCCCTGGTGAAAGGGGTGCTGGACAGCCCCCACTGGCAGTACTTCCTGTCCAACCTGGGCGTGATCCGCGTGTGCACCCTCGTTCTGGCCTGCCAGGGCCAGCATCAGGAAGCCTGCAGGCTTTTGGAGGTAAGAGCTGCTGGGGGGGATGGGAGGACTGGCCGCTCTGCCCACTCACCCCTCCCGGCGGAGGCCTGCCCCCTTCACTTCTATCTGGTCTCCCACTTGCCTTGGCTAGCCCTTGCTTTGGAGACTCAAGCCTCTCTGCTTGGACTAGAAGCTCCTGGAGGGCAGGGAAGCTCTTCTGGCACTTGCCCAGGGAGTGTCTGAGGCAGGATTTGAGCTCTTCCAGCCTTCAGACCCCTCCCTGAACCAACCCCTGGGGAGGCTGTGCCTTAGACAGCTGTCTAGGGGCTGCAGGTGGAGGCCTTCTTAGCACCAAGACCAGCTCTCCATCCTCTCTACTACACTGACCTGGCAAATCAGTGGGCATCTCTGGACCTCAGTTTCTTCATCTGTCAAATGTAAACCAGGGGCGGCTAGGTGGCGCAGTGGATAAAGCACTGGCCTTGGAGTCAGGAGGACCTGAGTTCAAATGCAGCCTCAGACACTTAATAATTACCTAGCCGTGTGGCCTTGGGCAAGCCACTTAACCCCATTTGCCTTGCAACAAAAAGCCTTAAAAAAAAACAAACAAAAAAAAAAAAAACAGAAGTTGGATTTGAACCCAAGTTCTAGGGGGACTCAAGAGCACCTCCCTGTTCTCCCATAGCATTGCAGGGAGACTGAGGACAGGGAGCAGCTGATCCAGCTCTGGAACGAGATTCACTACCACAAGATTATGGAGAAATACCACGTGGACTCCCTGACCCCCATTCAGAAGTTCCGCTGCAGGAAAAGGTAGCAGTGGAGCCAGAACTGACCTCCGTTCTGGGGTGGTGGGCCTGGGATCCCCTCCAGTGGGGCAAGGCCAGCGCGGTACTCACACTCTGCTCCCTTCGCGGGCCCTGCTTCTCTCCCCACCACAAAGGAACCCTCCTCCAGTCTCCCTCTGCCCTGAGGGCCTGAAGAACCGCAACTTCTCCAAGGATGTGCGCCAGAAGCTGCTGAGCTTTGCTGTGGGGGTGACCATGAACCCTAACAGGGAGCAGCGGGTAAGTGTGCTGACCAGGTCCAGCCCCCCAATAGAGTAGGGAGTATGTGTGTTGGTCAGCCTGGTTCTCCTAACATAGAATAGGGGGTATGTATGCTCGCCAGGTGGGCCAGGAGTTGGGGCTCCCCTAAATGAGAATGGGGGTATATATGCTGGCTGGCTTGGCTCCCCTAAAAGGGAATAGGAGAGTACATGTGCAGGCCAGACCCAGCCCCCCTAACAGAATAGGCGCTAGATATACTGACCAGGTCTGGCCCCCCTAACAAAATAGGGAGTGTGTGTCATGGCCAGGCCCAGCCCCCTAAAATAGGGGGTAGATGTGCCAGCCAGGCCCGACTCCCCTACCAGACTAGGGCTAGCTGTACTGGTCAGTCTGGATCCCCTAAAAGGGAATGGGGGGGATAAGCTTGCAGGTTGAACCCTGCTTCCCACTGAGCACTTCAGGGGGGTTAAAGGAACACAGGTCAGGGGTCTGTTTCTATGTCCCTGTACTCTTGAAGCCTTAAATGCCCTCACATACCCCTTGGTCCCAGGGGGTAGCCCACTTACAGTGCTAGGGTTGGCCTCTCCAAGCTGGCAGAAGGAGCCTCGGTGTCCACGGCACTTCAGGTGGCCCCTCGTGGTCTTCATTTCTGGGGTTCCCCCTTTCTCTCCCCCGGGGATGCAGGAGAGGCTGGCCTTTGAGATGGGCCTACAGGTCCACCAGATCTACAACTGGTTTGCCAATTATCGCCGACGGCAGAGATTGTCCCTCCAGAGACAAGGACAGCACGAAGGAGGGGAACCTGTGCCAGAAACCCAACCTTCACTGGACCCCGGACCTTGCAACCTCCAGCCCGAAGGTGAGTCTTCCCTTATTTCCAGAATTGGGGAGATACAAGAAAACCGTCAGCTGGGAAATGCAGCAAAATCTCTGGTCTCTCCATTCCTGATCCTGTCCTGGTGGTGAGGGGTCGGAGAGACCCCTCCCCTTGGCTACCAGCTGGATGGGGGTGTTCATGGACTTTGCCCCTCAGCCTTCAGGGGTTGCATAGCCTCATGGTCCAACCTCCCCATTCTATAAACAAGAAAACTGAGGCCCAGAGCCAATTAGGTGGCACAGTGCTGCACCTGAAGTCAGGAAGACTTAAGTTCAAATCCTGCTCCAGACATTTAAAAACAAGCTCTGTGACTGTTTATCTCTCTCCATTTCAGTTTTGTCATCTGTACAGCTCTGTTTTATTATCTATTATCATCCTCTGGTTGGCCCTATGAGCTTGGGACTCCTACTATTATTCCCTTTTTTACAGAAAGGGAAACTGAGGCTCTGTGAGCTTGGTCTGATTTGCTCAGGTCCCCCTGCTATCAGGTAGCTCTTTCCACTACCTCCTCAGGGATGAGGGGCTAAGAATCCCTCTGGAAATGAAGTGAGGGAGATAGGACAGTTTGATCCCCCGAACTCATCACCCTTGTGTGTTTCCTTCTTGGTTTTCAGCTGGATTTCAGGGAAATGTACATCTTGGGGCCCCCAAGGCTCCCCTGGGACCTTGTGAGCTGGCATGGGAGCCCCCCATCCTGGATCTGAAGTGCCCTCAGGAGGAGGGGCTGACCAAGCCATTGGATGGCAGGTAAGGTCAGCAGGATCTCGGGGCAGCCCTTTGTTAAGCCTCTCCCTACTCCCCATGAATGCCAGACCTGGCTAGGCACTGCAGTAGCTGTATGGGGGACACCATCCAGATAGGCTTAACTCTCAAGGAGCTCCCCACCAAATGGGAAATCAGTCACACAAAGTGGAGGAGTAATCCTCCCTTATGGGGGCTTCCTGGAGGAGGAGGCTCCTGCCTGGGGCCCGGAAAGATGGGGATGAGAAGGGATCCCCTCCCCAGGCATCAGGACTGGGAGGAGCCAAGTCAGGAGGTGAGGACAGTCTGGCTGGAAGGCAGTGGTCATGAAAGGGGACAGGGTCAGGGGGCACCTTAAACATCCTTAGGAGCAGGATCCCACCCCCTTCCCATTCTAGTGGGTTCAGTTATCCCCTCTCTCTGCTTTTGGGGAGAAGCTGCTGGGTCTCCTATGAGTCTGGCTGGTTGGGACTTGAACCTCTTCTTTTTGGTGACTGGCATCATTTTTTTCTGTCTTGTGACTCTGGGGTTCCTGGGGTTGTCACTGTGGGGTTCTGTCGGGAGATGACCTGTGGATCCTCTCTTCCCTCTGCTCTCAGGTTCCTACTGATATTTTTCCTTGATTCTTGTTTTCAGAGTTTGATGATTCTTAAATGATCTCTCCTTGATCTGTTTTCATTTCAGTTTATTTTTTTAAAGAATATTCAGGTTCCATTTTCATCTATTTTGTTCAATCTTTTGGTTGGGTTCTAATATTTCTTGCTGTCTCATGGACTCTTTCTGTTTGGCTGCTCTTGTCCTCCAAGGGCCCCTCTTCTTCCCTGCCTGTCACGGCCTGCACCGATCTCTCATCTGTCCCTGTGTATTCTAAAGGTCTGTGATTCTTGAGTTACTCAGGACCATCAGGTCTGAGGCAGAGCTTATTCAGAATTTGGGGCCTGTGTCCTGGGCTGCCGCCTTCACTGCCTATTCCTCTGGTTGGTTCTGCCCCCAGGTTTATGGGAAGCAGCGAGATGCAGGGGGAGAAGCTGGGCCCGGACCCCCAGAACCTCCTGCTGACAGCAGGACCCAATTTCCCTATGGAGGGTCCTGGCACTTCCATCTATCCTCCTGCCTCCACCAGCAGACCAGAGCCCATGCTGTCTGCCCTGGGCCCCTGGCCTGAGAATTTCTTCCTGGACCCCTGCGAGTCGCTGCCGGGCCAGGTCCCAGATGCCGCCTATGGCTCAGAGCTGCAGCCGGTGCCAGGAACTTCCCAGGAGCCGGTCCCTCTGGAGCCCTTCTCTGACTTCTGGGATCCCCAGCTCTCAGGTCAGCCTCGGCCACCCCCCTTCTTCTCTTAGTTGAGGTTTTCTTGTGCATTGGTTGGGCGATGTGCTTCAGAATTGGAGGGGGAGGGTCTTGGGGCTGATGAAGTCCCCAGAGGCCGTCTCATTACAGAACAGGAAACTGAGGCCCAGGGAAAGGTCATGGTGTCCATTTCTGGTTTCTTCCTTCGGCCTTGGGCAGCTCTCTGGGCCAGGAGCTCTTTACTTTCTTTGAGTCCTGGACCCCTGTTTGGGTTGGAGAGTTAACTGCATCACTTCACTTACAGAGGATTTTTTTCTAAAAAAACAGTTATTTCTAAAGACAACGATCGGCTTCTTCAGGCACCCTCATTTTTTCAGATGGGGAAGCTGAGGCTTAGGAAGTGAATAGACTCCCAAACCAGGTGAGAGAGCAGGCCTGCTGAGATCCAGCCCAGACTGACCATAAGCCAGCCTTTCAGTCATTTCAGCCATGGCCAACTCTCCATGACCCCATCTGGGTTTTCTTGACAAAAATACTAGAATGGATTGTCTTCTCCAGTTCATTTTACATATGCGGAAACTGAGGCAGACAGGGTGAGGGGACTTGCCCAGGGTCATCCAGCTAGGAAGTGTCTGAGGGCGAATTTGATGCATCTCCCTGACTCCAGGGCCCCATGGCCCCCTGGCGGTCAGTCTCTAATTATCCCTGGCCACTTCCTGCCTGAGAAATCTCAAGGTCCCAAGACTCTGATGCACAGTTTCATTGAAAATCAGGGTCCAGTGGTAGAGTGTGATCAGGGAACCACCCCTAGCACTTGACCACAGGGGCTTTTGTGGGGAGGGAACCCTTCTATCCAGGGCAGTTTTACTGTCTGTGTGACCTGCCCAGGCTCACATGAGTAGGAAGTGGAAGAGACAGGACTTAGACCCAAGACTGTGGTTCTGAGACCGGTCCTCCATCCACTGAGCCAAGATGGTCAGCACAGGGTGTAGAATCATGCCTGGTCAGTGGCGCCTGGTACATGCTAACATTGATTTTTAGAAGGGCATAGAACAGGGCATGTCAGAGCTGGAGGTGTCAGGGCTGGAAGGGGTCTTAGAACAGAGGAGGTCAGCATTGGGAGGGAGCTTACAATGTTGGTGTAATGGATGCCCCAGGTTTGAATCCTGGCTCTTTCACTCACTGCCTGTGATTTCTGGGCCGCTCCCTCACCTCCCTGAGCCTCAGGTTCCATTAAGGGAGGCAGCAGCTGGGAGTCTTGGTCTGGTGGGGGTGGCAGGACCCCAGAATCTCTGAGTTAGGAGGGAATTCTTTGGAGGGGCCCTTCTGGCCTGGACGATCCTGGAGCCACTGGCCCCTCTGCACAGGGGAGGGTCTTCATTCTGGTTTCTCCACCCCAGATTACCACGCTCCACTGGACAGGAGCCCCCCCAGGGCAGCCATGGGGCCTCGTCCTGACATGGGCAGCTTCAAGCTTAGAGAAGAGCCACTGGGACCCCTAGAGTGTACCCTTCCACAAAGGTAGAGTAACCGAAGTGGGGGTCTGGGGGGTCTAGGGGGTCTGGCACCCTGTGAAAGGGCCTAACTTGTCCTTTGTTCAACATGAAGAAGCCTGTTTGCAGGCTCCTCCAGTGCCCACAACCTTTGATGGGCAAGGGCACAGCCAACGAGGCAGAGTATGCCCAGAGAGAGAAAGGAGGCTGCTGGTCCAGGTGGCCTCCTCCCCCAGAGGTCAGCCCTCTGCTCCCACCCCCAGCACCATAGAGGGGGAAACTGAGACCCTGGGCAAGGTCACAGAGGCAATAAGTGGCACACTAAGGATTTGAACCCAAGACTTCTGACTCCATATCAGGGAAGCCTGGGCCTTCCTGGGCCTGGAACCTGGTAGGAGAAACTTCCCCAGGCTTCAGCTTCCTCAGCTACACATAGAGTAAGTTAAATGATCTCTAAGACCCCCCACCCTGCCTATCCATGTTCTGATACCTCCCCCAAGTCCACATTTCCTAGACTAAGGCCCTGCCAGCCCTGCCATCCCCTGTTCTAAGACCCCTCCCAGCCCTGACATCCCCTGTTCTAAGGGCCCCCCCAGCTCTGACATCCCCTGTTCTAAGACCCTTCCCAGTTCTGCCATCCCCTGTTCTAAGACCCCTCCCAGCCCTGACATCCCCTGTTCTAAGGGCCCCCCCAGCTCTGACATCCCCTGTTCTAAGACCCCTCCCAGATCTGACACCCCCTGTTCTAAGATCCCCTCCCAGCCCTGCCATCCCCTGTTCTAAGACCCCTCCCAGTTCTGACATCCCTTGTTCTAAGACCCCTCCCAGCTCTGCCATCCCCTGTTCTAAGACCCCTCCCAGCCCTGACATCCTCTGTTCTAAGACCCCTCCCAGCCCTGACATCCTCTGTTCTAAGACCCCTCCCAGTCCTGACATCCCCTGTTCCAAGGCCCCTCCCAGCCCTGACATCCCCTGTTCTAAGGGCCACCCCCCAGCTCTGACAGTTCCTGTGGGACCCTCTCTTGGAGTACTGGGTCCCTTGGTTCCCATCTGCTCCCCTATAGGGGGATCTTTGCTCTTCTCCTTGGGCCTCACTGGGTGGGGAAGGTATCTTGGGGAGGGGGTGCTGCTAAGGTGTGTGTATGGGGGACTCTAGTTTGATGTCCAGGCTCAGACCCTGAGTCTGGCCCAGGAAGCAGTGACTGGGGTCATAGCTGGTCAGCTCTGAGCAGCCCCTGGGCCCAGGTCTTCTCTGTTGTGCACCATCATGCTCACTCTGGGCCTCAGTTTCTTTATCTGTGCCCCTCTCCTGTCCGGGGAGACCAGAACAAGTCCCAGATCCATATCATCCCTCCAGGAGCTTGTGGCCCCCCCCCCCCGGGGTTCTCTTGTCCTCGCTTCCCCCCCACCAGAGGGGCCCCAGCAGTGAACTGTGGGAATCCCCCCAGCTGTGTCCATTTCCTCACAATAACCCTAATCTGGGTCACTGTGTCCATCCCTTTGGGTAGTTGAGGACACTGGGGTGCACAGAGCTCACCCGTGCAGCCAGCCCCCTCTCAGGGTTGGCGCTTGTGAAGGACTTTGCCAGCCTTGAGGCCTCCCAGAAAGCTTCCTCGGGGCCACCTTGAGGGGACAGTGGTCCTGACCCTGGTGGCTATGTAGAAAGACCTTGGCTGACTGGGATGCCCCAGAAGGGGGCTGAGCCATCCTTTTCTCAGCAGATTGGAGCCCTCCCACTGAGGGCGATGTGGCCTTGGCCAGTTATTGGCGGCAGAAAGATCCAGTCCCTTCCCACCAGACAGAGCCGGGCTGGTCCTTTGGTGTCCCTGGTGCTCCCTGCCAGGGCTTCCCGGCTGCCCCTCAGCAGAGCCTTCGAGAGAGCCTGCGCCAGCAGTGCACTACCGAGGCATGGCTAGCGTGTCATGACTGGCTGTTGTTTTCCAGTTCCGAGGAGATGGTGCTGGAGAAGCCCTCAAGTTCCTGCCAGGTGCCCTGCCTGGGTGAGCCTCAGGCATTGGAGTATGGCCAGGTAATGACGGCTCCCCTCGCGTCCCCGGGCCTCCTCCCTACGAGCTCTGCCCTCCCCACTTACTATTATTATTATTATTATTATTTTTGGTTTTTGCAAGGCCAACGGGGTTCAGTGACTTGCCCAAGGCCACACAGCGAGGTCATTATTAAGTGTCTGAGGCCAGATTTGAACCCAGGTCCTCCTGACTCCAGGGCCGGTGCTTTATCCACTGCGCCACCTAGCCGCCCCTCCCCACTTATTGTTGTCATTATCACTGACCACCAGGAGAGACCCTCCTGGACAGGCAGGAGTCCAGGCCGATCCTGCCCAACCCCTTCCACATTTCCCTTTGGGCCCCTCTTCATGGAGGGGCTGCCTCTCAGAGATGGAAGGGACCCAGCAGCCACAGCCTGGCCCCTCTGGCCTGGACCAGGACCCCAGCTCCTGCATGCGTGCCCCCCCGGACTGGGCGGCTCGCCACCTCCCCACCAGCCCTTTCCACTCTGGGTCCGCCCTCCTTACTAGGAAGCTCTGCAACTTCTCCAGGGGAAGTGCCTACCCAGTTTTGTTTTTGTAGCCTTGGTATATAGCAGGTGCTCAGTAAAGAAATGTGGTGAAATCAAATGTTGTCACTGTCCTTACTCCCCAACACCCCCTCCCTCCTTTGGCGACTCGTGGGAGGCCTTCTCCGCAACTCCCTGTGGACAGGGGCCGTGACGCCCCCTTATTTCTGCCCTGCAGAGCCCCCTGGCCCGCGCAGGAGACCCTGGAGCTGCCCTGGGTGGCCCGGATGTGACTGAGGAGGTGGCGACCGCTTCTGTATGGATGAGTATAGCTGCGTTCAGAGAGGAGGGGGCACCCCAGGGCCTGCTGGTTTCCCTTCCCTTTTGCCCCCGAGAGCAGGGCTGGACTGGCTTCCTTCACGAGGGGACCGCGGGGACCACTCCTTCCTGGGTAGAAGAGGAAAGTCTGGCCTCTCAGGGTCCCCTCCCCCAGGCTTGCTCTGTCTCTGGTCTCAACCTCTGGTGCCCCTTGGAGAGCCCAATCAGACAACGAGCAATCATTAGGCACTGACTGTGTACCCAGTCCTATGCTGAGTGCTGGGGGAGGAAGGCAACCAAAATGCTTTTCAGAAATGAAGCTGTCGTGTCCCCCAAGAGCTCACATTCTCCTGGGGCACATGCTGTGCCATAAGCATTTCTTAAGTGCCTACTGAATGCTCAGCACTCTGCAGAGCTCTGGAGAGACATCCCCAGAAGCAGGTGGTCCCAGCTTCAATGGTTCCCACTTTCCAGATGAGGAAGTTGAGGCCCTGAGAGGGGCGTTGGTCTGCAAGTTGGGATTCGAACCCAGTTCCCCCCATTGACTCCAGAGCCCTTTCCATAGGGCTGCTGAGAACTTAGGTTTTTTTAGACCAGAGGAGACCCAAGGTAGCAAGTTGGCCTCCTGCTAGTTCTTCCTCATTGTACAGAGCGGCATCCAGGGGCGGCTGGGCCAGGGGCGGTCACCGAGGGTGGTGGCGCTGCAGCTTGCACCAGGGAGTCTGGGCCTCAGCCTCATTCCTTCCTGCCTCCCCCATCCTTGGCCATACCCCTGAGACCCCCCCACCTTGGAGACCCCCCCGGGGGTTCTGGGGAGGAATCCTCGGGTGATGGTCGGCGCTGACTTCAGACAGGACAAGAAGTTAGGGGATCATGGTTTAGGCTCAGAGACCTAACCCCTATTTTACAGATGAGGTAAACTGAGGCTCAGAGAGACATTCCAACTTCTCTGGGGTCTCCCTCAGTCCAGGAAGCCCTGCACTTTCTCCCTGAGCTATCAAGGCCCTGGATAGGGAAACTAGAAGAGGAGACTTCCTTGGGGACTCCTGTCTGGAAGGGGTGCTCATGTGCTGTGAATGGGACCCCTAGGTCTGGGGCTAGGCCCGGGGCAGCCTCTCCAGGGCTCAGCTCCTGAGTCTCCTCCACCTGCCTCCTGGTCGGCCCCCAGGCGTGTGACCCCTGGAGAAGGGGCCAGGTCAAAGGCAAGCCCAATTGACTCCACAGAAAGAGTCCTGAGACCTAGAGAGTTGGGGATCTGCCCAGGGTCATCCAGATGGTGAGGACCTCAGGCAGCTTGTGAACCCAGATCCTCCTGACTTCCCCATCCAGGCCACACCCCATCTTCCTTGCTGACAAAGTGAGGGGAAGATTTGGGGGGGAGGACCTCCCCAAGCCAACTCAGATAGGGCCCAGTGAGGCTCACCGAGCTCTCCCCAGGTTTCCATGCTGTCAGAGCCATGTCTGATGCAGGGAAGGCCAGGGCCAGGCTCCTGGTGTAATTAAACTGGGTTTACAGGTAGGGAAACTGAGACCCAGAGCCCTGAAGGGACCCCATACACGTAAAATCCAGGTCTCCCCTGGCCCCGGACTAAACACGTCTTCGACATCAGACTTCTTCAGAAGAAGGGGTGGGGGATGGGATCCTCACTCTGGGGCCAAGGATGTGGGGGGGAACCAAACGTATAGGGATAGGCTGGAAGAGCCAAGAGGGGCCTCAGAACTGGGGAAGTCAGGGCTGCAGGGGGCTGAGAACTGGCAGGACCCTTCCTTCCTCCCTCCCGGCCTTGGCTGCCGGACTTCCCACGAGGGCTTGGGTCTTCGTGTCCTTCTCTCTCCGGGCCCCACAGAGGAGATGGTGTGCTTCAGGGGCCCCGGCTTCAGACCGGGATAGGCCTGAGAGGAGGGGACTGGAAGACCACTGATGAGGGGTTCTGGCGGGAGGCAGGAGGGCCTGATTTCTACACTGGCCTCTGCCACCGGCTGGGTGACCCTGAAAGTCATTGCCCTCTGAACCATTTCCTCTTCTCCAAATCGAGGGGTCACGCCTCTCAGAACCCCAGTTTCTTGCTCCAGTGGTGTGGCTTGGAGGCCCATTCTTCTCTGGGAGTCTCTGGAGGACTGGCTTATCTCGGCCGGGCCCTTCGCCTCTCGGTGGGACAGGCCCTAACTGCCTGGCCACTATCTCCTTTGGAAAGGCCTCCCCTTGCTTCCTCCGGCACCTCGTCTTCCCTCTGTGGCTTGGAGGGATGCCTCTTTCCTGAGCCGGACGTGAAGAGGGTGGAGGAGAGTGAGGGGAGCAGGGAGAGGGGGTTCGATGGGACGGAGGGTGATGGGGGCCGCCAACACTGGCCCTGGGAGGGGCAGGATCTTCATTTTACAGATGGAGAAACTGAGTCTGCAGAGGGGAAGGCGCCTGGCCCAAAGTGAAGGTCAGGGTAGAACACTATACAGTAGCCTTTGGACCTACAACCACACAACAAGGGCTTAATAAGTATTGAGTGAATGAATCTAAGCCGAGTCTCCTAGTCCTGAGAAGCCTGGAAGACCTGGGTTCAAATTTCTCATTTGACCAGTACCTGGCCAAGGTCACTTAGGGTCTCACTGGGTTCTTTAGTTCTGTAAGAGTCCCTTCTGGGCTAGGCTGGTGAGGCTGCCTTCTTTCCTGGGCAAGCTCGAACCCTGGATCTGTGGAAGAAGGAACCCAGTGAGAATTCATTCACTGGGCTTGTCCAAGAGCAGATGGGCCTGGGGATCCTGGTAGTGAGCTCCCTGTCTCTGGAGGACTGGTTTGGGCTCCTAAGGAGGGATTCTGCAGAGGCATTCAGGGGTAGGCAGGGTGAGTCTCAGAGACATCAAGTGATTTACCCAAGGTCACGCAGGCAGCCGTGGGCAAGGGCAGTTCCGGCATCTGTAACTCAGTCGAAGGCTTGGGCAGATGGTAAGGGTCTCAGTCAGTGTTAATGCCCCAGGAAGCCACCCTAATAGTCGACTGTGACCGGTTCTATCAGAGTGTTGCTTTCCCTAGCAGTTATTGGGGTGCATGCTGCAGTTTGGAGGTGAATGTACAGAATCTAAAATAGAAGCATCAGTATTGTTGGCCGTCTAGTCCTTGGGCCTGGAGAACTGGGGGCTGGGAGGGGTCTTGAGGACAAGCCCTCAAGACTGGACCCCCAAGACGCTTCCATCCTCTCTTTGGGGGGAAGGCCCCATTTTACAAGGGGAGAAACAAAGGCCAGATGACATTCCCACAGCCATCGAGTGTCGGCCAGATTGTGGGATGTTCAGGCTGGAGGGCATGGCCTGTATCATTGGACAGATGAAGCGAGCGAGTGTTAGAGAGATGGCGGACCATCGATGGCACTGCCACTAAGAGCTGTGACTCTGTCTGCTCTTCTAGGTTCCAGGGGACTCTCTGAATGAGCAGGACTTCAGTGATACTTTCTGGGCCGCTCTCCTGCTCTTCGAATTCTCGGGGGGCAACCGGATCTGAGGCGCCCTGGCAGATGCAGCAGGTGGCTACACGGATTCATAGGTCAAGGTTCCAGCGCCTGGTGCAGTTTTCCTCCATGTTGGAGAAGAATGCTAAGCCCGCCTTCGTGGGCATCTACTTTTGGGGGTTCCATGGGGTCAGTGTTTGGGTCTTGTTGTGAGTATTGGTGGGGGCTCCCCCGGCTTGGTTCTTACAGCCCATCTCCAGGGAGGGCAGAGTTTGACTTTACCAGTTTGTTAGCTTGTTGTTACAATGACACTGTGCCCAGGTAGACCCTCTGGGGGGGCTGTCCTTCCATTGGTCAAAGCCAACATGAGGTTCCACAAGTGTCCCCCAGAGCCCAGGGTAGACTTTTGCAAGAGATGAGTTTGGTCCACACTCATCCTGGCTAGGTCTTCCCTTGCCTGGGTTGAGATGGAAGGTTCCCGCCCGCTCCAAACCCCCAGCAGCCAATGGATGCCAAGCCCCCCAAGGCTGACCATTGTCATCCTTCTCAGGGAGAGTGCCAGTGCCAGCCTAGCTGTTGGTGCCACTCAGCTGCCAGCCCAGGATCAGGTGGGGTCTTGTTTGGCCACACTCTGGTTTGGGGAACAAGGGAGGAGGGAAGGATGTTGGCTTCCATTTTTGATGAAGTAACAGTTTGCCAAATAAAGGTTATTGAAAGCACACACTGGTGGCTGGTGATTGACAGTGCCAGGGGAGGGGGGTCTCCTAGCCAGAGTGGTGGAGACGTCCCCTGAGACTACGTGGTTCTTGGCACCCACAGTCCTCTTATGCAGAGAAAGGAAAGGTTTCTGACCTTGGGCATCAGGAGAACCGGGTTTGAATCCTATCTAGGACACTAGTAGCTGAATTGCCTTGGGAAAATGGGCCCTGGTTTCCCACCCTGTAGAAAGGGGGGCTGCACTCAATGACCTTCCGGCTCAGAATCTGTGATCCTATAATCACAAGTCCGTCTCTCAGAGCCTTGGTTTCCTCATTTGTCCCTGGCTGAGATGGGAGGGGGTGTCAGCATTCCACCCTGTTTTCGCATAGACTGTCTTGGGGGGGGGGTTAGTCTCTTCTTCCATTACCCTAAAAAGTTAATGCTACTTGCAGAGGAGACTGGAGAGTGATGGAATTTCTCCAAAAACATAGAACTGATGGGAACTTGGACTCAGACCTTGGGACTCTAGGGCCCCTTCCCACCTATCCAGAGGTGCCTTTGATCTGGCCTCATAGCGTGACACCCTGGTTTTAAAAAGGGGGGGTGTGGAGGACTCGAGAAAGACAAAAATTTGCCCAAGGTCACCTAGGCCTGCACTCTCACTCTGGCTCTTTCTGACATGGCATGCTGGGTTCAGTGGGCAAGGGATGTTCTGCCCCCCGGTAGGATGGGGGGCACAAGCCAGGATTTGGAGACTGGGCTTGGAAGCCCAGCCCTGCCCCTCCCCAGTTGTGGGAACCCCAAGCAAGACCCCCTCAATCCCCAACATCATGGTGTGTGAACAGTTCTGGGGGGCTGGCTCAGGGGTGGCCTCCACCAGGGCCCATAACTGGGGGCGGGGTAGCCAGCGTTTTGGGCAAATGCAGTTTAATGGGATGGATTCCTTGGTAATCCTACATCCTTCTGTTTCTAAAAGCATAGTTCTGAGAAGGGTCTCTGAGTTTCATCAGATGCCCATGGCGTCCCAACACAAATTGGGGAAGAGCCCGATGTGGTCCTTATTTCCTCTTCCCTTCACAGATGGGCTCATAGATTTAGGGGCAGGAGGCCTGAAAGGCCATCCAGTCTGAGCCCCCCCCGCCCAGGTTGCAGAATCACAGGATCAGGGTATTGGGAGGGGCCTTGGGGTCACCTGTCCAGTCCACCCACCAAAGGATCCTGGCTTCAGAGGTGGAGGGGATTCCAGCCATCATCTAATGTCCTGCAGCCTCATTGGGAGGAGGAGAGCACGCAGGCCAAGAAAGGACGTGTCTAGGGTCCTGCTGGTAGTGGTCTTGTCTTGTCTTGTCTAGGGTCCAGCTGGGATTGGGATCCAGGGGTTCTAACGTTAGCTTTAGGCTCCTTCCCCTGGGGAAGATTGATGAATCCAGATTTGGACCCTGGTTTTCTGTCTTCTGGCCCACTCGAGCCTCGGTGTTCTCATCTGTAAGATGATCCATCGACCTGCCCTCCTGGGAGGCATCAGCTGTTGCTGTTTGGTGGGACTGGGGGGACTGGGGGGACTGGGGGAACTGGGGGAACTGGGGGAGGGGTTCAAGGAGGAAGAAGGGGGTGAGGCTGGCCTGAGATGTGGAGGAGGGACACAGCTGGACTGATCTAGCTCTGAGCACAGTCCAGTTTCCGCCACCTCTGCCCGTCTCTTGAACCTTCATGGGGCCCTGGTGCCCTTTCCAACAAAGAGAACAGCCAGCCCCCCGCCGAGGAGTGGGCAGGATGGGGAGAGCTCGGAGGCTCCAGCTGGAGCTTGGCTCCTGCCTTCCCATTGGCTGCTGTGCCTGGGGGGCCATGGCAACAGGGGGCTGCCTGGCTGCTGATTGGCCAGTGGGCCTTAGCAACAGAGCAAGGCCAGAGTCATCTCCAATGGCAACGACTGCGGAGGCACCAGCCCCAGCCCCAGCGCCAGCTTGCAGGGAGACCCAAACCCACGTATCCTGCTCAGCCCAGGCTCAAGAGCAGCGGGGGCCCTTGGAGACGTCTATGAGGACTGTCTGGTGTTCTGGAACCCCAGACCTAGAACTGGGAGGGGCTGCGGAGGCTATGCAGGCCAACCCACTTGTTTCATAAATGAAGAAGCTGAGGTTCGGGGAGAGTAGGAAGGGACTTGCCCAAAACCATTAGGATCCCAGATCTAGAACTGGGAGGGACCTCAAAGACCATGCAGTTACCCCCCCCCCCCCATTTTATACTAGGGAAACTGAGGACCAGCTCCACTTGGCAGCATTAGGATGGACTCAGAACTTGCTTTGGGAGAGGCAGAAGAATGAGAAAAAAAATCCAGCCCCCTCCCTAGGAAGTTTCCCTGCCTAAGGAGGGTCGACCCTTGCCCCCAGAAAGTCAAAGAGGTGAATGCCAGAGACCAAGGGGGTTGTGCCATCCCTCCCTCCCCAGTCATCCTGAGTGATGACAGGAGGCTGAGAGGACCACCCCAGCTTCTAGTGCCATCTCAGACACCCGTGCACTTGAGGGTCCCCCGGACAAGTTTCTGCTCTCCTCTGGAACAGACCCGATCAGGGAGGAGCACGGGGTCTATTGAGGGGAATGTGTCAGGCAGGGGGCCCCACCACTGCAAGAGTGGGGAAGCAGGAGATGAAATGGCTTGCCCCTTACCCACAATGACTCGGGGTAAGGTCGCCCTGTGGGTCTCTGGCCCTCATCCATTAAATGGACAATTATCATGTTCTTCTGCAATGTCAAGGGATGGACAGGGTCCCCCTCATTAGCACTAGCCATGCGGTCCAGACCCTCCGACTTGCCTCTCAATCTGACCAACACGGACCTTTAGCCTGTTCCAGCAGGATGGGGCTGAAACAGGCCCCTGTTCTAAGCCCCCTCCCAGTGCTGACCTCTGTTCCAAAGATCTCTCTCTCAGATCACACACCCCAGTCCAGGCCTTCATCACCTCCTATCAGACCATTGAGGTCTCCCACAGCTCCCAGTCTCTTTTCCCCCTGGTCCATCCTCCTCTGAGGATACTATTGATAAGGCACATCAATCAAGGCTGACTGCATCATTCCTGTGCTCAGGAAGCTTCTGGGCAGCCTGGTACCTTTAGGTTAGTATCTAAGCCCTCTGTTGATATTAAAGCCCTCCCCAACCTGCTCCAGTCTGTCTGTCCAGAACAACCACCCAGATTCACCTTCAAGCCCAGCATTCGCTCTCCTCCCTCTCTGTTCTTGCCTAGGCTGTGCCCCATGCCAGGTGTGCCCTCATTCACCTTGGTCGCCTGGAACTTCAGAGTTCTTCAAAGTTCAGTCACATTCTACCTCTGACAAGAGGCTTCTACTGATGTCCAATGGTTAGTGCCCTCTGTCAATTCACTGTGTTCTGCAAGCCAAGACCCTCCCTCTCTCCCCTCTGGGCCACCTCACTGTCAACCCTCCAGGCCTCCCCTGGATGAGTGAGCCCCCTGGCTTCCTTTAAGCCCAAACCAACATCCCAGCTTCTACGGGAAGTCTTAGTCTCTCTTACTTCCAGGACCTTCCTTCTGTTTGTTATTTCCTATTTATCCTGTTCACATGACTTAGTCATATAGATTTGCTTGCATGTTGCCTCCCCTATTTGACTATAAGCTCCTTGAAGGCAGGGACTGGCTCTTCAGACAGTAAGGATTTAATAAATATTGATTAATTGATTCTGCCTATCTCGCATTTACATGAATAGAGAGTGTGACCTGGAGTCAGGAAAATGGAATGCAAATCTAACTTCAGATTCTTACTAAAGGTGTGACGCTGGGCAAGTCACTTCACTCTCTTTGCCTCCGTTTCTTTATCTGTTCAATGAGTTGGAGAAGGAAATGACAAAACCATTGTAGTATCTTTGCCTAGAAAACCCCAAATGGGCTCATAAAGGGTTAGACATGACCGAGATAACAGAACAATAAGATTATTAGGATGATGGTCATGAGGGTGGAAAGAAGGGCACCCAAGAGAGAATGAGAGAGAAGGGAAAGACCATGGGAATTGATTTGGGATCCAGTTGTGCAAGTCAATTCCATTAAACAAACATGTATTAGACGCTTTCTGTGTACACGATAGATCCATGAAAACTATGATCTCAGAAGAGCTATGATTATAATGGATATCAGTACCATCCACTATTTGTATTCTTTAAGATTTATAATATCTTGTCTTATTGGACTTCACAACAACCCTGGGAGGCAGGTGTCATTATTATCACTATTTTACAGTTGAAGAACGGAGGTGGATAGAGGTGAAATGACTTGACTAGGTTCACACAAATAGTAGTAACGACGAGCCTTACAAATACTGCCTCATTTAACCTCACAGTTCTGTGGGCAGATACCACACTTACTTCCATTTTACTTTCATGAAATGTTTACTGTGTCCTGAGGCCTGGGCTAGATGTTGATGTTAAAAATACAACAAATGAAACAATCTCATGCATAAGAAGCTTCCATTTCAGTGAAGGAGAATGAGATGGTGAAATCAGTTGCCAGGCTCACACAGCTAGGTCAGAATCAGAATTAGAACTCAGGTCTTCCTGACTCAAAGTCCAATGTTCTATCCACTGCACCCCCTGATGGCTGGTACAGGACCCAAAGGACTATGGAGAGAGGCAAGGAGGGCTAGTGGAGGCTGCTGCATATTGTAGCTACCAGTCCAAGCTACCATCAAGGAGGCTTGAAAGTTGGCCACCAGTGGTGAGTGAAAGGACAATCCAAGTCTCATACTAGTTTCTGTGAAATATTTAAAGGAGCTTGGGGAGATCTCCAGCTCATTGGATGAATTGGAAGACATGGGCAAGAACCTCATAGGAAGAGGTGGCCTAGGTGAGTTGTGATCAGACCAAGGAGGAAAGAATATTCACACCAAGGAGACCATGGAGCTATTGAAGGGAGTATGTAATGAGGAGAAAACAATCATAAATCACTAAGTATTTATTAGATGCCTACTATGGGCCCTATGCTAAGGGTTGAGGGAGATCCTAAGGGGTTTGGAGATAGAAAAATAGCAAATTAATACTTCAGGAGGGTGAGAGTTTGGGTCTTTCAGTGGTTCTGGGGACCCCATTTTTATTTCCAAGGGAAGGCAACAAACATTTATTAAGTGCCCACTATACTTCATGACCTGATTCATATCTGGCCATTGGACCCAGATGGTTCTAGAGGAGAAAATGAGGCTGGTGACTTAGCACAGCTCCCTCTCACTGAAATACAATTCATGTGATGTCATGGCATCACCTCCCTGATGTTGTGGTCTTCTTCCGGAACAAGGGACAAACATCATCACTTCTATACTTCAGGTCTAGTTCTCAGCCCTGCCAAGGGAAACTAAGCTCCATTCATTCTCATAGAGAAAATAACCTCCTTAACTAGAAAAAGAGCAAATTTAAAATCCCCAATTAAATACCAAATTAGAAATTCTGAAAATCAAAGGAGAAATTAATAAAAGTGAAAGCAAGAAAACCATTCAACTAATAAATAAAACTAAGAGCTGGTTTTATGAAAATACTAATAAAATAGATAAGCATTTAGTTAATTAATTAAAAATAAAAAGAGGCAAACCCCATGGTGAGGGAAGGGACCTGCACCTGCTGGGTTGTTAGGGAGAAATATCTCCTCCCTGGCTTCACATGGAAAGGAGCTGCTGCCAAATCAATGTTTACCAGAAGGTAGAAATGATAGAGCAAAAACCCTGGTTTTATTATTCTCAAGAGTTGATTCAGGCTTTAGAGAAAACCCAAACAGTCCTGACTAGGCTTCTTATCTTAATTAACCAAATTTTTCAGGAGGAATAAGAATAAGAAGAGGAATGGAAAATTCCCAATACAGAGGCTGATGTCAAAGCCCAGCCAGGAGGGGAATCAAGGTGGGTCAAAGCCCAGCCAGGAGGAGACCCAGGAGGAGGTCATGGTAGAATGAGGGGCTGGAGGGGAGCTGGGGAGCTGAGACCCATCTGTGCCAGGACCTAAGGACCTTTAACCTAGAGAAGATTAGATTCTGGGGCAGGATACCCAAACTGCCTTCAGGCATGTGAGGGGCTGTCCTGAGGAAGAGAGGACAGTGGCCCCAGAGGATAGAACTTGGAGTGATGGGGCAATTGCCAAGGAGGACGTAATTGCCTAACATCAGGAAAAATGGACAGGGAGAGTTTACCCAAGTACAGCTGGATGCCTTGGGAGACAGTAGGCTCTCTCCCCTAGGAGGTTTTGGAGCAGGGCCTGGACACCCCCTTCTGGGTTATGGTGGGGGGGGATTCTTGTTCAGGTCTGGAATGGACTCTACCCCCTTGACATCCAGTCTGGCTCTCCCCTCCCATTAGAATGTAAGCTCCCTGAAGGAAGGGATTGGTAATGACCAATCTTTGGTAATGACCAGATCTTAGAGCAATGGCTGGCTACAATAGACATTTCATAAATCCTTGCTGATGGATTGCTTGGTCATCTTCCCCATTAAATTCTAGGCTCCACAAGAGCAAGGACAATCTTTGCCTTTCTTTATCTAACCCTGGAGCTTGGCCTGGGGGAGGGGCTTAATCAATACTTCTTGAGTGATCACTCCAAGTTGGAAAATGATAGGGCGCACAGAGAAGCTCAAACAGAAGAACAGAGAACAGTGGGGTTTTCTGGGACATTCAACCAGTGGCCCATTTCCTAACTGACCTGAGACTATTGAATAGGCTCTGTGGGTCATTGCAGAAAGAAGCAGCAGGGGCAGGGTCTAGATGTAGAATTTGAATTCTGACTCTGCCACTTAGTGATGTGATCTTGGACAAGTCATTTGCCCTTAGTTTTTTTAATCTGAAAAAAAGGGATTTGGATGAGAAGGAATGGGAGGGTCCTTTCATCACTGGAGTTGGGATTCTATGAATAAGAAGCTGAATCACAGAAGGTGTGTAATCAGAGGTGGCTCTGAAGGAGGAAAGCGCTTAAAGAGAGATGAAATGGGTGGGAGTGTATTCTAGGCAAAGAGGGGGCTTCCAACTGAAGATGACTTAGTGGAGAGCTGAGAATAAGCTTGAGAGGAAGGCAAGAAGACACCTAGGCCTGGCAAGGAAGGCTTGGTCAGATGGCAGAGAACCTGGAGTGTCAGACCAAGAAGTCTGTCTATCTACCTATCTATCTATCTATCTATCTATCTATCTATCTATCTATCTATCTATCAATCATCTATCTATCTATCTACCTCTCTACCCACCTACCTATCTACATACCTAACCAATTTATCATCTATGCAACTACCCATCTACCTACTAGGTAGGCAGCTGTCAGCCACTGATTGTTCCAGAACACAGAAACTTCTGAGAGGCAATGTGGTAGAATGGGGCGAAGGCTGCAAGATCCAGATTTACTGAACCATAGAGCTAGGGGTCCCATTAGAGTCTGACTGGTCTGACCATTCCATGAAGAAATCGAGTCAAGGGACTTTCTATGGGTTACCAAACAGGGCCAAGAGGTGAAATTTGAGTCTCAGAAGCAAAAGGCTTCTTTCTATTGTATCTCATTGATGCTTACATCTGTGACAAGTCCCCTGAATGTCTCCGAGACTTAGCATCTGTGGAATGGGAAGACTGACATTATCCGCATATTATTTTACCAAACAGCTGAGGCTCCAAGGAGATCATCCCAGCACCTTGGATTTGGAAGGGTCTTCACCGGTCAGCTAGGCCAAATCACATCTGAAAGGGAGTCTGTAGTACAGCCCCCCTACAAGCCTCTGCTTGATACCCTCCAAGAAGGGGAGTCCACCCCCCTCCAGAGGGAGCCCAGGCACTGTGGGACATCCCTCATAGTAGTGGGGGGGGTGTTCTCTGCTGTCCCCCCTCTGCAACCATCACTCAGTACTCCTGGACAGGCTCCTGGAGCAGCTCAATCCCTCTTCTCTCAGACAGCCCTTCACCCCCTTGAAGTCTCTCTTTGGGGTTCCCTTCAGTCTTTTCTCCAGTCTAAACTTCCCCAGAGCCTCCCACTTGTCCTCAAACAGCATCTCTACTCTTTCCAGCCCTTTTTTCTCCCTTAACCTAGCACTGTCCTCTGCACACATACTCAGAAATGTTTGCTGCACTGAGCCACTGTATTCAGTTTCCTCAATTGCTTAAGGGTTCATCATTCTACAACTATGGAGTCTTGGAGACTCAGAGTCATGAGTTTCTAAGAGTGTACGTTCTTAGTCCTCTGATGCTAAGCAAATGATTCTATACTTCAAAGGTCCCACACCTGAGATTTCAAGTGTCTGTGATCATATCATTCTAAGAATATAAATGAATCTGGACTCTGTGATTCTTCCCATCAGTGATTCTCTAATTCTGACTGTGTCAAGACAAGGAGGGCAAGGACAGGGATCAAAGTCTCAAAGATTTCCTGGATGTGAGATGGACCTAGAAAGGGCCTTTTTGTTATAGACAATAAGCCAGGGTTAGAAAGACAAAGTCAAACCAGTCCCCATCCTTGAAAAAAACATGTATTTTTGGAGGGGAGATGCAGAGGAAGGCATAGATTTTGGATTGGGGGTAATTGGTTGGGTGGTTCTTGTTCTTCATCATCAAAAAGGACCAAAATGACATCACTATGTTTGAGACAAATGACAGTGAATCCAACTGTGGCTGGTCACACCAAAACGAGCTCAGGAACAAATTGTCCATGTGAACACCTGGGGTGGCTACTCTAAACTTAGGTATCTCATGTTTTCTTTGAGCTATTTTCTTCCTTCATTCCTTCCCTCCTTCCCTCCCTCCTTCCTCCCTCCCTGCTCCCTTCCTTCCTCCCTCCCTTCCTCCTTTCCTCCCTCCCTTCCTCTCTCCCTCCTTCCTTCCTCCCTCCCCCTCCCTCCCTCCCTCCCTTCCTTCCTTCCTTCCTTCCTTCCTTCCTTCCTTCCTTCCTTCCTTCCTTCCTTCCTTCCTTCCTTCCTTCCTCCCCCTCCCTCCCTCCCTCCCTCCCTCCCTTCCTCCCTCCCTCCCTTCCTCCCTTCCTTCCTTCCTTCCTTCCTTCCTTCCTTCCTTCCTTCCTTCCTTCCTTCCTCCCTCCCCCTCCCTCCCTCCCTCCCTCCCTCCCTCCCTCCCTCCCTCCCTTCCTTCCTTCCTTCCTTCCTTCCTTCCTTCCTTCCTTCCTTCCTTCCTCTTTCTTTTTCTTTCCTTCTTTCTTTTCCTCCTTTCTGATGAGGGCACACCATGCTGGGCAGTCCTGTGCCAGTGTCTCTCATGCTGCATTATCAATTCCAAAGTTCTTAAGGGAGACCTTCAGGGTGTCCCTATGTTGCTTCTTCTGGGAGCTCTTGCCCTGTGTGAGTTCTCCTTTTATAAAAGTCTTTTTTGGCAAGCAACCATCAGAGGTGAATGGGGCAAAGAGAAGAGGGCATGGCAGGGAGCAAAGTCAAGTCAACAATTATTGAGGGGCAGCTAGAGGGTCAAGAGGATAAAGTACCAACCCTGGAGTCAGGAGGACCTGAGTTCAAATTCAACCTCAAGGGGCGGCTAGGTGGAGCAGTTGGATAGAGCACCGGCCCTGGAGTCACGAGTACCTGGGTTCAAATCCGGCCTCAGACACTTAATAATGACCTAGCTGTGTGGCCTTGGGCAAGTCACTTAACCCCATTTGCCTTGCAAAAACTAAAAAAAAAAAATCCTAACTAAATTCAACCTCAGCTACTAGCTGTGTGACTCTGGGCAAGTCACTTAACTCTAATTACCTCCAAACTCCCTCCTTTCCCCAAACCCCCAACCTAAGTATTTATTGAGTTCTAGTATGAGAGAGAAGAGCATGAACCAAGACCTGGAGAAGGCCAAGACCGTGTTCGTGTGACTGAAGCAGCAAATGTGGGTAGAGAAAAGCAGGAGATGAAGGGATGGAAGGAGCTTGGCCCTTCCTTTTCCCTCCAGTCCATCCCAATTCAATGCCTCTGCTGAAATCACTTTCCTTCTGTTTGTCCCTCGCTGTTCCTCCCCTTTTCCCTTCCTCCCTTGAACATCCTTGCTTGACTCTCCATCCAACTTGGCTCCAACTCCAAACTCTCTGCCTTTGGTTGCCAGGCTGTGCCCGTCTGGATCACGGCTCTGCTTCCTGCCAATTCTTTCCACTTCCAGTCAGTGAATTGGAATGGCATTTCAGAACCAAAAGAAACCCTAGAATAATAATGATGAGGAGAAGGTTGGTGATGAGGAGGATGATGAAAGGTAGCCCACTAGGCACCAGGCCCTACCCAATCATGTGAATCTCACAGCAATCTGGGAGCTCGGGGCTACTATTATCATCCCTGTTTTACACTTGGGGAAAGTGAGGCGAGCAAAAGTGAAGTGGTTGCCCAGAGTTTCCCAGCTAGTATCTGAGACTAGATTTGAACCAGGTCTTCCTGACTTCTGGCCTAGGGCTTTATTCTCTGTGTCACCTAACTACCTCAGAGAAGATCATTTATTTAAAGTATATTTATTTTCCAGATGAGGAAACTGAGACATTTAGAGATTAAGTGGCTTCTCAAGGTACATATATAATTAACAGGGCTGGGATCTGAACTCAGGATTCCCATTTCCACATTAAACTTTAATCCATACACTCTCTGGACCTCAGTCTCCTCATCTCTCAAATGAGGCCATTGGGCTTTAGGACCTTTGAGAGATTTCTTTGTTCTTCAGTCATTTCAGTCATTTCTGACTCTTTGGGACCCCACTTGGGGTTTTCTTTGCAAAGATACTGCAGTGGTGGGCCACTTCCTTCCCTAGCTCATTTGACAGATGAGGAAACTGAGGACAACAGGTTGAAATGACTTGTCCAGGTCACCCAGTTAATAAGTGGCTGGGGCAGGATTTGAACTCAGGTCTTTCTGACTCCAGTTCTATCCACTATGGCATCCCTTAACAGCTCTGTCATTATTCTTTGACCTGAGTTTTATAGTCCTTGTTCTCTACTAAACTGCTGGATGACCTTGGGTAAGTCACTGCTGTTCAGACCTCAGTTTCCTCCTCTATAAAATGAGAGGGCTGGAAAATCATCACCTGTACAAAAATATTCATAGCAGCCCTGTTTGTGGTGGCAAAGAATTGGAAATTAAGTGAATGTCCTTCAGTTGGGGAATGGCTTAGCAAACTGTCATATATGCATGTCATGGAACACTATTGTTCTATTAGAAACCAGGAGGGAGGGGAATTCAGGGAAGCCTGGAGGGATTTGCATGGACTGATGCTGAGTGAGATGAGCAGAACCAGAACAACATTGTACACCCCAACAGCAACATGGGGGTGATGAGCAACCTTGATGGATTTGCTTATTCCATCAGTGCAACAATCAGGGACAATTTGGGTCTGTCTGCAATGGAGAATCCCATCTGTATCCAGAGAAAGAATCATGGAGTTTGAACAAAGACCAAGGACTATTACCTTCAATTTAGGGGGAAAAACTCTTATCTAATTATGTAATTTTTCTATCTCTTATATTTCATTTTTCTACCTTAAGGATATGATTTCTCTCTCATCACATTCAACTTAGATCAATGTATACCATGGAAACAATGGAAAGACTAGCAGACTGCTTTATGGGGGTGGGGTGGGGGGGAGGGAAGCAAGATTAGGGGAAAAATTGTAAAATTCAAAATAAATAAATAATTTTTTTTAAAAAAAATGAGAGGGCTGGGCCGGACAGCTCTGACATTCTCCCTTCAAAGACTCTTCCCAGAAGGAAGCTAATATTAAATATTAATGGTCCAGCCCAGGGCAGTCTGCCTGGGGAAAGCTGGGGGTCACTTTGCAAGGTCATTAACTTGCTGTCAAAATGATCTGATCTGATGCCAGCAGTGCCCATCCACACCGGGCTGAGTGCTTGGTGGGGCCCACATCCCTCCTGCTCTTCACTGGGAGGCTCAGGGGAGCCTGCCCAGAGGCAGCCAGGGGAGGCCTGCTGTGCCCAGGGGGAAGGGGCTGCAGAGGGCTTCTCATCTGTGACCCAGCAGGAAATCAAATCCTTCTTCCCTAGATTTCTATCTAGTCTCTATGGACCCCACACACCAGCTGGGCATCATTGCCCCGGCATCTGGGCAGGGCCACATGGTTTCTCAAGTACACAGTCAGATTAATTCCCAGAGAGGGCATCAGGGACAGGGACATTGTGCCCACTTGACAGAAGAGTAAACTGAGGCAAAGAGAGAGAAGAGGATTTGCTCAAAGTCATCCATGAAATTAATTATTGGGGTGGGGGCTTGAATTCAGGTCTCCTGACCCATAGTGAGTCTTCTCTCCACTGACCTCTGGATCTCAATTTCCTTTCCAGCAAAATGAGAGGATGGTACTAGATGACCAGTGAGAATTTCCAGCCCTGACACCCCCTGCTCTATGGCCCCTCCCAGCTCTGACCTCCCTTGTTCTAAGGCCCCTCTCAGCTCTGACATTTCCATAGACTGAGATCTTTATTGGTAGGAAAAGATTTTAGCTTTCTATCTCTGATGGTGATGTTTGTCCTTCATTCTCAAAGAAGACTGTGACATCAGGGAGGTGATGCCATGACATCACATGAATTGGACCGGAGTGAGAGGGGCTGTGCTAAGTCCCCAGCCTCACTTTCTCCTCCAGAATCATCTGGGTCCAGGGGCCAGATATCAATCAGGATGACAGGATGTGAGGCCATCTGGGTGAAGTGACTTGCCCAAGGTCACCCGGCTAGTGAGGACTTCAGGACTGGTGCTCTGGCTGTCCTCTTTCTATCTCCAGAACTAAGCAGACTGTCTCAGACAAGGTAGGCATTTAATAAAAATAATTGAATGATTGACTAATTAAAGTTGTTTCAGCTCTGACAGTCAATCAATCATCAATCAGACAGTTATTAAGCACCTACTGACACACCTACTGTGTGTCAGACACTATGGCTATGATAGAGATATACAATCAAAAAGGAACCAGTGAGGGGCAACAAGGTGGCACAGTGGATAGAGCACCAGCCCTGGAGTCAGGAGGACCTAAGTTCAAATCCGGCCTCAGATACTTACTAATTACCTAGCTTAGCTGTGTGGCCTTGGGCAAGTCACTTAACCCCATTTGCCTTGCAAAAACCTAAAAAAAATCTGATCTCAGACACTTCCTAGCTGGGTGACTCTGGGCAAGTCACGTCACCCTGCTTGCCTCAGTTTCCCCATCTGTAAAATGAGCTGGAGAAGGACATGGCAAACCACTGCAGGATCTCTGGCAAGAAAACCCCAAATAGGGTCCAGAGGGTTGAAGAGGAAGGGTCTGAACAACAGTAGCTTTCTAACTCCAAGGCTGGACTTCTTTCCCCATCTCAAACCCAGCCAGCTTTCCATACTGCCTTGCTGCTTCTCTGGGAAAGTGAGGGGAGAGGGGGTGCTATCAGGAAAGGCATCCGGTAGGAGGGGCTGAAGGCTGATGCAAAGGCTCGGAGGTGGGAGATGGGATTTTTGTGGTCTCCCCCATTAGATTGGAAGCTGCTCGAGGGCAGGGACTGGCTTTTGTCTCTGTTTGTGTCCCTAGGCTTAGCACAGTGTCTGGTACCCAGCAGGTGCTTAATAAATATGGATTGATTGTGTGAGGAATCTGCCCATCTTTGTCAGCCTGTGGCACAGACTCTAGGGCTCTGGGTTCAAGTCTAGACATCCTGGGATCTGTCAGACCTGGTGTCCTGGGTCTTTCTGCCTCAGTCTTCAGCCAAAGGGTAGAACTCTAGGCCAGTCTAGTATGTCACCCTGGAGAGTCTGGCTCTTCTCAATGTCCCTCCTTGTTCCTTTTCCCTCCCCCAGACAGAGAAGCTCTCACCTCCCGTCTTTGGCAAGAGTGTCTCTTGTGCAGACGCAGCCTCCTCATGTACCCTGGGCCAGGATGCTCCCCCAGACGCCAGTCCTGCCAGTCCACGGCCTCCCTCTGTGCCTCTCGCCAAGCTCTGCCATCTGAACAGCTCCCTCAAGACTGGCAGCTTTGAGCATGAAAATGTGTGGAAATATCCTGTGCCTGGCACTTTGGGAGGTGGCAGAGATTTGGGCAGCTGGGGTAGAGCCTGGTGGGGTCAGGGCCCCCTTGGTGGCCTGGGGAAGCACGTGGTTGCAGAGCCTCGTGGGAATGGAAGAAGAACCAGACTGTCAGAGGCAGGAGGGGTCTCAGAACAGGGGAGGTCAGAGTTGGGCAGGGCCTTGGAACAGGGGATGGCAGGCCTGGGAGGGGTCTGGGAACACAAAATGTCAGTGCTGGAAGGGCCTTAGGGATGATCTTAGAGCTAAGAGAGTAGCAGCTGGCAGCATCTCCCCAGCTCCCAATCACACAGCCCCTTAGGACTCATTAAGGCATTAAGAGCAGGTGAGCAGGAGGCCTTCCCTATTTGGGTATTTTGTTCTAGAGAAGCCAGAGAAAGTTCTAAGGGCAGACTACAAAGCCTGAACCTGAGGGTTGGGCAGGGGGAATGAAGGCTTCCAAGTGGGGCCCACCTGACTCTAAGCTGGCCCCAAGGGCTCTGTGTGATGATAGCCCCGAGTGGAGCCTGGGCTAGATAGAAAGTGGGGAGGGGAGGCTCTTCTAGGATAGGGCTGTGTGACCTTGGGCCAGTCCCTGCCCTGCTCTGGACCTGTCTCATCCTCTGCCAAACAGGGGGTTGGCTTCCATAGCCTCTGAGGTCCCTTCCAGCTGCTCCTTCCGGTGACCCTATAATGTCACCAGCTACCATCTGTATATCCTTGAAGGAAGATGAATTGCTTGACAAATCTTATCTCATTTTGTCCTCATTTTGCTGGGAGGTCGGCTCATCATTCTACAGAGGAGAAAATTGAGTTAGATGGAGAATAAATAGGGTTACACAGCTAGGAAGGGTCTGAGGTACAGTTCACACTTGGATCTTTGGAACCCATGGAGTCACTTAGCTAGCTATAAAGCCACAGTCAGTGGTCAGAGTGGTCTGGTCCTCAGACCCTCCCCAGCATCAGGGGCTCTGTGGAAACCAGAGGGGAGAGAAGGGTCAGAGGAAGGCTGGATGTGGCCAGGCCTGGGAGCTGGAGATAGGGATCAGGAGCGGGAGCTGGTTATGAAACCCCCTAAATGCCTTGCTGGTTCTGAAAGACAGCAGACACCATCCTGCTCCCCAGCCCCAGGTAAGAGGCAGGATGGTGGTGGGAGATCCTCCATCACCAAAGGCCCTCCTGCCCTAGAAGAAAAAAATCCAATTCTACTCACCAATCACCACGAGGTGGGCGGGCAGAGAGACTGGAATGTCCTTCTCCAGAGCCGTAACCATGCCAACCAGAAGTCTTGGGCCAGGAGAATAATCGAGAGATTCTTTTTCATGTTGGGCTTGGCAGCCTGGCTTTTGGGGGGGGGCAATCCCTACTCAGAGCCATAAGCTGAGGGTCTGGGCTGTTGTGCTGGCTTGTTGGAAGGAGGCCTATGGTGGCAGGTTGGCAGCAGGACCCTGGACTAAGAGCAGCATGAAAATCATGCCCCATTTGATGGCTCTGATCTTGGTTTCATGGACAGCTAAGCAGATGAGGAAAGCACAGTCTTGATGGATGAGCTTTCCGAGGCAGAGCTTGGAATCCCACCCCTTGAATTTTGTCTGTCTTTTATTACTTGTGAATTTTGGGTGAGCCATAACTTACCATTTTGTCACCTACAAAATGAGGAGGTTGATTGAACCAGAGCGTCTCTGAGGTCCCTTCCAGCTCTCAATCAGTGGCCCTGCTCAGTGAGCTGTGAGTCCCCATTATTTGGGTTCAAGGACCCACCAGAATTGTGGATTTATTGGGCTTTGATATTTCTACTCTATTAAGAAGTTCAAAGAGTGAGGAAGCAAGCTCTTAGAGGTGACCACCAGAGTCTTCATTTTTTTTTGTTGGTTTCTGAGGCTATTTCTTAACTTGGGGGGAAATTTGTAAAGTTGGGGGGTCATGGAATCCATGGGCATCAGCTAGAGCCAAGGAATGGGGAAGGAGGTACTGAGTTCAAATCTCTCTTGTTTACTGGGCAATCTGAGGCCAGATACCCAACCACTCTGAGATTCAGTTTCCCAGCTATGAAATTGGGATGGCCTTGTCCATTCCTATCCACTTCATAGGAAGCACCGAGAACAATCAATGAGAGCATATATTTTATTTTATTTCCCAGCAAAATCTATCACTGCATTTATTTTTAAAGAATTTCCTATTATGTGGTTTGTTTTTCTCCTTCTTAATAGATTTTTTGGTTTTTTCCAATTATATGTAAGGATAATTAAGTTATTAATAAAAATTATTAATAGTATTTTGTTTTTTTCAATTAAATGGAAAGATAATAGCTATTAATAATTATTATTAATAGTATTTTGCTTTCCCAATTATAGGTAAAGATAATAGCTATTCATAATAATTATTAATAATAATAAATAGTATTTTGTTTTTTCCACTTATATGTAAAGATAATTTTCAACATTCTTTTTTTTATAAGAAAGATTTGATTTATCATGAGTTTTACAATTTTCCCCCATTCTTGCTTCCCTCCTCCACCCCCACAGAAGGCAGGCTGTTAGTGTTTACATTGGTTCCATCAACATTCATTATAAGATTTTGAGTTCCAAATTTTTCTCCTTCCCTCCATCTCCAAGCAGCCTGATAGAAGTGATTCACATGCAATCATGTGAAACATAATTCCACATTAATCATATTGTGAAAGGAGAATCGGAAAAAGAAAAGCCAGAAGGAAAAAAAATATAAGTGAAACTAGTATGGTGAGCTTCTATTTGAGAATTGGAAAGGAAGGACCTCAGTGGTCCAGCAAGGGGAAAGGACGTGGCCAAGGTCCCACAGGGCTCATGGACAGCTAAGAAGATGAGGGAAGTAGAGTCTTGTTCATTTCAAAGCACTAAATGTGAGATGAGGAGGAGGAGGAGGAGGATGAGGAGGAGGAGGAGAAGACTGGGTCTTCTGATTTCCAGAACCAACGTTCTTTCTACCATTCCACCCTACCTCTCTGATAATAATCTCTCTTTATGATGCTTTAAGATTTGCCAAACATTTGACATATTTTACTGGATTCAAGCTATTTTACAAATGAGGGAAACTGAGGTCAATTCCTACAGCTAGAGAGGGGTTGAGAGGCAGAATTCAACTCAGGTTTTCCTGACTCAGGATCCAGAGCTCTCTAATCATTAGGTGGCTCCGCTATCACCTCCCTTGGTGGAGTAGAACAAAGAGACTTAACCTGGGGGAGGGAGACGGGGAGACAGTGATGACTCTCGCTGAGGGTCCAGGGGCCTCCGGAAGGGATGACTGGGGAGGATTGAGCAGCAAGGCTCAAGCTCATCCATGTTGGATCGAGGATGTCTATTTCTGGCAATCCCTTAATAGCTAATACCAGCTACTATTCCTAATAGCACATTGAAGTTTGGGAAGTATGTTCCATATGTCCTCTCATTCCTAGAACCACAGATGATCTGAACTGGCAGGGATGGGGGTACAGGGTCTCCTTATTATGGAGAGAAACAGGTCCAGAGAAGAAAGACATTTGTTCAAGGCCCCACAGCTGATCAGGGACAGAGCTAGGATTAGAAGCCAGGGGTCCTTTTGCCTGGGTCAGGCCTCCTTCTCCTGAACACCTCTTCCCCCCCCCCCCCCCCCATCAGACTCCAGTTGAAGGGGACAGCCTGTAGGGGACAGCTGGGGCAGGGTGAAAATTAATGAATGAATGGTTGAGAAGGTGCAATGAGGGAGAGTTTGAGAGGGATAGAGTGGGGTCAGGGAGCAGCTGAGATGCCTCCCTTACCCCCAGGCCCGCCCTGGTGGGAGGCCATCAGTCCCAGCTGCCGAGGCCCATGACATCAGTGGCTTAAGAATAACTTTCATTCCCATAGCCAGCCGTCTCCTCCCAGCAGCGCTGTGACATTGGTGCTGCAAGCATTGGCATATTCGCCCTTTATAGGCAATGGCAAGGGTCCCAAGATCCTGGCATCCAACCCAACAAAGCTAGATTAGGCCTCTGTTCTGGGCAAGCCCCTATGTGGACTGGGTTTGGATGGGGGAGACAATAAGGCCAGGAAGGAGATACAAAGTAAAAACCAGTCCTGCCCTCAGGGGGCTTACCTCCCACTGTTAATCAGGTTTAATGGCGCCCAAAGCTATCACAGCACATTTGTCTAGATGAAGCCTCCAACATAGGTAAGGCTGGATGGAGGTAGGTCATTCTGACAATGGGGAAACTGAGGCACAGGAAAAAGAAGGGGTTTTTTTTTGAGTGGGAGAACTGGGCCCTCCAGTGTCTCCATGGACCCTTTATATGGCTAATCAATAACTCCAGTTTATTGCCTAATTGTCTCTAGAAGCAAATGTAAACTTCTCTTTTTGTCACTGAGAGCAGCTCACCATTTAGCCTTCACTTACCTGTTCAGTTTTATAGCATCTAACTCCTCACACAATCAAATGGGCACCTCATATATGACTGTTCCCTTTCCTCTCTTCTTAGAATGTTTTCCAAGGGGCCTTCAAGAGGAAGGGTGCATAACTGAGTGCAAATCTTTCTTAGTAATGCGACCTCTGTGCCTCAGTTTCCTCATCTGTAAAATGAGGACCTTGGACTGGATGGTTTCTTGGTTCTCTTTCATCCATGAGGCTAAACTTCAGCTCAAGCTCCATCTTCTACATGAATCCCACCCTCACTGCTTCAAGCTTCTGGTATTTCTGTTTTGGGTACAGAGAGCCTCCCCCCCTTATTCCTTCCACAGAATATGGATTCTTCTTTGAGGCAGAGACTTTCCTTTTTGTCCCTGTCTTCTAGACCCTTCATAAATGCTTACTCTGGCTGATTACTACATGTTCTGTATTGATGAACATAGGCTTGCTTGGATTCTGGAGGAAACTGAAGCCCTGAGAGGTGAGGAGGGAGCATGCTCAAAGAGCCAGTGAGCCATGGCAAGGGGGATGGAGTGTGTGTGTGTGTGTTGGGGGGTGGCTCTGAGATCAATTCTGTCCACTGTGCTGGGGAAGTGAGACCTTGGAGGATAGAATCAAACGGGGACTCAGTCCCAAGAGGAGAGCTACTGGGGAGCCTTGACCTCCCCACCCTAGGTGAGACCCAGAAAAGGAAACAGAGTAGAGGTTATTGAACCAGGCTGTTCCCTCCTCAACACATCTGTAAAGTGGGGCCTAGAGGACCACTATTCTAGCTCAGCTTCTTGGGCTAGCTGATGGAGGGAGCTGGGAGGGGTCCCAGAGACAGCTGAGGAAACTGAGGCTCACAGAGGCCACCCAAGAGGCAGAGCTGGGATTTGAACCCAAAGAACCTGCTGCTTCCCACGCTTCTTCCCCAGGACAGTTGTGATGAGAGTCGTTTAGGAATGGAGCTGCCGGTGTGGTTCTGGAGGTGCTTTTGATGACTGTAGTCTCTGGGATCCTCAACCTCACCCCTTCTCTTCTCGATGCTGACCTCGCCCAGGCCCTGGCCCTCTTCTCCTTCCCCCTGGGTTACTGCCCTAGCTGCAGAGATGGGGGGGGGGCTGGGAGTGAGCGAGTGAAGCAGGACCTGACCCCAAGTCTAGCCACCTCCCAATGCTCTGTCCACAGCACCATCCCCCACGCGGGAGGATCTCTGGGGAGCCCCCTTGTTTCTTAGTTTCCTCATTGATTCACCAGTCTTTGGAGGAGGTGAGCCCAAGAGCCCCTGGGTCTGCCCTGCCCCTCTGGAGAAGTCCAGTCCTTGGGCCCTTGGCGTTGGCCATTCTTTTATTACCCAGATTGGTGATCTGGGTCCTGAGAAGCCTGCCCCCCCCACCCAGGGCAGGCACCTGGGGCTTCTCTAGGGAGTCATCCTGGGGAATGCTCCCTCAGAAGGTGCTCTGTGGAGAAAAGGGGAACCTCAGGCATCCTGAGTCTGCAGGTAGAGAGCCCTCACAGGGGACTGCCTGAGCTGGGGGGGGGCTGTGGAACAGGGGCTGGCAGCGTGGGGGGGGCACAGACTGGGGGGGCAGTGTGGGGGGGGCACAGAACAGGGGCAGGCAGCGTGGGGGGCACAGAACAGGGGCTGGCAGCATGGGGGGGCACAGACTGGGGCTGGCAGTATGGGGGCACATACTGGGGCTGGCAGCATGGGGGCACAGACTGGGGCAGGCAGTGTGGGGGCACAGGCTGGGGTGGCAGCGTGGGGGCACAGAACAGGGGCAGGCAGTGTGGGGGGCACAGACTGGGGCTGGCAGCATGGGGGCACAGACTGGGGCTGGCAGCATGGGGGCACAGACTGGGGTGGCAGTGTGGGGGCACAGAAGAGGGGCTGGCAGCATGGGGGCACAGACTGGGGCAGGCAGTGTGGGGGCACAGACTGGGGCTGGCAGCATGGGGGCCACAGACTGGGGCAGGCAGCGTGGGGGGCACAGACTGGGGTGGCAGCGTGGGGGCACAGAACAGGGGCAGGCAGCATGGGGGGCAAAGACTGGGGTGGCAGCATGGGGGCACAGACTGGGGCAGGCAGCGTGGGGCACAGACTGGGGCTGGCAGCGTGGGGGGCACAGACTGGGGCTGGCAGCATGGGGGGCACAGACTGGGGCTGGCAGCGTGGGGGGCACAGAACAGGGGCTGGCAGCATGGGGGGCACAGACTGGGGCTGGCAGCGTGGGGCCACAGAACAGGGGCTGGCAGCGTGGGGGGCACAGACTGGGGCTGGCAGCATGGGGGGCACAGAATGGGGCTGGCAGTGTGGGGCCACAGAACAGGGGCTGGCAGCGTGGGGGCACAGACTGGGGCTGGCAGTGTGGGGGCCACAGAACAGGGGCTGGCAGCGTGGGGGCACAGACTGGGGCTGGCAGCGTGGGGGGCACAGAACAGGGGCTGGCAGCGTGGGGGGCACAGACTGGGGCAGGCAGCATGGGGGGCACAGACTAGGGCTGGCAGCGTGGGGGGCACAGACTGGGCTGACAGCGTGGGGGGCACAGACTGGGGCTGGCAGTGTAGGGGGCACAGACTGGGGCAGGCAGCGTGGGGGGGCACAGACTGGGGCTGGCAGTGTGGGGGCACAGAACAGGGCTGGCAGCATGGGGGCACAGAACAGGGCTGGCAGTGTGGGGGGCACAGACTGGGGCTGGCAGCGCGGGGGGCACAGACTGGGGCTGGCAGCGTGGGGGGCACAGACTGGGGTGGCAGCGCGGGGGGCACAGACTGGGGCTGGCAGCGTGGGGGGCACAGACTGGGGCTGGCAGCGTGGGGGGCACAGACTGGGATGGCAGCGTGGGGGGCACAGAACAGGGGCTGGCAGCGTGGGGGGCACAGACTGGGGTGGCAGCGTGGGGGCATAGACTGGGGTGGCAGCATGGGGGCACAGAACAGGGCTGGCAGTGTGGGGGGCACAGACTGGGGTGGCAGCGTGGGGGGCACAGACTGGGGTGGCAGCATGGGGGACACAGAACAGGGGCTGGCAGTGTGGGGGGCACAGAACAGGGCTGGCAGCGCGGGAGGTACTGAGCAGGGCTGGCAGCGTGGGGGCACAGACTGGGGCTGGCAGCGCGGGGGGCACAGACTGGGGTGGCAGCGCGGGGGGCACAGACTGGGGTGGCAGCATGGGGGCACAGAACAGGGCTGGCAGTGTGGGGGGCACAGACTGGGGTGGCAGCGTGGGGGGCACAGACTGGGGTGGCAGCATGGGGGCATAGACTGGGGTGGCAGCATGGGGGCACAGAACAGGGCTGGCAGTGTAGGGGGCACAGACTGGGGCAGGCAGCGTGGGGGGCACAGACTGGGGCTGGCAGCGTGGGGGGCACAGACTGGGACTGGCAGCGTGGGGGGCACAGAACAGGGCTGGCAGCATGGGGGCACAGAACAGGGCTGGCAGTGTGGGGGGCACAGACTGGGGCTGGCAGTGTGGGGGGCACAGACTGGGGCTGGCAGCGCGGGGGGCACAGACTGGGGCTGGCAGCGTGGGGGGCACAGACTGGGATGGCAGCGTGGGGGACACAGAACAGGGGCTGGCAGTGTGGGGGGCACAGACTGGGGCAGGCAGCGTGGGGGGCACAGACTGGGGTGGCAGCGTGGGGGCATAGACTGGGGTGGCAGCATGGGGGGCACAGACTGGGGCTGGCAGCGTGGGGGGCACAGACTGGGGTGGCAGCGTGGGGGACACAGAACAGGGGCTGGCAGTGTGGGGGGCACAGAACAGGGCTGGCAGCGCGGGAGGTACAGAGCAGGGCTGGCAGTGTGGGGGGCACAGAACAGGGCTGGCAGCGGGGGTCTCTGGGGCGGCTCCCGGTCCTGGGCCCCCCCCCCCCCCCCCCCCCCCCCGGGCTCTTCCCCACCCCCACGCGCGGGCGCGCCCCAGAGAGCCCCGTGTGGCGCCGCAGGGCCGGGCGGCTCCCGCCCCGCCCCCTCCCCGCCCCCCCCGCCCCGCAGGCCCCGCCCCTGCTCCGGGCTCCCACCTCCACCTTTGCGGCACCGAACTGCACCACGGCCAGGGCGCATGCGCCGGGCCCGGCTCCGGCCGGGCGGGGAAAAGGGAGAGCGCGGAGGCGCTATTTTTAGCGGGTGACGTCACCGGCAAAGAGCCCCGCGGGGCGGGCCCGGGGGCGTGGCCCGCGCCGCGCAGGCGCAGGGCGCTCCCGCCGCCTCCCGCCCGCGCCCCCCGGGAGCCGCCCCCTCCGCCCCCTCCCCGCCCCTCCCCCGCCCTCCCGGCGCCTCAGCCTCAGCCTCAGCCTCAGCCTGGGCTTCGGCGGCGGCGGCAGCGGAGCAGCGGCGCGGCCCGAGCGCGGGCGCACGTGGCCCAGCCAGACCCAGCGCAGCCCGGCCCGGGCTGACGAGGAGCCCGGCGGCGGAGCAGCGGCCCGAGCAGGCGGCGGCATGGGGGACCGGGAGCAGCTGCTGCAGCGCGCGCGGCTGGCCGAGCAGGCGGAGCGCTACGACGACATGGCCTCCGCCATGAAGGCGGTGAGTGCGCGTGCGCGGCCGCGGAGCGCGGGAGCGCGGGAGCGCGCCGCCGCCTGGCCCGGGCCCCCGACCCCGGCCCGCCCCGCCCCCAGACCCGCGCCCCGGGGGCGCCCGAGCGCCGCAGCCCCGCCCGGCGGCCCTGGCCTGGGGGCTGTGGGGAGGGGTCCCCGGGAGCCCCCCCCCCGGGCATCCTCCCGGGAAACGGGGAAAAGTGATGTGTCAGCGGCCCGGGGCCACGCCCTGGCCGGGCTCGGGGCCCTCCCCGGCCCCCCATGGGTGACCTTGGCAGCGCCCTTGATGCCCCCCTGCGGCCGGACCCCCGGCTGACCGGCTCCTGGGCCCCGGGCCCGGGCCCCCCCCCCCCCGTTTCTTCATCATTTCTTCTCCCCCGAGTAGGTGCGACAGGAGCGGCGCCCCCTCCCTTCCGGCCCGCAGGCCCCCCACCTTCCGGGAGCCCCTTTGGGGCCCCCCTTTGTTAAGGAGCCCCCTGCCCCCATCTTGGCGGGGACCCTCAGTAGCCGGCCCTGCCCGTGCGGGGGAGGGGCAGGAGCTCCCCAGCTTTTGTCTTTGTGGCCCGGAGCCCCCCAGCCCCCGGCCCAGCTCGGGGCCACCTTCACGTGGGCCCCCCTTTCGGGGCCCGGGGCGGGGCCAGGCCAGGTGGGCTTTGGGGGCTGGTGAGGGCCCCCCTGGGGTCACTGGTTAGCCCTGGCCTGGGACCTCACAGACCCTGGGGCGTCCAGGGGGGCCTTCGGGGAGGTCCCTGGCTCCCCCAGCCCCGGCGCAAAGCCGTGGGGTGCATTGAGGTGGGGGGCAGAGGGGCGAGGACCCCGCGAGCTCGGAAGGCCGCGAACGGAAGGATCCCCAGAGAAGGGGTGACGGGGGCCTGAAAGATCGCCAAACCGACACCCTTGGTTCACACAGGCCAAGGTCACCCAGAGGCAGCATCGGAACCCCCAAGCAGCCCCACCCTGCCTTTGTGAAAGGGGCCGCAGCTTGTTTGGTTCTCCTGAGCACATGGCAGACATTGGGGGGCTCCTGATTCGGGGCTCTGGACCGTTGAGGCTGCTGTTTGGGAGGGGCCCACTTAGAGGAAGATGAGGTCTCAGCAGTTTGGTGAGGAGGCCTTAATTTAGCTTCTTGCAGACTAATCACTGGGCCTGTCACTGCCCTGGGAATAGTCTTCCCTAGTGATTGATCTTGGGGGAGGGGGAGGGAACTAGTTATTCTAGGTATTCAAACTGGAACTGCTCCGGGTGATTCTCTTCCTTCAGTTGATTTAATATTCTTCCATTTCTATAGCCTAAGTTATTTCAGTTTTTTTCTTGGTCAAATTATGGGGGGGCAGTGCTCGGTGGCACGGTGGCACAGTGGCACAGTGGATAGAGCACGGCCCTGGAGTCAGGAGAGCCTGCCTTCAAATCCAACCTCAGACACTCAACACTTATCTAGCTGTGTGGTCTTGGGCGAGTCACTTAACCCCATTGCCTTGAAAAAAACAAAATAAAATTATTGCGCTATTTATAAAAGACCTTGCTCCTTTATCCAAAACACTACATGCAATAAGGGAAGTGAGGTGGAGTAGTGTGTAGAGTTTTGGGCCTGAGTTCAATTCCGACCGCAGACACTAGCTGTGTGATCCTGGACAAGTCACTTTGCTGGGTTTACCTCAGTTTTCTTCTCTGTCGAATGAGCTGGAGAAGGATATGGCAAACTCCCACAGTGCATTTGCCAAGAAAACCCCAAACCTGGTGCAGAGTCAGACAGGACTGAACACCAGCCACAACCAACACATGCAGCTGGTGTGGAGGACATCCTCAGATTTGTGGCTTCTGACTTGATTTCTTTGTTTTGTTTCTCAGTTGGGAGTCAATATGACCAGAGAGATGAGGTTGGTCCTGAGGGATGCTTTATTTAAATGAGGGTACATTTTGAGGTGTCGGGGTCCAGACGTTTCCTTTCACCCATGGTATCAGGTAGCAAAAAATGTTCCTTTGGGTTTGGAGAAGGGACAGCCTTGAGCCCTTTTCTCTAATCTTAACTTAGGTCTAGGCTTATTTTATGTTCACCAGACACAGGGTGGTTCAGTTCAATGAAAGAGTGCCAGATGGAGTGGCAGGCCCTCAGGAAAGCCACTGTGCCCCATTTTATTCATCTGTGAAATGAAGAGATTTTAAGTCTGATAGTATGTGCTTTCTCCAACCTTGGACTGTGGGGATGAGGTGGGGTGTGTTGTGGTTGACCCTCTGACTGGGAATCAGAAGAGGTGAGAGCCTTGGACTTGGGAGGCTGATGTCCTGGCTTCCAGTATCAACTCACTCATACTAGGGTGTGACTTTGGATTGGCAATTTAAGCCTCTTGGAACTGTGAAAATGTAGATAGTTTTTCCTACTGGCCTCCCCCGAGTCCTGAGGATACAGTAGGGCTGCCCTTCTGAAAAGTGCTCTGGGAAATCCAAGGTGGTTGTATTCTAGAAAACTGGACTGTTAGGGGAGAAGTTAAAGATTAAAAGTGCAAGAGGGAGCAGGTCTCTATAATCAAGTTAAGGCTAATTAACCAAGAGGGGTCCCATTGTCCAAGATTGATCATTTTAAATTAGAATTGAGAAATAGGTATCCATCTGTGGAAATGATAAAACCCAGACAGAATTTCATGGAGGCAATGTTTCAAGCTGTCTGTTAGTACCATTGGGTCCAGTAGGTTCCACATGTGCTGATGAAGCTGTTGAGGTCTTCTGACCAAGAAATGGGAAGCAACTTGAGGAAGAAGCAGCCAGAGAGGAAGAGACCCCTTGTCTCTTGGCCCAGCAGCTGGAGACAGATCATGGGAGTGGCCGATGAAGCAAGCGGTGGACATGGGGAGAGGGAGCATTGTCTGGGCCAACTGAAGCCACGATCTTGACTCCTGACAGGCCGGAGCCAGGCTGGAGCCATGTCCCCGCGACGTTCTGCATGAAAAGCTGCCAGGGCGCCTAGCTTCCTGCCGGCCGGCCCTGAAGGAGAGTCGGGATTGCGTCTTCATCAGGGTATCTCAGGAGGAGATCTGAGCTGGCTCTTTTTTCCTTTCTCCTGAGCTGCCCAAGTTGAAATGGGAAGGGGTGCTGGGGCCACAGGCTCTGGCTTTATCTCTGCTTTCTGCTCTTCCCTCTGTTGTAGAAATTCCTTCCTTCCTCCCCACCTTGAGGAAATTACCTATACTTAAGAGTACTCAAAACTGCCTTTGCCCTTTTGACTCCTGATTTAGAATAATTGTAAGCTGTGTTTAGATTTGCTTTGCAATGTCATCTCATTTGATTCTTGTGACATCCCTGGGGAAGAAGGTCTGCTATTCACATTTTTACAGATGAGGAAACTGAGACAGGTTGAATGGCTTGCCTATAGTCACCATCTGAGGCAGGATTTGAACCCAGGTCTTCTTGACTCCAGCCTTGGGTAGGCTTGGATCTATGCTCAAAGTAAAGACACTGCTTAATCCACTCGCTAGGACAATAGTCAGCCTTTGGTGAGAGCTCATCAGTGGTTAGGTAACCATCCTATTCCATGCTCCTTGTTAAGAATTGTGAGGCCAGATTCAAGTTAGATATTGTAGTATACACTGTTTTATAACCTGATTGTCTTTGACATAGATGTGTAAACATGGCACAGTAGCACTTTGGATCACCTCTAGCTTGCTGTTGGCAAAAGCTAGGTGACTGTCTATGGAGGTGATCAGAGGTTGTTCTATTGGACATTTCTGACCTGACAGGACTAGATTGGATCTGCCTCTTTAGTCCTTAAAAACTTTTTTTAATTCTTTAAAATGTATTTTAAAAATTTTTTATTGGTATCCCCTGTTTTTTCAGCGCCTACATTATCCTTTCTTCTACCACTCCTAGACTTCTGTGTCAGCCAGTTTAGGGGTCTCTGGATCAAGTCTGTAGGGAGGGGTGGGGGGGGTTTCATTGGTGAAGCTGTTTCTCTTGTTTCCTGGTTCACTGGTTCACTGGTTCACTTTTTTCACTTTGCATCAGTGGAGAGAAGTCTTCCCATACTTCTCTCTTCAAAGTCCACTTTTCTTGGAGCACGACTTTGTTCCAGTACAGTCAGGTACCATCCTTGCTTAACTCAACTCCCATTGGGGGCTTTGCCTGCTTTCACTCCCTGCAGCAGAATGGGTGCTGGCACTCATCCATGCCTAGAACCTGACATTGTTTCTGAGACTGCCAGGAGAATCAGGGGTAGTGGGCGACTGGGGATGCCACTAACCTTTAGAAGAGTCTTATTCCACGGGAAAGCTCTGGAGGGCAGAGTAACTCTCCAGAGGCAGAATGCCCCTGGTCTTGGAATCCTGCAGAGACAACAATGAACAGTTTCCTGCCAACAGCATGCTTTCCTTCTGTTGGGTGGGAGGAGCAATAGTGAGTGCCTAGCCATTTCTGAGGTTGGTTTGAAAGGAGAGAGGGCTGAGAGTTCAGGAAAGGCCCCCAAGGTGGAGGGCATGGCAGGGGCCTGGAGAAGGGGGAGTTGAAGAGCAGCCACTCTGGAATGTGGGGATGGGAGTCATGTGCAATGAGTCTGGCCTGAAGGGCAATGAATGCTAGAGAAGACTGGATTATAAAAGTGGGGACCCTGGCAAGTGAGGCCTTAATAGATTGTATTCATATCTAGGCAAGAATTGATAAATCCTAACTCCTTGTAGTGATCTCGGTCGAGTCTTTCCTTTGGGCCTCAGTTTTCTCATCTTTGAAATGAGAGGGATGGGGCAGGGGTCTGTCAGACTAGCTCTGGCAGAGATGGTAGCCCCAGACATCCATCAGTCAGCCAGCATCCTGTACCTGCTCCCAGCTGGCTTCAGCAGATTCAGATACTCAGAAAGAAATATCCCTAGCTCAGGGGATAGCTGGGTGGCCCAGTGGAGCCCACGTGTCCTGGAGTCAGGAGGACCTGAGTTCAAATGCAGCCTCGGACACTTAATAATTGCCTAGTTGTGTGGCCTTGGGCAAGTCACTTAGCACCATTGCCTTAAATAAATAAAAAAGAAATGCCTCTAGCTCTCCAGGAGTTTTCTATCTAATGGGAGAGGCCACAAAGAGACTGAAGTATAGAGTTGTACAAAATGGGTCACATCCCCAGAGAGAGGGATCCTGTGGGACTTGCCCTTCCCTTCTTGGGGGGAGGTGGTACCCAGCTTCAGCAGGGAGAAACTTGGCTGACTTGCCAGTACACTGAGCTCAAGATGCCCAGAGCCCCTTCCTCTTTCCACATAGAGACCCCCTCACACATCCAGGGAGAGCTTGTGTCTTCCTCAGTCTGTGGCCTGTGTTGGGCTCATGGAAGGCCTCTTTACCAATCTGTTGGTGAGGACAAAAGTTAAGAGTGTTCTAGGATTGTCAACCAAGGTCCACCCAGGTCCCGAGTAGCAGGGACAGGATTCAGACCAGGTCTGCCAAACCCAGATGCCTCTCTCTCTCCCTCTTCCTTTCCATTCCACTGGCATTCTCAAAAGTGTGCTCTGGGGTCCCTAAGACCCTTTCAGGGAGTCTGTGAGGTCTGAATATGTCAAATAGAAAGACATTTGAGCTTCTAAGTCAGTAAATTTTGATATAAAAGCTCTTTGTGGACCTTAATTGTGAAGGGTTGATGTTGAGACCAGAAAGTTGGAGAGCTGTTGCCTCTCACCATGCAGATGGTCTACAGGGAGGATCCCGAAATCTCTATTGGGGTGGGGTGGGGTGGTTCTGGTTGTCCACCTGGTAGGCAGCCCTGAGTTTTATGGGGGAAATATCAGTTGCCCCAAGTGACCACACTTCTTGGTAGGCCAGAAGTTGCTCATAGAAATATGGTCAGAATGACTTGGCTCCAGCCACTGAGAACCCACAGGCTGCCCTGCTAAATGCCTGCATGAAAGCTGCCTTGTTTCTATGGGGTGGTCAGTTTTCTATTCTCTGATCTTCAAGAGGATTATCATTCCTACTATTCTGCCAAAAGGGGATATGACTGGCTCAGGTTCATATAGCTAGCAAGTTGTGACCTCCCCAATGGACACCCCTCAGTGCTGTGCTATAGTCAGTGATTGAGAAATTCATGTTACTGACTGACCAAGAGCACTTCCTGGACCTCCGCTACCTCGTTGGCCTTCTCAGGACTCTTGGACCCTCTGGGCCATCATCTGTTCTGGAGGAGGAAGGAAGCTTGGGTGCTGAGGGTTAGGCTGAAATTGCCCCAGTTCTTTTGGGCAGAGTAGGGTGATTAAATGCTGTTTTTCTTATATCTGGCCTAGTTCTGGCTCCATGAGAGCCCAGTGCTCTCATTTAAGTCAGACCTGAATTATGGAGAGGCTGCTGCTGGGGCACAAGGGCACCCACCCTTTTTTTTTTTTTTTTGGCAAGGTACTGGAGTTAAGTGACTTGCCCAAGGTTACACAGCTAGTAACAGTCAAGTGACTGAGGTCAGATTTGAACTCGGATCCTCCTGACTCCAGGGCCTGTACTCTATCCACTGAGCTGCCCCCAGGACCCACCCTTCTTAGAATGTCAGAAATTGGGCTCTTCCTGGCCCATGGTGTCCAAGCCTGGAGGGTCCCCAGGACCGAGGGCTGCAGTTTCCAGATGGCCCTGGTGCATTGCCTAAGGTTGGGTCTTAGGTCCCACAGTCTTTAATGTCCAGTTTAGACAGAGTAACAAAACATCTGAAACTGGTCCAGAACCTTAATCCAGAGGCCACATTTCCCTGGGGGTGTGTGTGAGGGCATTCAGTTGCTACTTCCTGGCCCAACCTCCAGCTTTGTTAACAGCTGATGGGAGCAGGATTGTGTGACTGGCAAACTCCCAGTTGATTATTCTGTAACCACCAGTACTCCTCAGGTAACTTGACTTTTCTTTTGAAGAGGTCACTGTTGTAGACATCGCCCAGTTAGCCCTTGGCCTTGGGAGCAGGGATGGGCAGGCTGATAAGGAAGGGCCTGTAAAGCTCAGGAAGTTCCCCCTAGGTGGATGGATGTGCCATATATCTCCCTACTGGATTGAGTCAGGAGGCCCATAGGACCTGTGGTGTCTCCCCTGGTGTCTCTCCCCTTGTTCACCCCCAGTACAGGACGCTCCCTTCCCATGGTGGATGATGAATCAATGTTTGTTGAAATGGATCCAGATAAAGCCCACATTTCTTATTAGCCAGTGGCCTTCTGTCTCCTCCCTTAACAAATCTCATATCAATTCAAAACAAATAGAGCCAATGAATGATTGGACTCCTGGAATGTTGGTGTGGGAAGGGAACAAGGAGGGACTTGAAGTTACTAGAACATTAGTGTTCTTATTTTATGGATGAGGAAACTGAGGCCCAGTGGAGACACCATCCATGCCTGGAGAATCAGCGGAAAGATCCTCTGGACCGCCTCTCTGACTTTCCTTCCACTGGACATTTTAAATGGAATCCTTGATGTCCACTTTTATTGTTTATATGACTGAAGGAACTGGGGATGAGAAGAAGCCTTGGGGAGAAGGACAGGCTATGGCCTTAGTCTGTAAGCACTTGAGGGGCTGTTATGGTGGAGGGGTTGGGCTCCCTCCACTTGGTCTCAGGGAAGCCGAGTTCAGTCCAGTCTAAGTTCATTTTCCAACCATTAGACCTGATTCCATCTTTCCAGGTCATTTTCCCTTTCCTTGGAGGGTCTCTTAAGCAAAGGTTGGAGGACTGCTTGCTAGGTAGGGGGATTCTCCTTCAGGGATGGCTGCAGAAGGTGGGATGTGAAAAGAGTCTTGGAGGATAAAAAGGCAGAGAGGTTGGGAGATGCGATATGCCAGGAAGATAGTGTGGTTAGAAGCAGGGAGGAGGCAGTAGGGAGTGAGGCAATAGGGAGCCTTAGGAGGATCACTGGTGACTGAGTGGGGAATGGAGGCAGGCAGACCCTCTGCTGCTAAGGCAGCAGTGCAGGTGGTGGGGTGAGGAGGAGAGATGTGCACCTGAAGCGAGGTTTGAAGCCAGTTCAGAATTGAGGCTGGGTAACCTGGTTGGTGGTGGGGCCCTCCCCAGTGTCAGGGAATTTAACAAGGGAACACAATGCTAGGTGGTGCAGTGGATAGAGCACTGACCTTGGAGTCAGGAGGACCTGAATTCAAATGTGACGTCAGTCACTTGATTGTTGCTATCTGTGTGACCTTGGGCAAGTCACTTAACCCTGCATCTAGGGCCATCTACAGTCATCCTGATTCATATCAGGCCATTGGACCCAGAGGAGAAAGGGAGACTGGTGACTTAGCACCCCCCTCCATTCATGTGCTTCTCATGGCATCACCTCCCTGATGGTTTGCTTCGAGAATGAAGGATGAGCATTCCACAATTCCAGGAGACAGTTAAGAGATTCAAGGCAGGAAGCTGTATCAGAAGAGAAGTTAGGGCTGCCCAAGTAAATCTGAGGGTCACAGCTCTGCAGTGGTGCAGGAGGAAGACTGGGGAAAGGCCATTGGTGCCTTGGGGAGAGCCCAGAAGAGAGTGAGGAGCGGGTGTGGAGGCCCCTGTTGAAGACAGGCCTCTATTTAATGATGTCTACAAGATGTCCACTTGGATGACCAGGAGGCAGATGGCAGGTTGGGGGAAAGATAGATCTGAGAATCATCAGCTATGATCAACCGTTGACTATGGCAACTGATGACATGGCCAGGTGCTATCCCCCCCAGACCCCTGAGAGACAATAGAACATCTCGGGAAGGGAAGATCATCTGGGTGGAAGGAGAATGAAGAGAGCAGTGTCACCACAACTTGTGGAGGAGAGGGTGAGTGACCAGAATTGAGGGTGCACCATACTTGACAGGGGAAACAAGTGGTTCCTGGGAATTGCCATTTCCATTGTTCTTTCCTCTGTTAATAGATGACCTGAAGAAAGATCCTTGGATTCCTGGCTTTTTAAAAATCAGATTTGTAGAAATGGGAATTGATGGAATTAACAAAGCAGGGAGCAGTGTTTCTAGGGAGGACTGAAGTCTCATCTTCTGGTAATATGAAATTTCAGTAAAAAAAAAAGACCCATAAGACAGTTGTTTAAAAGGCAGCAGCACATAACCAGGCCAGATCACACCTGGGCCGTTGTGGTGAGTTCTGGGGGGCTCCATTTTGGAAAGGCATTGGTAGACTGAAAGGGGATCAGAACTGAGGTGAGGTCAAGTGGAAAGAGATGGGATTGTTAATACAGAGGAAAGAATGGGTTTAGAGGGGTGGCTAGGTGGCGCAGTGGATAGAACACTGGACCTGGAGTCAGGAGTCCCTGAGTTCAAATCCACACTCAAGACACTTAATAATTGCCTGGCTGTGTGGCCTTGGGCAAGCCACTTAACTACATTGTCTTGCCAAAAAAACCTAAGGAAAAACAAAAAGAATGGGTTTAGGGAATAGGGTCCATGGTCAGGATCTGAAAATGGCCAACTGACTGCACTAATGAAAGTAAACTAAGTCAGGGATTTTAGCTAAGAAACTTCCTCAGATCACAGAAGAAACACCCTCCTCCACCTGGCTGAGGAGCTCTAGAGCAGCCCTCTAGGCAGTCTAGAAAAGAGTTTGGAATTATTCTAAGAAGGTGGTTAAGAGGTCCTTGCCTTGGTGGCACAGAGTTCCCATGGAGGTCAGAGGCAGAAAGACCCCCCCCCCCGCCCCAGTCACCAGAGTTTTCAGAGCGGCCCCATTTTGGGGGCCAGAGAATGGGGAGCCAAGTAGATGCCACATAAATTCTATGTGATTGTTCTAATGGAATATCACACTACATGTTGAACATGAGGTTGGGAAGGCTGATGGGAATTACTGTAGTATAGAGTAAGCAGTCACTGGATTTCCCCCCCCCCCCCAACTTGAGATGCAGGCCCCAGAGCTGGTGCAGAAGAGACAAGGAAAGAGCCCCCGAGTTTTCATTGGAAAGTTAGGGGCTGGAGATGTGGAATACATCATCAGACTTGCTGATTTTTTTGGTTACCAAAGATACCTTGCTGGTTGGGTGGGATTCTTTGGGAAATAAAGGAGATGGAAAAAGAAGGGTGTCAATAAAAGTGTTCTAAAATCCTAAAGGGGAGTTGATTTGATTTATTCCTCGAGGCTGCAAAGGGCAGACAAGGAGACTCGGGCTCAACATAAGGAAGGACTTCTTGAATCATTTTCCATAACCTCCTGGTTGGTCTTCAACTTCTCCCCTTGCTAGGCCATCATCCACACAGTGGCCCAGTCACTGTTCTTTAAATCCATGTGCATGTATTGTATTCCCTTACATGAGAAACTACTGCCCACCCCCGTGCCTTCAGGATTAGAGGTGTGTTTGGCCTTGAAGCTGTTCACTTGTCCCTGGTCTGTCTCACCCCAATCTCTCCAGGCTTATCATTGCCCAAACTTTATACATTCCACCTTCTTTCTCTAGGCCATTCCCTCTCCCATCCTTGTCTTTTCCTGTCTCTGGCTTAAGACTCAACTCCAGAACTTCTTTTCACCTGATGTGATGGAGGTTGGGGAACCAACTGGGAAGGAGTGGGAGCAGAGATTTAGACCTGGAAGGGGGGAGGTAAGGACCAACCTTCTAGTCTAGCCCCTTCATTTTTGTAGATGGAGAAAACTGAGGTGAAAGAAAGGGATACTTCTGATAAGGGCAAAGGTTGCAGCTTCTTTGCAGCAATAACTTCCCTGTTCATGAGAAGCCTTTATAAAAGGGCAATAATGAGGAAATGTAAAATCACAGAGGTGGTGAGTTGTTCATATATTGAACAAGGGAGGGCCTTCAGGTGAGTAGGTGAAGAGCCTTGAACTTTTATGCTGAAGAATACTGTAGATACTGTCTTAGCAGGAGTGACTTGATAAAAGTGGTGTCTTTAGGACAGCTGCTGTGGAAAAGGGATTGGATGAAAAGTTACAAAAGGCAGATTTCAGTTTAGAGGAAGTTATTGTTAGATAATCATTACTCTTAGGTAACAATTAGAGCTTTCCAAAAATGAAATAGGTTATCTTGGGGAGTCAGGACCTCCTCATGGTTGGAAGGTGATCCAAATGGAAGAATCCTACAGATGCTGTCAGGAGAACCCAGGTGAATCAGGGAGGAGGCTGGGGTAGCAAGGAGAGGAGACCAGGCAATGGACTCTGGGTGTGGTGGCTGTGGGTTGTGAGGCAGAGAAGTGGAGTGAGTAGAGGGAAGAAGAGGAACCTTTGTCATCAGTTAAGCGCAGGTGCAGGTAATGGTCTTGGGAGGTGGGGATGAGGATGGTTTTGGAGGCAGGCCAGAGATCCAGTTTTTGACGTGTTGAGCCTTAGGTAATTGACTCCTTGCAGATGAATGAGTGGTCTAGTGAAATGAGTCTTGGTTTCCAAGAAGTACATGAAGAATTTTGAAAAAGAGGACATTAGGGAAGCATCTTTCTCTCTTGGAATTTTGGGAAGGGGTTTGTTACAGATCCTAAAGCTCTAGCAGAGGCCGAGGTTTGAGGGCAGGCTCTGCCACATATATGTTAGCCTTTAACAAGGTAGAACCAAAGCAAATTAACAAGCAAAAAGGTACAAATCAGGTGGAAGATGATGTTCAGTGACCCCATTCCAGCCTGTGGAATTCTACCTGGGACCTGGTTTTCTTTCTTTTCCTCCGAGTGTTAGCTTTACGCAGTGTGTATAGAGTTTGGGCTCAGCTGATTTCTTTCCACTTCACCTTGATGTCGTTTTATGTGCCCTGTGTCCACTTGTTGGATGTGGCCATTGCTGAAGAAGTGATAGGGCTGCAGATGTTTTTGTGCATCTGAAGCCTCCCCCGATGTTAGTACTGATCTGCAGCTCTGCCTTCCTGCCCAGATTAATTGGATTGTTTGAAGGAGGGGTTTATTTTAGATTTTTAAACCCTACAGCTGTAAGGTGGAATTTCTAGGTTGTCTTTTGTTCAGTCCACCCAGCAATTAAGATCTTAATTAAAGTAAGATTGAATGAATAAATTGATTTGTAGTTCTCTTTTAGTGAGTTTTAGCCTATTCTTCAAAACTAAGTTTGTATTCATTTCTTACTTCATAAATTGTTTGCTCATATCTTTTGACTCTGGCTTCATTTGTCAATCTTTCATATTAGCCCTTCCAAAAATAAGGTTTCTGGAACAGAATACACAGTCCTAGGGGCAGGGATCTAAGGAGGAGGGAGACCATCCCCCTGCTTTGAGTCGTTTCAGCCTTGTCCCCATTCTTTGTGACCCCATTTGGGGTTTCCTTGGTAAAGATACCGAAGTGGATTGACATTTGACTTCTCTAGCTCCTTTGACAGATGAGGGAACTGAGATAAACAGGGTTAAGTGACTTGCCCAGGGTCACATAGCTAGTAAGTATCTGAGGCCGGAGTTGAACTCCGGTCCTCCTGACTCTGTCCAGTGGGCTGTCTAGCTGCTCTTGGGCACTGTACCTCTCCTAGGTCACACTCTTGATTCATTGAGTTTGCAGTCTACTACAGCTCCCAGAGCTTTTTCTCTGAACTGCCCTGTAGGAACATGAGTTTGTTTTTTGTCCTTAACTTAAAAAGGTACTTCAGATCTGTTTGGGGCACTTGGAAAGCTAAGGGTCAACCACATTTCAGTTGTCTTAAACTCTTCTTATTTTAGTTCTTTTCCACTTGGCCTGGTTTGGCCTGCTGAATTGAACCTGCTTTTCTTCTCTGCTCGGACCTCTCTGTAGGGACAGCTGCTGGCCTCGGGTTGGCGGCAGCTGGCTCTGTGGGAAGGCCTCTTGGAGTCACCTGCATCCTTCTGTGTGATTCCAGAGGGTGGATGGGCTCCGCTGTAGTGCCATGCTGCTGCAGCTGCTGAGAATGGGGGTCTTTCTTGTGACAGAAGTGGAGCAGACCTCAATGGTCCTGCTTATTCATCCAGCCTGGCTAGCCCAAAGAGAGCTGGGATTTCTGTCAGGAAGCTTCTATTTCATTTAAAGGGGAAAAGTACTTGTGTTTAATATTAAATTATTAGGCATTATTTTATATCTTTTAGATTGTATCTGAAGGATGATTCTGTTAAATCCCAAAGCAATATATGAGAACCAGATTCTGGCAAAACATGTCCAAGCATGACTGAATTTTTTTTTATTTGCTGAAAGCAATTTGGATATTAGGAAGTAGCAGGGAGAAGACCCAGCTGCTACATTTAAATCTCCCCTAGCCTCAGTTTCCCCCTTTGTAAAGTGGAGTTGGATTTAGATGCTTGCCAGACTCTTGGGTTCTCTCATCCCATCCTTGGGTTGTGGTGCACTGGTGGCTGATCCTTCTTTCCTTTTTCCTCCCTGTACCCAGGCTTGAAAGGAGGGGCCACTTTCAAGACCCAACTAAACTTACTCACGATGGACTTAACTAATGTGAATCTTTGTGGGTTTTTGCAGGTAACTGAGCTCAATGAGCCCCTCTCCAACGAAGACCGAAACCTCCTCTCTGTGGCCTACAAGAATGTGGTCGGTGCTAGGCGGTCTTCCTGGCGGGTCATCAGCAGCATTGAGCAGAAGACCATGGCTGACGGGAATGAGAAGAAGCTGGAGAAGGTGAAGGCCTACCGTGAGAAGATTGAGAAGGAGCTGGAGACCGTCTGCAACGATGTGCTGGCGCTGCTTGACAAGTTCCTCATCAAGAACTGCAACGACTTCCAGTATGAGAGCAAGGTCTTCTACCTGAAGATGAAGGGCGACTACTACCGCTACTTGGCAGAGGTGGCTGCGGGGGAGAAGAAGAGCAGCGTTGTGGAGTCCTCTGAAGCTGCCTACAAGGAGGCCTTTGAGATCAGCAAGGAGCACATGCAGCCCACCCACCCGATCCGGCTGGGGCTGGCCCTTAATTTCTCCGTCTTCTATTACGAGATCCAGAATGCCCCTGAGCAGGCCTGCCTCCTGGCCAAGCAGGCCTTTGATGACGCCATCGCCGAGCTGGACACGCTAAACGAGGATTCCTATAAGGACTCCACGCTGATCATGCAGCTGCTGCGAGACAACCTGACCCTCTGGACGAGCGACCAACAGGACGAGGAGGCAGGAGAAGGCAACAACTGAGAGCAGCCCCGGCCCCCCGGCCCACGCCCTCCCCCAGCCCTGAACCGTCCCCGTCGTCGTCCTCGACACGTCCCTCGACACGGTCCCTCGATATCTAGTGCTAAACATATCTGTATTGTCCGCACGGCTACTCAAAGCCGCCCTCCCTCCCTTGAATCAGGAAGCAGCCCCGGTCAAGGCTTCATGAGCATTGCTGGATGAATGGATGGTTAGAGCCCCCTGGAGTGCCCTTGCTTCTCAGCTTGTGCACCCTGAGGCTCTTGCTCGACCAGATGTGTGCCCGTTGAGCTATGAATCCCAGTGAAGGAAGGAAAAAAGGAAGGAAGGAAGGAAGGAAGGAAGGAAGAGATCAGAAGGAGACTTGGTCTACATGGATTTTAACAGTTTTCCCATTTCAGCTGAGCTAATAGTGTTTTGTTGAGCAGTACGTTACCTGCATGCGGAATACGTTCACCCCCCCATCCCTCCACCCCCTGCCACTGTCTCTCCGCCAACGGGAAACAGGTACCGGAAGCTGATGCCCGAAGAGACAAGCCGACCCTCTCCATCAGCTGACGCCAACTGTCGCCAATGTGAGGTTTCAGTAATGCCTTGTTTTTGCCTCTTTAAATTATGTGCACAAACCTTGTTTTCAATGCAATGCCTCTAAAAGTTTTGATACTTGTAACTTTTTTTTGGTTGCGATTGTTCAAGAATCATGGATTTATTATTATTATTATTATTATTATTATATATTTTTTTTTTTGGTAACTCTTTGGCCGTTGTCCTTGTGTATTCTGACAGCGAGTGCCATGTGTTAGCCCATGTCAATCAAGGTGGATGATTGTGAAACACCAGACTTCTAAAATAAATGTTTTGGAATTCAGTGGATAAAATAAATGCTGCTTTGGGGATATTAGCACTCCCTGTGAGTCTCGATTCCTTCTTTCCTGCCCCCACCCCATGGGAGAAGACCATAGGGTAGGACTTGGGGTTGGCTCCTGCCTCGGACCCTCATTAGTACTGGGACCCTGGGCAGGTCCTTGTTTATCTAGGAGGGGCAGTGCTTGCCAGCCTCAGCACACCGGGCGAAGGTCAGCTATTCTTGTCCCCCGAGTGTCCAGTAGTAAGGCAGCCCCTGGATTGAGGTGTATTCACTTTACATTTGCTCTTGGAAGTTTTCCTGGGATTGAACTGCCAGGGGTGGGTGAATGAATGGATAAATACAAGATAAAGGGATTTAAATGGTCAGGATCTTTAGGGAGTAAACCCGGCCTCCTTTTGAGGAAACCGAGGCCAGTCTTTGGAAAGGGACAACCCAAGTCACCCATGGAGAAGATGCAAAACTGCTGCTCCCAGTGAGATGTGCTTCACTACCCTTCAGCCCTTGTTCCTCCTCTCTTTTCTGGCCTCTGCCCCCTGTGGCCACAAACTTCTCTGTTGTCCTTTCTCATTATGGATCAACATTCCCATCTGACAGCCAGTACAAGTCTGAAGCTGATTTAATCACATTCAAACAACATACACACCCTCTGTTTTGGATTTGAATTGACTTTTGGGGTCTCTCTAAGGTTAGACAGATTATGCCTTCATCTTGATAAAAGGCAGAAATTCATGTTTAAGTTCTAAAAGTACTGTTACCCTGCCAACCCTTTTGACATCTTATCCCAGATCCAGGAGTGAGCTTTCTTTTCATTAGGATTAATGCTATTTTTTTTATTCCCTGGTAGGAGAGATTTATGGTGAGAGTCCCCAAAAGTCTTGTACAACTTTAAGCTTTAATAAGCCTGTTGAATTATTAAGCTTATTAAAAATTTAATAAGCTTAGAACTGCACTAAGACTTTTAGAACACCCTGTATTCCCACGTATTATGTTTTGTGATTTAGTCTCTGGGGATTAAAATTATCCCACCTACAATAAAAGAGACTAAGGTAGAGCTGTGAACCAGTGGTACTTTATTAAAGGGTCCATGGACCCCAGATATTCCTCATGATCTAAGATGTTCCATCTTGTGGGACCTTATTTTAATAGGGTTTGATCTCCAAATATGCAAAAGAGGTATGGTGAAATACAGAATATCATTGGTTGACAGACCTTGCTCTTGAGGACCAAAAATAACATTAGCAGGGGCTCATAGCTAGAGTGAAACATGGGACATTTTGACTATGTGGTCAAAGATAGTCATAAAATGAATCTGCCACTCTTTAGGTTAGGCAAGAGGTGGCACATCCAGATTAGGTGAACATAAGATGCTCAATTGCTTGGTCCGGAGTTATAAAAAATAAGTTGGGACTTTCCATGTAGTTGGGTCACCTCTACCACATGGGACTTGGTCACCAAGACAAAGAAAAACAGGGGTGGAGGGTCTCTAACTAGCTCCCTATAATTTGCTCGAGTTATCTTACCATCTGCAGTTCACAGCCTTGGGACCCAATATACATAGAATCATATCAAATTGATTGATGCTAATTAGAAATTTGAAGGGGTCCTCAATGAAATCAACTTTCTTAAATCGGGTTGCTACATCACCACACAATTCTTTGCCCACAATAGCTCTCAAAGACTATAATTATATGTCTTTAATATAAATCACCATGGATCATAATTATAGCAATTGAGATAGTTAAGGTTTGCACAACATTTTATATCTTATTGAGCCTCATAACAATCCAAAGGTGTGTGTTGGTGTGTACCCAATTTGCAGATGGAGAAGCAGGCTGAGAGGGCTTTTGGACTCCTAAACAAGCCCAGGTCTCTTCTGACTCCCAAGCCCTTTAACTCCATTGCACCCCCAAATCAAAAGTTGTAAACTGTATTGGAGAAAATTCCCATGGCAATGGTTCCTTGAAGGCAAAATGAAATGAGTTACCACAATTCTACCCCTTCTAAAGGACCTCAGATCTTGTCAATGTGGTTATTCCCCTCAGGAATGCTCATTACCCTTGCCTGGGTTTTTCCACAAATTCATCATGGGAGGTCTAATTGACTAACTTAAAAAAAAATCCATGAAAATTCATCTTCCTTCCATTGAGAAAGAAAAAAAAATACCTGTTACAAATGTAGACAAGCAAAACATTCTTACATTGACTATCCTTGCCTCATTCTCTTCCCAGGGCCTCAATCTTCACTGTCTGTCTCAATGAGTCCATCATCCCTTGGGCAGATTAGCCTGTTTCATTGCAGTCCCTTGGAATTATAGTTGCACATTTCTGCCCTGGTTTTTCATGATTATTTCAGTAGAGTCCATGATTATCCACTCTACCTCCTCATATCTCTTTGATAATAGATTCTGCCTGTAGTCTTTATACTTTGGATTCTCAATAAATTCATTAAGACTGGAGAAAATTTGTACTTAAAATCTGTTTTGTAGAGTGGTACCCATCAGTTTAGAAGTTAGATAAATTTTTAAGGAATGGCTGACTAATGAAGCACAATGGTTGTGCTCCCCATCTCTTCAACTTAGAACTGAATCTAGTTTGGTATAGATGCCTGTGGATTCTTTGCAAAAAAGTCTCATGACTGAATCACCTTAGAAGGTTCTAGGTAGAGTGCCTTTCTAGGCCCAACCTCTCCCAGGTCACAGCATGTCACCTCTGCAACACAGCAAGTGTTTGTTTATCCATCTAGGCTTTGTTCAAAGACCTCCAGTGATGTCCTTTTGGGCAACTGATTATTAACAAGTTTTCCCAGGTGTTGACCCTGTCTATCTCCTTAGCTACTTCTTCCATTATACTTAGTACAATCCTTTTGGCCAGGCAGAAACAGTCTAAAATTTCCTTTCATATGGGACCAACTAAAATACTTGGAGACTGTTATGTCCCTGATAAGCTCCCATCTTGAGACCCTTCACTATCCTGATCACTTGTATGAACTCCTTTATGTCCCTCTAAAATGTGGCTGTTAAGTCATGACCTCATTTTGGGTTTTCTTGGCAAGACACTGGATTTTCATTGATTTAAAAAAAATTTAAAAACCTCGAGTTCATGTTACAGAGGAAGAAACAGGTAAACAGGGTAAAGTGACTTGTCTAGGGTCACACAGCTAGTGTCTATCTGAGGTTGAATTTGAACTTGGGGGCAGCTAGGTAGCACAGTGGGTAGAGTGCTGGCCCTGGAGACAGGAGGACCTGAGTTCAAATGTGACCTCAGACTCTTGTGTGACCTTGGTCCCATTGCCTTAAATAGTTAAAAATTAAGCAAAAATGTATGGAGAGGGAATTTGAACTTAGGTCTTCCTGATTCCAGAGCCATCACTCTCCACTGTACCACCCGTCTAAAATAATACTTAGATTATTTCAGATGTTCTCATGATATAGATCTCAGCCTTTCACCAACCTTTTGTCTCTACTCAGTTCAGCTCTTGGATAACTGCAACATTACATAGTGCCTAGAATTAAATATGGTTTGGTATGGCCATTTGAATTATTCGGCTAGACAAACGACAGAAGGTTCCAGGTGGGGTGTGCTTGGTTTCTCTGGCTTACTCTTTAATTCAATGACTTGGATAAAGTTCTAGTTGGCATGGTTGACAAATCTGCCAGTGACTCAGCCTGGCAAGGACAGGCAAACTCCGTGAATAACAATTCAAGATCTTGACACTGAGTTAAGATGAGATTGCATAGGAATAGATGTAAAGTTACTCTTGGGCTTAAAATCAACTTCACAAATACAAGGTGGGGGCAGCTAGGTGGTGTAGTGGATAGAGCGCTGGCCCTGGAGTCAGGAGTACCTGGGTTCAAATCCGGTCTCAGACAATAATTACCTAGCTGTGTGGCCTTGGGCAAGCCAACTTAACCCCATTTGCCTTGAAAAAACCTAAAAAAAGCAAAAAACCCCAACAAATACAAGGTGACAGAGGCATGGCTGGCTAGTAGTGTATCGACAAAAAATTACAGTGAACTTTGGGATCAACACAGGTCAAACAAGGAACCTCCATTTGGCCAAGAAAGCTAACACAAACACATAGAGAGAGGCCTAGTGGCCAGAACCAAGAGGGCAGTGGTCCTCTGATACTCTCCTCCATCGGAGCACACATGGAGTTTTGTGACCAGTTCTGGTAATGCACTTTGGAGAACGCCTAAGAAGGGTTAAATAAATGTGAAGGGGCATCTGGAATGAGACTCAATTGAAGGAATTGAAGATCTATTGCCTGAAGAGGAGATTGGAGCTCTGAGAGGGAAAGGGATGTAATTATTATAATAAGTTATGCAAAGAGGAATGAGCCTTGGTCTGCTTGGCCCCCAAGGACAAAACTAGGAGCAGTGGGGTTGGGGCAGGGAGGCCAAATAAGACATGATTGAAAAGAAACCTTCCCAACATAGGAAATACATGATAATACTTGTATCCATCATTTGTGTGATTAGGTTTTTGTTTGTTTTTTGCACTAAAGTTCTAGGTTTCATGTTCATTTTCTTGGGAGAAGATATAGAAAGGGATTAATAATCAAGTCATGAGATAATAAGGGCTTACATAGAGTTCTTTAAGGCTTGCAGAGCATTTCATATGTATATAATCTTTTTGAATCAAATGTTTAGATCAAAAGGGAACCATAGGGGCGACTAGGTGGCACAGTGGATAGAGTATCGGCCCTGGAGTCAGGAGTACCTGAGTTCAAATGCAGCCTCAGACACTTAATAATGACCTAGCTGTGTGCCCTTGGGCAAGTCACTTAACACCATTGCCTTGCAAAAACTAAAGAAAAAAAGGGAACCATAGAAGTCAGTTGTTTGGTACATTTTACAGTTGGGGAAACTGAAGCTGAGGTGCAGTGCCTTGCCAAGGTAGCAGCTAGTAAGTGGCAGAGCCAGAATTTCAGTGTTTTCCACTTCCCTATGCTGTCTCTTTATTTAAAAACACTTCGAACCCACCCCCACCCCAAATTCAACCCAAGAGGTACATGAGTTGGTCGTTTCAAATATAGCTTCCCTTATATAAGCTAGTGTGTATTTGGTTCAGCCAGCAGCAGTCAAGTGGATTGTTGAGTCATCCCATCTGGAGCACCCTGTCCAGTCTTGGGCACATTTTAGATTGGAATTGGAGAAGCCAGAGTCTTCTTCAGACTAAGGGATCCAGGATGGTGAGGGGTTTGGAAGATAAGCTAGGAATGGGTTGAAGAAGCAGGGAAAAGTGCAGACCAGAGAAAAGCACATTTTTTAAAGAGAAGAACAGAGAGAGGATAGGTTGATAGGCTTTAATACTTTTCAAGAAAAAGTTAATTTGTTTCGTGTGCCTTCAGAGAACTTCAACTAATGGATAGGAATTCCAAGGAGACCTTTCAGATTAGGGGAGAAAAAAGAAAAAAGCATGAATTTATGCCCCAAATGGGTATCTTTTTGATAATGGACAATCTATTCCATAAAGATAAGGTCTGTACTTGTGGCCTCGTTAGCATGGGGTTTTGTGATTAAGGACCCCTTCAAAATTGGCCCCTTCGAAATTCAACCTACAGACTGGGAAATAAGAGGTGCCAACTTGCCCAGGGTCACACAACTCAGTTATTAGAGACTAAACTTAAACCCAGATGCCTGGTCTAGACAATTCTGCTACAACATGTGACCTTATATTTTAATTTAATTAGGTGATTAAGATGTTGGGAGTAGAGTGGTTAAGTCAGGCTTTGGAGGCAGGAGGACAGGTGATGAAATTCTGACTCAGATGAGGTGCCAAACAGCATCTCATCCTCCTGGGAAAGGCGGCTCCCTCAGAAGGTCCCCACGCTTATTAAATCCCAAGTCTGGTAGAATTAACCTTGCTTCCAGCTCTGCCCATGTCCAGGGCCCCAGACTTTGTCCTAGAGAAGTCCATTTTGTTCAGTGATTTCAACCATGTCTGACTTATGACCGTGGTCTTCTTGGAAAAGATATTAGAGTGGTACTAGAGTGGCCATTTCCTTAAAAAAAAAATTTTTTTTTTAGGTTTTTTTTTAGTTTTTTTTGCAAGGCAATGGGGTTAAGTGACTTGCCCAAGGCCACACAGCTAGGTAACTACTAAGTGTCTGAGGCTGGATTTGAACTCAGGACTCCTGACTCCAGGGCCAGTGCTCTATTCACTGCACCACCTAGCCACCCCTGGCCATTCTAAAGATCATTTTTTTTTTTTAGATTAGGAAACTGAAGTGACTTGTCCAGGTTACACAGCTAGGAAGTGGCTGAGGCTGGATTTGAACTCAGGAAGGGGAGTCTTCCTGTCCCCAGGCTTGGTGCTCTATCCATTGCTTGTCTGGCTACCCAGAGAAGTCCAAGTTTTCAGGAAAATCTGTTTAGGAGCCTCTAGTTTAAAGTTGTACATGTTTGGTATATACACAACTGATACTACATGTGTTTGAAGGCAGGAAGATCTGAGTTCAAATCCTGCCTTAGACTTCCTCTCTTTGCTGCCCTGGAGAGTCATTGGCCCCAGTTTCCTCATCTATGGAGAAAAGGTGGACTTAATAACCTCAAAGGCCCTTTCCAGCTCTAATCTAAGGTCCAACGAGAAAAAATCAGAGAAGGCTCCATGGAGGAGGTGACCTTCAAAGGATGGGTGTGAATTAAATGGGAAGAGAGGGGAGTTTCCCAAGCTGAGAAAAAGCAATGGAAGGGGAAGTGGAGATGGGGGAGCATAAAAGGGACCAGAGAGGAACATAAATTACATATAGTGAGGCAGTGGATAAAGTACTGAGCCTGAAGATAGAAAGACCCGAGTTCAAATTCTGTCTTGTGTGATGGGAGGGGGACAAACCACTTAAACTCTGCTTCCATTTCTTCATCTGAAAAATGGGGGCAGCACCTATCTCCCAGGATTGTGGTGAGGAACAAATGAGATATTTATAAAATGTTTAACATTGGTACTGCCATTTAATTATTAGCTATGATTATATATTACTATTTTCAGTGCTAGTGAAAAGGTAAGGTGTTGCCAGATTTCTCTCCCAATTCTTTTAAACTGAGAACCTCATATTTTACAGGAAAAATGGAGGTCATTTGTCATGAGCTTCCTCTTCTGTCTTCCTCATTTACAACACACATTCCTTCCACCCCTCTCTCATCCTTCCCCCGCCTCACATGATGGTTTACTCCTTTATCAAGGTGAACCCCGCTACCTGTTCAAGTCACCCCATGCCACCCTCTCAAACACATTGCCTTTCCCTGTCATCCCCACTCTCACTTATTTTCAGCCTCTCCCTCTCCCTGGCTCATTCTTTACTACCTACAAACATGTCCATGTCTCATCCTAAAAAAACCCTCCCTTGGTCCTTCCACCCCTGCAACAATCTTCCTAGTCTCTTCTTCCCTTTTGTCTCCTATGCCATTGGAGATGCAGGTCTGGAGCTCCCTGCGTCCTCCAGGGCTGTCCTCTATACCTGCCTAACTCCACCTCCTAACCTCCCTGGCTTCCTTTAAGTCCCAACTAAAATCCCACCTTCTCTAAGAAGCGTTCCCCAACATCCCCTTAATTCTGACCCTTCCCTATTTTAAATATTTCCCCTTTATCCTGTAGATAGTGTGCTATCTCTCTGCTTCTGTCTCTCCTCTCTGTCTCTCTGTCTCTCTCTGTCTTGTGTGTCTGTCTGTGTCTCTCTTGCTATCTCTCTGTCTCTGTCTTGCTATCTCTCTCCTCTTTCTCTGTCTCTCTCTCTCCCTTTCTTTCTGCCTGTCTCTGTCTCTCTATCTCTCTCTGCCTCTCTCTCATGTCCCTCATTAGATCAGAAGCTCTTTGAGGGCAGGGCATGCCCTTTTTTAAAAATTATTTGTGCTTTTATATTTTCAGGACTTAGCACAATGTCTAGCTTATAACTGGCTAAGATTTTGGAGTACCTTGAATGCCAGACCAAAGAGTTTTTGACCTTTCCTCAGTAGGCCACTTGACCAGGGGGTGACCATCAGATCTAGGCATGGGCAAAGTTAGCCATCAGTTTGTATCTAGGGTGGATTAGAAGGGGAGCGAGCAGAGGTTGGGAGACGGGTTCAGAGGTTAGGACAATAATTCATGGAGGGCCTTGGGCTGGTGGCAGGGTAGCAGCAGCGGGAGCAGAAAGGGGGATGCAGAAATGGGATATTATTGTTCTCTAAGAAACAACAAATATGAAGAATTCGGAACAACATGACAAAAGTCTATGAACTCTTGCAAAACAAAGTAAGACACAGGAGACAATATAGACAAGAACAATACAAGTGGAAGGAAAGAAAAGTAACCCCAAAGCCAACAAGCCCCAGAAGTTACTGACTGCCTTCGGGTGATAAGGACCAAACCCTTCCCTGGAGCAGAGATAACCAATGGAGGGCACCTCCCTTCTTTGCAGAGGTGGGGGACCATGGGTGTGGAACTCCATATACTGGGAGCTGGACTGATAGATTGATTAGTTTTGCATAACTGTTTCCTCCTTTTTAATTCTCTGCCACTTGGAATGCCTCATTAGGTAGGGGAAGAGGAAAGATTTTTTTTGGAAATGATGGTGACATGATGGTGATGTCTAAACTTTGATTATTGATTGGAATAATTTATTTTGAAGAAACATATATGAGAGATTATTGGGGTAGAGTCAATAGGACTTCCTAACTGATAGAAAGTGGGGAAAGGAAAGTCAGACACTGAAGTTTCAAGTCTAGGTGATAGAGGGAATCCAAATCATAGATATCTTGTGGAGGGAACCTTAGAGAACCCCTAACCTCCCTGCTTATAGATGTGTTTGTCGAAGGAGAGTGAAGTCAAAAGGAAGAGGGAGAAAGAAGTGACTATAAAAGTCTTTACAGAAATATCAACCTAAATAAATGGAGAAATCCTACTTAGTTGTTCATGGACAGGTCCAAATAGAATGCTTCTATTTAGAATGTGTTGGCTTTCAGGTGCCCCTAGATTATCCAGATGGAGAGGACCTGTGTATGGTTGGAGATACAGAGCTGGAGCCCAGAAATCTGGGAGCTATCAGGAATTGTTTGATTACTGATTTCAAAGAGAGAAAATGTAGAGAGAGGAGAAGCAGGTGTAGAGCAGAATGGATGAGGAAGAGGATGAAGAACTGTAGAAAGCGAGGCAAAGGAGAATTGAGAAATAGGACAGCCAGGTGAGATGTTGGCATGGCAAACTGAATAATTAAATTAACTTGAGTAGTATTGTTATTTTTATTTCATTGGCAGAACCTGTCCATGAACAATTAAGTAGTATTTCTCCATTTAGGTTGGTATTTCTGGAAAGACTTTTATAGTCACATTCATATAGTTCTTGTGTTTATCTTGGTAAATAGACTCCCAAATATTTTATATAGTCTGTGGTTATTTTGAATATAATTTTCCTTCTACCTTTTCCTGTCTTTTTTGGACGGGATGATATTAGACCAGGGACTGAAAACCAAGGAAAAGATTAGACTTGTTGTTTGTTCATAGAGGAGAGAGAGAAAGGAGCACAAAAACCTTAATTTTGGAGGAATTTGAACCTAGCCTCTGGCAGAACCAGTGTAACCTTGAGCAAGTCCAACTATCTAAGCCCCAGTTTTTCATGTTGCTGCCTGGAAGTTGGGAAGGGGAGGGAGTAAGTTCCTATATCAAGCTCTGGGCTAATACTGGACCAACACTTTCTCATTTGGGAGCCCTGGAGGAAGACATGGAAGCCTCAACATGCAATCGTCAGAGATCTCTCTCCCAGCATCTGAGACTCTCCAGTGGGATCCAGGTCATTCTTGGAAGATAATGCCATTTTCTTGTATGTTATGAATTTATGTTACCACAATAGCTATTGGAACTGGATCTACTGGTGTCATGACCCCATCTGAGACATAGAATAACCAGAAATGATAGAGGGAATGAGCATTTATAGCACTAGGGTAAGTGCTTTTTACAAAGAATATCTCATTGGATCATCTACCCCCTTCAGATGACAGAGGGAAACTGAGTCACAGACATGAAGGGACTTGCTAGGGGATGAGCTGAAAGGGGCTTTGAAGAGTCTGTACTGAACTCCTGATTTCATTTCTTTATTTTAAAATGTCAATTTGCAGTCACTTTAGAAAAACCCTGACGGTTCGGCTCCCAACCCAAAGATGAGATGATTCCCTCTTCCCTCTGGTCTTCATATCTGTATTGTCTGTGTTTCCAAGACAACGACGATGATGTTTGTCTTTCCTTTTTGAAGAAAACATCAGGGAGGGGATGCCATGACAAGCACATGAATTGGATCTGAATGAGGAGTGAAGAGTCCCCAGCCTCACTTTCTCCTCCAGAGCCATCTGGGTCCGGGGGCCAGATATGAATCAGGATGAGTGGAGATGGCCCTGGGTGGGAGGCAGTCAGGGTGAAGTGACTTGCCCAGGGTCACTTAGCTAGTGTCTGAGGTTAGATTTGAACTCAGGTCCTCCTGACTCCAGGGCTCTCCCTTGTGCACCCTAGCTGCTCGGCTTAGTGGTAGGAACATGAATGGATCACAAGTCCAGGATCTGCCATCGGTTACCTGGGTGACCTTGGACCGGTTGCTCCCCTTTCTTCACAATACCAGACTGGTCATTGAGCTCTAGGAATCTAGGAGATCAAAGTGACCCAGGCTCCGCTAGCCAGCCGAGCTGCCAGCCCCCATGCTGGAGCCCCTGCCCTCCTGCCTGGCTTCCCTTCTCTCTTAGCAGGTGGACAGAGCTTCATTTGAAATATAGAAATGAGATTATAGAATGGCCTTCAATAGTGGGCAGGGAATACCAGAGGCCTGATGGGTACAGCAAGTAGGGGAAGTTCCTATCCTGAGGGTCTTACCACCTTTTCCAGTGAGGGAGAGAGAAACAGAGAGAAAGAAAGGAGAGAGAGCACGTTCTTCCTGTACTTTAATAAAAGGGTGTAGCCACGATGTGTGGGTGACCTTGCTGCCAGTAAATACAGAAATAATTTTGGAGTGGGGGTGAGGGTGTCAGCATGGCCTACTTCTGAGCTAAATTTGTCAGCTTGTCAGAGTCCCTTGTCCATCCTCACATTTCGATCATTTGGTCACAAAACAGTTTCTTAGTTTTTTTCTGTGGCAAATTCCTTTGAATCTATAAAAAGGCAAATATCAAGAAGATAGTTTTTAGAACAGGGGATGTCAGGGCTGGGAGGGGTCTTAGAACAGGGGATGTCAGAGCAGGAGGGGTCTTAGAACAGGGGATGTCAGGGCTGGGAGGGGTCTTAGAACAGGGGATGTCAGGGCTGGGAGGGGTCTTAGAACAGGGGATGTCAGGGCTGGGAGGGGTCTTAGAACAGGGGATGTCAGGGCTGGGAGGGGTCTTAGAACAGGGGATGTCAGGGCTGGGAGGGGTCTTAGAACAGGGGATGTCAGGGCTGGGAGGGGTCTTAGAACAGGGGATGGCAGAGCAGGAGGGGTCTTAGAACAGGGGAGGTCAGAGCAGGAGGGGTCTTAGAACAGGGGATGTCAGGGCTGGGAGGGGTCTTAGAACAGGGGATGTCAGGGCTGGGAGGGGTCTTAGAACAGGGGATGGCAGAGCAGGAGGGGTCTTAGAACAGGGGAGAGAACAAGGGGTCAGAGCAGGAGGGGTCTTAGAACAGGGGATGTCAGAGCAGGAGGGGTCTTAGAACAGGGGATGGCAGGGCTGGGAGGGGTCTTAGAACAGGGGATGTCAGGGCTGGGAGGGGTCTTAGAACAGGGGATGTCAGGGCTGGGAGGGGTCTTAGAACAGGGGATGTCAGGGCTGGGAGGGGTCTTAGAACAGGGGATGTCAGAGCAGGAGGGGTCTTAGAACAGGGGATGGCAGGGCTGGGAGGGGTCTTAGAACAGGGGATGTCAGGGCTGGGAGGGGTCTTAGAACAGGGGATGTCAGGGCTGGGAGGGGTCTTAGAACAGGGGATGTCAGGGCTGGGAGGGGTCTTAGAACAGGGGATGGCAGAGCAGGAGGGGTCTTAGAACAGGGGAGGTCAGAGCAGGAGGGGTCTTAGAACAGGGGATGTCAGGGCTGGGAGGGGTCTTAGAACAGGGGATGTCAGGGCTGGGAGGGGTCTTAGAACAGGGGATGTCAGGGCTGGGAGGGGTCTTAGAACAGGGGATGTCAGAGCAGGAGGGGTCTTAGAACAGGGGAGGTCAGAGCAGGAGGGGTCTTAGAACAGGGGAGGTCAGGGCTGGGAGGGGTCTTAGAACAGGGGATGTCAGAGCAGGAGGGGTCTTCAGGGGAGCAGGGCTGGGAGGGGTCTTAGAACAGGGGATGTCAGAGCAGGAGGGGTCTTAGAGGGGATGTCAGGGCTGGGAGGGGTCTTAGAACAGGGGATGTCAGAGCAGGAGGGGTCTTAGAACAGGGGATGTCAGGCAGGGTCTTAGAACATGTTGTCAGAGCAGGAGGGGTCTTAGAACAGGGGATGTCAGGGCTGGGAGGGGTCTTAGAACAGGGGATGTCAGAGCAGGAGGGGTCTTAGAACAGGGGATGTCAGAGCAGGAGGGGTCTTAGAACAGGGGATGTCAGGGCTGGGAGGGGTCTTAGAACAGGGGATGTCAGAGCTGGGAGGGGTCTTAGAACAGGGGATGGCAGAGCAGGAGGGGTCTTAGAACAGGGGATGTCAGGGCTGGGAGGGGTCTTAGAACAGGGGATGGCAGGGCTGGGAGGGGTCTTAGAACAGGGGATGTCAGAGCAGGAGGGGTCTTAGAACAGGGGATGTCAGAGCAGGAGGGGTCTTAGAACAGGGGAGGTCAGGGCTGGGAATGGTCAATTATTTGACAAACTTTAAAAACTATTTCTCTGTATTAAATCCTGGGGATCCAAAAAAATGGCCACACTGGAGTCCTGCCTGCCCTCAAGGGGCCCCCACTCTCTTGGGGACAGCACCTGGCTGTCCCCGCCAGCCATGTACAGGGTCAGAGGAGGGGAGGGGCAGTGATCTGGGCAGAGTCTTGCAGGGAGGGAGGGAGACCAGGTGGGAGATTCTCCAGGACTAGAGAGTCAGCCTTTGACAAGCGGCCAGGTAAGCCAGCATCACTATAGTGTAAGAGAGGAGGTGACAGACTTTGGATTCCAAAGAAAGGATTTTCAGATCTGGAGGTATAAGGGAGGCATGGAAGGTTATAGAGAGAAGATAGGATCAGTTGGGGCTGTTGAGTGGGGGGTGCATTGCAGTGAGGAGAGACGAGGCAGGGGACTCGTCGAAGCACTATGGGGAAGAAGTGATGGGGGAAAGGATGGTGGCTGTGTGAGGGGGAGAGAAGGGGACCCCGAAACAAAAGCAAGAAGTCAGAAAGGAGGTGGCGTCGGCGTTAGGGCTGAAAGGACCTCATGATGATGAAGCAGAGAGCCTAGAGGACAGGAGAGAATGTGGAATGCCTCTGGGCATTATGCCTGCTGCCCCTTCAGTTAATAGAGGTGGGCAGGCTAGGAGTTGTCTCCAGGGCAGAGTGGTAGCAGCGCATGCCAGTGGAGTGAGGACTCCATGCATCATCTTTTCCAGGGTGTTTGCATTTTGAATTTGGACTCTGAAATGGGTGATTGCTAATGGTGGAATTTGAGGCACCCTTGAATGGAGGGAAGATGCCATTTGGCAGGTTTGTGTGGAGGTACATTTCCAGGTCAGGCAGGAATGCCTGCATCCTGGGGGGGCTACTCTAGCCCTTCCCCCCTCAAACTCTCTTTCCCATCATTAATCCACTGCAGCAGGAAACAAATATTTCCCTTGTTTTGTTCTGGTGGTTTGAAACCTAGTCAGGAAGGTTGGGGTAAAAGCCCCAGGAGTCCAGGGAAAGAGGGGGTGGCAGTGGAGGAAACACCCACCCCAATAAATCAGAGGCAGCCGGTCTCTTCCTCAGCCTCTCCCCAGCCCCCCCTTGTCTCGTTTTGCCCCCCTACGCTTTCCTTTTCTCTTCCCCCCCATCTGTCTCTCCCACCCCCACCTCCATTCCTCTTCGCCTCCTTGGCCATCCCCCTATCCACTGAGGTGGTTACCCTGGCAACCAGCTCCTATGAAGTGACATCACTGGTTGTCAAGGCAATACCTCTCAGGGCAGTGACATCACATCATTACCATGGCAACGCTCCATGGAAGCACTTCTTTAGGGTGCTGGGACCCACACAAATGCATAATCTTTAGCAGATGTGGGAGTGGAGACAGAATGCTAAGGAAGGAAAACAATCCAGAGACCAAGGGAAAGCCAGTGGTAGAGCAGACAGTGCCAGGGCTGGGGGAGGGCTGGAGACCCCGGGCCTCTCTTCACCTTCCCTCATACGGGCACCTGGCTCGCCTAGCCTGCAGAGCCTCCCAGGAGGCTCCATGTGACCTTCCACAAGTGTGCCAGCCCTGGAGGGAAAGGAGGGTCTCACCTGCAGAAAGGAGGACATTTTACCTGGACAGTCACAGTGCCAACGCAATGTGCTGCTAAGGTTCCCTTTTGCTCTGGCATTTTGTGTTCTCCGTTCTAGGATCCCTCCCAGCTTTGACAGTCCCTGTTCTAAGGCCTCTCTCAGCTCTCTCAGTTCCAGGTTCTCTCCTAATTCTTATGTTTTAAAATTTCTTTTTGTTTTTGAATTTTTTATTTAAGGCAATAGGGTAAAGTGACTTGCCCAAGGTCACACAGTTTAGATCTGAACTCAGGTCCTCCTGACTCCAGGGCCGGTACTCTACCCACTGTGCCACCTACTGCCCTGGTCCACTCCTAATTCTAACATTCTCTTTTTAAAGCCCCCTTTCAGCTGACATCCCTTGTCCTAAGGCCTCTCACCCACCTCTGACATTGTCTGTTCTGAGGTCCCTCCCAGTTCTGACATCCCCTGTTCTAAGATGCTCCCAGCTTTGAAATTCTCTGTTCTCTATTTCAAGGTGTCTCCTAGGTAGGGGGTAGAGACTTTCTAGTCATTCTGAGCCTTTCCTTTCCCAGGAGGGCCGAGGGGCAGAGGTCCCCTCCCAGACCACACCTGCAGCCTTCTCATCCCTCAGAGAGCTAGTTGGGAGGAGGGAAGAACCCCAGCAGAAGGTATTTTCTGCTCTGGTGGAGGAAGATGAATCTGGAAGGGGCTGGAGAGCTTCAGCGAGTCTGAGACTTGGAGGGTCCAGACCTATGATGTTAGCTGGTCTAGGAAATATCCAGTGTTGAAGCTCCCTCTGCTGAGCCTCAGTTTCTTCATCTGTAAAATGAAGATCCCTATAGCACTTGCCCCACAAGGTGGGCTGAGTCTCAGGTAAAAGGATGCTCTGTGAAATGTTAAAAAATAATGTCAGTTGTTATCAGGCAGAGGCAGGACTTGAATCTAGACCTGGGCATATATGTCCAGAGAATTCCTCAGAGAATGATCATAGGATTCTGGCTCTAGAATGGGAAAGGACCTCAGAAGCCATGAGGAAACTGAGGCCTGGGGAGAGTAAATGAATTGCCCAAAGTCACAGGGCTTGTTTGGACCCAGGTCCTCTGATCACCAAACCCAGATCCTTTTCTCTGTGTCATTCTCAAAGTTCCAAAGGAAAGTGGTAGAACCAGGATTCGCTCTCTTGGGAAGAGAGTTCTGCCCTCATCTCCCTCTCGTCTGTGCAGCCCCAAGGCTCCTGTCTAGGAGAAGCTGTGGCCCCCTAATCACTGAACCAAAGGACCTCCCAGAGCCATCTCCTTCCAGCCTGGTCGTGAGTTACTGACCCATCTGACAAGGTGAGCTCTAGGCATAGGAAGGTCATTCCTGTTGGGAGTCCATTGCACTTGGAATCTCTTGGTCAGGACTCTGGCATCAGATCTGAACTTGCTCCTTTCTAATGTTTCCCCCCAATCCCCCCTATCGGTGTTTCTGATTCTGCTCTCTGCCCAGCAACCCCCTCCCAAATGTGACAGTCTTTCAAATGCTCAATAGAGCCACCTTCCATCCGGGTCCTGACCCCTATCTGGCCATTGGACCCAGATGGCTCCGGAGGAGAAAGTGAGACTGGGGACTTAGTCCAGCCCCCACTCAAATCCAATTCTTGTACACGTGATGATCACTTTCCTGATATAAAGGTCTTCTTGGAGAACAAAGGGCAAACATTATCAATCAGTCTCCTAAGTCTCCTCCTGACTCGCCTTCACCAGCCCCCCTCATGGATCCTCACATGGCTCTTTACCATCCTGGCTTGTCCTCCTTGGATACTCTCCAGCTTGTGTCCTTCCTGAAATGTGTCACCTGAAATCTAAAAAAATGTGTCACCTAGAACTGAAAAATGTGTCTCCTAGACCTGAATCCAACACTCCCCACACTCTCTTCTGGCAGAACCAATTCTGCAGTCCTTGTCCCCAACCCCCAATATCCACCTTCCAGGGAATGATGACATTTCACTTTTTTTTTTTTAGATTTTTCAAGGCAGTGGGGTTAAGCGGCTTGCCCAAGGCCACACGGCTAGGTAAGGTTGGATTTGAGCCCAGGTCCTCCTGACTCCAGGGCCAGTGCTCTATCCCCTGCGCCACCTAGCCGCCCCTGACATTTCACATTTCTAGAGCACTCTGTTGCACTCCTAGCATACAGCAGATGTCTAATTAATGTTTATTTAACTACAAGTGCTTTCTGAGGGACTAGGGATTAGGGTACAAGTGTTCCTAGGAGCTAGATCTGGCGACCTCAGGCCCTCCCATCATTTCACAGAGGGAAACGGAGCCCCAGAGAGGAGGGCCTTGCCCAGGGCCACGCAGTGGCAGAGCAGGACTCAAACCCTGGTCTCCTGCGCTCTCCCTGCTGTCCAGTCTTGGACAGATGTCTACAGGTCTGTTAGAATCTGGGGGCAGAGCAGGCGATTGCGAGTGCGCTTGGCCAGCATTTCCCTGACTGTTGCTGCCACCTAGTGATGTGCTGTAACAAGACCTCATCATGGCCCTTGGGCGAAGCTGGAGGGCTAGTGTGTCCAGGGGAGAGCGGGGGCTGCTACGTGTAAACTTCTGTGTCCCTTCACCTGTGGAAGGGACCTTAGAGGTCACTGACACGAACTCCCTCATTTCACAGATGAGCATCTCAAAACGCAGAGGGTTCACACAGCCAGGAAGTGTCTGAGATGGGATTTGAACCCTGGTCTTTTTTTTTACGTTTTTTTTCCTCAAGGCAATGGGGTTAAGTGGCTTGCCCAAGGCCACACAGCTAGGGCATTATTAAGTGTCTGAGGCTGGATTTGAACCCTGGTCTTCTTGTCTTCAACATCTTGGCTAGATGGACTCAGTGACTTGGGTGGTATCATCCAAGGGCATTGGAAAGACCTTTCCTTCTCTGAAGGCCTTCACTGGGTCTTAGCATCTTCTCTTGTAAAATGAGGGGATGAAGACAATAGTCAAGGAGTCCATATGAGTCCTTGATCCTTTTGGGGAATATGTCTCTGTGCACAGACCCCCAAGTTCTCACAATGCCTGAGATCAAGTCCTCATTGGAGAAAATGACCTTTCCTGGAAGATCCTTTAGGCCCTTTGGCCTCTTCTTCCTATTGATGACTTCCTCCATTTTGAGAAAATGCCCAGGCCAGCCTTCCTTTATTCCTTCCTAACTCATTCCCTTCAAGAATTGTCTTCCCCCATTAGAACATAAATTCTTTGAGGGCAGGAACTATCTTTCTTTCTGTTTATATTTATATTTCCAGATTTTATATGATTAGTTAGTTGATAAAGACTTGTTGACACTGGCCCTGGAGTTAGTACCTGAGTTCAAATCTGGCTTCAGTCAGTTCATAATTACTTAACTGTGTGACCTTGGGCAAGTCACTTAACCCCATTGCCTTGCAAAAAAGAAAAAAAATAAATTAAGAACTAAGAACTCTTTAAAAAAACCCCAAAAGACTTGTTGACTTTCTACCCACCCTGATGCAGAACCTTCCTCCATATTCTGTCTCCCCAATTAGACTGTAAGCTCCTTGAGAGCGGGGGCTGTCTCAGCTTTTTGCTTTGTATCCCTCATGTAAATTCTTCCCAAATGATTTTTCATTTGTTAAACTACCAGAAAGCTGTGTCTGGCCTTTGTTTTGTGTGACATCACCCAGCACCCAGTTATCATTGGTTCCTCATATTTCTACTATACACATTTTAAAAAGTTGAGGAGTTTCCCAAAGGAGGTTGAGGGGCAGTATTAGATGCGGAAAAATTCACTTTGTATCTAGACTATGCCAGACCCAACTCATGGCGCAGAAGTGACTGCGTCTTTGAGGGGCGGGCCCGCTTAAGACAATACCACCATCAAGAGAACTCTGTCCTCAAGATGCTGCTGCTAGTTCTCCAAGAAGAGTCAACTGGGATCTCTATTTTCTCTGTCCCAAGACAGCTGCTGTGTGAGTGGACGAGGAGCTCCTGTCTGGAAGTATTGGGGAGACTGATGGGAGTCAAGGCTGATGCTCCCTGAATTTATGTGGAGGTAGCTTTAAAATCTGCCTCTGTGCTAGCCTTAGCCTCATTTACCTCACCTTTCCACTTCCCTTTTGGGTGTGTTGTCTTCCCTCATTAGAATGTCATCTCTTTGAGGGCAGATATTGTCTTTTTTTTTTTTTTTGGCAAGGCAATGGGGTTAAGTGGCTTGCTCAGGGTCACACAGCTAGGTCATTATTAAGTGTCTGAGACTGGATTTGATCTCAGGTCCTCCTGACTCCAGGGCCGGTGTTCTGTCCACTGCACCACCTAGCCGCCCCACGTATTGTCTTTTACTTTTCTTGTTTCTTCCTTCTAGCCAGCCTCCAAGGCCATTGGGATAGCTTCCAACTGGACTCTGTCCTTCACTGATTCAACTCAGGTGCTCACCAGGTGGCCAATGGGAAATGGGCCATGGCTCAGGCCACAGATGTTCTAGGGAAATGTGAGGTCTGAAGAGGTCAGTGCAGTGGCCAGTTTGGAGACAGCTGGCATCTCCTAGATCCAAGCCTCTCCTCACAACAACCCTGCGAGATTGATATTATTATTATTATTATCATTTTTGTACTCATTTTACACAAGAGGAAACTGAGGTGAACAGAAATGTGACTTTCCAAGGTTACAGAGCTTCTAAAAGTGTGAGATAGGATTCAAGCACAGATCTTTCTGATTCCAGGTCCAGCACTCTATCCATTGAGCCATCACTGGAACTGGTGACATGGTCAGACCTGTGATTTAGAAACTACCTGGGCAAGCTTTGGGAGTGGGGATGGTGATCCCAGGTTCCTAGAATGGCAGAGTTGGCACACGGTCTCTCGCTTTTTTCCTATCAAGCGTGGGCTACTTTTCCGGATTGTCCCCTCTTGGTTTACTCTCTCTCTTGAAGTTACTTTGATACCTCTCTCTGAGCATGATGTATTGCCATGAGAGTTAATAGTTAAATTCAGAGTGAACTGTTACATCTCAGAAATCAGCTAACACTAAAAATCTGGACATGATTTATTATTTTTTTTCCTGACCATCTTGACTTACAAAGTGATGAGAAAGTGTTAATAATGCAGATTAAAATCCAAGAATGTGTCACATACACATTTTTCCCTCCTGGAGAGCTGGTCGTTAAACATTAACTGGCAGACCATTATGCATACCTATCTCTCTATCTAGCAAACCTTGGAGTCTTTATCTCAGCTCCCACATGTATTGACAAGTCAGGTCCCTGGAATTCTCAGAGCATCTCTTCTAGGAGTGAAGGCTTGGGTATATGGCCATGATAATCAATTAGTAATATCAATTATTGGGGGCGGCTAGGTGGTGCAGTGGATAGAGCACCGGCCCTGGAGTCAGGAGGACCTGAGTTCAAATGCGGCCTCAGACACTTCATAATTATCTAGCTGTGTGGCCTTGGGCAAGCCACTTAACCCCATTGCCTTGCAAAAAACTAAAAACTAAATATAAAAAAAGTAATATCAATTAATCAGCCAGAAAGCTTTTAGAAAAGGGCGAGTACCAAGATAGGATAAATCTGAACAGCAATTGATACAAACATCCCTCCAAAGTCTGTGACACACCCTTCCACCAGTACATGCAGAGTCCAGGGAAAAGTGGACTCAAACTTGAGAAAGCCCATGTGGCAAGGGGGGTGACACCAATCCTGGAAGCCTTTGGTCAGAATCTTCAAGATGCTCGCCCAGGTGGGGGCTCATTTTTCTTCTGGATGCTTTCTAGATATTTCTTTTTCATCTTGTCCAGTTTGTCCTCAACTCCTGTTGTCAGTGCTAGGAGACCTATCAGAAGATCCCAAACCTTAAGGCTCACAAGATCAAATAGGGAGAGACCATGAATGCCAAGCTCCTCTGGTCAAGGAGGAGGGGGAAGGGAAGAGGTGGAGACTAAGGCCAAGACACTCTTCTCATTGGAGGGGCTTCTTTTCAGGGGTCTGATTAGAAATTTTTTTACCGGCTAAATGGTCACTAAAAGGTGAATCAAATCCTCAGCCAGTGGTGGGATTCCACCCAATTTACACCATTTCAGCAGAACCGATATCTAATTTTATGTTGAGTGTGATGAACCAAATATTAAAATGGCACTAGTAATCAGGGTTCTCTCTAAGGTGGGTACCTGGGCAGCTGCCCAAAGGGGAAATCACAAATTTATATTCCTTACTATTCCTTACTAGCTTTTTTTTTTTTTTTAGATTTTTTTACAAGGCAAATGGGGTTAAGTGGCTTGCTCAAGGCCACACAGCTAGGTAATTATTAAGTGTCTGAGGCCAGATTTGAACTCAGGTCCTCCTGACTCCAGGGCTGGTGCTTTATCCACTGCACCACCTAGCCGCCCCTTCCTTACTAGTTTTTAATGTTCATCTGCACAACAGCATTTTCTAAGTGCCCATAGTAATGTTCATTTTCCATCCACAGGTGAAAAAAATCGATGGAACTCTACTTGTAATATTTATTCATTTCTTAAAACTCATTATACCTTTGATGAAATATTACATTTTAATTCCCTCATTTTTGTTACTTCAGTAAAAAAAATATATACATAAAGAGAAAAAGTGCCAAACAAATGGGGGTGACAAGCTGTCATTTGTTTCCATTTTGTGTTACACTCAAAATTCCCCCAAGATATTATGAGTGTGCTGGTATTTCTTGAATGGTGAAACCCAATAGGAAGCTGGGACACAATGAATCAATAGAAATAAAAATTTCAGGGTTCATCCAGTTGCCCATTTCAGAAGCCATGGAAGTAGAAGGAAAAAAGAGTTAGAATAGGTAGAATGAGTTTTGGTTCTGCATATGGTCCAACATTGGCTACTGTGGTCATAAGGATAAGTTTGTTTACTGTGAGTAATATAACAGAATCGAGTTTTGTGAACCCCTTTACTTGTTCTTATTTGAGTATTAAACGCATGATATAATAAACTACCTTTCAATATATCTTTTTGTATACTTCAAACAGTCATTAGGGCAGAAAAGCCACCACTGTCTTTAGCCAATCTAAACAGATATTCTGGGGTGCCCAGGCTTTGTCCCCACCTAGTGAACAATTAGTATGTTTTTTCACTTGAGAAATGTATGAGGCTAATGAAGCAGGATGATTTTGACTCACTCATTCTCCTCTCTCTCTCTCTCTCTCTCTCTCTCTCTCTCTCTCTCTCTGTCTCTCTTCAGCCATCTGTCCATCCATCCATCCATCCATCCATCCATCCATCCATCCATCCAACCATTCAGCCATCCATCTTCCTTCCTTCCTTCCTTCCTTCCTTCCTTCCTTCCTTCCTTCCTTCCTTCCTTCCTCCCTTCCTTCCTTCCTTCCTTCCTTCCTTCCTTCTTTCCTTTTTTGCTTTCTATCTTTCTTTCTATCCTTCTACCTATCTGTCTGTCTATCCACCTATCTGTACACCTGTCCACCTCTCTGTCTATCTATTTATCATCCCATTCCTGAGTTGAATCATTTCAGAAGACAAAAGTGGTTTTTCCAAAATGCAGGTCTGACCATTTCACTCCTATTTAATAAATTCCAGTGGCTCCCAGTTATCTCCAAGTCCAAATATAAAATCCTATCTGCCATTTCTAACTCTTTCCCTAGCCAGACACCTTTTCCCCTTTCCAGCATTTTTTTATGTTTGGCTCCCATCGACATAAACTATGGTTCAGTGACCCTGGCCTCCTTGTATTCCCACCAATCTATGCCTTTTTCTTGTTTGTTGCCAATGTTTAGCATGCTTTCCCTCTTGGCTTCCCAGCTTCTCTCCTACCTTCTGCCCTTACACCAAGAGCTTTTCCTCTGAGCTTACCTTCCATTTGTATTGTATGTATCTCTTACATTTGTCACAGTCATGATGTTTACCCCATTAGATTGTGAGTTCTTTGAGGGCAGAGACTCTTTTCTCATAGCCTAAGTTTTTAGCACAGTGTTGGAATGCTTAATTAAATACTTAATTGCTCATTGACTGGTGAAGGATACAATCTCATTTGTAGAGAAAGTTCCTCAGGGGAGGTCTTCACACTGTTGAAATCCCAGGTCCAATGTCAAATATAAGTATAGAATAAATTTATATGTGTACATAAGAGACAAAATACTTTGTGAGGGATGGGGTGGTGGTGGTTTTTAACCCTGGCCTGGGGTGGGGGGGATGGGGGGAGGAGGGAAGGAGGGAATAAGGAAGGGTCATGTGTAGAAGACAACAGCTGAGCTGAGAATTGAAGGAAGTTAGAAAGTCTTTAAAATGGAGGTGAGGAGAGAGAACATTTTAGATTTGGGAACAACTTGTGCAAGAAGGCAGATCATGAAGCTCTATTTTCCTCATTTGAAAATAAAGCCATGGATAGACCTCATGATGTCGTGGAAAGATTATTCAGTCTGTAAGGGGAAACCCTTAGTTTGCCACTGACTGTGGGATGTTGGGCAAGTAATGCCTTTTCTCTCTGGAGTTCAGTCTCCTCATCTGTAAAATGGCAGGGTTGGCTGGTCAAGGTAGTGAGTGCACCCTTGTAATTTGTAGTATTGGGGAGACTCAGACCTAAGATGGGAGCACAGAACTGCAGGAAGCTAAACCAGTCATGGTTGAATCCAGTGGTGAACCCCTGGGAGTAGAGGTTCATCAGGTGGGGAGAAATGGAGGTGGTTAAAGCTTTCATGCTTCCATCAGTTCTGGGATCAGACCCTGGGACCCAAGAACCTCTATTCTCCCTGAGATTGGTGATTCATTCTAACGACATCAACAACAAAAGAATGTCCTTGTGGATGTCAATGATGACAATGATAAAGACTGGGTGCTGCCCACACTTAATATTTATGGTCCTTTGACCCTGGGGGAATCACTTTCCTTTTCTAAGCATAACTATGATCCCAAAGGTCTCTGAGATCTTCATTTAGATACTAGACCTTGCTATGATTTCACCTTCACCTTCTGCTTTGTTCCTCTTTTCTCATGGAGAAAGTTGGAGAAGCACCTAGAGGTGAGACAGAGGTTCAGGAAAATTCATGCTGGTTTTAGGTTGGAGCCTCAACTCTACTACCTATGTACCTGGGGCTAGTCCCCTCAGTTTCCTCCTTTGGAGAATGGGAGGGTTGAAGTTGATGGGCTCTGAGGTCCCTAGCCAGGACCTCACTTTTCTTTGCCTAGTTTCCACAGCCTTTCAGTTGTGAATTGACCCTCAACCTCTTATCACTAAGAGATTTCCTATTGTTCTATTATCTGGACATTTTTGATCTTGTCCTTCCTTGCCAATCAGGCTGAGCTTCTCTTTACTTCTCTTCCTCTCCCCCACCCCCCAAGTTGTTTCTCTGCTTGTCTTGGATCCTCTGGAACCTGGTGCTTTGTGGGCAAGGGTAGGTAGACTTCCTAAAGCAGGGAGGGACGCTCTGACCTTCTGATCTGGTTCAGTGGTGAAGACTGACCTCCTCCAGTTCTGTGTGGGATTGGGAATTGGGGGCTGATCACAGGCCAGTTGGGAGTGAGGAGATTCTTGGTAAGGCACGGTCAGCAGACTGCCTCCGGTAGGCGATGGGTATGCTTCGGGAAGTGAGCAGTGGGGTAGCAGTGGGGTAGACTGCAAGACTGGTAGGCAGATCAAGTGTGATCCAGGTGGGGGAAGGAGCACAGACGTGGAAGTCCAAGGATCCCACCATTGCTGATTATCACCTGTACATCTCTGAGCAATCTTCTTCCCTTCTCTGGATCTCAGTTTTCTTATCTGTGAAATGAGAGTTCTAGAGGCCCTTCTGGATCCCCATAGTCCCATGGATGTTGTAGCTTCCCACAGATATTCCGTCCATTATTTGACTTGCTCTCTGATGGTGAACTCATGTTATCTCCCATTAGACTGTAAGCCTTTGAGGACAAGACCTATTTAATTTTGGGTTCTCTATGTAGCCTTCTATTGTTTGACCTGCTCTTCCATGGTGTGAATGTGTCTCTTAGTAGATTATAAGTTCTTTGAGGCAAGGACTGTTTCATTCTGGCACAGTACATAGTAGGGTGCTTACTGTATTCTCCATATCAGATCAAAGCCTATAGGATTTAGAGCTAAGAGGGGCATAAGGAACCATCTAGGCTTCCTCTCTTAGGTTATAGAGGAGAAACTGAGGCTCAGAGGTGTTATCTTTTCTTAAGGTTTTTTTTTTGCAAGGCAAATGGTGTCAAGTGGCTTGCCCAAGGCTACACAGCTAGGGAATTATTATGTGTCTGAGGCCGGATTTGAACTCCAGGGCCGGTGCTCCATCCATTGTGCCACCTAGCCACCCCAGGGTTATCTTTCTTTAAACACTAGAGCAAAGGGAGGCTGAAGGCATAGGTATGCTTAGTAAACAGGTATCTATGGGGCTTTGAGAGAAGTGACTGGTTCTGCCAAGCGAAGAAGTCCTTGGAGGTGAGGATTAAGGGAACCTGGGCTCATTGAGGAGGAAAATGAAGCCCAGAGAAGGAAAGAACTTGCCATGGTCACACAACTCAGCAAGCAGCAGAGCCAGGACTTCTCTCTCCAAGTCCAATCCTTTTTCTGCTTCACTAACTGTCCTTAACATGTGACTTGTTTTTAAATATTTTGATAGCTCTATTTTAACCGAACTGATTTTCTTTGTAATCCTCCATATTTCATGTTCTGCATTTAACAACTTGGGACATGATGAATCCATCTGCTTCTCCAGACTGCAGAGGGGTCTATGACACCACAGAAGATAGAGAAACCCTTTTTCCAACTTGGAGCTGGAGGGAAGTTGGGGTGGTGCTGAGCTGCTCTGTCCTGCTCCACTACCCCCTTCCTCTGTGTTCTCCATCATAGAAATCATTTTGCAAACCTTAGAGAATTGCATAGCAGTCTGGTAGGATTATTAGTGTTGCTTACAACTACAACAGAGTGGGGGGACCAGTGGGGAGCATTCTGGGTTCCAGTCCTCTCTCGGACATATCCATACCGGCCTACAGCTCTAGAACTGTAGCTGAAGAGCAGCAGATTTGCCTTAGAAGAGGGACTTTCTTCACCAGAAATTCCAAACATTTTAGAAACTGGAGGTGTAGTCCAAAAAATAATGATAATAGCAATTACTGATTCAGTAGTCACACCCTTTGCCATTAATACTGATTAAGGGTTAAGCTCTGTCCTTGGTGCTGAGGGGGGAATCAAAGTTTAGATGAACTGCTGAGTTTAAATCAATACAGATAACAACACTAAATGATAATGCGTGTGGTGTAGTGTGGCAGAGAGAGCCAGATCAAATGACATTTGTGTCTTACCAAGGTCCCACCAGCACTGTGGGTGGAAGGCTGCTCTTAGGTGAGAACATTTGACTTAGAATGAAGTGTTCCTTGGCTTAGAGCTCAAGGTTTTCTAGAGACTTCTACTTAAAATGCAGAAAAGACTCACTCCCTGCCCTCATGGAGCTGACCAGCTAGTAGGAGATAAGATCTAACCATGGCTTACTTGAATAGTCTGTCAATCAACATTTATTAAATGCCTGCTGTATTCAGTCACTGTTCTTAAAGAGCTTCCAGCCTAACAGCATGTTGATGTTTATCTTTCATTCTTGAAGGAGACCTGACATCAGGGACAAGCATATGAATTGGATTTGAGTGAGGGGAGGCTGGACTAAGTCACCAAGCCTCATTTCCTCCTCTGGAGCCATTTGGGTCCAGTGGCCAGATATGGATTAGGATGACTAAAGATGGCCCTGGATGTGAGGCCAGCTAGGGGGCATGGTGAATAGAGCACTGGCCTTGGAGTCAGGAGGACAGTGGTTTGAATCCAGCTTCAGACAGCTGTGTGACTTTGGGTTAGTTTAACAACATGCAAACAAGCTTCATGAACAGGTTAAATTGGGGATAATTGACATAAGAAGGCACTAGAATTAAGGGGAAATTGAGAAAGGTTTCCTAGAGAAAGTAGGATTTTAGCTGGGACTTGAAGGAAGCCAGGTCATTGAATGATGAGTGTTGGAAAACTGAAGCCAAAGTGGGTTGGAGTGGGGGTTCTCTAGAGAACTGTATTCTAGTCTTGACTTTGTCACTTATCTTCCCCCCCCACTAGGCCTCAGTTTCCTCCTTTGTGACATGGTAATGGAGGTTGGCCCAGATGATCTCCAAGCCTCTTCCAGATTGTAAGATTTATAAAAATTGGCCTTTGGCCTTTCTCCCCACTTCCCCTCTTATTGGTCCCCTCCTCTCCCCATACTACAGCTCCCATACCCCTCCCTTCAAACCACCCTATGGGCAGGTAAAGTAATCAATGTTAATGGGTTAGTGGGTGTGTGATGGCTTAATGTTTTACAAGATGACCCTTTGGAGACAGTGTCTTAACTCCAAGGAGCTTGCTAAGCCTTTTCCTAACCCCCTGGTTCCAAACATCTTTTCGCCAACTAGCTTTGCTTGCTGCAGGGGAAGTGGGTCCTTATTCCATCCTCCTTGCCCACCCTCTACTCTCCCCCTCCTCCCTTTTTCTTCTCTGTTTATAGAGCAAGGATGGCCCAGAGCCAAGCATTAATACTATAACCATAAAATCATGTGAATAGAGAGTGTCTCAGTGGCCCTGGACTCTCTGTGCCCTGTTATCTGGAATCATCGCCCCACCTCCCCCTTGGAAGAATGGAGAGTTGCCAGGGAGTAATCCTGTATGAAGGATCCCCCAGGTCCGAGATCTCTGGGCATCTGGGATAGCTCAGGTTGGGGCTTCTTGGAGGACAGGCTGGGGAGAGCACACAGTAGACTCCATTTGGGTTCACAGACAAACCAGTGGTGCAGATCTGCTTATGCCTGCGCATACTTCTGTGTGAACAGATAGACATACCTTCACAGCACACGAATATAGATAATCCAAGGGTGTGGTGGTTAGAGTATTGAGATTTCAGTCAGGAGATACCCCAGTTCAAATTTAGCCTCAGACACAAGCTATGTGGCCTTAAGCAAGCCATTGTCTTTACCTTCCTCCTTTGTAAAATGGGGATGATGATGATGATGATGATAGCAATACTTGTTGTATATACTAAGATTTCTGTGAAGTTCAAATGGAAGAATGTCTATAAGTATGATTTTGGGCAAGTCACCTCCTTGAGTCTCAGTTCCTCCATTTGTAAAATGAAGGAGTTGGATTAAATGAACTCTGAGATCCCTCCTAATTTTTGGACCTATTACTCTATGATGCCATGATAAAAGTGCTTTGCAAACATTAATAACGTGGTATTAAATAATATTAATGATGATGATGTTGATGATAATGATACATCCTGGACATTTCCATAGCACTTTTAAGTTTGCAAAACACCTTACAATCATTATTCCAGTGGAGTCTCACAAGAACCCGATTACAGGTATTCTCAACCCCAACCCCAACCCCATTTGACACAAGGGGAAACTGAGGCTCAGAGCACTGAAGTGACTTGCCCAGGGTCACACAGAAAGAAAATGTTGAACCCAAGTCTCTCCTGAAACAAATCCAAAGTCCAGTATACTTTCTGCTTTGTAACTCTTCCATGTCATACACACAGACATAGAAATGGTTCTCTGTAAAAGTTCTGATCTGTACTCCTTCCTTGTCCCCTGGACAAGGTGACCTGAGCTCTTTGAGGCTCTGGCCAGCAGAGTACAATTCCTGGAAGACTGGAAAGGACTTTCAGCAGTGTTGACTGCCCAGCTCTTGTGCAGATAGTCAACAAGATAGCCATTTCCCAGTTGCCTTCCCAATGACGTTACTTTCCATCTACTCAACATATATCTTAAATACATCTGGTTATTTTCTATGTTGTCTCCTGTATTTATTTATAATCCCTCTTTGTGTCTTTCTTTGTATGACTGACTCTCAGCATGGTGACAGATACATGGCTGACACTTTTCGACTAATGACTTGATTACAGATATCATTCCTATTTTAAAGATGAGGAAACTCAACCCAGAGGAATGAAGACCAAGGCCATAGATCAATGAAAAAGTGACCCACACCTGAAAGGGAATGCAACAGCCCTGACCAGTGGCCATCCAGACTGTGCTTGAAGACTGATGGGAAACTCATTGCCTTGTCTGGCAGCCCATCCCACTGCTGAAGAACCTCAAGCCTAAATCTGCCTCTTGGCAACTCCCAGGAGGTTCTCCCTCCTGGGGTCAAATAGAACCTAGTTCCTTTCCCACAGGAGAGCCCTCTTGAGTTTGGCTATTGGGATTCTGCTTGAATTTTGTCCTCTTTTCTCCAGGATAAGCACCCCAAGTCATAGGCTCATTAGCCATCTTATCCCACCCACTCATCTTACAGAAGAGGAGGCCCAGGGATGCAAAGTGACTTTCCCAGGACTCTCTGGTTTGATGCATTTCAGAAATGGGCCTTAAGGCCATGATTTTCAGAGTCCAAGGGGAATACTCATTTCCTCCTAGGCCTTTGACTGAAGGCTCTTTGCCATCTTGATTCCTCTGTCCTCTATAAAGCCCGAAGTTTCTCCTTGGCCTTCCTAAAATGTGCCGCCCAGAACTGAATGTAATACTCCACCTGGGCTACCTGCAGAGCAGATTTAGAAAAACTTCTTAGGTCTGGATCTGATACTCAAATTGAAGGCTTTTTGGATATACCCCATGGCCTCTCACAGTCTCAGCGAATCAATATGGGAAGGGGAAGGGGAAGGGGAAGGGAATAAGGTATGCACTTAACCCCCCTCCCCACTGTTCTCTCATTTGATCTGCACTTTTGAGGTAAGTGTTATCAACCCCTTTTTATAATTGAGGAAACTGAGACAAACAGAGATGAAATGACTTGCCCAGGTTTACACAGCTAGCAAGAGTCTGAGGTAGGATTTGAACTCAGATCTTCCTGACTCCAGTCTAAGGCTCTATCTACCTAGATGCCTCTTAACTAGCACCTATGATATTCCAGGGACTTTGCCTCAAATTCATGGATAGCTGTCCTCAGAATTTATTCATTCAATGAACATTTATTAAGGAACAATTAGATGGTGCAGTGGATAGAGCACTGGCCCTGGAGTCAGGAGGACCTGAGTTCAAATGTGACCTCAGACTCTTACTAGTTGTGTGACCTTGGGTAAGTCACGTGACTCTGATTGCCTCACATTCAGGGCCATCTCTGGTCATCCTGATGCATATCTGACCAGTGGACCCCCTGGAGAAGAAAGAGGCTGGTGATTTAGTAGCACAGCCCCCCCCATATCCAATTCACATGCATGTCATGGTATCACCCCCCATCTCCCAGTCTTCTTTGAGAACAGAAGCCAAGCAGCGACAACAGTAGTACCCCTGCTTTGGTAGGCATTGGGAAT